>NW_027361703.1:28207500-28815000 GCF_039654945.1 Dendrobates tinctorius | reverse complement strand
GGCTTTGCACTGTGCCTCAAAAGTTCTTTTCGACCACATATGGGGTATCAATAAACAGAAGAAATTGCTCAACAAGCTTTGGGGTCCATTTTCTCCTTTTGCCCTTGTGAAAATGCAAAATTTGTAGCTAAAAAGATTTTTATGTGAAAAATGTGAATTTTTTTATTTTCACGGCTTAACGTTACATACTTCTGTGAAGCACCTTTGGATTCAAGGTGCTCAATACACATCTACATAAGTTCCACAAGGGGTCTAGTTTCCAAAATGGAGTAATATGTGGGGGGTTTCCACTGTTTATGTACATCAGGGGCTCTTCAAACGCGACATGGCGTCTGCTAATTATTCCATCAAATTTTGCATTCAAAAAGTCAAATGGTGCTTCTTTCCTTCCAAGCCCTGCCATGCGCCCAAACAGTAGTATTCCCCCACATATGGGGTATAGGTGTACTCAGGAGAAATTGCACAGCAAATTTTATGGAGCAATTTCTCCTTTTACCTTTATAAAAATGCTAAATTTGGAGCTATAAAAGATTTATCTGGGAAAAATGTGATTTTTTTTTTTCACGTCTTACCGTTATAAACTTCTGTGAAGCACCAGTGGGTTCAAGGTGCTCAATAGACATCTATATAAGTTCCCTAAGGGGTCTAGTTTCCAAAATGGTGACACTTGTTGGGGGTTTCCACTGTTTAGGCACATCAGGGGCTCTCCAACATGACATGGCATCCGCTAAATATGCCAGCAAATTTTACATGCAAAAAGTGAAGTGGCGGGGAATGAATGGAAGCAGCCGGAGCATGCTCAGTAACTAGTGGTAGTGATACAGACAAGGCGTGTACTCTGTGGATATGAGGTAGGTGCAAGCTGAACCTGGAACTTAGTCCAGACAGTCATCCAGTGAAGAGAAAACAGCTGCACTCTGGGAAATTTTGATTTTCAATGCAAAATTTTTTTTTTATTATTATTGAAGACACCACAGGGGAATAGTGCGTTGAGGTAACGTTTTGACCCTATGTCAGGTCTTTTTCAAACCTCACTTAAAGCACAAGAGAAAAAGAAGCAATCACGGCAGTATGAATGTGCAGGAGGGGCTAAAGTGCCATATGTAGAAGTCCGGTCTGGCAGGGACCAGGCAGAGGTCCTAAGATGAGCTGGAAGCGTGGGGCAGCTAGCTGCCCCAGTAACTAGCGGTGACATCACGGAGCCTGTGTGCTCTGATTCCAGTCATTCCCCAGCAGTTTACAGTCAAGGCGGTCGCGCTAGCAGCGCTCCGCCTGTAAACTGATTAACCCCCCGAGATGGATTTACGCTGTGGGACTTGACTGAGCACCGCACAGGTATGGATAAGCAGTTTTTAGAATTGTGTCCTTTTTGGGTATTTTCTGTTATATAGGCCCCTCAAAGTCACTTCAAATGTGAGGTGGTCCCTAAAAAATGGTTTTGCATATTTGTTGCAAAAATGAGAAAACATTGCTCAACTTTTAACCCTTATAACTTCCTAACAAAAAAGTATGTTTCCAAAATTGTGCTGATATAAAGTAGACATGTGGAAAATAAAATGTTATTTATTAACTATTTTGTGCAATATATCTCTCTGATTTAAGGGCATAAAAAATAAATGTTTTAAAATTGCAAAATTTCCATTTTTTTTTCACAAATAAGTTATATTGAAGAAATTTTACCACTGTCATAAAGTATACTATGTCACTAGAAAACACTCTC
Organism: Dendrobates tinctorius; assembly: GCF_039654945.1. Taxonomy (NCBI): domain Eukaryota; kingdom Metazoa; phylum Chordata; class Amphibia; order Anura; family Dendrobatidae; genus Dendrobates; species Dendrobates tinctorius. The sequence goes on along the minus strand of NW_027361703.1, from coordinate 28,813,280 downwards.
TGAATCACCAAGATCCGTTGAAGTGTTCCTGAGTTATGACCTCATAAAGGGACAATGGTCAGAATTGTAAAACTTGGCATGGTCAGGAAAGTGAAAACAGGCTTTGGTTTGAAGGGGTCAAACAGCTGACATGTGCCCCTAATAGCTGCTGATAGAATTGCTATCCACCCACGGCTGTTATCCCGTTAAATGCCGCTGTCAATCTCTGACAGCGGCATTTAATGTAATCTTGCCAGAAGCGCTTCATGTAAAAAGTTTAAAAAATTTTAAAAAAATATTAAAAAATAAAAAATCTAATAACCCCTAATTTGCCCCATTTAAAATAAAACAATTAAAAAAAATAAGATATACACATATTTGGTATCACCGCATTTAGAATCACCCGATCTATCAAGCTATAAAAAGAATTAATCCGACCGGTAAACGGCGTAGCGAAAAAAAAGTAATAACAGCAGAATTACATTTTTTTGGTCACCGCAACATTGCATTAAAATGCAATAATGAGCGATCAAAAGATTGTATCAACACTAAAATGGTACCATTAAAAATGTCAGCTCGGCACGCAAAAAATAAGCCCGCACCCTTCCATAGCTCACGAAAAATGAAGATGGTACGGGTCTCGAAAAATGACGCAATTTTTTTTCTGACAGACTTTGGATTTTTTTTCCACCATTTAAATAAAAAAAACTATCTATACATGTTTGGTATCTATGAACTCATAAGGACCTGTAGAATGATAATGGCAGGTCAGTTTTAGTATTTGGTGAACATGGTAAAAAAAATACAAAAAAACAGTTGAGGAATTGCATTTTTTTGCAATTTTACTGCACTTGGAATTTTTTTCCCGTTTTCGAGTACACAACATGGTCAAACCAAGGGTGTTTTTCAAAAGTACAACTTGCCCCGCAAGAAAAAAGCCCTCATATGGCTACAATGACAGAAAATTAAAAAAAAAGTTATGGCTCTGAGAAGAAGAAGAGCAAGAAACTGTCAGTGCTCTGTACTCCCATCCTCTTGCATGACAAAATTGTTCCATAGCTGAGCAGGAGGCAGAAAAAGTAATTTCTTCATCTCCTCTGCTGCCGGCATTGGCAGGAGCTGCACTGCACTCGGGTGATATCCAAATGCAGTGCGATGTTTCACACATACCCATAGACTTATATGGGTGCGTGCAATCCAAATTCAGCATGCAATCCCAGCATGATGTGATTTTTTTTCCTGTTCGATCGTGATCCCATCAGAGCAGGAAGAAAAACACAATTGAGAACAGAACCATAGGGCTAAGTCAGTATGAATCCGATTTTTAATCGGATTGCATTTGTCTGATTTAATCACAAGTGGGAGCAAGCCCTAACACATACCCAGCTGCAATTGATTCATGCATCTTGTTATTTAGGTTATATGAATCTAATGATAGTTTCCCTTTGGGTTCATACTCATTTGCGAGAAAAACGGACGAGTGCAATCAGAGAAAAAAATCGGATTGCACTCCGACCAATGTTATTCAATGAGTTACATCTCATCTGCGATTTTTTTTCTCAGCTCAAATCGGACTGAGAAAAACATTGCAGCATGCTGTGATTTGCTGCTTAACTCGGATGAGACTTGCCAATGCAAGTCAATGGATGTGAGAAAAAAAATTCGCACAGCACTCGGACCATGCGTATACCATCCATTATTTACAGATACCTTACCATTCTGTGGCAAAGAACACTGTAAATGGTCCTGTAAATGATTGTAGAATAATAGTTCCAGAGGAAAAAAACGCATTGCATAAGGATTGCATGTTTTTTTGGTCCTGATATTGAAACTTTTTTTTCTCACATATGGGTATGATCCCTTTAGGTCACTATGTTTTTTGAAGTGTCTGCACAAACAACAAAGGCAGCTGGCTATAAAAAAAAACAGCAGATAGGGGAGAAAACACTTAAAAAACAAGGTTAGCAGTGTTCTTGATGTTTAGTAAATGGGGATTTCTTTTTTACTTTTTGTCCTCTTGGTGTTACAAAGAGTTTGGGCCTTCAAGACAAAACATTTTGCTTTTCCCAAAAATGCTCACCTTTTCACTTTTTTCTTTCTGCATCTTGAGGACTTCTTTTTTTCATGATGAATTGTCAGTGGTTTTGGATACATATAAGGCTGGAGTAAGACTAGACGTATAAAAAAATCTGTCAATTTTTCACTGATGAGAATCGCACAAATGTTTCATGAACAGTAATCCGTATGTCATCCATATGCAATGTGAGGATGCGATTTTCTTGCATCAAAGTATCCGTGTGACTTCTGTATGGCATCCGTATGGCGAGATTTTCTTGCCGGCTTACAAAATGGACATATAATGGGTCCATAGCCTCAAATATGCGTGAAAACATATATACAGTCTATATATAAATATGTCAGTGAGACACATATATTTAATTTATACAGAGCTAGATAGCAGAATAGGTGATAATTCAATTGTCTTCTTCTGTAAAATCATTACAGAACCCGACAGGATGAGACATGGTTTACATACAGTAAACCATTGCAGATCCGTTAGATTTATATACGTCCCTCACTAATAATGTTAGTAGTGTATGTGTGTTAAATTTTGGAGCTGTAGGTGTTAAATCAAATGATTAATTCACGGAAAAAACTGGCTCGGGCTCCCTCGCAATTTTTTCCGCCACTGACTGAGGGCAGAAATTTTTAGCCTAGAGAGGGACCATTGTTTTTGGGCCCCGCCGGCTTAAAAAAAAATCTGCCCTCAGCCACCCCAGAAAAGGCACATCTGTAAGATGCGCCAATTCCGGCACTTATCCGCTTTTTACCCTGTAGCGGGTGGCATATGTGGTAATAAGGGATTAATGTCACCTTGCTATTGTAAGGTGACATTATGCCTGGTTAATAATGGAGAAGTGTCAATAAGACACCTCTCTATTATTAATCCACTAGTCTGAAAGGGGTTAAAAAACACAAACATTAAGAAAAAAGGCATTTAATGAAATAAATAAACACATTTTTTCCATCTTTATTTCACTCCCAATCCATTCAAAGCCATCGTTCTCCTGTAAAAAATCCAAAATAAAAAATCAACAATATCCCATACCTGTCTGCCTTTCAGTCATGTCCCATGCCGCAATCCACCTGAAGGGGTTAATTCGTTTACAACCGGGACCAGTGCTAATGCGACCAGCCAGGCTGTAAACCACGGAGGATTGAAGAATATGTTGCCTGCGCAGCCCCCCCAGCCTGACCGGAGATGAATTGATTAGCATGAGAAAGTTTCTGGATACTTTCCCACATCAGTTGACCGCGGGTCAGGCAGGGAGTCTGCGCAGCCTCAGTGATTACTGCTGATGTCACTGAGGCTGCGCTGATTCCCTGCAGCCTCAGTTATTTAACAGGAGATTGAGGGCTTCGCTGGAATTAGATGTTTAACCCCTTTCCTACATTAGACGTACTATTCCATCCATGTGACCTGGGACCTAAGTCCCAAGGATGGAAGAGTACGTCTAATGCGATCAGCTGTGCTCATGGGGGGAGCGCAGCTGATCGCGGCCAGGTGTCAACTGATAATCACAGCTGACACCCGGCACAATGTGTCAGGGGCGGTCACGGACCGCCCCCGACACGTTAACCACTGGCACACCGTGATCAAACATGATTGCGGTGTACCGGGGATTAAAGGAAGCATCAGCAGGGAGGGGGCTTCCTCCGTGCTTCCCTGCGACCCCCTCAACAGTGCGATGTGCAGCTCTGCTGCGGGGGTGGCCTTCCCTGCAGGTCCCCGGATCCAATATTGCGACGGGGAACTTCGGGGGCCTGCAGGGAGCTGGCTTCCTCACTGCCTGTAGAGTGCAGACATGAGGAAGCCTGCAGCAGTGCCTGTGACAGATCGCTGATCTGTCACAGCGATCTGTGATGTGACAGATCAGCGATCTGTCACAGGACAGTGATGTCCCCCATGGGACATTATAATAAAGTAAAAAAAAAAAAAGTGTGTAAAAGTAATTTTAAAAAAAATCGCTAAATATATTTAAAAAAAAAAAAATCCCCTAATAAATTCATTTTTTGAAAATAAAAAAACAAAAAACAATAAAAGTACACATATTTGGCATCGTCGCGTCTGTAATGACCCACCCTATAAAACTGTCCCATTAGTTAACCCCTTTAGCGAACCCCTTAAAAAATAAAAATAAAAAATGAAGCAAAAAATAATGATTTATTATCATACTGCTGAACAAAAAGTGCAATAACGTGCGATCAAAAAGACGTATATAAATATCCATGGTACCGCTAAAAACGTCATCTTGTCCTGCAAAAAACGAGCCACCACATAGCATCATCAGCGAAAAAATAAAAGAGTTATAGCTCGCAGAATAAAGCGATGCAAAAATAATTATTTTTTATATAAAATTGTTTTCATTGCATAAAACCTCCAAAACATAAAAAAATGACAAATGAGGTATCGATGTAACTGTACTGACCCAAAGAATAAAACCGCTTTATCAATTTTACCGCACGCGGAACGGTGTAAACGCACTCCCCAAAAGAAATTCATGAAACGCTGGTTTTTGTTCATTCTGTGTCCCAAAAATCGGAATAAAAAGCGATCAGAAAATGTCACGTGCCTGAAAAAGGTACCAATAAAAACATCAACTTGTCCCGCAAAAAATAAGACCTCACATGACTCGGTGGGTCAAAATATGGAAAAATTATAGCTCTCAAAATGTGGTGATGCGTAAACTATTTTTACAATAAAAAGCGTCTTTTAGCGTATGACAGCTGCGAAAAATAAAAACCCGCCATATACGAATAGTAAATCAAACCCCCCATTATCACCCCCTTAGTTAGGGAAAAATAATAAAATTAAAAAAAATGTATTTATTTCCATTTTCCCGTTAGGGTTAGGGTTAGGGCTAGGGTCAGAGCTAGTGTTAGGGTTAGGGTTTGGGTTGGAGTTAGAATTGGGGGGTTTCCACCGTTTTGGCACATCAGGGTCTTTCCAAACGCGACATGGCGTCCGATCTCAATTCCAGCCAAAAAAGTTAAATGGCACTGCTTCCCTTCCGAGCTCTGTCATGTGCCCAAATAGTGGTTTACCCCCATATGTGGGGTATCAGCGTGCTCAGGACAAATTGCACAATAACATTTGGGGTCCTGTTACTCTTGGGAAAATAAAAATTGGGGGTGAAAAGATCATTTTTGTGGAAAAAATATGATTTTTTTAATTGTATGGCTGTACGTTATAAACTTCTGTGAAGCCCTTGGGGGTTCAAAGTGCTCAACACATATCTAGATAAGTTCCTTGGGGGGTCTAGTTTCCAAAATGGGGTCACTTGTGGGGGGTTTCCACTGTTTAAACAAATCAGGGGCTCTCCAAACATAGCATGGCGTCCAATCTGAATTCCAGCCTATTTTGCATTGAAAAAGTCAAACGGCGCTCCTTCCCTTCCGAGCTCTGCACCCAAACAGTGGTTCTCCCCACATATCAGGTATCGGCGTACTCAGGACAGATTGCACAATAACTTTTCCAGTCCAATTTCTCCTGATACCCTTGGTAAAATAAAAAAATTGAACCTGAAGTAATTTTTTTTGTGAAGAAAAGTTAAATGTTCATTATTTTTTAAACATTCAAAAAATTCCTGTGAAGCACCTGAAGGGTTAATAAACTTCTTGAATGTGGTTTTGAGCACCTTGAGAGGTGCAGTTTTTAGAATGGTGTCACTTTTGGGTATTTTCTATCATACAGACCCCTCAAAGTGACTTCAAATGTGATGTGGTCCGTAAAAATAAAATGGTGTTGTAAAAATGAGAAATCGCAGATCAACTTTTAACCCTTATAACTTCCTAAAAAAAAAAATTTTGATTCCCAAATTGTGCTGATGTAAAGTAAACATGTGGGAAATGTTATTTATTAAGTTTTTTGAGTGCCATATCTCTGTGATTTAAGAGCATAAAAATTCAAAGTTGGAAAATTGCAAAATTTTCAAAATTTTCGCCAAATTTCCATTTTTTTCATAAATAAACGCAAGTTATATGAATGAAATTTTACCACTTACATGAAGTACAATATGTCTCGAGAAAACATTGTCAGAATCACCAGGATACATGGAAGCATTCCAGAGTTATGACCTCATAAAGGGACAGTGGTCAGAATTGTAAAAATTGGCCCGGGAATTAACACGCAAACCACCCTTGGGAGTAAAGGGGTTAAATAAAATTGGAAAACTGTGTTTAGTCTTATTTCTAAAAAAGAACTTTATTCTGGCTGTCTTTATTTTCCATACAACTAGAGGATTAGTAATGAATAGGTATCTTATAAACACCTCTCCATTACTAATCCATAGGCTTGATGTCACCTGACAATACAAAGGTGACATCACCCCATAAATATGAACCCCAATTACCACCGCTACAAAGCAAGTGAGAAGAGCCGGGCAAAGTGCCAGAATTGGCTGATCTAATAGATGTGCCTTTTCTGGGCAGCTGCGGGCTGCTATTTTTAGGCTGGGGGGGAAATATCCATGGGCCCTTACCAGCCTGAGAATTCGAGCCGCCAGCTGTGAACTTTAGCAAGGTTGGTTGTCAAAAATGGGGGGACCCCACGCCATTTTTTAAAATTATTGATTTAAATAATTAAAAAAACAGCATGGGGACCCCTCTATTCTTGATAACTAGCCTTGCTGAAGCTGAAAGCTGAGGGTTGCAGCCCCCAGCTGTGAGTTTTGTCTGGCTGGTTAACAAAAACACAGGGGAACCCACACCGTTTTTTTTATTATTATTATTTATAGCGCAGGAGTGGCTGATGAATACTTCCATCCACTGCTCCTGCTCTCACTGTTATAAGCGGCTGCTGGTGATCAGTAGTCCCATCAGCTGACACCAGTGAACGGAGGTAAACTTTATACCTCCGATCACAGCTTAGCACTCCCGCTATCTTTTGGCAGCGTGGGAACCATGGCTCTGACTGGCGGGGACGATTTCACCGCTGGTCAGAAGTGGTGTTTGCTGTGCTGTCATGCACGTTACAGAGCAGCAAGCACTGGATGTTCGGACCCCACATTCAAGTGAATGGGGTCCGGTTTCGGGTTTGGGTCCGGGTAGTGTTCTGGCACCCGAACCAGAACTTTCAGTAACTGTTCCACCGAACCTGCCGGACCCAAACATCCAGGTGTCCGCTCAACTCTAGTCATGAAGAATGCAGTATGCTATATAGTATTGTCTTACTGAGATTGTATTCTTTTAGCAGTGTTTAGTGGGACAACATATAGTAAACAATTTTGTGCTTTAATATGATTTGCTGTTTGAATTTCCCTGATGTACAGAATATGTAGTATATTTTAGGTAACAATTTCTCTACCAAAGACCCAGTAACTACCATTAAGAAATTATTTTCTGATGAGATGATGGGTTGAGCACAATGTATTTTTATGTCCTGGGCACCAAAATTCCTTGTACCAGACTTGTACACAAGATTAAAATAGTTTGTCTGTTTAATGCAGTATACTGTATATATAAGTGAAATGAATAATTCATTAGCTTACATGTCATTATGTTTTACATCATCAAGAATAGAAAACATAATTTGTAATTACTAGTCATAAATCTCGAGGGATGATGGTATGTCAGCTTTGATAAATAAGATACAACCACATCTCAGTCTGGGCTAGTAATGTTGTGATTGCTCCATTAGTGGCATAGATTCCTTGGGGAATTTTGAAAATAGCAATTGTTTAGCCAATATTCAGATCTCTTGTAATGTAGTCTGCATACTCATCACATCATTGAAACTTTTAATTGAAATATAATTTGACATGTTAAAGAGCAATTGTGAAATATAGTTTGCTCTATGTAAGCAAATACCACAAATGAATGAATGGTTCACAATGATCAACTGTTAACACTAAAACCACTAATAGGAAGATTGACTTTTATGTTTAGTAAAAGCTAGCCTCTCTAGTCTGAGCTTAAAAAATACAGCTGACACTATATAACAAGGTTGAAAAAGATAAAGCTGACTATGAAGGTGTCAGAATGGCAGGAAACATGTCAGATTATCCATACAGTAGCAAATACAGACAGAAGAGGCCAATGTGCAAGAACAATATAGCTCAGCATAATGCACAAGTCCACCTGATTTAGAGGCGGAATTGGGCCTCCTCATCTTTTGGTCCCATGTGCTGTTACACAGGGTGCACCAATGGCATGTCTGCCCTCAATAACTACTTGAGCATCCAAAGTTTACTGTAAAACAATGGAAGAAGTTGGAATGATTTTGATTAATCATGTTTTCTTTTATTATATCATGTTTTGAGTGTTTATGAGATGAGTAGGAAAGACAAATATGATCTATATAGGTCTCACTTTGGAACTTACAGAACTGTATATGATCAAATCTGACAAGAAACACATTCGACAAATCATGGAAATTTTACATGGAAATTTGATTCTCAGCCAATTATTATTATACAATGCTCCTTATTATGCTCCAAAGTTCCTCAAAACTCCAGAGCATGATAAACACATAATGCAAAAAAAAAATTATGATTAATAGGCACCTCACTGCTCATCTTTCCTACCATCCCCGCTGTCGTGTAGACTTGTCCTGTGTGACGCTACCTGCAGGTAGGTAACTGAAACAACAAGACAAGCAAGGGAACACCGGGGACACAGTTACAATGGTGGGCCGTACAATAGGGAACAGGGACGTGGAGACCTCCTGCACTCCTCTGAGGCAGTGTCCCTGAACACTCCTAATGTTGCCTAAATAGGCTCTTCACTAGAGTTGAGCGACTTTGGTTGGATCGGGTTTCATGAAACAAAATTTGAGTTGGATGAAACTGGTCTGACTAGGGCAAAAAAAGTCGAAGTTTCGTCCGAAACCCGACCCCAGTGCAAGTCATTGACATTCATCCACTCAATGCCAACTTTTATTCCCCATTGACTTGCATTGGGGTTGGGTTTCAGACGAAACTCCGACGTTTTTTGCCCTAGTCGGACCAGTTTCATCCGACTCAAATTTTGTTTCATGAAACCCGATCCGACCAAAGTCGCTCAACTCTACTCTTCACCTGTCGCTGACCAGTATACCTGAATCCCTCACTAGCCCTGCACTGATTAGTGCGGACACTGGTCCCACCGCTGTACTAATATAACATTAGGGAAAACAACAAACAGGGAAAAATAAACAACTTAGCTTTCTCTGTTGCCAATGCTCCTGAGGCAACAAAGTACGGCACCCGGACACAGCTTCCACCTGAACAGCTGATAAACTAAAGCTCTGGATGAGCTGCAAAGCACTGCTCCCAATAGCTCCTCTCTCCTCCAAGGTTGGTTGGGGAATGAACAATATCACCAACAGTGATTCAGAGCACCTGACACCGTTTTACAGGAAGGAGGGGAGGGTTAACACCTGCTGGCTAATTTACACATGTAGTAACCCCAGCGGCCACCAGCGGCAACCCATTAGCAGCAACCAAGGTTGTAATAACCCCAGCGGCCACCGGGGGCAAAACTAACATTAAGCCAGAGGCTTGAAGATAAAAAAGGTTATATGTGAGCCAGATCTGCCACAATCCAAACATGGATTGTGACACCCGCAGTCAAATGTCCTGTCTTCTTTCCTATTGCTCGCATCCTATTTATACTCTTCACTTCAGGACATGTCTTCTGGTTCAACTTGGCTTCTGATGTCACTGCACCACTCCAGCAATGCACACTGTAACTGCTAGGCGTCAGGTTTCTGCGTCTGTTCTGCAGAATTCCAGAGCCTCACATTCTGCGGTCTCCTGCTGTCTTTCTACTGCAGAGGAGATTACTTTGCAGCAGACCGCTCCAGAGACTAAGTCCCTCTGTGCTCCTACTGGGCATGCTCACGAGACGATCTCCCATTGGAGATCGGGAGTCATGTGTCCAGGTCCTGTTCCAGATCTCATTGGTCCATCTCGGAGATCTGGAAGGTCCTGCACGGCTATAAAAAGTGCGCATGGCCGTTCCGCCATGCGCTAGTATAGACTATACTTGCCATGTGTGAATGGTGACGGATGCATGACTCTGGTGACTGACTCATTTGAAACCCCTTCCCTTTGATAATACGCATGTGGATAGGGAATTAGTTTAGTAGTCAGCTCCAGTCAGTGGCAAGCCTTAAGCCAGTGTGCTCACCGCACCGCTACGCTAGCGTCCGACATCGCGCTCGCTTTCTAGCATTGTCGTCGAGCGGCGGTGTCCTACGCCGCGCTGCAGTTGCAGCCCTCCTTGGCATCTGCAAAAGCGACACCGCACACACGGTAGGTCTAGAGGGACGCAGCTCCTCTGTCTTGGCTCCTGCTCCTGTGACCAGATACCGTGTGTGCATCTACCTGAAGCCTGTGTCAGGTTCAGCGTTTGTATGTTTTTTGTTGCGGCACCTCTGTGTGTGAGCAGAGGCCGCTCTGCGCACTCCGGGTGAAGTTTAACCCGTGTGCATCATACCGCCATATTGCTTGTCTGCCACCACTTAGCAGCAGTTATACCACCTACTGCATGGTGAACCCCGAGTGGCAAACTCACTTTATTATTATTTTATTTAGTGCGTTCCGCAGTTCCTAACAGTAACATTGTGGTGTCACAACATGCACCACCACGTTATTGCGCACAGTGACATTAGAGGCCTAATAGAGCCTGATACCACATCATGGAGAGAAGAGGTTGAAGAGGATGTGTATCATAGGAATAATGGGAGAACATGAGGAGTGGAGAACCCTACAGAGGGCTGCAGAGGTGGCAGGACAAATGAGCAATGGAAAGAAGGGGTATAAGGACAAATTGAGAAAGTGATGTCACTCTAAGCACTTTTGGAGAGTCATAGTTGCCAGACTGCCAAAGTTTCATCTGTCAGAAATGTGACAAACAACTTTAGCATCAAACTAACTACCACTGTAATCAGAACCAGATGTTTCAGGTGCTATTGAGGCTTTTCCACCAACAATGACATCAACTGCTCCTGAGCCATCAGCAGAAGAAGCAGATGTTGAACCAGAGGATCTTTTAGCTACCTGTTGCCAAGTCCAACACCTTCTTACTCTGATGATCTCATCTTTTCAGCACCTGGATCTGGTTCACACATCTTGTCCACCACACAATCATCCTCATCATTCCTGACTCAGCTGACAGTTGTTTGACTGGGAAAAATGCAGCTCTCCTTGCCTCCCCCACCTCATTACCATCTCTACATTTTCCCTGACTCAGAGTACCATTATGATCTGCCAGTATCCCTTTCACTATGCCTGATATAGCCAGCAATACTGCTAGACATTTGAAATATGCCCTATATCTTATCTTGCCCCTATCATCTGAGTACACAGGTTTGCTGTTTATTTTATCCAATAAATCAGCTGGAAGTTGTTGTGAAATATCTTTATTACATGTGTAGATTTAGCTTAACTTTTTGAAAAATTTTTAGCAAAATTATAACTCCCAGTGCAAAAGGGATTTAAAAAAAACTCAGGTACGTACACAACAAAAATGCAAAGTGCAGAAACAGTATTGATGAAGCATATACAGTATGGTTGTCAAAACAAAGTTAAAGGTAAATTTTTTACACTATTTAAACACTATTTACGCCCTGAAAAAAAAGCCATAGTAAAAAATGATAGGTTGGTAGTTAGGTGCGCACCCATAAAACAAATTGTCATAAAAGCAGACAGTATTGTTGTAGCATATATGGTTATGAAATTGAACTAGTAAAACAGGTGTGCAGAAAAGTAAACATGTATATTTTTACTTTTTTTTTTTCCTATTTTTCTAAATATTATTCTTGGCTTGTCAAAAAGCTGTAACCAAAGAAGCTACATCGGTAACTAGTTACATACCCGCAGTATTGTGGTGGCATGGATAGTTTAAAATTAGACTAGTAAAACTTATTTAAATAATTAAATTTGTAGTTTTTTTTTTAGTTTTTTTTAGTTATTTTTTAAACAAAATTTCACCTTCACTTTCCCAGAAAAGACGTCACTAGAAATGTTAGGTAGGTACATGTCCCAAAAGAAGCATCCATTTCAGTTGTTTGGATGTTTACAAAATCAGTTTTGACATGCACATTTTATAAGGCACTGAGTTGTAGTTAAAGAGAACTTGTTAGCAGGATTTTGCTTATAAAACCCAAGACAAAAACAAAATGAGCAAATACCATGTAGTAAATAAATAGCAATAGTGCATGAAAAATATATAGGGTACTTGGTTAACATACTGTATTTTTGATCCAAAAAAATCCATCTCACCAGGTCACAGTGACCCTATTCGGGATGGTCTTAACCTCTAATATTAAAACCTTACAATGTTTCTAATGACGTGTGAATAAGGGCTGAGAAGGGCTCGGGCCCCTAATAATGGACAACCAGAAGTGGGGAGCCTTTTAAATGTAATGTCCAACTCAAAGAAAAGGGAGGCCACAAACCTATTTACACAGAGTGCAAAACCTGAAAGAGAAAGCAAAAGCAATGAACTTCAGGATATTGCTAAGTAAAATACATGGACATGGACATATTGTTGCTGTTAGGCCAGGGTTCCATTAGCGTATGGCATCCAATGATTCTTTCATGCGAGAGCATCGGATGCCATATGCTAATGACCTGTGAGCAGGAGCCGAGTGTCAGTGGTCTGTGCCTCTCATATGAGAGAAGATCGCAGCACAGCTGTGGAGGTGATGGTGAAAGTAATTTCTCCATCTCCTTTGCTGCCAGCATCGGCAGGAATTGCATTGCACTTGGGTGATATCCAAATGCGGTGCTATGTTTCACACACATCCATAGACTTTTATGGGTGTGTGCAATCTGATTCTAGGGTGCAATCGCAGCATGCTACTATTGGTTTTGCATGCCGAATCGGCATGAGAAAATAATCACAGATGTGAGCTGCACCATAGAGAAAAATTGGGCCAAGAGCAATCCAATTTTTTAGCAGAATGCACTCGTCTGATTGCATCACAAGTGGGAATGAGCCCTTATACTGTTTAAAATGATACCTGCAGTGAAGAAATCCATTTTGTGGATTTTGTTTTATCTGCATTTGAAGGTTTCTTGTAATTATATGCCTTGATTTTGGGGAATTTTCCTTTGTCTTTATGAAAAACAATTATTCACCATTTCTCAAAAACGATTGTGCAGTAAATTTACAGTACTGCCTTTTGTGACAAGCAGCATATTTTCTCTGATAATGGTTACCAATTTTTTTTCTGGAAAAAAATTGCACTGTTTGACTTGCCTTCAAGCGCATGAAGAATAATGAAAAATGTGTAATTCAAAGCAGCAGGACAAATGCCAGCTACACCCTATCACTGAACAACCACACTCAGGGCCGATATTAGGCCGACTGGGGCCCCAGGCAAAAGTTTCAAATGGGGCTCCAAATGCTAACATATTGTACATCAGATAGAAGCATTTCTGTTGTATTTACATGCGATGAATTTAGACTAAAACGAGTGTGATCGACAATATTGAAGTCGTTTGACGCTTGTTTCCCTGCCTCTTTCCACTGGCTGAGGAATAATGATGGGGACAGAACAATTACTAATAGATCCCCATACAGTATCATGTTATCAGTAGCATATCTACAGTTTACAGCGGCAGTGTGCTGCTGAGAACAATGATTTTTGTTCCGGCATAAACAATCCAATCACTTTATGAACAAGCAGCATTTTTGCTTGTTTAGTATAATACACCCCATAATAGTCCTCCATATATTATAATGCATACCCCATAGTCTTCAATATAATATAATGTGCCCCATAGTCCTCCACATAGTATAATACATTCCCCATAGTCCGCCATATAGTATAATACACTCCCTATAGTCCTCCATATAGTATATTACACCCCATAGTCCTCCTTATAGTATAATACACTCCCTATAGCCCTCTAGATAGTTTAATACACTCTCTATAGTCCTCCATATATTAAAATGCACTCCTCAATCCTCCATATAGTATAATACACTCTTCATAGTTCTCCGTATAGTGTAATACACTACTCAGTACTCCATATAGTATAATACACTCCATATAATCCTCCATACAGAATAATACACCCCATAGTACTCCATATTGTATAATACACTCCCCATAGTCCTCCATATAGTATAATACACTCCGTATAGTCCTCCATATATTAAAATACACTCCTCAGTCCTCCATAGAGTATAATACACTCCTCAGTCCTCTATTCTGACTCCTCCTGATGACTGTAAATCACAAGTGTTCTAACTATCAGCTTCTTAGATAATTGTATAACTTCTACTCACATCACTAGGCATCCTCAATAGTTTTAACTCCACTGGCAATGCAACTGTAGAAAGACCAGGAGAAACGATGCTGTATTCTTCCAAAATCTTGTATTAGTTTACAATGGACAGTAGGTAAAAAGGGGTAATTTGTACAGGGGAGTACACATGCATCTTGAGTAATGGCTGCTGTAGGCTAAACTGAAGAAGAAGGGAGGAGCAACCTAATACAGAGCTCAACTACAGGAGGGACATAGGGACAATTTTCACACAGTGAAATTCTACCTAGCAACAACAGGGAATTTTGCTGATTGGAGGAAGAACTAAACACAGAGAAATATACATTACAGGTTGTTCCCATTTATGGGACACAACATCCTCCATATAGTATAATAAACTCCTCAGTCCTCCGTATAGTATAATACACTTCTCAGTCCTCCATATGATATCATACACTCCTCATAGTCCTCTATATAGTATAATACACTACTCAGACCTCCATATGATATAATACACTCCTCAGTCCTCCATCTAGTATAATACACTACTCAGTCCTCCATATAGTATAAAACACTCCTCATAGTCCTCCATATATTAAAATACACTGCTCAGTCCTCTATATTGTATAATACACTCCCCATAGTGCTCCATATAGTATAATGCACCACCATAGTCATCCATGTAGTACAATTCACTTCCCATGGTATAATGCACCCCATAGTTCTTCATATAGTATAATGTATTCCCTATAATCCTCAATACAGTATAATGCAGTCCACATATATTAAAATGCAGCCACCCCATAGAGCATAATGCAGCCACCCTACAGAATTTAATGAGCCCCCTCAGAGTATAATGCAGCCCTGCCATACAATTTAATGTAACCCCCATAGAATATAATGCAGCCCCTCCATAGAATATATGGTAGCCCCTCAGAGTATAATGCAGCCCCCAAAGAATATAATGCAGCCCCTCCATAGAAAAGAATGCAGGCCCCTTATATAGTATAATGTAGCCCCTCCATAGAATACAAGGTAGCCATCCTCATATAGTATAATGCAGCCCCCCATAGAATATAATGTAGCCCTCTCATATAGTATAATGTAGCCTCCTCATAAAGTATGATGCAATCACCCTTCATAGATTATACTAAATATAATACAGCCACCCATGGAATATAATGTAGCCCCATAGAATATAATACCGCCCACCTCCCCATAAAATATAATGTAGCCCCATCAAAGAGTATGATGCAATCCTCCCTCATTGAATCATAGAATCATAGAATCGTAGAGTTGGAAGGGACCTCCTGGGCCATCTGGTCCAACCCCCTGCTCAAAGCAGGATTCGCTAAATCATCCCAGTCAGATGTCTGTCCAGCCTCTGTTTGAAGACTTCCATTGAAGGAGAACTCACCACTTCTCGTGGCAGCTTGTTCCACTCATTGATCACTCTAACTGTCAAAAAGTTTTTTCTAATATCTAATCTGTGTCTCCTCCCATTCAGTTTCATCCCATTGCTTCTAGTCTTTCCTTGTGCAAATGAGAATAAAGTTGATCCTTCTACAATGTGACAGCCCTTTAGATATTTGTAGACAGCTATTAAGTCTCCTCTCAGTCTTCTCTTTTGAAAACTAAACATTCCCAAATCCTGCAACCTTTCCTCATAAGACAGGGTTTGCAGACCGGTCACCATTCTGGTCGCTCTTTTATGAACTTGCTCCAGTTTGTTGATGTCTTTTTTAAAATGTGGTGCCCAAAACTGGACACAATATTCCAGATGAGGTCTGACCAAAGAGGAGAAGAGGGAAATAATTACTTCACGTGATCTAGACTGTATGCTTCTGTTAATACATCCTAGAATTGCATTTGTCTTTTTTGCTGCTGCATCACACTGTTGACTCATATTCAGTCTGTGATCTATTAGTATACCCAAGTCTTTTTCACATGTGCTGTCACTTAGCCCTATTCCTCCCATTCTACATATGCTTTTTTCATTTTTATTGCCCAGATGTAGTACTTTGCATTTCTCCCTGTTAAAAACCATTCTGTTAGTTGCTGCCCACTTCTCCAGTTTATTTAAATCTTTTTGAATCCTCTCTCTCTCTTCTCTAGTATTAGCTATCCCTCCTAGCTTTGTGTCATCAGCAAATTTAATCAGTTTACACTCAATTCCTTCATCTAAATCGTTGATAAAGATGTTGAACAATACAGGGCCCAGGACAGAGCCCTGTGGTACCCCACTTGAGACATTCTTCCAACTGGATGTGCAGCCATTTACGACCACTCTTTGGGTCCGATCACTAAGCCAGTTATGAATCCACCTAACAGTTGCCTTGTCCATTCCATACTTAGTCATTTTTTCAATAAGGATTGTATGAGAGACTTTGTCAAATGCTTTGCTGAAGTCAAGATATACTATATCTACAGCATTTCCTTGATCCACCCAATCAGTGATACCATCATAGAAGGAAATTAAGTTAGTCTGACATGACTTATTAGTTACAAACCCATGCTGACTCTGTTTAATCACTTCATTCTTATCCAGGTATTGACATACATGTTGTTTAATAATTTGTTCAAAGATCTTTCCTGGTATAGAAGTCAGACTCACCGGCCTATAGTTGCCTGGGTCCACCTTCTTCCCCTTTTTGAAGATAGGAACAACATTTGCTCTTCTCCAGTCTTCTGGCACTTCTCCTGTTCTCCAAGAATTTTCAAAGATTATGGAGAGGGGCTCAAAAATTTCTTCTGCTATCTCCTTCAGTACTCTAGGGTGTAATTCATCTGGACCTGGAGACTTGAATTCATTTAGGTTAGCTAAGTGTTTCCTCACTATCTTTCTGTTTATAGATATCCTGGATTCTTCTATTCCCTTAATAGGACAGTGAATAACAGTTGATGTTACATTTCCTTTCTGAGAGAAAACAGATGCAAAATAGGAATTTAAAAGTTCAGCCTTCTCAACATCCTGTCTTACCATTTCATCATTTTCATCCTGTAAAAATCCTATAGCATCTTTGACTTTTCTTTTACTTTTGACATATCCCCAAAATCCTTTATTATTGCTTTTGACATCTCTTGCAAGCCTCAATTCATTTTCAGCTTTAGATAATCTGATTTGTGCCCTGCAGGTTCTGCAGACAGCATTATATTCTTCTTTAGATATGCCTCCCTCTTTCCATTTTATAAACATTTTTTTCTTCCTTTTTAGCATGTGCTTAAGTTCTGTGTTCATCCATCCTGGTTTCCTTAAATGCTTCCTATTCTTCCTTCTTTTTGGAATTGTTAACAACTGTGCTTTGAGAATTTCATTTTTCAAGATTTCCCATCCTTCCTGGACATTTTTGTCTTTAAGGATATCCACTTATCCCAGAAGGCACTGGGAATATGCAAATGATCTCCTCAAGACTCTTCCCCTGGTTTTCCGATTTCCTCTTTTCAGCTGCAATGGCCAAAACCCAGTGATCGTTGAGCTCGCGGAGACTCTTCACTTATCCCAGAAGGCATTGGGAATATGCAAATGATCTCCTCAAGACTCTTCCCCTGGTTTTCCGATTTCCTCTTTTCAGCTGCAATGGCCAAAACCCAGTGATCGTTGAGCTCGCGGAGACTCTTCACTTATCCCAGAAGGCACTGGGAATATGCAAATGATCTCCTCAAGACTCTTCCCCTGGTTTTCCGATTTCCTCTTTTCAGCTGCAATGGCCAAAACCCAGTGATCGTTGAGCTCGCGGAGACTCTTCACTTATCACTTCACTTATCACTTCACTGGGACTAATGGTAGGGTGCAGCAAAGATGTAAAAGCTCCCCACAGGTGGAGCTGTAGTCCCATGGCAGTGTAGATGTAACCAGCACGGGGATGTAGCAGTCCTGGGGGTGTAGGGAACAGACAAGACACAGCGGTTGCAGTTTCTGTACCTTTACTTAGTATATGCAGTCCAGGGTCCTGATTACAGATGGTGTTGGAGCAGTTTAGCCTGGAAGCAGATCAGGATTCTCTCTCAGCAGAAGGGCTGTGCAGTCTCCTTCCTAGCGCCTTGTGGTGTGAAGCTCCCCAGTACTTAGTTACTCTGGAATGCCTCTCTTCAGATGTTCCTAGAACTATACTTGCATGTCAGACAGCTGTAGCCTCTCTCGGGGACTCCTCTCCTGTGTCCTGGCTCTCTACTCAGTTGCTGCTGTGTCCCAAGTCTCTGATGGGAGCAGGGCATTTACAGCCTCCTACTTCTCTGGTATCTGCAGTAGGACCTTTAGTATCCTTACAGCCGTGGAGACCAGGCTGCAGTTTGTGCGCTCTCAAGCTGAGGGAGCTCTCCTTCCTAGCTCAGCCACCTCCAGCTACTTTCCACCCGTCTGCACACTTCACCCTCCGCAGACTATCTGACCACCCCTTCCTCTTGGCCTTCAGGGAGCACCCCCTCCCCTTCTTCCTGGTTCAGAGTTCCCCCTGCTGGCCTGGAGTGGAACTGTGCTGCATGCATTAGGTTAACTGCTGTAGAGACCCATCACTGCTTCCAAGCCTGGCATTACCCTCCCCTGGAAGAAGGCAAAACCACTGTGGCGACCATACCCCCGGGGGCGCCACTTTCACCCTAGTGCAAGTCAGCACTCCTGGGCTGAATAAAAGAAAACATGAATAACATATAAACAATTGAACAATAATAATTTGTACAAGATTTGATAAAGAGAAAAATGTACAAAAGCCAAGAGCTGAAAAATGGTCCTACGATGATAAGTCCAGCATCAATGTCCATGGTCCATTCCTGGCAAATGGTAAATTATTTACAAATAAAGTTTTTGACCACACACAAGTCCTGTGGTTCAGTGTCCATGAAACAAATCTCCAAAGCAAACTCTTACAGGTTACCTGTAGGCACAAAACTTGAAAAACAGTTACATATTTACATACGCAATTTCAACAATTTCCACATTTACATTACTTTATATATGGTATCTAACTGGTAGTATGCCTTGTGTGGTGCGGGTAGACCTGTGTAACTCTAATGTGGGTAAACTGGGTAGCATTCTCCTATGGACTCTTAAACTCACCATGGGTACAACAGGTTCACCACTGGCAGGGCGAGGGTTCTCTGGCTCCACTGCTGGTGTGGCATCTGCTACCCGATTCTCCTGATTCTCTTGAGTCACATCTTCCTGTGCTACCACTTGGGGAAACAACAACACTGGCACCACTTATGGAATTGTTTACTTTTGTCCAATTTGCAGGGAATTCTCCAAGCACTGTGCTGACCTTCTCTTCTTCCACAACTGCTGGGTTTCTTCAGGAGCACTCGAACCTGGGCGTGAGTCAGCTTGTAGCAGTAGCTCCTTCACCAGGCGGACTGCAGGGTCATTATCTTGCACTTCAGCCCAGTCATGATGGGGCAATGGATTCAGGGTGACCTCCTTCAAGCCAGGCCGCCTGTCTCTCACCCCCTGAGCATGCTGGGCCGCCAGTGGTTGGTGGAAGGGAGGCAACTCTATCTCTTCCAGAGCCTCTGGGTCTTCTCCTGCATCTGGCAAATTAGGCATCCTGGATAGCGCATCCGCATTGGCATTCTTGTGCCCTGCTCAGTACTTGATAGTAAACTCGTAGTTAGACAGCCGAGCCATTCACCGCTGCTCCAGGGCACCCAGTTTTGCAGTGTCCAAGTGGGTCAACGGATTGTTGTCCATGAAGATTGTAAACTTGGCAGAAGCTAGGTAATGCTTGAACCTTTCGGTGACAGCCCAGACTATGGCAAGGAACTCCAACTTGAAAGAACTGTAATTATCTGGGTTCCTCTCAGTGGGACGCAGCTTCCTGCTGGCATAGGAGATCACTCTCTCTTTTTCGTTCTGTACCTGCGACAGTACTGCTCCTAATCCCACGTTGCTGGCATCCGTGTACAGCACAAAGGGTTTGTCATAATCTGGGTAAGCTAGAACTTCGTCACTGGTGAGGCCCATCTTCAATCTGGTGAAGGACTTCTCCAATTCTTCAGTCCATTCAAACGTGGAATTCTTCTGCTTGCCTTTCTTGGACTGCCCCACTAGAAGGTTTTGCATCGGGGTAGCTATCTCAGTAAAGCCTTTTATGAATCTCCGATAGTAACCTACCAGTCCAAGGAATTGGTGTACCTCGTGGAGGTTGCTGGGCTTCTTCCAGTCCCGGATGACCGTGACCTTGTCAGGATCTGGAGCCACACCTTCTGCACTGACCACGTGACCAAGGTACTGTACCTTTGGCTTCAGTAGGTGGCATTTGGAAGGCTTCACCTTCAGGCCAAAATTGGACAAAGCTTCAAATACTTCAGCTAGGTGTTCCAGATGTTCTTCATAGGTCTTGGAGAAAACAATGACATCATCCAGGTACAACAGGACTCAAAGTTCATGTGTCCCAGGCAACACTCCATCAGCCGTTGAAATGTTCCTGGAGCAGTGCAGAGCCCGAATGGCATGTAAATGAACTCACAGAGACCCATTGGAGTAGTAAATGCTGTTTTCTCCTTATCTGCCTCTACCACGGGAACCTGCCAATACCCACTGGTGAGATCCAAGGTGGAAAAGTAATTAGCAGTTTTAAGCGCAGCTAAGGATTCCTCAATCCTAGGTAATGGGTAGGCATCTTTATGTGTAATGCTGTTAATTTTCCTGTAATCAACACACATTCTCATGGTACCATCCTTTTTCTTTACAAAAACTATGGGAGCTGCCCATGGGCTACAACTGTCCCTGATAACCCCAGCTTCCTTCATCTCTTTCAGCATACTCTTAGCACATTGGTACTGTGTTGGGGGTATAGGTCTGTACCTCTCTTTTATGGGTGGATGGTCTCCAGTGGGGATATGATGTTGCACCCCTTTTGCCTGCCCAAAATCTAGTGGTTGTTTGCTGAATACCCGCTCATACTCTTGTGTCACTCTATAGACCCCATTTCTCTGGTATGAAGGTGTAGAATCAGTTCCCACCTGCAGTTGCTGGCACCACTCTTCTAGCTGCTTTCCAGAGCCGTTGTCCTCCACCCGGTCGGATGAGACCAAGGGCTCTGCTGCCTGCAATGAGTTGTTATTAACAGTGAGCAGCTTGGCAACTGTGGCATACCGAGGTATTGTGGCTTCCTCCTCCCCACAATTTAAAAGGCGTACAGGTACTCTCCCCTTTTATACATCAACCACCCCTCTGGCTGTCAGGACAGTGGGCCTGCTTTCGGAGTATACTGGTTCCACCAATGCCTGATAATCCCTCCCTCTAAGGCCTATAGCTGCCAGACACCATATCAACATTTCACTCCTGGGGGGTATTACAATGGGAAAAGTATCACTCACTCTGACGCTGCCAATCTCTCCGCCAGAGAGTTCTACCTGTTGTCTTTGCATCAGGGCTCGGATCTCCTTCTGCAGGACTCGTTGTTCTCCGGAACCAGCAGTCTCAGCCACCTGTTGCAACAAGACAATAACCTCGGACAGACAGTTTTCAATTACATTTGTACCAAGAGTGATCATGGTATTACATTCACGTCGGTCAATATCAACAACTATTAAACCTTGAGACTTTAACTCTACCCACCCCACCTTAACAGTAATTTCCTTGAACCCAATCTGCGACAAGGTATGACCGTTACTAGCAACTACTGTTAGTTCATCAGTTGGGCCACAGGTAAGCTCGGAATCAGCCCAATATCTCTTGTACAGAATGTACGGCATAGTAGTCACCTGGGAGCCAATGTCCAGCAAAGCGTTCATGGGGATGCCGTCAGTCACCACAGGAAGGATTGGTCTCCCTCCCACATACTTGGCTCTCCAGTTCTTTGGGCCTGCTGAACCTACTCCTGGGGGTTGGCCCTTTGCCCCAGGGGTTGCTTGTTTAAAGGACAGTACCTGGTCAGACGACCTGCCTTGTAGCAGCGCCGACAGATGGGATGTCCGTCCTGGTCATAGCGATCGTTGTTCCTTCCTTGAAGTGGCGGGGTTCTCCTCCTCCGGAGCCACGGGACATCCTCTGGACTGGAAGCAAGCTGGACCTTGTCTTTGGAGGACACTTGTAGGGACTGCATGGTTTTGGTAAGTGCAGCCATCCCTTTGGTCAGCTCCTGGACTTGAAGACGCAGCTCCTCGGTTGGATCTTTATCCAGAGTCTGTGCATCAGCCTCCACAGGGATGGAAGGAAAAGATGTTGCTTCCTGATGGTAGGTGATCACTAGGCGCCTAGGGGGCACTGGACGGCTGTCAGTGGACTCCTGCAGTACCCGAATCGCCCTGTCCTTAAATTCAGCAAAGTCCAGATCAGGGTTTTGCAAGGTGATGATACGCAACTGTCCTCTGTGGGTACTGGACAGGAGTCCTTCAATGAACTGCTCCTTCAACAGTTTATCTTCTTCCTTTACGCTGTCAGGATCAACTTGCTTGACTGCTCGCAGCGCCTCCTGCAGGTTGAGAGCATAGTCCCTGATACTCTCCTGTGCCTTCTGTTTACAGCCAAAGAACCTCATCTTGATTTCAGCTGCAGTGCGGGTGTCAAAGATACTCTTCAGTTTGGCCAGGACCTTTGCAACAGTCTCTTTATCAGTGTCCTGCCAGGCTTTCACCTCTCTCTGTGCTGCACCCGTTAGCTGTCCAATCAGGATATTCACTTTCTGGTTCTCAGTCAAAGGGTATACTTTAAACAAACTGCACAGTCTCTCTTTAAATTCACTCAGTGTATGTGACTCATCCGAGTACTGCGGTAGCCAGGCTGCTCCCAGTGTGTAGGGCATGGATGGCGGTACCGCGGGATTGGCACCGGCGCCTGCCGCTGCATCACCGTTTGGTGCGGACATCTTCTCCCCCCCTAGTGGACATTGGCCAGGACCGGGGGTTGTGTGAGCTCACCGGCGGCCGCTTCACAGGCCCGACGCTCCGGGCTGTAGGCCTCAGCTCCTCTTCTCGCGCGCTGTCCTCTCTTCCCGCGCGGCACTTTGCTTCTTCGCACTCTGCGGCAGGCTCCGCCCACGAAGGCCCGCCTCTTTTTTTCCCACACGCCAAGCAGTGCGACAATGGCGGCAATTGGTGCCAAATTCACACAGTCCACAATCACAGTCTATGGCACACAGGACCCTGGGATACCGGGCTCCGTAATTCTGTTCGTGATGCCAAATTGGATCGCCCTCCCATGGCTGTGGGGTACTCGGTACAGGGCCGTGTCAGGGGAATGTTTCACAGCAGCGGTGACCCGGTCCGTGGCCCTGGGCTCCCAAGCAATGGGAGATGTAGTTAATGGTAGAATAGTTTGTGACGCCACCCGTGGTGTTTGGCAAGTATGGTGTTAGGCCAACGTTGCATACAGATCCGCTGGGACTGAAAGTAGGGTGCAGCAAAGATGTAAAAGCTCCCCACAGGTGGAGCTGTAGTCCCAGGGCAGTGTAGATGTAACCAGCACGGGGATTTAGCAGTGCTGGGGGCGTAGGGAACAGACAAGACACAGCGGTTGCAGTTTCTGTACCTTTACTTAGTATATGCAGTCCAGGGTCCTGATTACAGATGGTGTTGGAGCAGGTTAACCTGGAAGCAGGTCAGGATTCTCTCTCAGCAGAAGGGCTGTGCAGTCTCCTTCCTAGCGCCTTGTGGTGTGAAGCTCCCAAGTACTTAGTTACTCTGGAATGCCTCTCTTCAGATGTTCCTAGAACTATACTTGTATGACAGACAGCTGTAGCCTCTCTCGGGGACTCCTCTCCTGAGTCCTGGCTCTCTACTCAATTGCTGTTGTGTCCCAAGTCTCTGATGGGAGCAGGGCATTTACAGCCTCCTACTCCTCTGGTATCTGCTGTAGGACCTTTAGTATCCTTACAGCCGTGGAGACCAGGCTCCAGTTCGTGCGCTCTCAAGCTGAGGGAGCTCTCCTTCCTAGCTCAGCCACCTCCAGCTACTTTCCACCCGTCTGCACACTTCACCCTCCGCAGACTATCTGACCACCCCTTCCTCTTGGCCTTCAGGGAGCACCCCCTCCCCTTCATCCTGGTTCAGAGTTCCCCCTGCTGGCCTGGAGTGAAACTGTGTTGCATGCATTAGGTTAACTGCTGTAGAGACCCATCACTGCTTCCAAGCCTGGCATTACCCTCCCCTGGAGGAAGGCAAAACCACTGTGGCGACCATACCCCCGGGGGCGCCACACAAAGACTGCACCATTAAATACAAGGGGGACAAAGACAGCACCATTAATTACAGGGGGGAAAAAGACAAAGACTGCACCATTAACTACTAGGGGGGCAAAGACTGCACCTTAACTATAGGGGGTTAGACTGCACTATTAACTACAGTGGGGACAAAGACTACACCATTAATTGCAAAGGGGACAAAGATTGCACTATTTATTACAGGGGGACAAAGACTGCACCATTAACTACAGGGGGAGACAAAAAGTGCACCATTTACTATAAGCAAGACAAATACTGCACCATTAACTACAAGGGGATAAATATTTCACCATTAACTACAGGGGCGGACAAAGACTGCACCATTAACTACAGGGGTGACATTCCGACACTCGTTATCATCGCTCCCACACCATGCAGGCATGAACGGAGACTAGGTCCCGTTACCTGTAATCCTCTCCTACAGCAGATTCTGCTTGAAAAAGGTATGTTTGGGCCGAAACGTTACGGAAGATAATCTGTCTTTCTATTAAGTTTTCTTAATTTTTGCCTTTTTGTATGGTGGTGGTATTTGCCTCGTTCTACATTGGACAATAAATTTTCATTTGAGTGCCCAAGCTTTTTGTTATTTGAAAGCCTGCACCATTAACTACAGGAGGACAAAGACTGCACCATTAAATACAGGGGGGACAAAGACACGCAATGTGGATGGGGGTGATTTAGTCATAGAATCATAGAATCATAGAATTGTAGAGTTGGATGGGACCTCCTGGGCCATCTGGTCCAACCCCCTGCTCAAAGCAGGATTCGCTAAATCATCCCAGTCAGATGTCTGTCCAGCCTCTGTTTGAAGACTTCCATTGAAGGAGAACTCACCACTTTTCGTGGCAGCTTGTTCCACTCATTGATCACTCTAACTGTCAAAAAGTTTTTTTCTAATATCTAATCTGTGTCTCCTCCCATTCAGTTTCAAAAAGCGGCGTGAAAGTGCAATGAGGACTGCGCTTGCTTCTGGTGGAGTACAAAGTTCTTTATTTAGCCAATGCGTTTCCTGAGCCTACTGGCTCACTTCATCAGGGCAGATGAAGTGAGCCAGTAGGCTCAGGAAACGCGTTGGCTAAATAAAGAACTTTGTACTCCACCAGAAGCAAGTGCAGTCCTCATTGCACTTTCACGCCGCTTTTTGCAAATTTGTCCTAGGACCCTGTGCAGACTTGCTGCTGCTTCTCATGCGTTTATGGGCGTTGTGACTTCTTCAAAACCCCAATAGGTGAGCACCTTCCTTTTATCTCTGTTAATGTGTTTTTTGATACGGATTTCACACAGTGGATGCGCCCTGTATTTTTCCTTCCCATTCAGTTTCACTGAGTCACTGAGTTGTAGGTGTGAAGTGTCTGATCAGAACATTCTACTCTGTATTTTGAGACAAGACTAGGGGTGAAAAACTTTTCCCCACTTTTCTGTTTATTAAAAACTTTTCTACCTGGAAGGATCTGGAGGCCTGAGCCGTGTTCCTGTCCAGGGAAATGTGGTCAAGTCGCTCACTTGTTTATTTAATAAAGTTCACAGCTCCATCTGCCCCCTGATCTGGGTGGTATAATTAGCAGGTGTTTGTGGAAATTGGAAGTAAATGGCGCCAGGATGGCAAACTGTAAGCAAATCTGTACACTTCACATTACCAGGAGAATGCAAGAAAAAAAATAAGAAAACAAGTTGTATTTCATCGGCCCTTTATCCACAGAAACGCCGCAGCATGTTTTGCAGAGTGCGGCTCCCTGCAGACGTTCCGGCTGCCTGCTCCATCTGCACGGATCTACATTACAGATTTCACATTATGCTTGAATGGTGGCGAGCGGTGAATGTGCTGTTTACATTGTCTGACACTTACCTCTCCTCATGTCTCGCGCTGCTCCTGGCTCGGCCCCGGTCTCAGCAGCTGCACTTTCCGGCACACAGTGGGTGTGTGATGAAGTGACATCATCGCGCACCCGCAGTGTCAGAGGCAGAGGGGAATGATGGGAGAGGGAGCATTATCTTACACTCTCTCCTCTATCATTGCTTTGAACTGTAACAGCCACAGGTATAGTTGAATGTGGCTTGGGGGGAGATGGCATTGGCCGCAGGCGGCCCCCCTGACTCATGGGCCCCATAGCAGCTGCTTGATGTGCCTCTATTAGCGGCACGCCACTAGGTGGGCCCCCCTGGGGGAGCGAGGGGCCCTAGACAGCTGCCTGGTCTGCCTGCCGCTAATGCCGGCCCTGACCACACTAATCTGACATTTCTGCTGCTGTCAGTCCTCTTATCTCTCCCTCTATCAATTGAATATCTATATTTCTCACAGACTGACTACTACACTAATCACCTTCATGCTGCCGTGGAACAACACAGTCTGTTTGGCATATCTGCCCAAGGCTTTCTCTTCTTATCGCTAATGCTGAGCTGTCCACTCTCGGATCTTTTCTTTAGGCTGTCAAACCATAAATTGGCTGCTGCTTACAATGCCTCAGTCTTTCTGAGGACTCTAAAAGTCCTTCTTGATTGGTTAGGCTATACTATGTGATATGATAGCTGAAAAGCATTATGGGAAGGCCACGAGGTCACGTGAATCTGTTCTGGCTGATGTTATCATCTGTAACTAGTCCAGTGGAGCCAGGCATATTTTTGGCAATTTACATGACTCAAATTATAATTTGCTTGAATTTGCTGGGACATTCAAATTTCATGCAAAGCAATTCAAATTTAACTTGCTTTGAATCAATTAACTCATCTCTTTGCCATGTTAGAGTTGTCCACAGCCCTTAAAGGGAATCAGTCAGGTCATTTTTGCCTACCATACTAATAGGGTAACCCTTTCAGGATATGTAACTTTTATGTTTGTATGTTCCCCTGTTGTCTTGTAAGTCAAGTATTTGCTAATGCCAAATGAATATTCACCTTTTCCCACCCATAGTCCCACCCACCCCATGGCGGTGTCAGTGATGCAGTCAGACTGAAGCATGTCCAAGGATCACAAAGCAAACCTCGGACTGGTCTTCTCCTTTCCTGACCTAAGAGCGACAGCTGCATAGAAATGCGCACCGACTAGCCAAGCACATGTGAAATCGAACTGAATTTCCCCCCCTTTCATAGTTCACAATCCCACCCACCCCTCTGCACTTGCATCACTGATTAGGTGCAGTCAGACTGCCATAGTAATCTCCTCAGGATCACATTCCCATCCTCGGTCTGGCCTTTTGCACTCCTGAATTAAGCGTAACAAAAATGACCTGACAAATTCCCTTTAAGGCCTTTTTCCCCTATAACTACATTACATACAGTTGTGGCCAAAAGTATTGACACCCCTGCAATTCTGTCAGATAATACTCAGTTTCTTCCTGAAAATGACTGCAAACACAAATTCTTTGGTATTATTATCTTCATTTAATTTGTCTTAAATGAAAAAACACAAAAGAGAATGAAGCAAAAAGCAAAACATTGATCATTTCACACAAAACTCCAAAAATGGGCCATACAAAAGTATTGGCACCCTCAGCCTAATACTTGGTTGCACAACCTTTAGCCAAAATAACTGCGACCAACTGCTTCCGGTATCCATCAATGAGTTTCTTACAATGCTCTGCTGGAATTTTAGACCATTCTTCTTTGGTAAACTGCGCTAGGTCCCTGATATTTGAACGGTGCCTTCTCTAAACTGCCATTTTTAGATCTCTCCACAGGTGTTCTATGGGATTCAGGTCTGGACTCATTGCTGGCCACCTTAGAAGTCTCCAGTGCTTTCTCTCAAACCATTTTGTAGTGCTTTTTGAAGTGTGTTTTGGGTCATTGTCCTGCTGGAAGACCCATGACCTCTGCGGGAGACCCATCTTTCTCACACTGGGCCCTACATTATGCTGCAAAATTTGTTGGTAGTCTTCTGACTTAATAATGCCATGCACACGGTCAAGCAGTCCAGTGCCAAAGGCAGCAAAGCAACCCCAAAACATCAGGGAACCTCCGCCATGTTTGACTGTAGGGACCGTGTTCTTTTCTTTGAATGCCTCTTTTTTTCTCCTGTAAATTCTATGTTGATGCCTTTGCCCAAAAAGCTCTACTTTTGTCTCATCTGACCAGAGAACATTCTTCCAAAATGTTTTAGGCTTTTTCAGGTAAGTTTTGACAAACTCCAGCCTGGCTTTTTTATGTCTCGGGGTAAGAAGTGGGGTCTTCCTGGGTCTCCTACCATACAGTCCCTTTTCATTCAGACGCCGACGGATAGTACGGGTTGACACTGTTGTACCCTCGGACTGCAGGGCAGCTTGAACTTGTTTGGATGTTAGTCGAGGTTCTTTATCCAACATCCGCACAATCTTCCGTTGAAATCTCTTGTCAATTTTTCTTTTCCGCCCACATCTAGGGAGGCTAGCCACAGTGCCATGGGCTTTAAACTTCTTGATGACACTGCGCGCGGTAGACACAGGGACATTCAGGTCTTTGGAGATGGACTTGTAGCCTTGAGATTGCTCATGCTTCCTCACAATTTGGTTTCTCAAGTCCTCAGACAGTTCTTTGGTCTTCTTTCTTTTCTTCATGCTCAATGTGGTACACACAAGGACACAGGACAGAGGCTGAGTCAACTTTAATCCATGTCAACTGGCTGCAAGTGTGATTTAGTTATTGCCAACACCTGTTAGGTGCCACAGGTAAGTTACAGGTGCTGTTAATTACACAAATTAGAGAAGCATCACATGATTTTTCGAACAGTGCCAATACTTTTGTCCACCCTCTTTTTTATGTTTAGTGTGGAATTATATCCAATTTGGCTTTAGGATAATTCTTTTTGTGTTTTTTCATTTAAGACAAAGAAGATAATAATACCAAAGAACTTGCGTTTGCAATCATTTTCAGGAAGAAACTGAGTATTATCTGACAGAATTGCAGGGGTGTCAAGACTTTTGGCCACAACTGTAAAATTTAAATTATCCCCATTATTAGTCAGAAAAAAGTACAAATTAGAAGATCATAAATACTTCTGGGTGGTCGTTTTGTGCTTTTTTTAGCCTTCACCGACACCTTGTATATATCATTGGTTGATGGTGTTCCTACCTTTACATTTTGAACAGTTGATGAGCAGGATATTTTCATGGAATTTATACAGAGACAGATGATGTATATTGTTATACATTTCAATTAGAGGGTAAAAATGAAACCGCAAACTTGCTTTTAAAATGAATGTCAAAGCAATCCATCAAACAAAGAGTCTGGAGGACA
The DNA here is from genome assembly GCF_039654945.1 of Dendrobates tinctorius. Classification (NCBI taxonomy): domain Eukaryota; kingdom Metazoa; phylum Chordata; class Amphibia; order Anura; family Dendrobatidae; genus Dendrobates; species Dendrobates tinctorius. Next base: position 28,783,681 of record NW_027361703.1, on the reverse strand, counting down.
AAGATGACAGTTACATTTCCCTTTGAGCTATGGGAGAACAGTGCAAGGAGCTGATCATCGAGAATTTTTAGTACCCAGCGCTTGCTAAAGCTAGTACATATAACAGTAAGCTACTGTGCTGACAGTCTTCAGTGTGACTACATAATGAAAAATTGCTGCATGAAAGGAAGAACTAACCAAAAGTGAACAGCTGCTACTCTTAGAAAATGACAAAACAGTAAGCCTGACAAATGTACAAGTCTATAAAACCATTCTGTGTTGAAAAGCTATAACTGCGCTGAAACATACTACCTTGAAACAATCTGCTAGGCAAAATAGCGAACCTCTGCTGCTTCAGCTTGTTTGATAATGTGAAGGTTGGTGAATTAATTTAAATGCCATCTTTTTATAATGCGACTAAACTCCAAAGCTTCTTAGAAAAATCATATTTATAGTCTGACATGTGTCTAAAATAAAGTATTGTACAAACTGTGTGCTATTTAACAACACCAATTTTTTTTCCAATAAAGAATTGAATTCTATTCTGAACCTCTTACATGAAGTAACATCATTACGAACAAGTTATAAATGCAGAAATAGCCATTCAATTAAATATCTAAATCAGTGCGAGCAGTAATTATTTAGAGTAAATGCCACCAAATTTTCTTCTCTGCAAAAGTGTTTGTCGTGTGGAATTCTTCTTGATCAAGATCGTGCAATTGAGGCTGTAAGTATCAACTACATTTATTTAGGCAACACATCTTTAGGTCCGTATAAAAGTTTTATCACAATCTGTATGGTTTTTTTTTTCTGATATCACAAACGCAGTGGTTTCTTCATTTATAACCGATTGGAAGGGCAGCTGTCAATTTCGGCCACGTGCCTATTCTTGATCCTGTAAGAACTAGAACTAATTAACCTATTGATTTTTATTTTTATTATTCAGTTTACAGGACAGAGAATTTACTATATGTGTTTTTTATGTACCAGTCTTGAAAAGGAAAATGTAGTATTTTGATGCATCTTTATGTGTTTTATACGCTACAAATTGAAATCTATGCCATCTCACAACTGCTTTAGATTATCGCTAAAATTTATGCCATTTTCTAGAAAGTATAAATAAATAAAGGATAATAAATCTGTGGGCCACAGTTATATTCCATTGTCATATAATCTCTGCCCAGTTTTTAGAAAAACAGAAGATAAAGTCTCAAGTTTTTTGCAGACGTATACCAAACTTTGGGAATTGTTCCTCAAGAAAACTTTTCAGAGATCTTTAAACTTTTTACATAACTTAAGTAATGTATATGTTTCACTATTCTGGCTGATTTTACTTTGTTCAAAATACAGTGCACAACTTTTGAATGTGCTTTCTATTTCAGTTTTTCAACAATTTTAAGATTACTACGAATTGTCCTATTTATATATAAATATTTTTTTAAATAAAGCTCAAAGATAAAACTATGTTCCCTAAGCACCCTCTTCCAGTGGCAGAATTTAGCCACATTTTAAATATTATAGTTTAAAGCACCACTTCAGCAGGTTTTTTTTTTCAGTGCTGGAGTGGCGCTTTAAATGTAAGGCCGGCGTCACACTAGAGAGGAATAGGAACGAGTGAGAGGCGTTAAAAAATGCATTGCACACGGACCAATGATTCTCTATGGGGTAGCTCCCATCAGCCGTATTTTTGTCGCATATTTTAAACGGTCCGTGCCAATCGCAGCATGCTGCGATTGTCAGCGTACTACAACCGTAGTACGCCAATGCAAGTCTATGGGTGCGCAAAAAATACGCATTACACACGGACCACACGTGTGACTTGTGAGAAATACACAAGACTGCTGGTGACAGGAAATGTTCCAAGCAATTATCAGGACGCTTAGACAGGCTAATTAGCTCAAAAAGCGCTCCAGACATCCAGGAAGTACGCCTCCACGGAGTACAGCATCATGGCACCCTACCTGAATCTGAATGTGGAGATGCTAATTGTTCTTGTGCAGGATCGCCCAGAATTATGGGACCAACAGGATGCACATTATGCCGACCGGGCAAGAAAGGAGGCTGCATGGAGGCGCATATGTCGCCAAATGTTCCCTGATTTTGTTCCCTGATCTGTAGTGTGTCCTACAGCTACGTCTGGTTGTAGGCCGCTCAGCGTGCATCACTGCCACACACATATTTTTCTTTTATTGTAGCTCATTTTTCATTCTCCTATTAGTGTGCATCCATCCGTATCCATCTACATTGGTTGGTTGCAAACACTATATAGGAGTAGATAGAGGAGCCTTTTTTCTGGCTTGAGCCCTTCAGCTGCAGCCAGATGAGTATTACCCTATTTTTTGGAGCCTCATCTTTTGCATTGTAGGTTACTTTCCTGCATTGTAATAGCTCCAAAAAGTTTGTCATACTATCGCTTTAAAATCTTTGGTCACATCCTTTTAGTTTTTTTGAAAAAAAAATAAAAAATAAAGTTCACCAAACACTCCATTTGACAGTTGTGTAGGCCACATTAGCTCATATTAAAGTGTAGTCCACACACACACTTTAAAAAATTAGTGTTTCTGATACCTGTTAGCAGCTGTTCAGGAATAAGCACACTAAGCCCCCCCTTTGTACTTTTCTGCCTATCTTTAGCAGTCTACCAAGATGAAGAAGGCAGGGAGTAAGGCACGTGGGCGTGGACGTGGAGTTTCAGCAGGGAGAGGACGTGGGGATTCTGCAGGGAGAGGACGTGGGTTTTCTATGCCTGCTGCGGGCACCAGTGAGTCAGCATCCCCCAGTTTTACCAGGCAACAGTCCTTTATGCGCAGCTTTGTAGGACCTCGCCATACCCCACTGCTGAGGGAGGAACAAATTGAAGCCGTTGGATGGATGGCAGCTAATGCATCGACTTCAATGACTTCCACGTCCTCTCAGGGCCAGAACACTGAAGAGCAACCATCTGTCTCTTCACCACCTGCCAAAGTGCCCAGGCATTCAGAGAGCCCTGGACAGGAGCCATCACAGTCTCTACTTCTGTTCTCTGAATCTGTTGGCTTGGAAAGAGGGGGCCAGCCAAGCAGTATTCAAGAATGTGAAGAAGAGGGAGTATGCAGTGATGCGCAACTTCTTTGTCCCTCTGAATCTGAAGAGGCGGGTGGGCCAGTGCCTATGGTCAGCACACCTTTCTGGTACGTACGGTGCTGGCGAGACTACCCAGGAGAAGCAGGTGTTTGAAGAGGGGAGTGTAGATGATGAGGTCCTTGACCCATCATGGCATGAGGAACAGGAAGGTGGTGGGAGCAGCTCTGAGGAAGAGATTCCCCGAACGGCCAAAACAGGAGGGAGGGGGCAGACTTGGTTGCCTGTAGCCTCCACTTCGGCACCCGTTAGGAGCATTCCTCTTCCAAAAGCCAAAGCGGGCGCTCCCAAGACTTGCAGTGCATGGTCCTTTTTTGACACAGTTGCAGATGACATTTGCTTTGTCAATGCAAGCTGTGTCATCAGAAAGTCAAAAGAGGGAAAAATGTCAGCAACCTAAATACCACAAATATGTGGAAACGTGCGGACCAAGCACGAGCTGGAGTTACACAGACACACTGAAGACGTAGGCCAACGTACAGCACCACCTACCACCTCTTCAGCTCGTGTTGGGGCCTCTTCCTCCAGCTCACACGCAGCTGGTTCGGCTTCCTCACAGGATCGCCATGGAAGAACCTCTGGCACTGTTGTCCTGAGACCCAGTGACATTCCACCCACAGCACCACGTTCCCAGTCATCCTCACACTACCACTCCACTCTACAGCCATCGGTAGCACAGGCATGGGATAAAAGGTGTCCACCTTACCACCGATGCGTGGACCAGTAATCATGGACAGGGACGATACCTTTCCCTCACTGCCCATTGGGTCAATGTTGTGGAGCCGGGTACAGATCTGGAGAGTGGCGCTGTACGTGTTCTGCCAACTCCACGGATTGCAGGAATCCAGTCTTTACACATTGACTCCTCCTCCTACTCAAGTTCCTCAGAATCAGCGCTGCAGGAGCCTATTACGAACGATATGAGCACAGTCGTGGCCAAACGTCAACAGGCTGTACTGAAATTAATTTCTTTGGGGAATCAAAGCCACACAGCGCAGGAGCTCTGGAATGCCATCAAGCAGGAGAGCGACCTGTGGTTTGTGCCAGCGAATCTCCAGCCGGGCTTGGTAATGTGTGACAATGGCCGAAATCTGGTGGCAGCTCTTGGCCTAGGCAACCTCACTCACATCCCATGTCTGGCACATGTGCTGAACTTGGTCGTGCAGAGCTTTCTGAGGGACTATCCGGATCTTGATGCACTGCTGCATAGAGTGCGCTCACTTGCGGCGTTCCAGCAAGGCAAGATCGCGCCTTGCTGCTCTGCAGCGCCGATTACGCCTTCCGGAACATCGCATCATATGTGACTTACCCACCAGGTGGAATTCAACATTACATATGTTGAAGCGGTTGTGTGAGCAGCAGGCAGCAGTCATGGAGTACCAGCTGCATCAGGTGCAAACAAGTCGCACTGTGCGTCGGTCACACTTCAGCACCACTGAGTGGGCCTCTATGAAGGACATCTGCCTCGTTTTGCATGCCTTCGATGATTCCACGCGGATGGCGAGTGCAGATGATGCACTAGTCAGCATGACTGTCCCCCTTATCTGCCTGCTTCAAAAAACACTGCAAGCACTAAGGGATGAGGTTTTGGAAGAGATGGAGGATGAGGAGTCACAAATGCCATCTGCTTCTGGACAGTCTGCGCTACGTGGTTCCTCACAAAGGCCTAGGCAGGGGACACTTTGTGAGGAGGATGAGGAGGAGTCAATGGAGGAGGAAGACATCTCTCCAGAGGAGGGATGTACACAATGCTCTAGTCAGTATGGACAGCGAGGGTGGGGTGATGCAGAGCAGGCAGAGATGACGCCTCAAGCAGGGGACAGCGTTTCGTTGGCAGTTGGGAGTCTGCAGCACATGGTTGATTGCATGCTGCAGTGCCTGAGAAACGACCGCCGCATCGCCCACATTCTCAACACGGCTGATTATTGGGTGTACACCCTCCTAGATCCTCGCTACTGGGACAACTTACAAAGCCTCATACCACCATTGAACCGGGAGCGTAAAATGAGGGAGTACCAAGACACACTGGTGCAGTCCATCATGTTCTCCATTCCACCCGAGAGCAGTGCTGCTAGTGTTTTACAAAGCAGCTCAGTGCGTCGAGGCAGTGGAGGAAGCTCTGCACAACGAGGGAGCAGAGGCAGCGCCTCAGCACAAGGCAAGACCAGTATGGCCCAAATGTGGCAAAGTTTTGTGTGTCCGCCACAAATGTATACACCATCACAGACGGCTCCAGTCAGCAGGAGGCAACGTTTCCGTCAGATGGTGACAGACTACAATACTTGCCCTGTCAGTGTACTCCCAGATGGCTCTTCCCCCTTCAAGTTTTGGGTCTCTAAGCTGGATACATGGCCAGAGCTTAGCCAGTATGCATTGGAGGTGCTGGCTTGCCCTGCTGCCAGTGTATTATCGGAACGCCTCTTTAGTAACGCAGGTGGTGTACTAACAGACCGTCGCACGCGACTATCCTCCGATAACGTTGACCGGCTTACTTTTCTGAAAATGAACAAGGCCTGGATCTCGCCAGAATTTGCCAGTCCTCTTCCAGAATAAATAATTGGTTGGCAACAGTATCCAGGTCTCCTGTTGTGTTCATGTTTCTACCACCTGAACTGTAATCCTTGGGCTTCAACACAGCCAGTTGTTGCTCAGAAGTGCCGTCTGCACAGAGAAAAACACTAGCTCCTGTGTTTGTGGGGTTCAGTAACGCCAGCTGCTCGCCTGCTCTGTGGATGGCAAAGTCTCCTGCTCCCTCCACATTCAAACTACTACTGATTTTTAACCGTGCTCCACTTAGGCCTCTGGCTCCACTGTTTCTAGTATTTCCCCTGGCTTCCAACCCCACCAGTTGCTGCTCTGAAGTGGCGTCTGCACAATCCACACTTGTTCCTGTGTTACTGGGGCTCAGTCACGTCAGTTGATCCCCTGATGTGTGTCCGGCAATGTCTCCTGCTCTGTCCACATTCCCATTACTAGTAGTGGGAATGTGGACAGAGCAGGAGACATTGCCGGACACACATCAGGGTTATTAGGGCTAGGGTTAGGGTTAGGGCTAGGGTTAGGGCTAGAGTTAGGGTTAGGGCCGGAGTTAGGGCTGAGATTAGGGTTAGGGGTGTGTTGGAGTTAGGGTTGGAGTTATAATTGGGGGGTTTCCACTGTTTGGGCACATCAGGTGCTTTCCAAATGCAACATGGCGTCTGATCTCAATTCTAGCCAATTCTGTGTTGAAAAAATCAAATGGTGCTCCTTCTTTTTAAGCTCTGCCATGCACCCAAACAGTGTTTTACCCCCACATATAGGGTATCAGACTACTCAGGACAAATTGCAAAACAACTTTTGGGGTCCAATTTCTCCTGTTACCCTTAGGAAAATAAAAAATTGGGGGCAAAAATATCATTTTTGTGGAGAAAAATGATTTTTTTTATTTTCACGCCCGGGCGTTATATACTTCTGTGAAGCACTTGGGGGTTCAAAGTGCTCACCACACATCTAGATAAGTTCCGTGGGGGGTCTAGTTTCCAAAATGGGTTCACTTGTGGGGAGTTTCAATAGTTTAGGTACATCAGGGGCTCTCCAAATGCAAATGACACCCGCAGACCATTCCATCAAAGTCTGCATTCCAAAACGTCACTACTTCCCTTCCGAGCCCCGACGTGTGCCCATACAGTAGTTTTCGCCCACATATCACCCTAGCCCTAACCCTAACCCTAATGGGAAAATGGAAATAAATACATTTTCTTTTAATTTTATTATTTTTCCCTAACTAAGGGGGTGATAACGGGGGGTTTAATTTACTATTTATTGCGGTTTTTATTTTTGGCAGCTGTCACACGCTAAAAGACGCTTTTTATTGTAAAAATAGATTTTATATCATCACATATTGAGAGCTATAATTTTTCCATATTTTGACCCACCGAGTCATGTGAGGTCTTATTTTTTGCGGGATGAGTTGACGTTTTTATTGGTATCATTTTCGGGCACCTGACATCTTTTGATCGCTTTTTATTCCGATTTTTGGGACGCAGAATGAACCAAAACCAGCGTTTCTTGAATTTCTTTTGGGGGGTGCGTTTACACCGTTCCGTGTGCGGTAAAATTGATAAAGTGGTTTTATTCTTCGGGTCAGTACGGTTACAGCGATACTTCATTTAGGTCTTTTTTTATGTTTTGGCGCTTTTATGCAATGAAAACAATTTTATATAAAAAATAATTATTTTTGCATTGCTTTATTCTGCCTATAACTTTTTATTTTTTTGCTGATGATGCTGTATGGTGGCTTGTTTTTTGTGGGACAAGATGACATTTACAGCGGTACCATGGATATTTATATGCGTCTTTTTGATCGCACGTTATTTCACTTTTTGTTCGGCGGTATGATAATAAATCATTATTTTTTGCTTCATTTTTATTTTTATTTTTTAAGGGGTTCGCTAAAGGGGTTAGATAATGGGACAGTTTTATAGGGCGGGTCGTTACGGACGCGGCTATACAAAATATGTGTACTTTTATTATTTTTTTTGATTTCCAACAAATGAATTTATTAGGGAATATTTTTTTTTTTTTAATTTATTTAGCGATTTTTTTAAAATTATTTTTACACTTTTTTTTTAGCTTTATTACATTGTCCCAGGGGGTACATAACTGTCCTGTGACAGATCGCTGATCTGTCACATCACAGATCACTGTGACAGATCAGCGATCTGTCACAGGCATAGACGCAGACTTCATCATGCCTGTGCTTTGCAGGCACTGAGGAAGTCAGCTCCCTGCAGGCCCCCGAAGGTCCCCGTCGCCATCTTGGATCCGGGGACCTGCAGGTAAAGAGTCCCCCACAGCAGCGCTGCACATTGCGCTGCTGTGGGGGGCTCAGGGAAGCATGGAGGGAGCCCCCTCCCTGCCGATGCTTCCCTTTAACCCCGGTACACCGCGATCATGTTTGATCGCAGTGTGCAAGGGGTTAACGTGTCGGGGGCGGTCCGTGACCGCCCCTGACACATTGTGCCAGGTGTCAGCTGTGATAATCAGCTGACACCCGGCCGCGATCAGCGGCGCTCACCACGTGGGCGCCGCTGATCGCTATGATGTAGTATTCCGTCCATGGGACTTAGGGCCCAGGTCACATGGATGGAATATTACATCCAATGTAGGAAAGGTGTTAAAACCAAGACCCCTCCCCCTTATTAGCAACCTTAATCAGTAGGTCTTTGTTATTGCAGAGTTCTTCCAGAACAATTTTTTCATCAGATGTGAGATTGTTTCCATATTCCATCATTGATATTCATTAATCTAAATTTTCCATCTCCTTTTCTTTCAGTTTTTGAAATTGGTCCAATATGGTAGGTCTCGACTGCAACAAATAAAGGTAAGGGTTATGTGTGCCAAAGAAATCATTAGAAATAGTCTGTTTATTAAGGGATTCAGTTTCCAAATTTATCAAACAGGTAAGATGCATTAAATCTTTAAAGGAGGAGATAGAAACCGTGTTAGGGTTTTCTTCTAATACATCGTCATAGATCTCTTGCTTTGGAGTGGTGTCTTTTGAAAACTGGCATCTCAGTGTCAGATTTCTTGCCAGTCTTTTTAGATCAACATCATAATATGGGAACTAATAATCTTACATCTGATGAAAAACTCACTCTGGAAGAACACAGCAATAGCAAAGACCTACTGATTAAGGCTGCTAATACGTTGGGAGGGGTTTGTGTCAGTTTTTACCTTATCTGTTTTGAAAACTGATGGAGGTTTTTAAAGTTTTTCCTATCAAACATTGAAAAACAAGTGTCTCAAACAAAAAAAATTAAAAATATTAAGACATGTTTGTTTTTTATTCATGTCACTGATTAAATTAGCCAATGTAAATTTATGAGTCAATGAAAAACAGTAAGCTGATGGCATTCGTTTTTTTCATTAACCCATAAAATTGCATTGGTAAATTTAATTGGTGACTTGGATTAAAAATGAACATGTCTTCTTTTCTTTTTTTTCTTGTTTGGGATGCTTTGTTTGCAAGAAGCGATGGGCATGTGATCACCCAAATGACAATAAAGGACATGTGGTCTATCCGTAAAAGCACAAAAAACAGACATGTGAATGAGCCATTTAATTGAACTTTTGAATTAAATCTTTAATGTACCATTTTTATGAGACCAAAACTTTGAGATCATAATTAGAGATCAGTTAACCCAAACTTAAAAGTTTGGGGTTCGCACAGGTCAGTTCGTGTCTGGTGCTAAACACTGAACAAGGACTTCTGCTGGAAATCTGTTGCAATGCTAAGACTTCGGAGAGAGAGAGAATTTTCCAGCTCAAAAGTTTTGGTCCCCATTGATATCAATGGGGTTCGGACTCTGGTTAAAGTTCAGGTGCAGTTCTGGTACCTGTACCAAACTTTGAAATAAAGTTTGGGTCGGGTAGCAGTACACTAACTTCCACAGGTCCGCTCATCCCTAATCAAATTGTCTAATTGGATTAATTACATAAATGAATGTCAATATAAAAATTGGAAATACCATAAACCATATGAAGACCATAAAGAAGTAATCATATGTACATACAGTCATGGCCAAAAGTGCTGGCGCCTTTGAAATTGTTCCAGAAAAATGAAGTATTTCTCCCAGGAAATTATCGCAATTTAACATGTTTTGTTATACACGTGCTTATTTTCTTTGTGTGTATTGGAACTGCACAAAAAAACAGAGAAAAAGAGTCAAATTTGATATAATTTAATGTGAAACCTCAAAAATAGGCTGGTAAATTATTGGTAAACAACTTTGTTTCAAGCATGTGATGCTCATTCAATCTCACCTGTGGAAAGTAACAGGTGTGGGCAATATGAAAATCATACCTGAAACCAGATAAAAAAGGGGAGTGTAAGACTAGTCACCATTCTTAGACAAGCCGTGAAGCAGGATAGTAAAATGTTCCGGGGTCAGATACCAAAAGAGCATGTAATAAGCAAAATGATATAGCTAATTGCAAAGTCAGGTCATGGTTCAAAGTCAGAATATCAGGAGAATAGTGAATCAAAGCAAAGGGGTTGAGGAAGTGGATTGTCAGAATGATGTCGAAAGTTAGGCAGCAGTAGAACTACGAACAAAGCACAGAAAACCAGGCAAACACCACCACCGAGTGAATGCTGTCATTTAACACACTGAAAGCACAGCATGCCACTGCACCCAATTGGCTGACTGAGCTATCACTCACTATGCCCATGACATGCTGGAGGAAGGAATCATGATGGGAGAAGTTGACTCAATCTTTGCATTATGTGTCTGTGTGTGTCACACTAAGGACTCGTTCACACTTGCGATTAAATTGGAAAAATGTGGAGTGCCCGCTAGGGCCGACTGGTACTCGAAACCGGGCTGGTGAGATCTTCGGGGGATGTCACGGCAGCAACGACCCGGTCTGTGGCCCTGGGCGTCCAATGAAAATGAATCGGGGGTTATTTACATGGGACTAAGTCATGATGCCACCCATCGTTTTCTGCAATAGATGGCCCACGCTGCGATTCAGGCCCATAGGGCGGTTGGTGATGCAACAGAGATGTTTCAGCTCTCCACGGGTAGTTCAGGCCCCAGGGCAGTTATAGGGTTAATTAGGTGATAGTAATTGTTGTAGTGCAGGACAGATGATGCAGTAAATAAATCTGAGGGCACAGCAGGGTAGAGTCTTCACACTTTACTCACAGTCTTTAGGTTACAGTCACCAGCTGAGTGCTGTGTCCTCCGGGTCAGTGGTCCAGCCAGCTCTCAGGTAGTTTGGGTGCACTTTTCCAGGACCCTCTTCTTGTGTACCTTCCCAGGTTGTCTCTCTGCGCTGGCTCATGTCCTCCTGCCCTGCGCCTCACACACAGTGTCCCAAGCCAGCAGCTGTTGGGCAGCGATCTCCTGGTCCCCTTGACTCTATGTAGCTGCCTTTTTAGCGATTGTGTGTGGATTTGGCTGTTTCACATACAAATACTACAGCCTCCGGTTTTCTAGCTAAGTCCTACAGCCTCTCCACTAGTCTGGGGCCGGTCTCTACTGTGACCTGGTCCCTCCATCCGACTACAGTCGGCGTGGATTCGGGTGCCACGGGTGGATTCCCTAGGACCCCTTCTCTTCACTGGAGCCCCTCTCCATCACTCCTCTCCTCTCTTGACACCTGCTCCAACTGACTCCCATTTCCATGACAATTCTCCACTTCCAACTGTCAACTTTCTCTCCAGTTGTCCTACCCTTATCTATTTCCTCCACCCACACCCTCTACCTAGTTCCCCCAGGCCTGCAGAGGTGTTTTTGTTGGGTGTTAGTGTGTGGGTACCAGGTAGTGCCCCCTTCTTACCTGAGAGTGGGTGCCACACCTCAGGCTGAGGTGCAGTATCTCTGTGGCGACTGGACCCTCAGGGGCACCACAAATGCAATCCGAGTAAAAATCGGATTGCATTCATACCAATTTAATACTATAGTTCTGTTCGCAATGGCGTTTTATTTCCTACTCCGATTAGATCATGCTCGGACAGGAAAAAAACACAGCATGCTGCCATTGCATGCCAAATTTGGATCACTCGCACCCATATAAGTCTATGCGTGTGTGTGAAACATCACACATCACTCGATATCACCTGAGTGCAGTGTGATTCCCGGTGATGCCAGCTGCAGAGGAGATGGAGAAATCAATTTCTCCATCTCCCCCGCAACTGTGCTGCGATCCTCTCATGCGAGAGGATTAGACCACAGAGCACTGACATTCGGCTGACACTAACATCAGAGAAGGAGCCGAGTGTCCTTAGCATATCGCATCTGATGCTCTCACTTCGGATGTGATACGCTAGTGGGACCCTGGCCTAAGCATGGAGAACAGAAAGAGGAAAAGAGAACAGTCTGAGTACTTGAGAACTAAAATTGTTTTTTGTGTTGTTACAATACACATAAAGGAAATAAACATGTGTATAACAAAACATGTGAAATTGCAATAATTTTCTGGAAGAAATACTTCATTTTCTGGAACAATATCAAGGGTGCAAAGTTTTTGGCCATGATTGTATTTTGAAGAGGCTAAAAGTTTTATAATGGTTTAGTGCTAATTTATATTATATTTTATTTTATTCTGAACATTAAAATAATTATTGTCTTTACTAATTTAAACTATAATAAATGATAGCATATTTTTTGCCATAATGAGCAAAATCCTGCCTACAGAAATACTAGCCAAGTAGTATTTAATAAGTAATACTATCAGTAAAACTGCCGTAATAACTGAACCATGCAATGATTCTGACACATTGTGAAAAGGTTGTATTGTCTAAATACCTTTGAGAAAACATAAATCCTGATATGATGAAAGAACCAGATGCACTGGCAGCTGGACCACAGAGTGGCACAGAAGGCTGCCACAGAGAAACTGTGCCAGTTTATATAATGATACAGCTATTCTTAACATCACATACCTTATCTCCTTTTAAGCTCAGATGTGCTTAGCATGCACCTACTGTTTCTGTGACATAATTGTTTTTTATATTGGCAAGCTGGATATTCAGTAAGTTGTCATGCTTCTGAAAAGTTTTTCATTACCATAATGTCTGTTTTAAGCGGGGGTGGTATTCAGCCAGGTTTATCCAAGCTACAATTGGAGAATCCCAGAACGTGGCGGTAATGCCATTCTTCGGTTCTCCATAGTTAGTGGAAAGAGACAACTTTGTTATTGTACATAGGACCGGTTTTACACAAATTGTGGCTCTGGGCACAAAATTAAAACTGAGGCCTCCAAATGGTAAGATATTTTTCCTATCACTCAAACATTTAGGAAGCGAGCTGATTTCATATTGAAAAACGAGTGACAATCGACTATATCAAGTTGTTTGGCACTTATTTAGGCCTTTTTCACACTTTAGTTTTTCGGCGTCAGTCAAGATCCGCCATAGTGGCGGATTTACGGATCCACTATAAATGTGTCAAAACGGATGCAAGCGGATGATACGGATCCGTTTTTTGACCATGTATGGATTTTTATACGGATCTGTCAAAAAACGGATTTGTATCATCCGTTTTTGTCATCCGTTGGATCCGTGTTTTGACGGATCCGTTTTTCCACACCTCCAAAATGGGATGCTCCCAAATATGATTTGCTCTTGGAAACTGCTCCCAAACGTGATTGGATCCTGGAAGCTAGGGGAAAACTATATCTAGGGTGAGACCCCAGAGAACATGAATCGGTCGATTTTTACCGACCCCGCTTTTGCAATCGCCGCTATTAACCCTATAACGGCGACCGCAAAAAAAGCCGCAATTATGCATTAAATTTCTCTTTCCTCTGATGTGATCGCACATCAGAGGAGAGAGAAATAGGGTCCCCGATCCCCCCGATCCCCCCACGGTACCTCTCCGTGGTCCTCACTTCCCTCCCGGTGGTCCCGCGTCCTGCCGGCGTCCTCCGATGGGCGCTGCCATCTTGAAAATGGCGGGCACATGCGCAGTGCACCCGCCGGGAATCAGCCGGCTCTGGCTGGCAGATTCCATTCATTATTTTGATCACTATGATAAACGATCATAGTGATCAAAATAAAAAAAATAGTACATAACCCCCCCATTTATCAACCCCTTATATAGGCAAACATAATGAAATAAAGAAAATATTTTTTTTTTCAGTTTTCCATTAGGGTTAGGGTTAGGGCTAGGGCTAGGGTTAGGGTTGGGCTAGGGTTGGGCTTAGGGCTAGGGTTAGGGTTAGGGTTAGGCTAGGGCGAACTAGGATTAGGGTTAGAATTAGAATTAGGGATTAGGGTTTGGGGTGTGTTGGGGTTAGGGTTGGAGCAAGAATTGAGGTGTTTCCACTATTTACCAACTTTGGGGGGGTCTAAAAATTGGGGTCTAAAAAATCACTTTTGTGGAAATAAAAAAACTTTTTATTTTCACGGCTCTGCATTTATAAACTTGTGTGAAGCGCTTGGGGGTTGAAAGTGCTCATCACACATGTAGATAAGTTCCTTAGGGGGTCAAATTTCCAAAATGGGGTCACTTGTGGGGGGTTTCCACTGTATAGGCCCATCAGGGACTCTGCAAACGCAACATGATGCCCGCAGACCATTCCATCAATGTCTGCATTCCAAAATGGCACTCCTTCCCTTCCGAGCTCTCCCATGCGCACAAACAGTGGTTTCCCCCAACATATGGGGTATCAGCGCACTCAGGACAAATCGCACAATAACTGTGGGGGTATGATTTCTCCTGTTACCCTTGTAAAAATAAAAATTTGGGGGCGAAAAGATCATTTTTGTGGAAAAAAAATGGATTTCTTATTTTTACGGCTCTACATTATAAACTTCTGTGAAGCACTTGAAGGTTCAAAGTGCTCACCACACAACTAGATAAGTTCCTTAATGGGTCTAATTTCCAAAATGGGGTCACTTGTGGGGGGGTTTCCACTGTTTAGGCCCATCAGGGACTCTGCAAACGCAACATGATGCCCGCAGACCATTCCATCAAAGTCTGCATTCCAAAATGGCACTCCTTCCCTTCCGAGCTCTCCCATGCGCCCAAACAGTGGTTCCCCCCACATATGGGGTATCGGCGTACTCAGGACAAATCGCACAACAACTGTGGAGGTATTATTTCTCCTGTTACCCTTGTAAAAATAAAAATTTGGGGGCGAAAAGATCATTTTTGTGGAAAAAAAAGGATTTCTTATTTTCACAGCTCTACGTTATAAACTTCTGTGAAGCACTTGAAGGTTCAAAGTGCTCACCACACATCTAGATAAGTTCCTTAATGGGTCTAGTTTCCAAAATGGGGTCACTTGTTGGAGTTTTCCACTGTTTAGGCACATTAAGGGCTCTCCGAACGCAACATGGCATCTGATCTCAATTCCAGCCAAATCTGCGTTGAAAAAGTCATACGGCGAGCTCTGCCGTGTGCTGAAAAAGTGATTTACCCCCACATATGCGGTATCGGCGTATTCAGGAGAAATCGTACAACAAATTTTGCGGTTGATTTTCTCTTTTAACACTTGTCAAAATAAAAAAAATTGGTTCTGAAGTAAATTTTTTGCAAAAAAAAGTTAAATGTTAATTTTTTCCTTTCACATTGGTTTAGTTACTGTGAAGCACTTAAATGGTTAATAAACTTCTTGAATGTGGTTTTGAGCACCTTAAGGGGTCTAGTTTTTAGAATGGTGCCACTTTTGGGTATTTTCTGTAATGTACACCCCTCAAAATGACTTTAAATATGATGTGGTCCCTAAAAAAATGGTTTTGTAAATTTTGTTGTAAAAATAAGAAATCGCTGGTCAACTTTTAACCCTTATAACTTCCTAACAAAAAAAAAAATTGCTTCCAAAATTGTGCTGATGTAAAGTAGACATGTGGGAAATGTTATTTATTGAGAAATTTCTGTGACACATCTCTCTGATTTAAGGGCATAAAAATTTAAAGTTTTAAAATTGCAAAATTTTCGCCATATTTCCATTTTTTTCATAAATAAACACAAGACTTATCGAAGAAATTTTATCACTAACATGAAGTACAATATGTCACGAAAAAAACAATCTCAGAATCAGCGGGATCCATTAAAGTGTTCCAGAGTTATAACCTGATAAAGGGACAGTGGTCAGAATTGTAAAAATTGGTCTGGTCATTAAGCTGCAAACTGGCTCTGTCGCTAAGGGGTTAAGCAAAACAATTCAGATGCAGTTGAAGTTCAGTAGAAAACACCGTGTGCGCTACTGTAGTGGTGCCAAGTTAGGTTCCCAAACCATATATGATAAAATGAAAACCTGGCACTCAACTTAATTCTTGGTGAGGCAGTTTATTGTAGTACCAGAAAACGTTTCGGTCAATATAGATCTTCATCAGTTACTACAGTGTGAAAAAAATAAATAAATAAACAAAAATAAATAAAGTATGTACAAAAATCACATAAAATGCAATTCGGTCGTGGTTATATACAATATTATACAAGAAATACTACAACAGAGACCAAAAAATATATCAGGGTGCTCAGATTGAAGGAGAAAAGGATAAGACATACCGTGCTTGTATGTTTGAAAGCAGCTTGAAGGAGGGCGCTTTTTATGTTATTCAATGATAACGCCTAAAAAGAAGTGATTGGCGCTGTTAAAGTGTATACATAAGGTCAATTAGGTGGTGTTACAGAATGGTACATACCAGTAATCAAATGGTCAGAATGCTGCTGTAATGCAGGATAATCTGTAAGGTAAACGTCATGTAGGATGACATAAGACAGCGGTAAAGTATGCTGTAGATCAAAGTTGTGAGTGTCACTATAAATGGTGAGGTAGTTACCTTAATAGTTGAAAATATCAGCGCAGTCTGGTCCTCCTGGACGTGGTAAACACCACTTGTCAGTGGAGACAGAGTCGAGCTGAGCTTAAGTAGAGGAAGGGCGGGTCTATGGCCTTGACGGACACGAGGGTAGGGCCAATGGGAGAGAGCTGGGTGGTGACGTCAGCTGAACTAAGATGGCTGCGCACTCAGAAGCAAAATAGGATGCATTGTAGTGTAATAAAGGGTTATAGAGTCAGGATGCACTGTTTTTCTGTGTGAAATTCATAGCGGTATAGGGGGGGAGACTATGAGGAATGTGTATACATCAGAATGTATTAATTATGTGACACTGTTTTTATCCATATGATGGGTGATTATGTATCACTATGTGGGGGTAGAAAATATATGTACATGAATACATGAGAGACATTATTACATATGGAAACAAGTGGGAAAGAGGATGAATAAATAAATACATCAAACAAGGATACTGAGGATGGATCCAAGAATAGAGATGAAATTTTAACATTAAGTTGAGTGCCAGGTTTTCATTTTAGCAGTTGAAGTTCAGACTTTCAGCTTTCATTTGAGGGTATCCACATTAAAATTGGATTACTATGTTACCTTCCTTTAAAGGCAAGGCCGCCAATCAGGACGCGGTAGCGACCACCAATCGGAGCTGACGGGGCATGGAAAAGGGACCGCAAATCCACGCCTGTGACTCGCTTCTGAGTCGCTAACGAGTTCATTGGGTAGGTGTCAAACATACCGATGCATGCTACGCAGTGGGACTTCAGCGATCAAAAAAATGTCCAGGGCTTTCAAGCACGATCAGCGATACCTGGCAGGGGGGCCGGTCGCTGATACGTGTCACACACAGCGATCTCGCTAGCGATCTCGCTGTGTGTGACGGGGGCTTTAGAGGTGACATTCTTTCTGAGTCATTCACTTTTACCATCTTTCCCATCTACACAAGATGGACATTAATTTACTAGTGATGAGATATCACTAAAATGCTCTGGTGCACAAACAGTATTACGGAGCCCGGTATCCCCGGGTCCTGTGTGCCATAGATTGTGTTTGTGAAATTGGCGCCAATAGCCACCATTACCGCGCTGCTTGGTGCACGCGGGAAGAAGGGGCAGGCCTTCGTGGGCGGAGCCTGCCACAGAGCGCGAAGACGTGAACTGCCGTGCGGGAAGAGAGGACAGTGCGCAAGAGAAGGAGGAGCTGAGGCCTACAGCCCGGAGCGTCGGGCCTGTGAAGCAGCCACCAGTGAGCTCACATAACCCCCAGCCCTGGCTAACATTAACTAGGGGGGAAGAGGATGTCCGCGCCAAACCGCGATACAGCGGCAGGTGCTGTTGCCAACCCCGCAGCACCGCCAGGAGGAGCGCCCGCCTCAGCGGTCTCCTTAATGACGCTGTCTATGCCCTACATACCGGGAGTGGCCTGGCTACCGCAGTACTCGGGTGAGTCGCATACCCTGAATGAATTTAAAGAGAGACTGTGCAGTTTGTTTAAAGTATACCCTCTGTCTGAAAGCCAGAAAGTGAATATCCTGATTGGACAGCTAACGGGTGCAGCACAGAGAGAGGTGAAAGCCTGGCAGGACATTGATAAAGAGACTGTTGCAAAGATCCTGGCCAAGCTGAGAAGCACCTTTGACACCCGCACTGCAGCTGAAATCATGATGAGGTTCTTTTGCTGTAAACAGAAGGTGAAGGACAGTATCAGGGATTGCACAACATAGAAAAAGATTTTCCAGCGTCTCCAGGAGATAAAATAACAATTGCTTTATTGAAAATATAAAATCTTCTTACCATCAAGTAAAAACAACATAAAGAGGCATATGGAGGGGAGCACTTTCCTACGCGTTTCACCCTGAAAGGGCTTAATCATGGAATGCCAGTATCAGGGATTATGCCCTCAACCTGCAGGAGGCGCTGCGAGCAGTTAAGCAAGTTGATCCTGACAGTGTAAAGGAGGAAGATAAACTGTTAAAGGAGCAGTTCATTGAAGGACTCCTATCCAGTACCCACAGAGGACAGTTGCGTATTATAACCCTGCAAAACCCTGATCTGGACTTTGCTGATTTTAAGGACAGGGCTATTCGGGTACTGCAGGAATCCACTGACAGCCGCCCAGCGCCCCCTAGGCGCCCAGCGATCAACTACCATCAGGAAGCAACATCTTTCCCTTCCATCCCTGTGGAGGCTGATGCACAGACTCTGGATAAAGATCCAACTGAGGAGCTGCATCTTCAGGTCCAGGAGTTGACCAAAGGGATGGCTGCACTTACCAAGACGGTGCAGTCCCTGCAGGTGTCCTCCAAGGAAAAGATCCAGCTTGCTTCCAGTCCAGAGGATGTCCCATGGCTCCGGAGGAGGAGGAGAGCCCCGCCACTTCGAGGGAGGAACAACGATCGCTATGACCAGGACGGACGTCCCATCTGTTGTCGCTGCTACAAGGCTGGTCAACTAGCAAGATATTGTCTTTTAAACGAGCAACCCCTGGGGCAGAGGGCCAACCCCCAGGAGTAGGATCCCCAGGCCCAAGGAACTGGAGAGCCAAGTATGTGGGAGGGAGACCGATCCTTCCTGTGGTGATTGACGGCATCCCCATGAACGCTTTGCTGGACACTGGCTCCCAGGTGACCACTATGCCATACATTCTGTACAAGAGGTATTGGGCTGATTCAGAACTTACCCGTGGCCCCACTGATGAACTGACAGTGGTTGCTAGTAATGGTCAGTCTTTGCCACTGATTGGATGTAAAGAGATTACTGTTAAAGTGGGTCGGGTAGAGCTGAAATCTCAGGGCCTGATAGTTGTTGATATTGACCGACGTGAATGTAATCCCATGATGACTCTTGGTACAAATGTAATTGAAAACTGGCTGTCCGAGGTTATTGTCTTGTTGTAACAGGTGGCTGAGACTGCTGGTTCCGGAGAACAACGAGTCCTGGAGAAGGAGATCCGAGCCCTGATGCAAAGGCAACAGGTAGAACTCTCTGGCGGAGAGATTGGCAGCGTCAGAGTGAGTGATGCTTTCCCCATTGCAATACCCCCCAGATGTGAAATGTTGGTTTGGTGTCACGCAGGTCTTAGAGGGAGAGATTACCAGGCATTGGTAGAACCAGTATACTCCGATAGCAGGCCCACTGTCCTGACAGCCAGAGGGGTGGTTGATGTACGAAAAGGGAGAGTACCTGTACATCTTTTGAATTGTGGGAAAGAGGAAGCCACAATACCTCGGTACGCCACAGTTGCTAAGCTGCTCACCGTTAATAACAACTCTTTGCAGGCAGCAGAACCCTTGGTCTCATCCGATCAGGTGGAGGACAATGGCTCTGTGAAGCAGCCAGAGGAGTGGTGTCAGCAACTGCAGGTGGGAATTGACTCTACACCTTCATACCAGAAAAATGGGGTTTACAGAGTGACACAAGAGTATGAGCGGGTATTCAGCAAACACCCACTAGATTTTTCACAGGCAAAAGGGGTTCAACATCATATCCCCACGGGAGACCATCCACCCATAAAGGAGAGGTACAGACCTATACCCCAACACAATACCAGTGTGCTAAGAGTATGTTGAGGGAGATGAAGGAGGCAAGGGTCATCAGAGACAGTTGTAGTTAGGCAGCTCCAATAGTGTTTGTAAAGAAAAAGGATGTACCATGAGAATGTGTGTTGATTACAGGAAAATTAACAGCATTACACATAAAGATGCCTGCCCATTACCTAGAATTGAGGAATCATTGGCTGCACTTAAAACTGCTAATTACTTTTCCACCTTAGATCTCACTATTGGGTATGGGCAGGTTCCCGTGGCAGAGGCAGACAAGGAGAAAACAGCGTTTACCACTCCAATGGGTCTCTGTGAGTTCAATTATATGCCATTTGGGCTCTGCACTGCTCCAGGAACATTTCAGCGGCTGATGGAGTGCTGCCTGGGACACATGAAATTTGAGACGGTCCTGTTGTACCTGGATGATGTCATTGTTTTCTCCAAAACCTATGAAGATCATCTGGAACACCTGGCTGAAGTGTTTGAAGCTTTGTCCAATTTTGGTCTGAAGGTGAAGCCCTCCAAATGCCACCTCCTGAAGCCCAAGGTGCAGTACCTCGGTCATGTGGTCAGTGCAGAAGGTGTGGCACCAGATCCTGACAAGGTCACAGTCATCCGGGACTGGGAGAAGCCTAGCAACCTTCATGAAGTACGCCAATTCCTTTGACTGGTAGGCTACTATCGAAGATTTAACAAAGGCTTTACCGAGATAGCCACCCCTATGCAAAACCTTCTGGTGGGGCAGTCCAAGAAGACCAAACAGAAAAATTCCACTTTTGAGTGGACTGAAGAGTTGGAGAGATCCTTCACTTGGCTGAAGATGGCTCTTATAGGTGACGAGGTTCTGGCCAACCCAGATTATGACAAACCATTTGTGCTGTACACAGATGCTAGCAACGTGGGACTAGGAGCAGTACTGTCGCAGGTACAGAATAGGAAAGAAAGAGTGATTTCCTACGCCAGCAGGAAGCTGCGCCCCACTGAAAGGAACCCTGATAACTACAATTCTTTCAAGCTGGAGTTCCTTGCCATAGTCTGGGCTGTCACCGAAAGGTTCAAGCATTACCCAGCCTCCGCCAAGTTTACTATCTTCACGGACAACAATCCGTTGACTCACTTGGACACTGCAAAACTAGGTGCACTGGAACAGCGATGGATGGCTCGGCTATCTAATAATGAGTTTACCATCAAGTACCGGGCAGGGCACAAGAATGCCGATGCTGATGCGCTGTCCAGAATGCCTAACCTACCAGATGCAGGAGAAGACCCTGAGGCTCTTGAAGAGATAGAGCTACCTCCCTTCCACCGGCCACTTGCAGCCCAATGTGCTCAAGGAGTGAGGAACCGACGGTCTGGCTTGAAGGAGGTCACCCTGAATCCATTGCCCCATCATGACTGGGCAGAAACGCAAGATAGTGACCCTGCAGTCTGCCTGGTGAAGGAGCTGCTAACACGAGCTGACTCATGTCCAGAGTCGGATGTTCCTGAAGAAACTCAGCAGTTGTGGAAGGAGAGAGGCCGGCTGTTCATTTATGAAGGGAAGCTGTGTCGGAGGAGTATCAATGCCCGCACGCATGAGCTGGTTTGGCAGGTGATAGTCCCAAAGAGAGAGGCATCAATGATCCTGGAAGCATACCACAATGGAGCTGGACACTTCGGATGGAAGAAGTTGGAAGCATTGCTCCGAGAGAGGTTCTACTGGGCTGGTATGAGGAAAGCCATTGAGAGGTGGTGCCGGGAGTGTGGACAATGTAACCTGCACAGAAAGGATCGGGACAGCCAGAGAGCTCCTCTACCGCCAATCATCACCAAACAGCCCCTTGAGCTGGTAGCCCTGGACCATGTGAAGCTGGTTCCAAGCCAGTCAGGCTACATCTATGCTCTTACCATTGTGGACCACTACTCAAGATTCCTGGTAGTTGTGCCTGTCAAAGATCAAACTGCCAGGACAGCAGCCATAGCGTTCCAGCAGCACTTCTGTAGACCACATGGGTACCCGGAGAGAGTGCTTACAGATCAAGGTCCAGCTTTCGAGGCAGAAGTGTTCCAGGAATTCTGTAACCTGTATGGTTGAATGAAGATCCGGACAACAAGTAGTTGAAGTAGCGTCACCAGATGCTGGATTGGGACATGGAGAGGCAGCAACAGTACCGGAGAGTTCAAGAATGTGTGGAAAGGAGTCTGGCTCAGGCAAGGCAAAAGCAGGAGAAGCTTTACAATCAAAATGCACCTGCCATTCCTTTGTTGCTGGGGGAGCAAGTCTTGAAAAGAAAGAGAAGATTGCACAAATTGGATGATCACTGGGAAGCTGAACCTTATACCATTCTGCCCTCAAATTTTGATAATACTAAGGTATGCCTTGTTAGTAAAGATGGAGGAGAGACCTGAGCAGTGGTATCGAGAGATCATTTGAAGTTATGCCCTGACCAGTTAAAAGAAAGAAAAGAAGAACCAGATAACATCCAGCCCATAGTGGAAGAAGAGAAGGTCAGCACAGTGCTTGGGGAATTCCCTGCGAATTGGACTATAGTGAACGATGCTATAGTGGTGCCAGTGTTGCTGTTTCCCCAATTGGTAGCACAGGAAGATGTGACTCAAGAGAATCAGGAAAATCGGGTAGAAGATGCCACACCAGCAGTGGAGCCAGAGAACCCTCGCCCTGCCAGTGGTGAACCTGCTATGCCCCTGGTGAGTCTAGGAGTTCACAGACAGTCTAGTATCCCTGTGTTACATAGAACCCCCAGTAGTGTATCCAGTACATTACTCACTACACCAGTCTTACGCAGGTCTGCCCGCACTACACAAGGTATACCACCCCTTAGATATCGCATATAAATAAGTTAAAGTAATGTTCACCTGTACCTGTAAATATGTAACTGTTCTCAAGTTTTGTGCCTACAGGTAACCTGTAAGAGTTTCCTTTGGAATTTGTTTTATGGACACTGAACAACAGGACTTGTGTGTGGTCAAAAACTTTCTTTGTAAATATTTCACCATTTGCCCAGGAATGGACCATCAACATTGATGCTGGACTTGCCATCATAGGACCATTTATGAAGCGCTTGGTTTTTGTACATTTTTCATTTTTAAATCTTGTACAATTGTTATTGTCTAACTGTTTACATGTTTCATGTTTTTGTTCAGCCCAGGAGTGCTGACTTGCACTAGGGGGAATGTGGTGCCCCCAGGAGTATGGTCGCCACAGTGGCTTTGCCTTCCTCCAGGGGAGGGTAATGCCAGGCTTGGAGGCAATGATGGGTCTCTCTTGCAGTCAATCCATACATGCAACACATTTCCACTCCAGGCCAGCATGTTAAATGTCAATGCCCCATCGGCTTTCTGTTGCTCCTGGGGGCATCTTGCACATGGGGCCCAATTTGTCACTTCCCTGTCACCAGCCATGACTATATGTTGCCACTCAATTTGCTTGATATCTTCTGGTCAATGTACCACGGAG
Source organism: Dendrobates tinctorius (assembly GCF_039654945.1). Classification (NCBI taxonomy): domain Eukaryota; kingdom Metazoa; phylum Chordata; class Amphibia; order Anura; family Dendrobatidae; genus Dendrobates; species Dendrobates tinctorius. The sequence continues at coordinate 28,760,293 of NW_027361703.1, read as the reverse complement.
GAAAAGCAGACCAGAGAGCTATTAGAACAGCAATGCTGTTAAAACACATAACTGTAATGTCTAGAGTCTGTATCTTCCCTCTGCTTTGCAGATGCTGGCTAGTCATCTAGTTTATTGACTGAAGAGACATCATACAGCAATGAAGCTGTTTCCTGTCACAAAATAAGAAGAACTGTCTATGGGAACATCTAATGGAGTGACCGCTCCTTACTGGGGTTTCTAGGCAGCAGTGACCCTTTTTTTTACTCATGGGGCACAGTGTGATGGCATGGATCATAAGTGGCACACTGTGGAGGAACTTTTACCATAAGTGGGGGCATGTTTACTAAGTGAAAGAACACAGAGGGGTCACTATTGACAAGTGGGGGCACATAAGGGGTACTTTTTTTCCTATGTGTGAGGGCACCTAATAGACAATCATACCATGTATGGGAACACAGAAGGGTCTCTATCACGATGGCACTATTACCATGTGCATGCAGAGATGGGCACTGTTACCATTTGTAACAGTGTATGGGTTGCAAGGGCTGAGGTGTTCTGCTGTGACCCCGGACACTAGAGAAACAGCTTCCTCTGGGTGTGAGACTGGTGTTCTTCATGACTCTTGCAGGTCCTCAGATGTCTCAGAAAACCCAGGTGTAATCCACAAGGAAGTATACAGTCCATTTTACAAGAATAAAATGAACTTTACTGTTGGAGCTGATGAAATATATGCACAGTAATGTAGAACTGCAGGTTATGCTACTATATTTGCAGAAAGGTGAGTGACTTTTATTGTAAGGGTTAGAAAGAGGTGTAAGGAGTTTAGTTTGCAAAGGAGGCCCGGTTTCTCACATGCAAGCAGGGATCCTGTTGTTAGAAATTTGAATCTCAATGCTGGTTTTAAGGTTACTACTTGAGTAATTGCATTAGAACCTATAATCATCTAAGTACATGGAAATCTCACTACTTTTTTGAGAAGGCAACTCCTTTATTCAGAACAGATTTAGATGACAAACCAGCTATCTTCTGAACGGATAACCCCTGCAGAGAACCATGTTTAGATGTAATTTTGAGAGATTTCATTGCATTATTTTTCTTTTTTGACAGATACAGCTGAGCATCATGACATGCATAATGGATATTCCCATAAATATAAGTACTGTAATGAAGAGAACAACATACTGTTTTCAAAATTAGCAAATAAAACTGCTTTGGCCTTCCTTAAATGTGGAATTTTTATTATTTTACATGCGCTCTATAAACATTAGAAGACACATAAAAATTGAAGTGAGAAAGGACTATAAGGATTATTAGGATTTCAGAAAGTTAAGGGGTAGCAATAATTTTTTTTAAATTAATATATAAGGTTTTTGTTGCCTTTTGTTCATCACATTTTCTACCACTTTATCTAGCAGACCATGTGTCCTCCTGGTGAATCTGGCATATTCTGCATACATTTAATGGTCTACTTATATCTTCTATCAACAGAGAAGGAATGGAGGAATAGCCAAAAATTATTTAAAACTGGTTAAAAAAATATAAATGAAAAGATATTATTTTTTCCCATTACATATACAGTATATTTAGCCAATATCAGAGGCACAGCTAGAAAGTAGGAAACGGGTAGGCAGCCCAAAACCCACTTACATGGCTGCTCCCACTAGCAAATCAGCAAGCTGGTAAATCCTTTGAACGCTGCTTCTTTCTTGAAAAGCCACAAAATGCATTATTCCTTAAACAAGCAAAGCAGTCAATAGTACTTTAGTCATGTGTGTCACTATGTTAAACTGCATATACAGTGATGGAAATATCCATGATCAATATAAAGAAGTATTCTGCTCCTCAGGGGAAGGGCTTGCTGTGTCCTGTCCAATTTCAATATGCAGTCTAAAGGGGCCTTTACACATAGCGATATCGCTAGCGATATCGCTAAAGCGTCACCGATTTTGTGACGCAGCAGCGATATCGCTAGCGATATCACTATGTGTGATACCTCCGACCAGCTCCCCCGCTGTCTGTCGCTGATTGCGCGAGATCGTGCAGCTCCATTTCTCGTCGGATGCTTCCTGCTGGCGCCGACGAGCGACGCGTGGACGCGGATGGAGGACGTCAGGATCGCCGCGTCTGAAAGGTAAGTAACGACCGCTGCTGCGTCGCTACATCGCTGTGAGATCTGCCTGTGTGGCAGCTTACTAGCGACCATTTAGCGATGCACCAGCGATCCTGACCGGCTCGTATCGTTGTCGGGATCGCTGGTGCATCGCTAAATGTAAAGGGGCCTTTAGAGTGGAATCTGCCTCCTCAATGTGACAGCTCAGAGCAGCTTATTATCTTTTAGCTTCTTGCTGCCTGACACTGTGCCAGTGATTCACACAGTACAAGCAGCACATACCTACAAAAGCTCATCGCTTGTCAATGTATCATCAGGCGTAAGGACCAGATAGAATATATACTGTATTGGCCTTGAGAAAAATTAAAGCAATTATCCTTATTTTTTACCTTACAAACATACCCACTGTTCTCTGAAAATGCTAAAAAACCTCACCTACTCATCCACCATCTCCTCCTTTGTCCTTCTTCAGACTACTCACTTCCTCTAATAGTGGGTGCAGCACATGACCACTGCCGACAAACAAAACCGCAGAAATTGTCAGCATTGTTACAAGAATTGCCATTAAAGGAAGCCAAGTTGATATTGATTGTCTTTTTTTATTATAATAATAATAATAATCTTTATTTATATAGCGCCAACATATTCCGCAGCGCTTTACAGTTTAACAGTTTCAAAACACAAGTCATAAGTAACAACGCTAACAATACAATAATTAAAGCAAAATAAGACGAAATAAGACGACCCTGCTCGTGAGAGCGTACAATCTACAATGAGGTGAGGGAGATACAGAGTACAGGTGTGTATTTACAATGGTGTATTTACAATGAAGGTCCAGCCATCTTGCAGGAGTGAAGGATGGATGGAGATAGTGAATGGGCTACGCACGCACACTTACACAGAGAATGACTTTGATTAGTGAATGTGATAGGCCGCTCTGAACAGGTGTGTTTTGAGGGAGCGCCTAAAACTATGCTAATTGTGGATAGTCCTGATTTCTTGGGGTAGAGCATTCCAGAGGATAGGAGCAGCACGGGAGAAGTCTTGGAGTCGGGAGTGGGAGGTACGGATTAGTGCAGAGGTTAGTCGAAAGTCGTTTGCAGAGCGCAGCGATCGGCTAGGCCGATAGACAGAAATGAGAGAAGAGATGTAAGGGGGTGCCGCACTGTGGAGAGCTTTGTGGGTGAGAACAAGTACTTTGAATTGGATCCTATAATGAATGGGCAGCCAATGTAAGGACTGGCGAAGAGCGGACGCGTCCGAGTACCGATTACCCAGATGGACGATCCTGGCTGCTGCATTGAGTATGGACTGGAGAGGGGATAGTCGAGTGACGGGGAGGCCAATTAATAGAGCGTTGCAGTAATCCAGGCGAGAGTGGATCAATGCAACAGTGAGGGTTTTTGTTGTTTCCATAGTGAGAAAAGGGCGGATTCTAGAGATGTTCTTTAGGTGTAAGCGGCAAGAGCGGGCAAGGGATTGTATATGGGATGTAAAGGAGAGATTGGTGTCAAACATAACACTCAGACAGCGCACCTGCTGCCAGGGTGTTATTGTGGTACCACCCACGGAGAAGGAAATGTCAGATTTAGGGAGGTTAGTAGACGGCGGGAGCAGAAGAAGTTCAGTTTTGGAGAGGTTGAGTTTCAGATAGAGAGCGGACATGATATTGGAGACTGCGGACAGACAGTCACTGGCGTTCTGTAGTACAGCGGGGGTAAGGTCGGGGGAAGACGTGTATAGTTGTGTGTCATCAGCATAAAGATGGTACTGAAAGCCAAATCTGCTGATGGTCTGTCCAATTGGGGCCGTGTAGAGAGAGAAAAGAAGGGGGCCAAGGACTGAGCCCTGAGGTACCCCGACAGCAAGAGGAAGAGGAGATGACGTGGAGCCAGAGAACAAAACACTGAAGGAGCGGTCAGAGAGATAGGAAGAGAACCAGGAGAGTGCAGTGTCCTTAATGCCTAGTGACTGGAGCCTAGAGAGTAGGAGATGGTGGTCAACAGTATCGAAAGCTGCAGATAGGTCAAGAAGAATGAGCAGAGAGTGGTCACCGTTACGTTTTGCTGTCAGAAGGTCATTGGTCACTTTGATGAGTGCAGTTTCAGTCGAATGTAGGGGGCGGAAGCCGGACTGTGAAGGGTCTAGAAGGGAGTGAATGGAGCGGAAACGGGTAAGGCGGGAGTAAACTAGGCGTTCCAAAAGTTTAGAGATGAAGGGGAGATTGGAGACTGGTCTGTAGTTGTTTGTGCAGGATGGGTCGAGAGCAGGTTTCTTTAGTAGTGGAGTAACGATGGCGTGTTTGAAGGAGGATGGGAAAATGCCCGAGGAGAGGGAGAGATTAAAGATTGTAGTTAGGTGGGTTGTGACGACTGGAGAGAGAGACTGGAGGAGATGTGAGGGAATGGGGTCGGTAGTGCATGTAGTCGGACGAGAAGAAGAGAGGAGTCTGGAGACTTCTTCTTCTGTTATGGCATCAAATGTGGAGAGTGAGCCAGGGGAGATGTAGGAAGGGATGGGAGTCACAGCACTTGGTGGTTGGGAGCAGATTTCTTGACGGATATTATCTATTTTTTCTGTAAAGTGGGAGGCCAGGTCATCAGCACAAATGTCTGTGATAGGGGCTTGTGCTTTTGGCCTGAGGAGGGAGTGAAAAGTGTCAAAAAGTTTCTTGGGGTTGTTGGCTAGTGAGGAGATCAGGGTGGTGAAGTAGGTCTGTTTGGCAAGGTGAAGGGCAGCGTTATAGGTTCTTAACATAAATTTGAAGTGGATGAAGTCTTCTGGTGTGCGGGTTTTTCTCCATAGGCGTTCAGCACTCCTGGAGCATCGCTGGAGAAGTTGAGTTTGCGATGTGAGCCAGGGCTCTTTTACTCTGTGTTTGGAGGTTCTGAGGGTGAGGGGAGCTACTTGGTCAAGGGTGCTTCTAAGAGTGTCATTGTAGTGATGAACAGCCAGATTAGGACAGGAAAGAGAGGAGATTGGGGACAGAGATGAGTGTAGGGAATCTGAAAGTGTATGAGGGTTAATAGCTTGTAGATTTCTGACTGTGTGGTAGGTAGGAATGAGCTGGGGTGGGCGAGGATTTGTGAGCGTGAAGGAGAGAATGTTGTGGTCAGAGAGTGGAAGCGGTGAGTTGTTTAGGTGGGAGATTGAGCAGAGCCGGCAGAAGACCAGATCAAGGGTGTTACCGTCCTTATGTGTCTCAGAGGTTGAAAGCTGTGAGAGGCCTAGAGAGGTGGTTGTGATAGAAGCTGGGATGCAGATGTGGAATTAGGGCTGTTAATGGGGATGTTGAAGTCTCCCAGGATGAGGGTTGGTAGTTCTGAGGACATGAAGTGTGGCAGCCAGGCTGAAAAGTGGTCAAGGAAGAGGGTGGGTGAGCCTGGGGGCCGGTATATGACCGCTACCCTGAGGGAGAGGGGACGGAAGAGCCTGATGGTGTGGACCTCAAAAGAAGGGAATAAGAGTGATGGGACTGGGGGGATGACCTGGAAAGTGCATTGTGGGGACATGAGTATGCCAACTCCACCACCAGGTCTGTTTGTGGGTCTCGGGGAGTGAGAGAATTGTAAGCCACCATAGGAAATGGCAGCAGGAGAGACAGTGTCAGAATCCTGAATCCAGGTTTCAGTGAGGGCCAACAGATTAAGAGAGTTGTTCAGAAAGTAGTTGTGTAGGAAAGGAAGCTTGTTACAAGCAGACTGTGGATTCCAGAGGGCACAATTAAAAGATTGAGATGAGGGAGTGCAAGTAATGTTAATCAGATTATTGTGGTTTCGATATGAGGTAGGGTAGGGGTCGAGGTTGGGGGATGGTGGACCAGGGTTGGGGGAGATGTCCCCTGAGATCAGTAGGAGAAGGAAGATAAAGAGCCAATAGTTGTTGGAATTGTAAGTAGTTTTTTTCTGCGATGTGTTTGGGCAAGATGGGCTGAGGTTTCTCAGGAAGGTGAGGAGTGTGTGGGAGCTGAACATGGGAGAGGGAAGTATAGAGGGGCTGATGTGTATGAGTCGTGATGGAGTGGGGATAGGGTGATGAATGTGGATGGCAAGGGAACACAGGAGGATAAAAATAAAGCACATGGTTAAAGGGGAAGGCAAGGTGTGGGTTACCTGACTCCTGCCCTGACTAACTGCCATGTATAACTGCCGTTTTGCTGGATGCTTATCTTCTGTGATGCTTTGCTTATGGGATGCTTGCGTGCTGTACCCCACACTGCGTGCTTCCCCTTAGCAACTACTACATATATAGGCCACACTACAGGGTCAGGAGAGAGGGATTGTGGGAGATGGTTGGGTATAATTTGGCAGCTGGGGCCAGCACACCAGGGGATGGTTAGATGATCAAAGGCACTAGACCAAGATGTGGCAAAATGCTATAGCACCTTCCACCTGATAAGATCTAGAAAGGCCCCAGTCACAGATCTAAAGCAGTAAGTATTACATACAGTGCAACAAATGAATTATACCAAAGCTTTAGCAAGCACATTTAAATATGCAGCAAAATGGTCAAGCAGCAGAAGTATGGAGTTGTACCATTTGGATATATTACAGCAGAGAAATAGAGGCAGCAGAGGTGGGAAGTTGTATCATTCAGGCTGCTTGCTGGCAGTGAATGGAGTAAATACATGCAGGGTGGCTCAGTTGATTACCATTTGGATATATTACAGCAGAGAAATAGAGGCAGCAGAGGTGGGAAGTTGTATCATTCAGGCTGCTTGCTGGCAGTGAATGGAGTAAATACATGCAGGGTGGCTCAGTTGATTACCATTTGGATATATTACAGCAGAGAAATAGAGGCAGCAGAGGTGGGAAGTTGTATCATTCAGGCTGCTTGCTGGCAGTGAATGGAGTAAATACATGCAGGGTGGCTCAGTTGATTACCATTTGGATATATTACAGCAGAGAAATAGAGGCAGCAGAGGTGGGAAGTTGTATCATTCAGGCTGCTTGCTGGCAGTGAATGGAGTACATACATGCAGGGTGGCTCAGTTGATTACCATTTGGATATATTACAGCAGAGAAATAGAGGCAGCAGAGGTGGGAAGTTGTATCATTCAGGCTGCTTGCTGGCAGTGAATGGAGTACATACATGCAGGGTGGCTCAGTTGATTACATGCAGGGTGACTCAGTTGATTACATGCAGGGTGGCTCAGTTGATTACATGCAGGGTGGCTCAGTTGATTACATGCAGGGTGGCTCAGTTGATTACATGCAGGGTGGCTCAGTTGATTACATGCAGGGTGGCTCAGTTGATTACATGCACAGTGGCTCAGTTGATTACATGCAGGGTGGCTCAGTTGATTACATGCAGGGTGGCTCAGTTGATTACATGCAGGGTGGCTCAGTTGATTACCATTTGGATATATTACAGCAGAGAAATAGAGGCAGCAGAGGTGGGAAGTTGTATCATTCAGGCTGCTTGCTGGCAGTGAATGGAGTACATACATGCAGGGTGGCTCAGTTGATTACATGCAGGGTGGCTCAGTTGATTACATGCAGGGTGGCTCAGTTGATTACATGCAGGGTGGCTCAGTTGATTACATGCAGGGTGGCTCAGTTGATTACATGCAGGGTGGCTCAGTTGATTACATGCAGGGTGGCTCAGTTGATTACATGCAGGGTGGCTCAGTTGATTACATGCAGGGTGGCTCAGTTGATTACCTGTGTGAAGAGAGAAGATGAATGTTAATTCCATGCCATGTATAACTGCCGTTTTGCTGGATGCTTATCTTCTGTGATGCTTTGCTTATGGGATGCTTGCGTGCTGTACCCCACATATAAGGAAAACTAGAAAAGCATTATAGACTGTGAATTACACGTTGTGATATAATCTCTTGTACCTACTGATAGTATGCATAGAAACTTAAGGAAATCCGATTTTTCCCCTCCAGTTGCAATTCTAAAATATGATGAAATGTAGCACATATGGAAAACTAGGCCATTTTTATTTCTATTCTTTTTATGGTAATATTGTGCAGAATTATTATTATTATTATGTTTTGTCTAACGCATTATTGACTTTTTTTTTCAAAATATTGTATGTTTACATCTAAAGGTAGTGCACATGTTCATCCATCGCATAAAATAGCATATCAAGAAGAATCCCTCTGATAACCTATAGCAACATTGTGTAAAGGAACAGGCTAATTAAAATGCGTGTACAGTTATTCATTCTTGTCCTTTCTGTGAAGCAGCAGGAATAGACCCATGGGAAGGTGAATCAGACTCCAGCTGCATTAGATTTCAGAAAATATGTCTTGTTAGACCTAATAATTGCACAATTACACTACAGGATATATGTAACAACCATTTCTCGATTTTACCTTCTCAGATTCCTATTCCACTCTTTATTACCTGATCATTTTTCGTCTTTTATTTTAATTCCATGTATGTATTTATTATTGCATATTCATATTTGTGATCAGTGTTGTTTATTTGCTTCTGTTGTACCACTACTACATACAGTTCATAGGGAAATGCTCACCATGATGGTTCCTCTGGTATCTATATGATGTGTTACCAAAGATAAATTGCTTGATATAACTACGCAAAACTAAATCGCTGTTTCACATTTTTGGCCATCTGTTTGGCACTTTGAAGCATCATTAAATCACTGCAATTACACTCCTGAGTTCAGCTTTTATAAGCCACAATACACATAGCTTAATCAGACCTGAACTAGCATTGGTTCTTTTCCTGATAATTCCTGCCATTGAACAGATTGATCAGTAAACTAGATACAATTACTGGTGTGGTAAGAATTTAAATGAACAAACAATTCTGGTGCAAATTTGTAAATATAGATAATTTTAGCACTATATGGTAATCAGGGCTATTCTTATAGTTCAAGCGGATCTAGGATCTACGGGCTCATTCAGATTTCTGTGCCAATAGTTCCGAGAACATACCAGTAAGACAGGGATCACACGTGCGAGAAACTCGGACGAGTCTCGCATCTTAATACCCGACACTGTATTTCTCTGCAGCCGCACGCACCAATCCGAGTGCCAGCGGTAGTGCCGGGTATTATGATGTGAGACTCATCCGAGTTTCTCGCATGTGTGATCCTGGCCTAATACACAGACTGGCAATGGCTCTCCCAAACCAAGCGTGACAGCCACACTTTGGTCAATGTTTTGTAAAGAATACAGTTACATTTTTTTGGTTCTCAGGTATTAGTTAACTAATCAATAGGTATAATTAAAGATAAGCCAGATAGAGATAGAGAAACCATGACTAAGGCGTAAGACGAACTTCATTGGTTTCGTCTGTGTGGATTTACTGCGGATTGCAAAATGGGATGTTTTTAAAAAATATGCAAATGCGTGTGAAGTTTAATACTTACCTAGTTGAGCATTGCTGGAGAATTACTTCTGTTCTTCTACATTTCTGGCCTTGCCTTGATGAGAAACAAGCCGACATGGTGCACCTGAGACAGGTGAGAAGATTCTCCTTTTTCCTTCCCTATTATGCATGCTATTTGAATATCTGAAGAAGAACAACTGTTAAAGCTCATAAACCCCTATACGACATCCGCCATCCATGTATGGCGCCGCAAGTTCTGGTCACTGCACTGCATCAAGTGGTGACCAAGTTAGGAAGGCTGCTGTCTCTGACAGCAGACCATCTCTGCATGTTACCCGAAGGGCTGTACTTCCCCCATATGTCAGCTATTGCTGTGGTTGGCCATTCTATTCTGAGCAGTCAATCAACAGCATTTTACAATAAAGTTGTTAAAAAAAATCCATGTGACATGGTGTGATTGGTGCTGTCTAGAGTTGAGTGAATTGGGTCAGTCAAATTCATAAGTCGCCGACTTTCGCTGAAGTCGGGTTTCATGAAACGAAACCCGACCATAGCGTGAGGTCGGCCACCAGAGCGCCAAAGTCACGTTTCAAATGATGCTTCCAGCGCCCTTTTTCAGCCAATGATGGAGAACGCACACTGTGGGCAACGTGATGACATGGGCATCGGTCACCACCATCTTTGAGAAGGGCATGCAAGTGATTGGCTTGCTTTGTGTGGCGTCACAGGGGCTATAAAAGGGTGTGCGCGCCGACCGCCATTTTACTTCTGCCGATATTAGCATTAGGGAGAGGTTGCATCTGCTGATTCTGTAGGGAGAGCGTTAGGCAGGGAAGAAGAACAAAAAAACTGCTTTTGCTGGTAGCGATTTCGACTGTACAACACAACAGTTTGTGTGCAGTGACAGGGGAGGCTCTATTTTTGTGCATCAGCTCTGTTGGTTATTAGGCTGCCTTATAAGGCTCCCTGATAGCTGCATTGCTGTTTGCACACTGCTGTGCAAACTGCTTTTTTAAAGCAATAATACTTTTCTTCCTCTTTTCTGCACAGTTACCAAGCGTTCATTTTTCCACACTTTTATGTGCAGCAGTCCTGCTTATTAGGCTGCCTGCTGCCATACTTGGATTGAGAGCATCATTGTCAGCCTCCTAAAATCTTTAGTGAGCTTCCATTTCTCCCCAATATTACATGCACACCTTGTGCCTGGTCATACACCTGCCTATTTCAGCCTGTGAAATTGAGGTGTAATCTATAGTGGGCCTGAGATAATAGTTCAGCCTCCAAAAATCTCTAGGGAGTTTCCTATTCTCCCCAATACTATATACACACCTTGTACCTGGTCATACACCTGCCTATTTCAGCCTGTTAAATAGAGGTGTAATCTATAGTGGGCCTGAGATAATAGTTCAGCTTCTTAAAATCTCTAGGGAGCTTCCAATTCTCCTCAGTACTATATACACACCTTGTGCCTGGTCATACACCTGCCTATTTCAGCCTGTGAAATTGAGGTGTAATCTATAGTGTGCCTGAAATAATAGTTCAGCCTCCAAAAATCTCTAGGGAGTTTCCAATTCTCCCCAACACTATATACACACCTTGTACATGGTCATACACCAGCCTATTTCAGCCTGTAAAATTGAGGTGTAATCTATAGTGGGCCTGAGATAGTAGTTCAGCCTCCTAAAATCTCTAGGGAGCTTCCAATTCTCACCAATACTATATACACACCTTGTACCTTGTTTTACAGTACCATATAGCTGGTGGTATTTAGGGTACATTTTTCCAAAAATGAGGAAGTATGGTGGAAGAGGCCGTGGAAGTGGGCGGGGGTTGCCAGCTGGTACTGGTGGTGGTGGGGGTGGTGGTGCATCTGCTGCTGGTGGCAAAAGCACAATAGCACCTAAGGCAGGAGGTGTTGAGCCTGCGTCATCGTCTGGCTCCACAAGGCCTCAAAGGCTCCCTTTTCTGTGAGTAGGTAAACTGCTTTTAAAGCCGGAGCTTCAGGAACAAGTTTTGGCTTACATTGCTGACACAGCCTCCAGCTCTATCTCCTCCGCTTCTGAAGTTTCAAAAAATAAAAGCACTGAGTCATCAGTGGAGGCTCCTGGTCAGGAACAACACCTTTCCTTGTGTCCTTCACCCCTACCAAAGGTGAAGGATGCAGCAGGCCACACTACAGATTACTCCATGGAGCTCTTTTCACATACCATGCCTGGGTTATCAAGTCAAATCGTGAATTCCCCAGTCCAAGATGAATCGGACATGGAGTGCACTGATGCACAGCCACTGCTAGATTTTTCTGCTGGTACATTCACTCAGAGCACTACATTGTCCTCGCAGTGTACTAAGCCAGAATCTGACCCTGATGAAACTCAGTTGACCCTTCCCGCATACTATACCACCTTACACGGTGAAACAGAGGAAGGTGCACATGATATTGAAGAGGAGGTGATGGATGACCCAGTTGTTGACCCAGATTGGCATCCAATGGGGGAATAGGGTGCCGCTGCCAATAGCTCAGAAGAGGAGGAGGAGGATCTGCAGCAGGCATCGACATTGCAACAGCTGTTATCTGGCAGGCCCGTAGCAGTCCAAAAACAGTTTACAAAAACCCAAAGAGTTGCAGGACAGCTTGGCCAGATGGTAAAATTAGCACAGCGTGCAAGGCCTCAAAATGTCTTCCATAGTAGGAAGAGTGCAGTGCAGCACTTTTTTGAACAAAATCCTAGTGATCAGGCAAAGGTTTTCTGTAAGAAGTGCGCAAAGACCTTTAGCCGAGAGAAAGATCTGAGAAATTTGAATACCAGTTGCATGCTTAGACATTTAACCACCATGCACTTGCAAGCGTGGACGGACTACCAAACCTCACGTACCACATGTGCACCTGCTCCGAATGAAGGTAGTCAGCAATGCTACATCGCTTCCCCCACTGTAAGCCTACCGGTTAGCACACCACCAGCAGCAAATGTTGAGGTGTCGTCGCAAGGCCAAAGTAGTCAGGGAATCACAATGTTATTGCTACGAAAGACTGAATCTAGGCCATCAGCATGACCACCAACACCATCACCAACCCTCGTCAGTCCGCCATGTCCACCGCTAGTTCCACCATATGCAGCTCTCAAGTCCAGCTCACCCTACCAGAGACTCTCAGCAGGACAAGAAAGTACTCATCCTCTCATCCACGTACACAGTGTTTGAACGCCCACATTGCCAAACTAATCTCGTAAGAGATGATGCCCTACCGGTTGGTTGAAAGTGAAACTTTCCGTGAGCTCATGGCCTACGCAGTACCACGCTATGACCTACCCAGTCGGCACTTCTTTTCTCGAAAAGCCATCCCAGCCCTCCACCTGCATGTGAAAGACCGCATTGTCCATGCACTCAAGCAATCAGTGAGTGGAAAGGTGCGAAACACACAACAGATGCATGGTCCAGTAGGCATGGCCAGGGTCGTTAGGTGTCCATCACTGCGCACTGGGTTAATGTGGTGGATGCAGGGTCCACAAGGGACAGCGGCAGTGGGACAGTGCTGCCTAGCCCACGGTATAGGAAACAGTTGGCTGTAGGCATTCGACCCTCCTCCTCCTCCAAAAGCGAAAGCTCGTCCACAGAGAGCAGTCGCACGAGCACTCCATCCGCAGTTGGATGACACCTGGAACATTGGCCCACATGTGTGATTATGCCTTGCAGATCCTAAAAAGGGACCCCTGCATTGCCAAAATGATGAATGATGACGACTACTGGTTGGCCAGCATCCTGGATCCACGCTATAAAGGCAAATTCCAAAACATCATGCCACAGGAGAACCTAAATCTAATATTGGCTAACAAACAAGCAACTCTGGTAAACCGTTTGTTTGAGGCATTCCCAGCACACAGCGTCAGTGATGGTTCTCCCACGAGCTGTAGGGGGCAACATGGAAGAGGTGTTCGTGGTGCACACAGCCGAAGTGGCGTTGGGCACAGGGGTTTCATTACCATGTTGTGGACTGATTTTTCAAGTACCACTCACACGACTGGTAATACTGCATCGATTGAAAGTGACAGGAGACGGCAGTTGTCAACTATCGTTACAAACTACTTCTCCCATATCGATGTTCTCCCTCACAGGTCATTCCCCTTTGACTATTGGGCCTGTCAACTGGACACCTGGCCTGAACTGGCACAATATGCCTTACAGGAGCTCGCTTGCCCTGCTGCTAGTGTGCTATCCGAAAGAGTCTTCAGTGCTGCTGAATCAATCCTGACAGAAAAAAGGACCCAAAATGTTGATGATCTAACCTTCATTAAAATGAACCATGCATGGGTTTCAAAGGATTTTGTCCCACCTTCCCCTGCTGACATGTAGGTTGCCAGAAAAATGGCTCGCTTTTGTCCTCCTCTTCCTCGGACTTTTCTAATTCCTCCATTTTCAGCTGCTGAATCTCCAACATCAGCATACGCCATTTTTTCAACCTCCCTAACTGGGTGTCTCCCCCCCAGGGCCGCGGTCAACACCTGGCGCATGCACCCATGCGAGTGCTGTTGCCCTGGACAGGTGGGTGGGCCCACTCTTTGGCGACGGCACTGGCACAGGGTCCTTCATAGTACAATCAAGTGTCTCTGGTGGTGGGGGTGCACACCTGCCATCAGACACACCGGCGTACTATGAGGGGCCCTGTGCCGGTACCGCTGCCCATGAATGGGCCCCCACTGCTTGCTCAGGGCCCCAGCACTTGCAACACTTACCTCTGCCTGCTCCACTGCTGTGTAGTCTGGGCTGTTAAATCCTTCACTGGGACTGCCAATACAAATTTGGTGAACTGATAGATGATGGTTAAGACGTAGCTATGCCCTGTCCTGCTGGGCTCTATCTTCAGATGACCAATGGCTTCTATTTGTTATGGACGTCGACTCACAAAGAGATGCAGTGGTGGTTTATCATCAGCTTTCACTGTTTACCTACTCACAGATGTGTGACATTCCTGCTCACATTTTTAAATGTGTCCTCTCATGCCAATCCAATAGAATCGCCTACGGCCTGTGGCTACTGTCTTTTGCACTCCAAAGTTACCTGACAGATCATGATAGGCAGTGAGGACAATGTCTACATCTCTCCCTGTGATCACAATTTGATGGAGATGAGTAACAGTGATGAGATCCATGGTACTGCGATACAGCAAACCTTTCTTCACAAGAACTGTTTTCGCTGTCTCCACAGACAAAGTAATTGAGGGTCAGCATCGACTCTGAGAATTCTCCCGGGAGTTTTTCCCATGATTAGTAATTCCAAAATTTCTGCAATCACTCGACATTCCGTCGGTACTTGTATCCATCTCGTTTCCTCTTGCGGAGAGTCTGGACAGTCTTACTGAGACTGAAATATATATGACGATTGAAAAATACCCCAACAGTGTATACTGGTGTACACTTCGAATGCATTACCCTTTTTCTACTTTTTAGATTCTTGTCTAATCCATACTGAGGCTGTGAGTGTCTTTGTCGGACTCCGGAAATATACACGGAGATTTTTAATGTTTAAACTATGCTATATATACCTGGTATCCAGTGATACTGTACCCTTTCTCAACTTTCCACAATCTTGTTGAATCCATACTAGGCCTGAGACCGTCTGAGTCTGCCTTATGATATATAGACATAGATTTTTAATGTGTAAACTTTGCTATATATACACCTGTTATCTGGTGATACTGTACCCTTTCTCAACTTTCTATAATCTTGTCGAATCCATACTGGGCCTGAGTCCGTCTGAGTCTGCCTCCTGATACATAGACATAGATTTTTAATGTGTAAACTATGCTACATATATACCTGTTATCCGGTGATACTGTACCCTTTCTCAACTTTCTACAATCTTGTCGAATCCACACTGGGCCTGAGACCGTCTGAGTCTGCCTCCTGATTAGAGATGGGCGGTGTTCGAGTCGACCTGTTTGCCAAGTTCAAATTCGAGCTGTTTTGGGTGGTGTTCGAGCCGTTCATCGAACTCGAACACTTTGCTTAAAATTCGGGTGATCGAGGTTCCGATCGAGAACGGTTCGTTCACCAAAAGCGTAACTTTATTTTCACATTAATAATGGTTTTCAATGTTAATAGATAGTTCCATGGCATAGTAGCGGTGTCCGGTAGCCAGCGGTGTAGTGCACCTGTCAAGGAGCTACACCGTCTGTGTTTCTAATAATTTTTTACCGCATCTTGTCCAGAAAATCCTTTTGGGCCTTGTAGCACTGTGCTACTCAGCAGAGGAGTCCACCCGTGAACCATGCTATGCTGCCTGTATATGAAAGAACCAGTTTTTGACTGCATTTAGCCCAGTTAATACTTTGGGCCTAGTAACTGTGTCTGCTACTCAGCAGAGGAGCCCTCCCATGAATCAAGCTGTGCCGCCTGTTTATGTAAGAACCATTTTTTAACTCCATTTAGCCCAGTCAATACTTTGGGCCTAGTACCTGTGTCTACTGCTCAGCAGAGGAGCCCACCCGTGAACCTAGCTATGCCGCCTGTTTATGTAAGCACTGTCTGCTACTCAGCAGAGTTGCCCACCCGTGAACCAAGCTATGCCACCTGTTTATGTAAGAACTGCGTGCTACTCAGCAGAGGAGCCCAGCTGTTAAGCAAGCTAGAGCACCTGTGGTTTGGACACTTAATTTTTGCACATTCTTTCTGGAATGCCGGTTAGGCCTATGTTGTGAGTTCATTTTCCCCTTCGTCACTGAGGTCTGGTGAACTCCCTATTCTGGTAAAGGAAGGTAATGAGCCTGATTATCAGGCACCTGAGCCTAATTATGATGACTGGCTGAGTGGAGTCACGGACTGGATATAAGGCTGCCGACGCCCTTCTGCCCTGCGGGTGATTTCTCTGTGGACTTCTTTGGGACCGGTCTGATTCCTGCTCCTCTGGAGCTGGGTTTTCTTCTTTGCCTGTTAGCGTTTGTGTTTTATTTTTTGTTTGCCTTGCTTTTCTGGATTCTGCCGTTCCCTGCTGGGGTGGGCTGAATCTCCTTTTGCCTGTTGCTCTGTCTTCGGAATATTCCTGAGTGCTGACGTGGCTTTTTGGAGCTTGGCGTCTTCAGGGCCTTTTTTCACTGTCAGTTTGTTGGCTCTTATTTTTGTAGGGTTTTTCGCGGATTGCAGGCGGCAGCCTTCCTGTCCTTTCCTGTCTGGTTGGCTTGGGCCCCGTCTTTGCTCGGTCTGTCTTTCTGTCTGTGTTGGTGTTCCTTCTTGTTGCCTCGCCGTCGTTGTGTGTTGGGGGCTGCCTTTTGTTTTTGGGGTCTGCTCTAGGGCAGTTTGGATTTCCCTTTCTGTCTTTGGGCTGGGCGGTTCTCCGGCTGTTGTCGGGGGGTCTGGGTCATCGTGGGGGCCCCCCAAGCTGCTGGTTGTGTTGGTGGGTTCGGGGGTCTGCGGTCCGGTGGCTGCCGGCGGCTGCCGGCTTCTCTGGTTTTCTGGACTTGGCTGGCGTTTCTGTTTTTGCCTCCTACAGTGACTCATTCATAACAGAATCACCCGCCATACCGCAGATCCTAGGGTACTCAATAGCAGGAAAGAATTGTGTTAAAAAAAAAAAAAAGGTGTGTATATTCTTTCCTCTATATCTCTGAGGCCATAGGGGGAATTTTTTTTTCTCTCAATGGAGATAAAGCAATTGTCTGATCATGTGGAGCAGCTTGCTGCGGAAGTGCGGGGAATTTCCGCCTACCTTGCTCGTTCGCATGCTGTTGAACCAAAGATCCCTACACCTGATGTATTTTTTGGGGATCGATCTAAATTTTTGAGTTTCAAAAATAATTGTAAATTATTTTTTGCCTTGAAGCCTAACTCGTCAGGGAGCTCCGCGCAGCAGGTTAAAATTGTCATCTCTTTGCTGCGTGGCGATCCCCAGGATTGGGCGTTTTCTTTGAAACCAGATGATCCTATTCTGACTAATGTGAACGCATTCTTTCAAGCCTTGGGGTTGTTGTATGACGAACCCAATGCTATTGATCAGGCTGAAAAGACCCTGTTGGCATTGAACCAGGATCGAGATTCTGCAGAGTTGTACTGTCAAAAGTTCCGAAAGTGGGCGGTCCTTACTACCTGGAATGATAATGCCTTGGCTGCTCTCTTTCGGAAGGGTTTGTCAGAAGCCGTAAAAGATACTATGGTGGGATTTCCTGTTCCCTCTGGTCTGGACGATTCTATGTCATTAGCCATTCAGGTTGATCGGCGTTTACGTGAACGCAGGATTGCACGAGAGGTGTTTCCACCGGTTGAACAGACGTCTGAACCTATGCAATGTGATAGAGTTTTGTCTAGGGCGCAGCGTCAGGAGTTCAGAAGGCGTAATAAGCTGTGTTTTTTCTGTGGAGATGCCTCGCATATTATTTCTGTTTGTCCTAAACGAGAGAAACGCTTTGCACACACGTTTTCTGTTGGTGGTGTTCAACCTAAGTTTCTTCTGGCAATTACTCTGATCTGCTTCCTGTCCACATTTTCCGCCAAGGCTTTTGTGGATTTAGGAGCAGCGCTAAACCTAATGGACTTGGATTTTGCCAAACGTTGTGGATCTCCGATGACACCTCTGCAGACGCCTATCCCTTTGAGGGGGATTGATGCTACTCCTTTGGCGAAAAATAAACCTCAGTTTTGGACCCAGGTGGTCATGCGGGTCGCCCCAGACCATCAAGAAAATTGCAGATTTTTGGTGTTGCATGGTCTGCATGATGCCGTTGTTCTGGGGTTTCCCTGGTTGCAAATTCATAATCCAGTTTTGGATTGGAAATCTGTGTCTGTTGTGAGTTGGGGTTGTCGGTGTGCCTTTAGTGAGGCTCTGGTTTTTTCCACCTCTCCTCAGTCGCATGATGTTCCTGACTATTTGGCGGACTTTTATGATGTATTTAGTGAGAATGAGTCTGCATCTTTGCCTCCTCATAGAAGTTATGACTGTGCAATTGAACTGAGCCCGGGGTGTAAATTTCCCAAGGGTCGGCTCTTCAATTTATCTGTACCCGAGCACGAGGCTATGCGATCCTATATTAAGGAGGCGTTGGAGAAGGGTCATATTAGACCATCCTCTTCACCTTTAGGTGCCTGTTTTTTTTTGTGACCAAAAAGGATGGTTCTTTAAGGCCTTGTATTGATTATCGTGCCCTCAACAAAATTACTATTAAATATCAGTATCCGTTACCCCTGATTTTGGATCTATTCTCTAGAGTTAGAGGTGCTTGCTGGTTTACCAAGCTTGACCTCAGGGGGGCGTATAATCTTATCCGCATTAAGCAGGGGGATGAATGGAAGACGGCGTTTAATACTCCGGAGGGACATTTTGAGTACCTGGTGATGCCTTTTGGGCTCACTAATGCCCCTTCTGTCTTCCAGTGCTTCATGAACGATATTTTCCGAGACTTTGTCGATAAAATTTTGATTATCTATCTGGATGATATTTTGATCTTCTCCAAGGATTGGGATTCTCATGTGGAACATATTCGGACTGTGTTCCGGATCTTGAGGGAGAATTCCCTGTATGTCAAAGGATCGAAATGCCTTTTTGGAGTACAGAGGATTAGTGTTGAGCATTCCGATACCGCAAGTATCGGGTATCGGCCGATACTTGCTGTATCGGAATTCCGATACCGACTTCCGATATTTTTTCAATATCGGAATTCGGCATCGGAATCGGAAGTTCAGTTGATTGACGGCCTGACGTCATCATGATGCGCGGTGTGTGCGCATCATGATGCGCCGTCATTTCGGGCCTTCCGGGGGTCTCTGCCGGCCTGCCGGGGGGCTGTGCCGGCCTGCCGGGGGGCTGTGTGGACTGCCCGGGGTCTCTGCCGGCCTGCCGGGGGGCTGTGCCGGCCTGCCGGGGGGCTGTGCACCCTGTGGGGGTCTGTACCGGCCTGCCGGGGGGCTGTGCCGGCCTGCCGGGGGGCTGTGCTGATGTCCGGGGGTCTGTGCAAGCATCGTCCGATGGGACTACAAGTCCCATCGGGCGATGCCTGCTACCATGACAGTGATTGACACATTAGCCAATGATGGGACAGTAGTAGTCCCATCATCCGGCTAATGTGTTAAATGTTAAAAAAAAAAAAATACTACATACATACTACATGCTACATACATACTACATATATACTACATACATACTACATACATGCTACATACATACTACATGCATGCTACATACATACTACATATATACTACATACATACTACATGCATGCTACATATATACTACATGCTACATACATACCACATACATACTACATGCATGCTACATATATACTACATGCATGCTACATACATACTACATATATACTACATGCATGCTACATACATACTACATGCTACATGCATGCTACATACATACTACATACATGCTACATATATACTACATACATACTACATATATACTACATATATACTACATACATACTACATATATACTACATACATACTACATACATACTACATACATACTGCATGCTACATACATACTACATACATACTACATACATACTACATGCATGCTACATATATACTACATGCTACATACATACCACATACATACTACATGCATGCTACATATATACTACATGCATGCTACATACATACTACATATATACTACATGCATGCTACATACATACTACATGCTACATGCATGCTACATACATACTACATACATGCTACATATATACTACATACATACTACATATATACTACATGCATGCTACATATATACTACATACATACTACATATATACTACATGCATGCTACATATATACTACATACATACTACATATATACTACATACATGCTACATACATACTACATACATACTACATATATACTACATGCATGCTACATATATACTACATGCTACATACATACCACATACATACTACATACATGCTACATATATACTACATGCATGCTACATACATACTACATATATACTACATGCATGCTACATACATACTACATGCTACATGCATGCTACATACATACTACATACATACTACATGCTACATACATACCACATATATACTACATACATACAATACATTCATACAATACATACATAGACATACAGTACATATAACATAGAGTAACATACTTACCAATACTTGTCACATTGTTCCCCGAAGCCATTGTCTTTCCGGAATAAATATTAACATAACAAACCACAAAAATACTCACCCACGATCCGAAGCAGTCCACGAGTGTGTCCCACGACGATCTTGGGTAGAGAACTGCAGCATCAGATGATGCTGCCGTTCTCTACGGGCTGCAGGAATCCAATGACGGAAGGTAGGTATCCTTCCGCACTGTATTCCTCCGCCACTTAAAAAAAAAAAAAGTCCCTAGTCTCACTTTATGCCATTGCTGTGTGGGAAATTCCCACACAGCAATGGCATAAAGTGAGACTAGGGACTTTTTTTTTTTTTAAGTGGCGGAGGAATACAGTGCGGAAGGATACCTACCTTCCGTCATTGGATTCCTGCAGCCCGTAGAGAACGGCAGCATCATCTGATGCTGCAGTTCTCTACCCAAGATCGTCGTGGGACACACTCGTGGACTGCTTCGGATCGTGGGTGAGTATTTTTGTGGTTTGTTATGTTAATATTTATTCCGGAAAGACAATGGCTTCGGGGAACAATGTGACAAGTATTGGTAAGTATGTTACTCTATGTTATATGTACTGTATGTCTATGTATGTATTGTATGAATGTATTGTATGTATGTAGTATATATGTGGTATGTATGTAGCATGTAGTATGTATGTAGTATGTATGTAGCATGCATGTAGCATGTAGTATGTATGTAGCATGCATGTAGTATATATGTAGTATGTATGTAGCATGCATGTAGTATATATGTAGCATGTATGTAGTATGTATGTGGTATGTATGTAGCATGTAGTATATATGTAGCATGCATGTAGTATATATGTAGTATGTATGTAGTATGTATGTAGCATGTATGTAGTATATATGTAGTATGTATGTAGTATATATGTAGCATGCATGTAGTATATATGTAGTATGTATGTAGTATATATGTAGCATGCATGTAGTATATATGTAGTATGTATGTAGTATATATGTAGCATGTATGTATGTATGTAGCATGCATGTAGCATGTAGTATGTATGTAGCATGCATGTAGTATATATGTAGTATGTATGTAGCATGCATGTAGTATATATGTAGTATGTATGTAGCATGCATGTAGTATATATGTAGCATGCATGTAGTATATATGTAGTATGTATGTTGCATGTAGTATGAATGTAGCATGTATGTAGTATGTAGTATGAATGTAGCATGTATGTAGTATGTAGTATGTATGTAGCATGCATGTAGTATGTATGTAGCATGTAATTTTTTTTTTTTTTTTTTTTTTTTTTACATTTAACACATTAGCCGGATGATGGGACTACTACTGTCCCATCATTGGCTAATGTGTCAATCACTGTCATGGTAGCAGGCATCGCCCGATGGGACTTGTAGTCCCATCGGACGATGCCTGCACAGACCCCCGGAGCCTGCACAGCCCCCCGGCAGGCCGGCACAGCCCCCCGGCAGGCCGGCACAGACCACCGGAGCCTGCACAGACCCCCTGGCAGGCCGGCACAGCCCCCCGGCAGGCCAGCACAGCCCCCCGGAGCCTGCACAGCCCCCCGGCAGGCCGGCACAGCCCCCCGGCAGGCCGGCACAGCCCCCCGGAGCCTGCACAGCCCCCCGGCAGGCCGGCACAGCCCCCCGGAGCCTGCACAGCCCCCCGGCAGGCCGGCACAGCCCCCCGGAGCCTGCACAGCCCCCCGGCAGGCCGGCACAGACCACCGGAGCCTGCACAGACCCCCTGGCAGGCCGGCACAGCCCCCCGAAAGGCCCGTACAGACCCCAGAGAGGCTGTACAAGGGCAGGAAAGGGTTTTTCTTATTCCGATACCGGAAGTCCCATAGACTTGAATGGGACTTCCGGTATCGGAATCGGCGATACCGATACTTTTTTTAAAGATCGGCCGATACCATCCGATACGATACTTTGAAGTATCGGATGGTATCGCTCAACTCTACAGAGGATTTCATTTTTGGGATTTATTTTGTCTCCGTCAACTATTGAATTGGACTCGGCCAAGGTACAGGCCATTTATGATTGGGTTCAGCCCACTTCTTTGAAGGCCCTCCAGAAGTTTTTGGGTTTTGCTAATTTTTATCGGAAATTTATAGCAAAATTTTCTAGTATTGCCAAGCCATTGACTGATCTGACTAAGAAGGGTGCTGATGTGTTGAATTGGTCTCCGGAGGCTGTTGCTTCCTTTCAGGAGCTGAAGCGAAGATTTACCTCCTCCCCGGTTTTGCGGCAACCTGATGTCTCACTCCCGTTCCAGGTAGAGGTGGATGCTTCTGAGATTGGTGCAGGAGCTGTTTTGTCCCAAAAGGATCCTGTAACATCTAAAATGAATCCCTGTGCTTTCTTTTCCCGAAAGTTCTCTCCATCTTAGCGTAACTATGATGTGGGGAATCGGGAACTGTTGGCCATGAAATGGGCATTTGAGGAGTGGAGACATTGGTTGGAGGGAGCTAAACATCAAGTCGTGGTCCTCACTGACCACAAGAATTTGATTTACCTAGAGTCGGCTAAACGCTTGAACCCTAGACAGGCTAGGTGGGCCTTGTTTTTTACTCGTTTTGATTTTGTGGTCTCTTTTCTTCCTGGAACTAAGAATGTCAAGGCAGACGCCCTCTCTAGGAGCTTCTTTGCTGATTCTCCTGTGGTGACCAAGCCTGCTACCATCTTAGGCGAAGGGGTAGTTCTTTCTGCCATCTCGCCCGATTTGAGACTTGCTCTGCAAGAGTTCCAGGAGGACAAACCTGAGCGTTGTCCCAGTGGAAAGTTGTATGTTCCTGACCAGTGGAGGAAGAGAGTGATGTCTGAGGTTCATTGCTCTGCATTGGCTGGTCATCCAGGTATTTTTGGTACTAGAGATCTGGTGAGTCGCTCTTTTTGGTGGCCCACCTTGTCTCATGATGTCAGGAATTTTGTGCAGTCCTGTGGGACTTGCTCCCGGTCTAAATCTTGTTCTCGCTCTAGTGGGTTGTTGATGCCTTTGCCGGTCCCCAGGAGGCCATTAGGTTCTCTAAGATAGTTCATCTTGTACCACTCCCTAAGTTGCCGTCTTCCTCTGAGTTGGTGCCCCTGTTTTTGCAACAGGTGGTTCGCTTGCACGGGATTCCTGAGAACATTGTATCTGACAGAGGAGTTCAGTTTGTGTCTAGATTTTGGAGGACATTCTGTTCCAAGCTGGGAATTCAGTTGTCCTTCTCCTCTGCTTTTCACCCTCAGACCAATGGGCAGACAGAGAGAACAAACCAGACCTTGGAGTCGTATTTGAGATGTTTTATTTCAGCTAATCAGGATGATTGGGTTTCACTTTTGCCCTTGGCCGAATTTGCTTTAAATAATAGAGCTAGTTCTGCCACTTTGATGTCACCTTTTTTTTGTAACTTTGGGTTTCATCCTCGATTTTCTTCAGGGCAGGTGGAGCCTTTTGCCTGCCCAGGTGTTGACACTGTGGTGGAGAGAATGCACCAGATCTGGGACCAAGTGGTGGATAAGTTATCTCTCTCCCAGGAAAAGGCCCAGCGGTTTTCCAATCGACATAGGACCATTGGTCCCCAGTTTAAGATTGGTGATATGGTGTGGTTATCATCAAAAAATATTGCTATGAAGGTGGCTTCTCCTAAGTTTAAGCCCAGATTTATTGGACCTTACAAGATTTTGGAGATTATTAATCCGGTCTCTTTTAGTTTGGCTCTTCCTGTCACATTTAAGATCCATAATGTGTTCCATAAGTCCTTGTTGAAGAGGTTTGTTGAACCAGTTGTTCCTGGGGTGGCACCTCCGGACCCTGTATTGGTTGAAGGTAACATGGAATATGAGGTAGAGAAAATACTGGATTCCCGTCTGGCTAGACGGAGACTCCAGTATTTGGTTAAGTGGAAGGGTTATGGTCAGGAGGATAATTCCTGGGTCTCTGCTTCTGATATTCTGCCAAAAGATTGGTGCGTGCCTTTCATCGGGCTCACCCTGGTCGCCCTGGTGGCGTGGATGAGGGTTCGGTGACCCCTCCTCAAGGGGGAGGTACTGTTGTGAGTTCATTTTTCCCTTCGTCACTGAGGTCTGGTGAACTCCCGAATCTGGTAAAGGAAGGTAATGAGCCTGATTATCAGGCACCTGAGCCTAATTATGATGACTGGCTGAGTGGAGTCACGGACTGGATATAAGGCTGCCGACGCCCTTCTGCCCTGCGGGTGATTTCTCTGTGGACTTCTTTGGGACCGGTCTGATTCCTGCTCCTCTGGAGCTGGGTTTTCTTCTTTGCCTGCTAGCATTTGTGTTTTGTTTTTTGTTTGTCTTGCTTTTCTGGATTCTGCCGTTCCCTGTTGGGGTGGGCTGAATCTCCTTTTGCCTGTTGCTCTGTCTTCGGAATATTCCTGAGTGCTGACGTGGCTTTTTGGGGCTTGGCGTCTTCAGGGCCTTTTTTCACTGTCAGTTTGTTGGCTCTTATTTTTGTAGGGTTTTTCGCGGATTGCAGGCGGCGGCCTTCCTGTCCTTTCCTGTCTGGTTGGCTTGGGCCCCGTCTTTGCTCGGTCTGTCTTTCTGTCTGTGTTCTTTCTTCTTGCCTCGCCGTCGTTGTGTGTTGGGGGCTGCCTTTTGCTTTGGGGTCTGCTCTGGGGCAGTTTGGATTTCTCTTTCTGTCTTTGGGCTGGGTGGTTCTCCGGCTGTGGTCGGGGGGTCTGGGTCGTCGTGGGGGCCCCCCACGGCTGCTGCTGGTTGTGTTGGTGGGTTCGGGGGTCTGCGGTCCGGTGGCTGCCGGCTTCTCTGGTTTTCTGGACTTGGCTGGCGTTTCTGTTTTTGCCTCCTACGGTGACTCATTCATAACAGGCCTAGTTCCGGAATTCCAGTTGACCTGCACTTACTGGGAAATCCTCGTTCGCGGGGAAGAATTGGAATCCCAGATTCCCATCACTAGCGGGGTTCAGCGGGTTATCCGCACCTGTAAGCGACACACGCTGGTCCTTTCAGTGTAGCGCGCATGCAGCCCCGGACATGTAAGGGCATGACAGACCTGTTATTGCTCGATCCAGCATGCCAGAGCCTCACGTGTCGCTTTAGTAAGCTGGACGCAGACCGCGGGGGCATGCCGGAGTCTCGTTCGTTAACGGAATTAAGCTGACAAATCGCTAGCACAGCTAAAAACGGCCATGCATCACCACCCACAGAATCGACAAAGCTTGCAATCTGTCCATCTTTTCCGTGGCTGGCATGGTTGAGGTTGACGGTGTGGAGTCCAATTGAGCCGCAGGCTCCACTCCTGGTGGTGCTCTTCTGGACATTCCTTTAAGGTTCAGCTTTGCAAACATACTGCCCCCGGAAGCCAAACACTTTGCCTTCATGGACGCTGTTCGGAGGGTCGTAGGAATAACGCCGACCGATCGGCAGTTGGCATAATTTATGGTGGGAAGTCCGACGGTATATGATCGTCTTCGATTATAGAATTTTAGATTTTTTTTATTTTAGATTTTTAGTACAGCCTTTCTTGACTTTATAAGGGCATGACATGCCTATATCTGTGTCTCCTCCTCCTTTTACTCCTCCACCTCTTTTCTGCCCTTTTCCATATGTTATTTTTGTCTTCTGAGCATTTTGTCTGCTTTGGGACACCTTTTAAGGTGTTTTGTAATTGTTTTCTATGTGTTTGTGTTTGCCTGCCATTGTTTTCAATGGGGTTCGACGGTGTTCGTCGAACGTTCGGCGAACATTCGACGAACTTGCCTCCTGTTTGACGAACCGAACCAAACTCGAACACTAGCGGGGTGGCTCAACACTACTCCTGATATATAGACGTATATTTTTAATGTTTAAACTATGCTATATATACCTGGTATCTGGTGATACTGTACCCTTTCTGCCAGGAAGTCCTCCTCCACCCACCACTCTAAGTGTATCATTGACACCTGGAACATTGGCCCACATGTGTGATTATTTCTTGCGGATATTTTTTTATATTGTGGTGTGATCCATCATGAGCGTGTGAGAGTCTGTGAGTTACTCTTGCAATTTATATGTAGATTTAAAAATTACCCCAACACTGTATACAGCTCTATGCTTGTGATACATTACCCATTTACTGCTTTTTATATTCTGGTCTAATCCAAACTGACCAAGTGAGAGTCTGTTTCTGACTGTGGAAATAAATATTGAGATTAACAATGACCCCTATACTGTGTACAGCTGTTCGCTTCAGATCCATTACCGTCTTACGGCTTTTTATACTGTATTGTAATCCATACTGAGCCTGAGAGCGTCTGTGTCTGCCTCCTGAAATATATACGGAGATTTAGAATGTTTAAGCTATACTATCTATACCTGGTATCTGATGATACTGTACCCTTTTTCTACTTTTTATATTCTTGTCTAATCCATACTGAGCCTGTGAGCATCTCTGTGTGACTCATGAAATATATATGGAGATTGACAATTATCCTTTGACTGTATAGAGCTGTACGCTTCTGATACAGTACCATATATCTGATGTTATTTTGGGTACATTTTCTCCAAAATTTGGAAGTATGGTGGAAGAGGCCGCGGACATGGGGGGGCCAGCTGGTACATCTGCTAGTAGTGGCAAAAGCACAATAGCAGCTAAGGCAGGAGGTGTTGAGCCTGCGTCATGGTCTGGCTCTGGAACACCTGGAAGGCTACCTTTTCTGGGAGTAGATTAACCGCTTTTAAAGCCGGAGCATCAGGAACTGGTTTTGGCTTACATTGCCGAAACAGACTTCAGCAAATATGCCCTCCTCTCCTGAAGTTTCAAAAAATGCAAGCACTGAGTCTTCAAGTGCTGGCTCCTGGTCAGGAAGAACCCCTTTCTTTGTGTCCTTCACCCCCACCAAAAGTGAATGATGCAGCAGGCCACACTTCACATTAGTCCATGTAGCTCTTTCTCACATACCATGCCTAGGTTATCAAGTCAAATCGAGAATTCTCCAGTCCAAGATGAATCTGACATGGAGTGTGGGTGGCCAGCCAGGGCAGTGGGGTTAATCGGTAACGGGCCGGTGTCTCAGAAGGATGTGTCACGGTGGTGGTGACCCGGTCCGTGGGCCTGGTAGTCCATGCAAAGGGGTGAATAACGTTTATAGGTGAATGATACGTGAAGCCACCTGTGGTTTCTGATCAGATTGACCAGCGCTGCAGTGTCGCTTCCCTGGGACAGATGTTGTGGTGCAGCTAAGATGTAGAAGCCCTGCACAGGTAGGGCCGTTGTCGCAGGGCAGATGAAAGAATTGGTAGATGGTGTGCAGTGCAGGATGTAGCAGAGCCATGCGCCAGGCGCAGGAGAAAGATGACAGACACAGTTGTGCAGTTTTTTTACCTGTACTTGGTAAGTGCCGTCCAAGACCCAGAGTACAGATGGAGGAGTTGGTCAGCCTGGAAGCAAATTAGGAATTCTCTCTCTGCAGATAGGTAGTGTGGCCTCTGTTCTAGCGCTTATCTGAGGTACTCGCAGTATTGAATTCACTGAAGTTCCCCCTGTTGACTCTTTTGAAACTTTCTCGTATGGCAGGCAGCCGTAGCCTTTTCCTTCTGGCTCACACAAGTCGCTGCTGGGGCCTCCGAGCCTTAGTTGGGAATAGAGCATTTACAGTTGCTACTTCCTCCGGTTTCTGCTGCAGAACCATCAGTGTCCCTACAAACTCGGAGACCGAAATCCGGACCATGTGCTCCAGCTAGGAGTGAGCCTTAACTCTGCTCATCCTCCAGCTCCCTTTCTCACGTCCACACACTTCCCCTTCCCTTCACAGACTACCCTAACTTACCTTCTCCCGACCACAGAGAGCAGCTCCTCAGCAGTCAGGTTCAGAGCTCTCCCTGCTGGCCAGAAGTGGGAACTGTGTTGTGTGTTGGTTTAACTGATAGAGAGATCCTTCGTTGCTCCCAAGCATGACATCACACTCCCTAGGAGGAAGGTAATGCCACTGTGGCGACCGTACTCCTGGGGGCGCCACAAGTGCACTGATGCCCAGCCACTGCTAGATGATTCTGCTGGTACATTGACCCAGACCACTACATTCCCCTCGCACTCTACACAGCCAGAATCTGACCCTGATGAAACTCAGGTTCCCCTTCCCGCATACTATACAACCTTACACGGTGACAAAGAGGAAGGTGCAGATGAAAGTGCAGGTTCCTTGAGCAGGTGGGGGGGCATACTCATGAGCGACGGCACTGGCACAGGGCCCCTCAAGTACGCAAAAGTGTCTCTGCCAGTGGGAGGGCCCACCCGGGAGGGCCCACCCGCCGTCAGACACACCGTCGCACTATGAGGGGCCCTGTGCCAGTGCCGTCGCCAACGAGTGGGCCCCCCCTGCTTGCTCAGGATCACAGCACTTGCAAAGTTGAAATACTTACCTCTCCCTGCTCCACCGCCGTGACGTCGTCCACGTTTCCTGACAGTGACATTCTGGTCAGAGAGCGCGATGACATCACGTCTGTACGCCCTCTGCCTAAACAGTCCAAGTGCAGAGAGATGGAAGATGGGGACGACGAGGAGTCCAGACCAGTACAGGGATTCCCTAGCGAGGAGACTTATTTAATTGTTTTAAAGGTTGGGAGCAGAGCTTCATCCATGGGGACCAACATATACTGCAGCATTATGTGGAGCTCATCATATACTGTATCGAACATTATATGGGACCAATGATTCTGTATGGAGAAATATATGGGCCTCATTACTCTGTATAGCGCACTATTGCGGTGGCCATAATACTGTATGGCGTAACATACTGTCCGTTTTTGGAGCTATTGGAGAATTTAAAATGAATATCAATCATGTGATGTAAGAAGTGAAGTATTTTTCATTGTACTATACCGCTATTTCTCTGCCGTATCAGAGGATCATGAATTGTGGCATGTGTTAAAGGAGCCCATTGACACTCTTTGGCCCTGGGCCCACGAAAAACTGGAGCCAGCCCTACCCCCCCCACAACTTTAGCCAAATATGCCCCAGTTTTCAATGCCTAACTATTATTATAAAGTAAATTAAGGTTGACAAGCTTAAGTAATAAGAATTGATGTTTTTGGCCTTAAAATGGGCACTGTAGGTGTGCTTCCTGTCCTCCACTCACTGCTGACTTTTCTTACCCATTGACTTGCATTGGGTTTCGTGTTTCAGTCGGCCTTCGACTTTTCACGATAATCGGCCGATTTCGTTCGACCCGACTTTTGCGAAAGTCGGGTTTCATGAAACCCGACTCGACCCGAAAAAAGGCAAAGTCGCTCATCTCTAGTGCTGTCTGAGATAGCACCAACCTCAGCAATTAAAATGAATGGGGTGGTCAGTAACTATTGATCAGCCAATTGGTTTAAAAAACACTCTGCATGCCATAGTTTCCTTAGATATGGTGTGCAAAGTGGTTGCATACCCCCTGTGTGCTGTCAATGAGAGATAAAACATTGGTGGCCAGTGCAATCCTCCTGTGTTTCCTGCGATCTGATCTTCTGTGTTGTGCTGCATGCGTTGCTGTCTGTGTGACCAATCTATGATCACAGCAGTAGCAGTTCCCATTCCCAAATCCCTGTTTCAGATAGTGACTCCCATTTTTCTTTTGCAGAAAAAAAAGAATTGTTACCACTGAGTAAATTTATAGCTAGTGCAATAGGGGAGCCGACGTTGGAGTGTTAGGCTGCTGTTATGATTAGGTCAGCGAGTAGGATAGCCAGGGAATAAGCTAGGCAACCAGAAAGGTTGGTAACTTAGTGGATTGCAGACCCCTAAACTAACAACACAACTAGAATTAGTCGTGGGACGTACCTACGATGCCCTAGACGCCTCGGCACAGCCAAAGAGTTAACTAAGCCTAAAGCAAGAACGAGGAAAGCTAAACTGCCCCGGAGTAGAACCCCAAAGGAATAGATAGCCCTCAAACATATATTGCCGGTAAGACAAGATGAGGCACAAACACAGGCAGAAAATAGAGTAAGTAAATGATGGGGCCCAAACTGTCTAGAAAGAACAGGACAGGTAAGATACTGTCTGCATTCATGCAAAAAACCCTAAGAAAAATCCAACACGTCTGATATGCAAAAATACTGAGGTCACACACCTCTCCACCACTAGATGAGAATTCTAGTGTGAACTGGAAGCAAAACAAAAGATACTGATATAAAAGAGGACTAGCAATACTGAACAGACTGACATAAGCTGTGGCATATGGAACGGGGTCCAGGGAACAATGCTGAACCCACACAGCAAAGCAGAAAGCAGAGAAAGACAAAAACTGGATCAAATACAAAAAGATTCCAGCAAACAAATAACTTATCTGAACGATGCAGGACCAAACAGGGGGCAAGCAGACTTCAAAATGCACAGGAAGAAAACCAAATCACCAGCAACAACTGAGGGAAGCTTGCTGACTTAAATCTTCCCAGTCTTTAACACCTGACCTCCAATCATCCTCTTCAGGTGATTGACTTCTGTCAACCCGACCAGCTCCATTACCTGCAGCAACCACCAGGTCAAAAGTGCTCACAACAGGATGCTTTCACGTTTGTGTCTGCGCAGCGTTTCATCAGCAGAAATCAGTATGCATCATGTTTCCCTATCTTTAACATGGTGTATGCAGGGTCATGCATTTGTATCAGTTTGCATGCATCAGCGTACGCATGCGTTGTGTTTCGGTGTGCAGTGGGGTCCGGCGAACGCAACATGTTGGATTTTTGGAAGCGGCAAAAATCTGTCAAATATGCGCATTCATGCGCATGCGGATGAGTGTGTCAAATAAACGCATTACTGTCTATGGGAATGCATGCGTACGCAAGGACATGCGTACGCACATGCATTCTATACGCATGCATTTTTTTAATGAGTTGGTCCAGGAAGTGATTCATCTACCTGATAATTGAGAGCTCTATAAAAGGAAGTGTGGACACAGCAAGGCCATAACTCTCTGTACTCTGGATGATACCACAACACTGGCTATGTAAGCATAGAACCTTAGAAAATGTCATCCTCCCTCACTGCTGCTTGTACTTTGTATTAATTTTTTTTCTGTTTACTTTCAGACATGTCGACTGTCCTGGTACAATGGTTGGCTCCTGGTTAGCTCCTGGTGCAGCGGGTTTCTCCAGTTCACCTCCTGGTGCTGCTTTCTGTCATGGTGAGGACAACACTGTCTATGTAAGGCTATGTGCACACATAGCAGAAAATTTCTGCTTAAAAACCGGACTCCCTTCCCAGAAACCGCGCGTTTTTTTCTGCGCGTTTTCCACGCAGTCTTTGCGCAAAAAACGCGAGTTTTTTATGCATTTTTTTCCGCGCGGTTCCAGACCCATAGAAATGGCCAGAAATGAGGGAAAAATCCGTGAAATTAATGAGCATGCTGCGTTTTTTGCCGCGTAGCTTTTTTTCGCGATAAAAAACTCATCAATATGCACAAAAAGTGCAAAATGCATAGAAATGAATGGAAAGCTTATTTTTAGCGTTTTTATAGCGGATTTATTGGCAAATCCGCTAAAACAATGCTAAAAAAACGCTGTGTGTGCACACAGCCTAAGAATACCAAAGTAGGAAGTAAGTAGTGGAAATAATATATCATCAAGAATTCAATAAATAAGGGTATACCCACACATAATACATACAAGATAATAATAAATATACATTAATAAGGAAAATCCAAAAAAGAAACCATACTGCTGACCAAAGGAAAAAGAGTGGATACCACTCAAAAATGGATAAACCTAAAAACTAGGAAATGGTTTTAAAAGGGAATAAAAGGTTTTTATCAAATAAATCTATAGATGAATAAATACATAGACAGGGGAAGGTCTAAATTGTTAAAATAAAATGCCGTTATTTGAAGTATTTGGCAAAAAGAGGCACTACAAAAAGGTGCACCTCACAAAAAACATAAAAACAACAATACAGCACAAAAAAATGAGAAAATATGACAGGGACCACACAATGTTGTTACATTATTAATATAGGAACTAAGGTGTTTAAAAATAATAATTAATAAATGAAGGTTATTACCTTAGATCCAAATTAAAACCCCTATGCATGCCAAAATAAACACCAAAATAAGTGTCATCATTTAACAATAATGAAGCTAATACATAAATACTAAAATATAATATATGATGCGTATAACCTAATGAGCCATAAAACAAAAGGAGATATTATATATATATATATATATATATATATATATATATATATATATATATATATATACTGTATATATAGAGATACAGTGGGGCAAAAAAGTATTTAGTCAGTCAGCAATAGTGCAAGTTCCACCACTTAAAAAGATGAGAGGCGTCTGTAATTTACATCATAGGTAGACCTCAACTATGGGAGACAAACTGAGAAAAAAAAATCCAGAAAATCACATTGTCTGTTTTTTTTTCATTTTATTTGCATATTATGGTGGAAAATAAGTATTTGGTCAGAAACAAAATTTCATCTCAATACTTTGTGATATATCCTTTGTTGGCAATGACAGAGGTCAAACGTTTTCTGTAAGTCTTCACAAGGTTGCCACACACTGTTGTTGGTATGTTGGCCCATTCCTCCATGCAGATCTCCTCTAGAGCAGTGATGTTTTTGGCTTTTCGCTTGGCAACACGGACTTTCAACTCCCTCCAAAGGTTTTCTATAGGGTTGAGATCTGGAGACTGGCTAGGCCACTCCAGGACCTTGAAATGCTTCTTACGAAGCCACTCCTTCGTTGCCCTGGCGGTGTGCTTTGGATCATTGTCATGTTGAAAGACCCAGCCACGTTTCATCATCAATGCCCTTGCTGATGGAAGGAGGTTTGCACTCAAAATCTCACGATACATAGCCCCATTCATTCTTTCATGTACCCGGATCAGTCGTCCTGGCCCCTTTGCAGAGAAACAGCCCCAAAGCATGATGTTTCCACCACCATGCTTTACAGTAGGTATGGTGTTTGATGGATGCAACTCAGTATTCTTTTTCCTCCAAACACGACAAGTTGTGTTTCTACCAAACAGTTCCAGTTTGGTTTCATCAGACCATAGGACATTCTCCCAAAACTCCTCTGGATCATCCAAATGCTCTCTAGCAAACTTCAGACGGGCCCGGACATGTACAGGCTTAAGCAGTGGGACACATCTGGCACTGCAGGATCTGAGTCCATGGTGGCGTAGTGTGTTACTTATGGTAGGCCTTGTTACATTGGTCCCAGCTCTCTGCAGTTCATTCACTAGGTCCCCCCGCGTGGTTCTGGGATTTTTGCTCACCGTTCTTGTGATCATTCTGACCCCACGGGGTGGGATTTTGCGTGGAGCACCAGATCGAGGGAGATTATCAGTGGTCTTGTATGTCTTCCATTTTCTAATTATTGCTCCCACAGTTGATTTCTTCACTCCAAGCTGGTTGGCTATTGCAGATTCAGTCTTCCCAGCCTGGTGCAGGGCTACAATTTTGTTTCTGGTGTCCTTTGACAGCTCTTTGGTCTTCACCATAGTGGAGTTTGGAGTCAGACTGTTTGAGGGTGTGCACAGGTGTCTTTTTATACTGATAACAAGTTTAAACAGGTGCCATTACTACAGGTAATGAGTGGAGGAAAGAGGAGACTCTTAAAGAAGAAGTTACAGGTCTGTGAGAGCCAGAAATCTTGATTGCTTGTTTCTGACCAAATACTTATTTTCCACCATAATATGCAAATAAAATGAAAAAAATACAGACAATGTGATTTTCAGGATTTTTTTTTCTCAGTTTGTCTCCCATAGTTGAGGTCTACCTATTATGTAAATTACAGACGCCTCTCATCTTTTTAAGTGGTGGAACTTGCACTATTGCTGACTGACTAAATACTTTTTTGCCCCACTGTATATATTTTAATAAATAGTATAACCCAATATATATATAAATATTTGAACAATAATTAATCCATATCTCCCAACAAAGGATGTGGCCAATAAGCAAAGAATCAGAAATAGCCACTGCCGTGTATAAGCATCAGGATATCGTTAGAGTATACAGCATGGAGAGGGTTACTTTAATAAGTGTGGTAGTGGGCCCAGGATTTTTTGGATATTTATGGATTAGATACACAGCTCAGCACACAGTATCACACAGAATAGTATTAGATACACGGCTCAGTAGACAGTATATATATATACTAAACGATTAACCAAGTATTGAGAGTATTTTATTTTCCACTCATTCAAGAGCCTTTTGATAAACAACATGTTTGGTTTTTCCTTTCAGTGCAAAGATGAACAGATTTTTTGCAGTTTCAGCTCTTGAACAGATCACATAAAGTTGACCATGAGAAAAGCATGGAGATTACAAATCGATCCCTACTACTTAAATCGATCCTTACTACTTTCAAGGACTGTCCCTGAGCATTGTTAATGTACATTGCAAATAGCAGTTGAACTGGAAACTGGAGGCGTTTAAAATCAAAAAACAAATCAAATGGAATGAGTGGAATTCTTGGAATGAAAATGTCCTCTCCTTTGGCACATCCTGTTTCTGAGCTGTGTATCTAACCCTATCCTGTGTGATAATGTCTGCTGAGCTGTGAACCTAATCCTCTCCTGTGTGATACTTTCTGCTGAGCTGTGTATCTAATCCTATCGTGTGTTACTGTCTGCTCAGCCGTGTACCTACTCCTATCCTGTGTGATACTGACTGCTGAGCAGTGTATCTAATCCTATCCTGTGTGATACTGACTGCTGAGTCGTGTACCTAATCCTATCATGTGTGTTACTGAATGCTCAGCCGTGTATCTAATCCTTTCCTGTGTTATACTGACTGCTGAGCCGTGTATCTAATCCTATTCTGTGTGATACTGTCTGCTGAGCTGTGTATCTAATGCTATTCTGTGTGATACTGTGCTGAGCTGTGGATCTAATCCTATCCTGTGTGATACTGTCTGCTGAGCTGTGTATCTATTCCTATCCTGTGTGATACTGACTGCTGATCTGTGTATCTAATCCTATGCTGTGTGATACTGACTGCTGAGCCGTGTACCTAATCCTATCCTGTGTGATACTGACTGCTGAGCAGTGTATCTAATCCTATCCTGTATGATACCGTCTGCTTAGCCATGTATCTAACCCTATCCTGTGTGATACTGACTGCTGAGCCGTGTATCTAATCCTATTCTGTGTGATACTGTCTGCTGAGCTGTGTATCTAATGCTATTCTGTGTGATACTGTGCTGAGCTGTGTATCTAATCCTATCCTGTGTGATACTGACTGCTGAGCTGTGTATCTAATCCTATGCTGTGTGATACTGACTGCTGAGCCGTGTACCTAATCCTATCCTGTGTGATACTGACTGCTGAGCAGTGTATCTAATCCTATCCTGTGTGATACCGCCTGCTGAGCCATGTATCTAACCCTATCCTGTGTGATACTGTCTGCTGAGCTGTGTATCTAATACTATTCTGTGTGATACTGTGTGCTGAGCTGTGTATCTAATCCTATCCTGTGTGATACTGTCTGCTGAGCTGTGTATCTAATACTATTCTGTGTGATACTGTGTGCTGAGCTGTGTATCTAATCCTATCCTGTGTGATACTGTCTGCTGAGCCGCGTATCTATTCCTATCCTGCGTGATACTGACTGCTGAGCTGTGTATCTAATCCTATCCTGTGTGATACTGTCTGCTGAGCCATGTGTCTAATCCTCTCCTGTGTGATACTGACTGCTGAGCTGTGTATCTAATCCTATGCTGTGTGATACTGACTGCTGAGCCATGTACCTAATCCTATCCTGTGTGATACTGACTGCTGAGCTGTGTATCTAATCCTATCCTGTGTGATACTGTCTGCTGAGCTGTGTATCTAATACTATTCTGTGTGATACTGTCTGCTGAGCTGTGTATCTAATGCTATTCTGTGTGATACTGTGCTGAGCTGTGTATCTAATCCTATCCTGTGTGATACTGACTGCTGAGCTGTGTATCTAATCCTATGCTGTGTGATACTGACTGCTGAGCCGTGTACCTAATCCTATCCTGTGTGATACTGACTGCTGAGCAGTGTATCTAATCCTATCCTGTGTGATACCGCCTGCTGAGCCATGTATCTAACCCTATCCTGTGTGATACTGTCTGCTGAGCTGTGTATCTAATACTATTCTGTGTGATACTGAGTGCTGAGCTGTGTATCTAATCCTATCCTGTGTGATACTGTCTGCTGAGCTGTGTATCTAATACTATTCTGTGTGATACTGTGTGCTGAGCTGTGTATCTAATCCTATCCTGTGTGATACTGTCTGCTGAGCCGCGTATCTACTCCTATCCTGCGTGATACTGACTGCTGAGCTGTGTATCTAATCCTATCCTGTGTGATACTGTCTGCTGAGCCATGTGTCTAATCCTCTCCTGTGTGATACTGACTGCTGAGCTGTGTATCTAATCCTATGCTGTGTGATACTGACTGCTGAGCCATGTACCTAATCCTATCCTGTGTGATACTGACTGCTGAGCTGTGTATCTAATCCTATCCTTTGTGATACCGTCTGCTGAGCTATGTATCTAACCCTATCCTGTATGATACTGACTGCTGAGCCGTGTAACTAATCCTATCATGTGTGATACTGTGTGCTGAGCCGTGTATCTAATCCTATCCTGTGTAATACTGACTGCTGAGCTGTGTATCTAATCCTATCCTGTGTGATACTGTCTGCTGAGCTGTGTATCTAATACTATTCTGTGTGATACTGTGTGCTGAGCTGTGTATCTAATCCTATCCTGTGTGATACTGTCTGCTGAGCCGCGTATCTATTCCTATCCTGCGTGATACTGACTGCTGAGCTGTGTATCTAATCCTATCCTGTGTGATACTGTCTGCTGAGCAATGTGTCTAATCCTCTCCTGTGTGATACTGACTGCTGAGCTGTGTATCTAATCCTATCCTTTGTGATACCGTCTGCTGAGCTATGTATCTAACCCTATCCTGTATGATACTGACTGCTGAGCCATGTACCTAATCCTATCCTGTGTGATACTGACTGCTGAGCTGTGTATCTAATCCTATACTTTGTGATACCGTCTGCTGAGCTATGTATCTAACCCTATCCTGTATGATACTGACTGCTGAGCCGTGTGCCTAATCCTATCATGTGTGATACTGTGTGCTGAGCCGTGTATCTAATCCTATCCTGTGTAATACTGACTGCTGAGCTGTGTATCTAATCCTATCCTGTGTGATACTGTCTGCTGAGCTGTGTATCTAATACTATTCTGTGTGATACTGTGTGCTGAGCTGCGTATCTAATCCTATCCTGTGTGATACTGTCTGCTGAGCCGCGTATCTATTCCTATCCTGCGTGATACTGACTGCTGAGCTGTGTATCTAATCCTATCCTGTGTGATACTGTCTGCTGAGCAATGTGTCTAATCCTCTCCTGTGTGATACTGACTGCTGAGCTGTGTATCTAATCCTATCCTTTGTGATACCGTCTGCTGAGCTATGTATCTAACCCTATCCTGTATGATACTGACTGCTGAGCCGTGTACCTAATCCTATCATGTGTGATACTGTGTGCTGAGCCGTGTATCTACTCCTATCCTGTGTGATACTGACTGCTGAGCCGTGTATCTAATCCTATCCTGTGTGATACTGACTGCTGAGCCGTGTATCTATTCCTATTCTGTGTGATACTGTCTGCTGAGCCATGTATCTAATCCTATCCTGTGTGATACTGACTGCTGAGCTGTGTATCTAATCCTATCCTGTGTGATACTGACTGCTGAGCCGTGTATCTAATCCTATCCTGTGTGATACTGACTGCTGAGCTGTGTATCTAATACTATCCTGTGTGATACTGGGCTCCCCCTGCAGTCTGTGTCAGAGGGTGGTCAGTGTTGGCACGGTAATAAATTGTGTTATTTCCAGCTTTACAGAAGGACGATAACACCATAGAAATAAGAATAATAGGCCTCAGTTACCACAACTGTCTACAAAGAAAACTGTTGCTGATAGCAACCAATCACAGCTCATTTTTCATCTTTTAAACAGCTCTGGGACAGCGTGGCGAGTTTTGAGTTGCGACTTTTGTGTTTTGACTTTTATGTGGCGAGGTTGGTGTATGTGTGGTGAAATGTGTGCTGAGGGTGGTATACTGTATGTGTTGAAGCAGGTGGTAGTGTGTGGCGCATTGTGTGCTTGTTCATATCCCCGTGTGTGGTGAGTATCCCATGTCAGGGCCCCACCTTAGCAACTGTACGGTATATACTCTTTAGCGCCATTACTCTCATTCTTTAAGTCCCCCTTGTTCACATCCGGCAGCTGTCAATTTGCCTCCAACACTTTTCCTTTCACTTTTTCCCCATTATGTAGATAGGGGCAAAATTTTCTGGTGAATTGGAATGCGTGGGGTTAAAATTTCCCCTCACAACATAGCCTATGACGCTCTCGGGGTCAAGACGTGTGACTGTGCAAAATTTTGTGGCTGTAGCTGCGACGGTGCAGATGCCAATCCCAGACATACACATACATACACACACATTGAGCTTTATATATTAGATATATATACTAGCTGAAGAGCCCGGCGCTGCCTGGGCATAGTAACTAACTACGATTAGTTATAACAAATTATAATGATTACATATATATATATACATCCCCCGTCAGTCTTTGGTCAGAACCAGAGCGATAAATGGAACGGTCCTAACTTCCATTCCGGGGATCCCTTTAAGAGAGGCATGGTGTCAGAACGAGAGCGCTTAGTGGATTTGCCCTGACTTCCATACCAATGATCCCTTTTATAGAAGTCTGGGTGAGAATCAAAGTGCTGAGGGATTTACCCTAACTTCCACACCAGGGATCCCTTTAAGAAAGCCTGGGATCAGAACCAGAGCGCTGAGTGGATTTGCCCTGACTTGCATACCAATGATCCCTTTAATAGAACCCTGGGGTCAGAATCAGAGCACTGAGGGATTTGCCATAACTACCATACAGGAGATCCCTTTAAGAGAGCCTGAGGTCAGTACCAGAGCATTTGAAGGCAATTGCCCTGACTTCCATACCGGGGATCCCTTTAAGAGAGGACTGGGGTCAGAACCAAAGCAATGGATGGATTTGCCCTGCCTTCCATACCGCAGATCCCTTTTAGAAAGGCCTGCGGTCAGTACCAAAACGCTGAGTGGATTTACCCTAAATTGCATACCAATGATCCACGGGAGGGGGGGATTCATTTCTGTCATGTGCTCTGTGCTCCTTTTTGGGGGGGCAGACAATGGATGGCAGCTTATGCTCCCGGGGATGCTAGATTTCTCTCACCATGTCAGTGTCTGCTGAGGTGTTGTCAAGTGGGAAACTTGCTCATAGCAACCAATCACAGCTCAGCTTCTTTTAACCAGCTCTGGTGAAATGAAAGATGCTTCATGATTGGTTGGTCATACACACATACATACATACATTCAGTTTTATATATATATATATATATATATATATATAGTATATATATATACATGTATATATATATATATACATATATATCTATTATACATATATCTCCTTTTGTTTTATGGCTCATTAGGTTATACGCATCATATATAATATTTTAGTATTTATATATTAGCATTTTTTATTGTTAAATTATGACACCATTATTTTGGTATTTATTTTGGCATGCATAGGGGTTTTAATTTGGATCTAAGGCAATAACCTTCATTTATGAATTATTATATTTAAGCACCTTAGTTTCTATATTAATTTAACAACATTGTGTTGTCCCCATCATATTTTGTCTCCTTTTTCGTGCTGTATTGTTGTTATGTTTTTTGTGTGGTGCACCTTTTTATAGTGCCTCTTTTTGCCAAATAGTTCAAATAAAGGCATTTTTTTAACAATTTAGACAGTCCCCTGTTTATGTATTTATTCATCTATAGATTTATTTTATAAAAACCTTTTATTTCCTTTTAAAACCATTTCCTAGTTTTTAGGTTTAACTGTCTATGTAAGTTTAGAAGCTTTGGAAATCTCTGTCTCTCTGAATGCTTTTTCTGTTCCTTGTAGACTGGCAGATTTTCTCTGGTGCACTGGGTGTCTCCTGGTGCAGCGGTTTTCTCCTGGTGCTGTGGTTGGCTCCTGTTGCTGCCATCTGTCCCTGGCCTGTGCTGACTACTGTGGTGTTGGACTACTGCCTGTATGTAAGTATTGTTGTCCATTTTTTGTCTACATTGTTTTTGGGTCTGTACAAGTTTAATTTTTCTTCTGTTCTTTTTTGTAGTGTTTCTCTTGACTGCTGCCTGCTCTTCAAAATGTCCTCAAGTGAAGAACAGACTTCACTTGAACACAACCTTGATTTTTGCACTAATGTTTTTCTCTTTTCCACACAGAACCTGGTGCAGCACCACACAACCCGGATCATCCTCGGTTGAAGCGGCCCCTCATCTACCAGCCACTGAACAGATGCAGTCCCAGTCATCCACCAGGGATGGAGCAACCTTGCAGGCTTCACTGTCATGATCCATGCTGGATCATGACAAATAAAAGCACTAGTAACCTTTTTTTTCAATAAGCTGTGTGCTTAAGGTTAGTTTTGCCCCCGGTGGTCATTAGGGTCATTGCACTGTGGTGGTTTCAGTTCTAGTTTTGCCCCCGGTGGCCGTTAGGGCCATTGCACTCTGGTTACTTTAGTTTAGTGCACGTGATTATGAAGCAGGTGTGATTGCTGGCTCTTACCTATAAAAGAGTGTCAGGTGGTTGCAATCGCTGTTGGTGATATTGCTTATTTCCAACCAAGACTGGTGAAGGAAGGAACTACAGAGAGCAGCTTAGGGGAGCTCTGGTGTAAAGTCTGGTGAAGGAAGGATTTACAGAGAGGTGTTCCTTGCAGCTCTGACAAAGCTTGGAGGAGTAGCAGCTATTCTGGAGGAAAGCTACATTCTGGTGGTGGACTCTGTTGCTGGGAGTAATAGCAACAGAGCAAAGCTAAGTGGTGTTATCCCTGTTTGTATTTTTCCCTGGTGTGTATTAGTACAGCGGTGGGGCCAGTGCCTGCACCACCCAGCTCCCTAGCAAGGGATAGGTGTAGGGTGTGCCAGGGTGACAGGTTCCGGCTCGGCGACAAGTGAGGAGCCTGTATAGGGAACATCAGGAGTGTGAGGGACACTGACTCAGGGGAGTGCAGGAGGTCTCCACGTCCCCGTTTCCTATCGCAGGGCCCACCGTTGTAACTGTTTCCCCTTCCCCCGTGTCTTGTTGTTTTAGTTACCGGCCTGCGGGTCGTGTCACACAGGACAGTTACACGTGCCGTGTCTTCTTGTTTTAGTTACCGAGCTGCAGGTCATGTCACACAGGACGGGTCCACGTGACATTCACACGCTGGGGAAGAAGCAGCCGGTCTATCAGGTTTTCCCCTCTCCCAGCATTCTGCCTCTGCTTTTGCTGGGTCTCCTCATCAGCGGCAGAGGGCATGGGAGAGGTCAGGCATGCCCGAGTTTCTGCAGTTAAGCTTGGTCTTTCAGGATGGGGTTAGGTTGATTGCTGACAGAGTGAAGAGTGGGTTCAAGGAAGTCAACAATCGACTTGACCGCCTGGAAGCTGACCTTAATAAACCAGCGCAACATTTTTTTTCTGCAATTGAGCGGAGCGTGTCGGAAAGCCTTACGCCTCAAGTCCAGCTGACCGTCATGCAGGCCTGCCAGGTTGCTTACAGCCACGCATTATAGTAACAGCAGCAGCAGCAGTCCCAGCAGCAGTCACCATCCTACAGTCAATAGACCGGAGGATACTACCAGCAGCCCTTCTACTATCCATCTCCCACAGCACCAAACTATCCGCCACCACCACAGCCTCCAGTTCACCGAGCGACCATGCTGCCAAGTGTATCAACCCTGCAGCCGGCAGCATCCAACATGCTCTAGAGTCCAACACCCATGCAGCCAGCAGAATCCACAGTGCGGTCCAGTCCACCACCCCTGCCCAGAGAATCATGGTTCCCACGCTGTCAAAAGACAGCGTGAGCACTCAGCTGTGATCGGAGGTATAAAGCTTATCTCCTATCACTGGTGTCAGCTGATGGGACTAGTGATCCCATCATCCGACATCTGTTGCCGCTAATTACAATGAGAGCAGGAGCAGTGGATGGGAGTATTCATTAGCCGCTCCTGCGCTGTAGATAAATAATTTTTTTTTATAAATGGTGAGGTTAATACAGGGGTATTTTTGCTATCCAGCCAGGCAAAACTCACAGCTGGAGGCTGCAACCCTTAGCTGTCAGCTTCAGTATGGCTAGTTATCAAGAATAGAGGGGTCCCCAAGCTGTTTTTTAAATTATCTAAATAAATAATTTAAAAAAAACAGTGTGGGGTTCCCCCCATTTTTGACAACCAGCCACGCTAAAGCAGACAGTTGGGGGCTGGTATAAACAGGCTGGTAAGGGGCCATGGATATTGGCCCCCAGCCTTAAAATAGTCAGCAGCTACCCAGAAAAGGCACATCTGTTGAATGCACCAATTCTGGCACTTTGCCCTGATCTTCCCACTTGCCCTGTAGCAATAGCAAGTGGGATTCATATTTGTGGGGTTGATGTCACCTATGTATTGTCAGGTGACATCAAGCCAATGGATTAGTAATGGAGAAGTGTCTGTAAGACACCCATCCATTACAAATCCTATAGTTGTATCATATATAAAGGCACAGCCAGAATAAAATGCTTTATTAGAATTAAGACAAAACACAGTTTTCCATTTTATTTAAAAAGAGCAAACTCAGTTATACTCGTCTAACATCTACAGTGCTGTGCAAATTAATTGGGACAAAGCATTTTTTAAGTAAACTTGTAAGTTGGTTACCAGTCAGTGATTCAAACCAGTTTTAACTGCTTTGAACAGGTGTGAGTGCCTGTTCAAAGCAGTTAAAACTGGTTTGAATCACTGACTGGTAACCAACTTACTATTTTACGTAAAAAAATGCTTGTCCCAATTAATTTGCACAGCACAGTAATTCCACTGAAGTCCTCGTTCTCATGTCATAAAGCAAAAATAAAAAACAACAATATACCATGCCTGTCCGTCATTCTGTACCACACCGTAATCCATATCTGGGGGATTAATAGTTTTCAACCTGTACGGTGCCAAGATGCGACCGTCCAGGCTGAGAACCACTGGTGAATGAACTGTCTGTTTCTCGCAAATAAGTTGTATGGTTGCATTCTTCTAGCCTTTTATTCCAATCATGTGTATCGTCCCACCAAGTTTCAGTGATTCCAATGACATGTTTCTTTTCCTGTGTTAGTAGTTCCAGTTCTCCTTGTTTGTTGCCCATGCTTTGTGCATTTGCATAGAAACATTTTAGTTTGTGATTGGTTTCTCTTTCTCCAATATTTTTATTATTTAGATTTCCACTTCTAATAGCAGAGTTCTCAATAGTGTTTGTCTGGTGTATGGCTTTTTCTGGCCTTTTGCTTCCCTTCCCATGTTCTAGTTTAAAGCTCTCCTGATGAGTGTAGCAAGGTGACTTCCAAATACATGTTTTCCAGTCATCTTAAGGTGCCCCCCATTTCTAGGAAGTAGTCCATCATATAGGTAATTCACTCTGTGATCCAGAAATCCAAATCCTTGCTGACGGCACGATCAACGTAGCCAGTTGTTTACCTGCTGAATCTTTTTACTCCTCTTTGTTCCATGACCATCCACTGGGAGAAAGGATGAGAAGACCACCTGCACTCCCATTTCTTTCACTTTCTTACCTAAGTTTTCAAAGTCACTGCAGATTGTTTCCAGGTCCTTTCTTTCTGTGTCATTTTCCCCACATGTATTAGCAGGAATGGGTAGTCATCTGTAGGTCTGAAGAGTCCTGATATCCTGTCAGACACATCTTTAATTTTTGCACCTGGAAGACAGCACATTTCTCTTGAGGTTATATCCGGTCTGCAGATAGTGGCCTCTTTTCCTCTCAACAGGGAATCCCCCATGACCAGAACTCTCCATTTCTTCTTCACATTTTTCTTTCTCTATCCAGGAGGACTCTGAGGGTGTACAAGGTTTTTCTTTGTGGGCAAAGTCTTTTCATGATGTATTTCTTCATCGTTCTCCTGCGTGAGAGCCTGGTACTGGTTCCTGAGCAGTGTGGGTGCTGACTTCCTCCCGATCCTCCTGTTTCTCTGGGTCACATGCTTCTGTTTCTCTGTTTCTTCAGGTGCCCTTCAAATTTCTTCTCTTTCTGTAACATGAAGAGATAATTCTGCTCTAAGAACTCTTCACCTTCCTTAATGATCTTCAATGTAGCTAACCTCTCTTCTAGATTTTGCAACTTTTCCTCCAATAGGGATACAAGCTTGCATTTGTGGCATGTGAAGGTTTTGCTTTTCCACTGGTAAGTCTGTGAACATGTAGCATGAAATGCAGCTCAACAAATGGCTCCTGGCCTCTTTCATGTTCTTATTGTTAATAATATATGAAAGATCTGAAAAACATGCCAAAATTTGTGTGCCGGTCGCCGCGCGGTTTACCAATTTCCTCCTTTCAGCTGCAAA
Source organism: Dendrobates tinctorius (assembly GCF_039654945.1). Taxonomy (NCBI): domain Eukaryota; kingdom Metazoa; phylum Chordata; class Amphibia; order Anura; family Dendrobatidae; genus Dendrobates; species Dendrobates tinctorius. The sequence goes on along the minus strand of NW_027361703.1, from coordinate 28,715,376 downwards.
GGCCAAAATCCAGTGTTCTTTGAGCTTGCAGAGACTTCACTTATCCCAGAATGCACTGGGAATATGCAAATTATCTCCTCAAGACCCCTCCCCTGGTTATTATATTTTCCCTGTCTTTGACACACATTGTTAGGGCTGGCGGAACGCACCAAATAATAAAAGATGGTAATGAGGTGCGTTCGCAGCCCGGGGTCCACCGTGCAGAGATGGTACACTGCTGCTCGGTAATGGCGGACAGAAACTGGTGGTATAGCAAACACACTCAGGTTAACTTCACCAAGTGAATAGGAGGCACACCCTGTTGTTTCACAGGGCCGCGATACCGCATAGTGAACTCTAGTGTCTTGGTCACAGGAACCTACCCCAAGGGCACAGGGTTAGTGTCCCTCTAGACCCACTGCGACGCCAGGGAGAGACCATTACTGAAAGCTGTGCCCTATTAACAGACACAGGGTGCAGCTGATAGAAGAATACTGCACGAAGTACGTACAGCGCAGCTCTGGCGGATGCCACTAACCAGCCTAAGCTTTGGTCTAGAAAGCGCATTAATGGTGCACGGTGCCGCTCTTACTGATATCGCTGAATGTGCGGTACCGTAGTGCCTAATGTAGCGTGGCGAACACTGGGGCTAACATGTGATAGGAGCTGGAGGCACTGTAGCACTTGGCAGTGCCACTACTCGGCGCTGACTCGAGACTCTAAACCCTACTAACATGCATATCAGAGGGAAGGGGTTTCACAATGACTCAGTCAGCGGTCCACAAGCATCCATCATCACACACACGACTACAAATTACAGACTATACTAATGCATGGCCGAGCGGACATGCAAACCTTTTATACCAGTGTCCTTCCGGGACCTTCCTGATGGTCCAATCCAAGCTGGAGAAGGACCCGAGCGTGTGAAGGCTGCAAAAAGTACATAGCCTCTGGAGCTGCTCGCTGCTGGCTAGTGCGGTTTGCCAAAGATGACCAAGAGGTGGCAACAGCAACCAACCTGACCGCACTAGCCTGAGCAAGACACTGGGAATGACGTCTTTGCTGAGCAGGCTCCTCTGGGACTGAATGGGAGACAGCAGAAGGCAAGGCTCGAGATTCCTCCTGTGCAGAGGCAAGAATCAAACGCCTAACACAAATGATTAAGTTTCAGCATTCTACTTTAATAGCAAAATTGAAATTGGGATGCAGAATATTAAACTGCTCTTCTTGTTCAGATCAATAGATTAATACAGTCACAGAAACTATGCAGGTACAGCACTTCCCTTTCTAATTTGATTCTTTTGATTATTGTTTACTGATTGACATCCACTCCCATTTTCAGTGTGCTTCAACACTAGTGCAGTAGAATGTTGAACAGCACAATCAAATTTTGGACTTTTTATGTTCCTATTTGGAATGTGCTGTGTACTCTGACCTGTATTCTTATACTGCAAAAGGAAAATATGGTGCAATTTGGCCGTCCCCCATCTTTTTTACTTGCAGTGATAAAATCTGCCTCACCTTCTGCCAATTGGCTGTGCTAAACTCTGTTAGGTCATAGCTGCAAGACAATATGGAGAAGCTCGTCTGGCATGAAGTCATAACTCCAATCTGTGAATCTTCAGGAGTGTGTAAAATGCTGGTATGTACTTTTTTCTTTTTTTTTTTTTTACCTCTCCACGCAAATTGAATTACAAACTGTGGAGACCTGCAATTTTCAGTAAATTCAACTTACTATACTTTTATTTGCTTGCTTGACAGCTGTCAGTACTATGATACGGAATATACAAAAATACAAATTAAATATGACTACATTTTATATCTATAACATAAATAATATGCTCATAGAATACATCACACATTTCCTAATTTCATTTATTTTTTCATCAAAAATCTAAGCCAAATTTTTCTGATGAATGCTTAATAGTATTCTAAACTTGAAGATGCACTAGAATGTTTATTAAAGCATGAATACAATAAAAACTTTAACACTCATTGCTATGATAAAACTCCCTCAGTTCATTCAATTTATGTCTTCTCATCAAATATGCTTAGATTTCTTAAACGGGAATTAAGCGCTAATGTCATTAATGTAATCAAAGGCTTTCATGTTAATTTATTAACCCATATCAAAAAGAAAAGCTCCCATGATGATTTTCAACATAATCCCTTTGTAAAAAAAATAGTCTTCACTTGTGAATGACATTGTGATAATGTTACCATTATAAATTGTTTGTATATGTTCAATGATTTATTTCAAATCTTGTGAGCAGAACTAAATCAAAGAATGCATGACATCTAAATAGTGTTCTAATACTAAATCATAATTACATAATCAGAGCTTAAAAACAGAGGCACAACTTTTGTACAACTCTGTTCAAACCTTTTGCTTTACATAAACGGATATTTTCTTTGCACAGTATAATTAATTGAAGTTATTAGCAATATTTCAATAGGCTGATTTTATTACACCTTACTAGAGAACACCTACACCAATATGTATGGTAACATGGACTATTTTCAAAACATATACCAGATGTTTTTTGGACAATTAATTATCATTTTTTTTACCTGTGGTCTTTTAGTAGAAATTATTTTTTTTTTATTATTTTTTAGAAAAAACAAAGATATCAAATTAAAAATAAAAAGAAACAAACCAAAGGTGTAGCCCTAGCAAAAAAAAAAAAATCATTAGAATGGTGGCAGTACAGAACAATGGTACATAGAACGCATGGTCCCCAATAACAAAGATTAATAATTAGACTATCCTTGAGAGAAGAGCTAGGTGTTTATTTCCTCCTCATCATCCTTATCATGACCCTTGGATTAATTACCCACTCTTGCTTCCCATCAATGCACTTGATCTGGCGTGAGAATTTCTGCACAGTATGAGACCAATGAAGACTGGGGTAATACTCTCAAAAGTCCACTAAGTGTTGGCTTTAGGTGTATTCTTGGCATAGACCTAAACAATATACATGGAAAATGTATAGACTTTTACAGATGTGTTTTAATAATAAGTTGCAAATGCAGATTCAATGTTAACAAGTCAATATTCCTTTTTTATTTTTCTTAGGACCATATAAACATGTTAAGCAAACATGGACAAATGTACAGAATTTTTTAAATAAATAAAAAGCAATATTGCATGGTCCCAAAAATGAATGTACATATCCCAAGCAAGAAACATTCAAGGCCATTTAACCAAAAATAACATACATTTTATTAAGTATCAATTTTAAAACTTATCAAAACACATATATTAAAAATGTATTAAGTGCACTCAGATGAACCCCGTGAAAAGAGACAAACCACAATGGGGCACCTGACAAGTAAACAGAGGAGTGCATGTGAGGAGTAGCAGGCAATACCATGCAACTTGGTTAGTATATACCAAATTGAATACCACTGTATCTGCAACATTTGTAACTTTAAATTACAATATTTGTGGTTGATTTTCAAGGTGAATTTTCTTTACTCCCTGCATATAATCTATTAATATTCACTTATTTTCAATTATTGCCCTGTCTGGCATAATGCACAAGCTGTAGTATTTCCTTTGAGAAATCGGTATATCAACTCTCAATGCTTTTTAATTAATTTATTAAGTATAAAATTAAAACTTCACAATATAAAATATCTTAAAGATTTATCAAATTCACACAGATAAACACCGAGAAAGGAGACAAAAGTCAATGGGGCACCTGTTAAGTAAAAAGAGACCCTAATGTGAAAGCCTGTAACAGAAAAAAACTGCTAATATTGATTCAGGCCATCCTGTGCTCTGCACTGAGCACTTGCATATGATTCAGACAGTACCTCTGGCAGAAGATTCAATATAATCCGTCTTTTTAGGATTGCATAAAAGTGCCATCATCCACAGTTTTGTGCACTTCTGGAATGAAGGACACTGCTGAACAGAGGCCAGATGAAGTCTAGAGTAACTGCTGCCTCATTATAGTGAATGGATACATCAGGGCACCAGGGTTTCATCTGTCACGTCACTCGGAGATTTAGATGGATACTCCAAACTAACTGGTCAGAGTAGAGTGTTGGATAACTGTGATCCAAAACGTTATGTAAAATGCTCCCAATAAAAGCTTCAACTCAATCCACAAAAAAAGCAAGTCCCCACTCAGGTCTGTCAGCTGTTAACGAAAATATAGGGGGCTTCCACACTACTGGTAGTACATAGGCTCTGGAAAAGCAAAATGGCTCCTTACACGCCAAAAGAATTTCAGCAAATTCTGTACTCTCAAATCCAAATGCCCCCTCCATTCTGAGCACCATAATGTACCTAAACTACAGATAGTGTCCAGATGTTTGTAATTTCTGAAGCAATGAGAGCCTGCCTAACTTACGGGTGCATGCTATAAGTCTAAATGTTTCCAATAATATAAACAATGACTCGCACTTTACATCAGAGAATCGCATAAATTCGGACTAACACTAAAAGATGCTGAATGAAGAGATCCAGAAAATCTCTTCTTCCAAGGATCCAGATGCCCCCGGAAGAAGCTGGTTGCGAGATGTGCATCAGGGTGAGGAGTGACGCCTGTGATCTTCCTGGGTCTGCATGCCACACCACTGTCCTGGCTATATGCATCATTTTCATCCTTTATAACTGTGTGTTACTACAGCCTTTCTACCACAGTAATATGTGCACTGCGGAGGTATATTTACATTTGCAATATGTCAGTAGAACTGATGTAAAGACTTTTCTCTACAAACATAGCCATGTGCCTTACATGTGGTGGATTCTTGTAATAATTGTTTGCTGCTAAAGCCTTTACACGATAAGCAATAAATACAGTATGGATGTTTATTCACGCTTGCATTAAGTCACTTGACCAGATGTAAAAAATTTTTGCTACAAATATAGCCATGTGCTATTGATCTTACATATAGTGGATTTTTGTCATTAGCCCAGCGTCCCTCTTAGGGTGCTCTAGTTTTCTATTTTTGCTTTTATATATAATTTTTGTTTAAAAAAAAAAAACTATTAATGAAGTATTGATATTTTATTTTCTAGATCTCTTCATTTGGCATCTTTTAGTGTTAGTCCGAATTTATGTGACTACAGGTGCGATTACAGCATGCCTCCGGAATCAACATATTTGTCACCACAACGTACTGGTCACTACAACGGCAGTTTGCAATTTTCACTGAGCAGCATTCAATGTTGCCTGTTTCTGGAATATACCCATGTAGCGAAAATCATCACTACAGCTGTAGATAAATTTCCATGGGGTATAGTTTCCAAAATGGGCTCTTCTAGCAATTAGGGGCAAGCTGTACTAGGAAAATCTGCGCTCCATAAGGCAAATAGGGCTCCATTCTTCCTGAGTCTCAGCGTATGGCTAAGTAGTCCATATGGGGTATTTCCACGTTCATTAGAAATTGTGGGACAAATTTTGGTTCCATTTTTATCCACTTCTTGCGTAAAAATGTAAAATCTGGAGCTAAAACAAAATTTTGGTGGTAAAAATGTAGTTAATGTCTTTTTTTCACTGCCCAATGGTATAAAATTCTGTGACACACCCGTGGTGTCAATATGATCACTGCACCCCTAGATTAATTCATTGAGCAGTGTATTTTGTAAAATGGGGTCACTTATAGAGAGCTCTGCTGATCTGGCACCTCATGGGCTCTCCCAGTGGGTCATGACACCTGCAATCCATAACAGTAAAATCTGGCTCTTCTTGCCTTCTGAGCTTTTCACTGTGCCTGGAAAATATTTGCTGATTACATGTAGGGTATTGGAACACTCAGAAATGTTGTAAAAAAAAAATCCTTTTTAATGGTCAATGGTCTAAAATTCTATGAGGCACATGTGGTGTCAATATGATCACCGTACCACAAGATGAATTCATTGAGATGTGTAGTTTGTAAAATGAGTTCACATTTTTGGGATTTCTGTGTTCTTGCACCTCAGGGGCTCTGCCAATGTGACATGGCACCCTCAAACCATTCCAGCAAAATCTGAACTCCAATATGGTACCTCTTCCCTTTTGAGCTTTGCACTGTGCCTCAAAAGTAATATTCCCTCACATATAGGGTATCGGCCTACTCAGGAGAAATTGCACAACAAACTGTATGGTGCAATTTCTCCTGTTACCCTTAAGAAAATGCAATATTTGGGCCTAAAATAACATTTTTGAGGGAAAAATTATTTTTTTTTATTTTTACAGCTCAATGTTATAAACTTCTGTGAAGTACCTGGGGGTTCAAGGTGCTTATCATGCAATTAAGTACATTCCTTGTGGGGGGTTTCTGCTGTTTAGGCACATCAGGGGGCTCTTTAAATGGCATATGATATCTGCTAAAAATGCAAGGAAATTTTACATTCTAAAAGTTGAATGGCGCGCCTTCCCTTCTGAGCCCTGACGTGCGCCCAAACAGTAGTTTTCTCCCTCATATTGGGTATTGGTGTACTCAGTACTCAGGAGAAATTGCACTACATATTGTATGTGCAATTTCTCCTGCTACCCTTATGAAAATGCAATATTTTGCGATAAAATCATATTTGTGGGCAAAAAAAAATTATTTTTTATTTTTATGGCTCAACATTATAAACTTTTGTGAAGCACCTGAAGGTTCAATGTGCTCACTACACATCTAGATCAGTTTCCTGAGTGGTCTAGTTTAAAAAATGGGGTCACTTGTGGGTGATTTTCACTGTTTAGGCACATCAGGGGCTCTCCAGATGTGACATGGCATCCACCTATTGTTCCAGCAAATTTTGCATTCAAATAGTCAAATGGTGCTCCTTCCCTTCAGAGCTCTGCCATGCACCCAAACAGTGGTTTTATCCCTTATATGGGTATTGGCATGCTCAGGAGAAATTAAACAACAAATCGTGAGTTCCATTTTTTCCCTGATACCCTTGTTAAAATAAAAAAATTTGGATCTTAAGTCAATTTTTTGTGAAAAAAAGTTACATTTTTTTGTCAAAAAATTCCTGTAAAGTACCTAAAGGGTTAATAAACTTTTTCAATGTGGTTTTGGGCACCTTGAGGGATGCAATTTTTAGAATGGTGTCACTTTTGTGTACCTTCTATCATATAGACCCCTCAAAGTGACTTAAAATGTGATGAGGTCCCTAAAAAATGGTTTTGGAAATTTTGCTGGATAAATGAAAAATCGCTGGTCAACTTTTAACCCTTATAACTTCCTAACCAAAAGAAGCTGGTTCCAAAATTGTGCTGATGTAAAGTATACATGTGAGAAATGTTAGTAACTATTTTGTGTGACATATCTCTGTGATTTAGGGCATGAAAATTCAAATTATTCATCATCCCATATCATTAATAGGGATAAAGAGGCATATGCAGCAATTCAACAATATCAGTGCCGAATAGTGATCATCGCTACCATTACATAATCATTACCTAGACAATTGTCCCTCCTGGCTCCTGACTGGTCCCAGCCGTACCCCGACAGCGCCATTTTGCCTTACCGGCCCTGTTTGAGGAAGCCGGTCAGTCAAAACGACACTGCTGGTAATGGGAGCGATGATCACTATTAGGCACTGATGTACTTTATATTATATCAGGCATATACTTTGCTGTGACTATAGCAAATTAATTGATTATTATGGTTTATTTTATCTAGCAGCTTTTGCACTATGCACTTTATTTTTTGCTGCTATCAAAGTACCATGCATTGATTTGATAAAGTCACCTGTGATTGTAGGGTCTAGTATGACATCGGTTAATGCACTTGATATCCAGATCAGGCACATACTTTAACTGAATGTTTATGGTCCATTTAATTTAGCATGTCTGGCACTAGGCAATTTATTTTATTTCTGCTGCTATTGTAAATGTACCAGATACTGATTAGATAAAGCCACTTGTCACAGTAGGATTTACAAGTACTTTTGCTACTTTTTGTGATTATTACTGGCCTCCTTTTTTAGCTCCCAGCCTTTTTCGTCTCTGAGAATATTCCTTGTGGTTATATGTTTTATTCATTTTTCAATAGTGAAAATAAAATATTTATTTTAATTGAATTGTTGCCTATGCCTCTTTATCCCTATTAATAATATGGGATGATGAATAATATGATTGGTTTGAGGACGGTAGACACCTTGAATGGACTTTTGATAGTTACCATAAAAATTCAAAGTTGGAAAATTGCAAAATTTTCAAAATTTTCACCAAATTTCCTTTTTTTTATAGAAATAAACGCAAGTCATGCCGAAGAAATTTTACCACTATCAAGAACTACAATGTGTCATGAAAAAAAATCTCAGAATTACCGAGATCCGGGGGAGCAGTCCAGAGTTATTACCTTATAAAGTGACAGTGGGCAGCACTAAAAAAATTGGCCTGGTCATTAACTTGCAAACCACCCTCGGTGGTAAAGGGGTTAAATTCCAGCTATAACATTCAAACAAAGCAGGTATTAGAACAAGAAACTGCCCTCTGAGCACAATGGAACTCACCGCTCTCCATGTGCAAGAGAAAGCTTTTTTGTCATACGTGAATAAGGAGGTTGGTTTGTTATTGTTAGGGTGTGTGCACACGCTGTGGATTGTCCTGCGGATTTTTCTGTGCGGATTTGACAAAAAACGCAGATAAATCCTATCTGCAGTTATTCTGTGTTTTAGCCTGTGGTTTTCCCCTGTAGTTTGACACCTGCCATGGAGCAGGTGCCAAACCGCTGCGGAATCCACACAAAGAATTGACATGCTGCGGTCTTTCATTTCCATTGATTTTAATGGTACTGTACACCGCAGCAGAAACTGCTGCAGATCCGCAGGACCAAAACCGCTGCGGATCCGTAGCAGAAACCACAGCGTGTGCACACACCCTAAGGTTGAAGTTGGTGTATATAGGGTGGAATAAGAGTCCTGTTTGGCTACAGCTGCACATACTCTATCATCTTGTAGGATGATCTGAATTAATATCCAGGGTTATTCGTGTTAGGAGCATTCTGACCCAGGGTGTCATTGGAGTCACATTAGGACCTTTTGTATATACTCCTCAACATTGAAATTGAAATACCAAGAAGGAAAATTAGCAGAATTATGGAAATTACCGCATAGATAGACATGGAGTAGTGGATCGATAGTCTGCCACCTGGCTTCTTGCTTGCTGGGTGGCAGTGCACTCTTGAAGATAAACAGTTTGGTCTAATGCCATGGTCTTTCTGCTCATCTGAACAGCGCGCACTCTCATGCTTTTAGCAGAAGCAACTTTGTCTCTGCGGCATCAGAATAGCGCAGGGACACTGAAGCTAGCTAGATCTAGTGGCGTTTGCAAGATTTAATGCAAAGAGTTTGCAAGCGTGCACTCCTTACCTAGGAAATTCTGATAAACTGCAAATGTGGCATATAACCTAGACAATGAGCTGAAATTTATATAGTTATAAATCCCTCAGTTCTTCTGCCCTTTACAATTTTACCCATTTACCTAGATGAGTAAACACCTTTGAAGTGAATTACCCAGTTTACTTTTAGCATTAAAAATATCATGTCAGCCATCTTTGTAATATATTTCCATATTAGGAGTATCCTTGTATTTTCTAACTATGTCAAAAAGTCTCTCTGGCAGGCAGTTATTAAAATCATTATGTATTTTTAAAACAGATGATGCAGGAAAAAATGCACTAGAAAAAGTAGTCGTAGTAGTTAACTTGTGAATACCTTGGTCCCATTTCATTTACTATACATGGAGAGGGTCAAGTTCAAGATCAGCATTATACTTTAAAGGTCTTTTCCAGTTTTGGAAAACCCCTCTCCTTTGGCTGCAGTTTCTTTAAATAAGAAAAAATTTTTATTTATCACCCTCTCCAGGTCCAGCGCAGGATCTTTGCTGCTTCTCCCATTGTCTGACATTGTCTGCAGCCCTGAAGTCACTTTTATAGCGCTGGACTAAATAAACAAGCTGAAATAATCTGCTTGAGTTCACTGATTGACTGCAGCGCTGACAAATAGACTTTAGCACTGTAGACAATAACAGAGCAGCAGTAGATACCAAACACTGGACTTGAGGAAGGTGAGTAAATCTCAGTTTGCTTTTTAAACCCTTCACGTCATGCGCCATAGCCATACATGTACGGGACAAGTTGGAAGCAAGTGTATGGAATGTGTTACAGCTAGGACTTGCTTATAACAATCACACATGGAGCAGAGGCGCATCATTTCATGCGCCCATAGGAATGCTTGCAATGTGAACATGGGTCGCCAATTGTTGCCATGACAGCCGTGGGTCTGTTGAAGACATTCGTGCTTGTTATTACAGAGCTCCTGTGAAACCCTACCTGTGGCTGGACTTCTAAGGAAACCGTGATTTTTTTATATATACAAGTGGAGCGCCCCGCGGGGCCTGGGGGTACTCGGTACCGGGCCCGTCGACTTCAATGGGGGACTGTGTCACGGTGTCGGCGACCCGGTCCATGGCCCAGAGGCGTCCAGTAATAAAATAGGGGAAAGTTGTGTGGTATATATATGGTAAAAAAATGAAGATAAAGTTTATAGATGGTTAAATACGTGACACCACCTGGGTTGACAGACAGGTCCTTTTTTCTGTCAGGATTGATCCAGCTGCACTGAAGACTCTTTCCGATAGCACACTTGTAGCTTGGCAAGCGAGCTCCTGTAAGGCATATTGTGCCAATTCAGGCCAGGTGTCCAGTTTAGCAGCCCAATAGTCAAAGGGGAATGACCTGTGCGGGAGAACATCGATATGGGAGGAAAAGTAGTTTGTAACCATAGTTGACAACTGCTGTCTCCTGTCACTTTCCAACGATGCAGTATTACCAGTTGTGTGAGCGGTACTTGAAAAATCAGTCCACAACATTGTCATGAAACCCCTGTCTCCAACGCCACTTCTGCTGTGTGCAGCACGAACACCTCTGCCAAGCTGCCCCCGGCCCGTACAGCTCGTGTGAGAACCATCACCGCTGCTGTGTGCTGGGAATGCCTAAACCAACCGGTTTACCAGAGTTGCTTGTTTATTAGGCAATATTAGGTCAAGGTTCTTGTGTGGCATGATGTTTTGTAATTTGCCTTTATAGTGTGGATCCGGGATGCTGGCCAACCAGTAGTCGTCATCGTTCATCATTTTGGCAATGCGGGGGTCCCTTTTTAGGATCTGCAAGGCATAATCTGAAATGTGGGCAAATGTTCCCGGTGTCAATGATGCACTGCGAGTGCTGGTTGGAGGAGCACTTTCTGGCAAATCCACATCCCTACAGTCATGCACAAACCCTGTACCAGACCTTGCCACGCCAACATTTTCACTTGCCCCACGAGATGCATCCTCCTCCCCTAAGTAATCATCCCCATCATCATCCTCCTCATCCTCTTCTTCCTCCACCTCGTCCAGGAGAGGTCCCTGAGCAGACAATGGCTGAATGTCATCAAGGATTCCCTCCTCCTCTTCCTCCTCATCAACATTGGCTGCAGACGCCTGCTCCTTAAGGTGCGTCAAAGTTTGCATGAGCAGACGCACAAGTGGGATGCTCATGCTTAGGATGGCGTCGTCTGCGCTTACCAGCCATGTGCATTCCTCAAAACACTGAAGGACTTTACAGAGGTCTTTCAGCTTCGACCACTGCACACCTGTCAACTCCATGTCTGCTCTCAAAGTGCCTGGCCGTGTATCCTCCCACAAATGCATTATGGCCTGCCTCTGTTCGCACAGCCGCTCAACCATGTGCAGGGTGGAGTTCCACCTTGTTGCAATGTCGATAATGAGGCGGTGGTTGGGAAGGTGGAGCAATTGCTGAAGCTTCTGCATACGAATGGAGTGTACAGGTGTGAGCCAAGCAAGGTATGTGGCTGAGTTTTGAAAGTGCTATGGCTGCCACAAAACTACGGCCGTTATCACTAACTACCTTGCCTGCCTCAAGATGTATACTGCCCAGCCATGACTCAGTTTGTCGCTGAAAGTACTCGGCCAGCACCTCCGCGGTGTGTCTGTCCCCCAAACACATCATCTGCAACACAGCCTGCTGATGCTTTCCACTAGCTGCTCGATAGGGGGACACCTCGTGTGCAACAGTGGCAGCTGCAGATGGAATGCTCGCATGGCTGCGCTCTGTGGACGAGCTTTCGCTTCTGGAGGAGGAGGAGGGTCGAACGCCTACAGCCAACTGTTTCCTATACCGTGGGCTAGGCAGCACTGTCCCACCACCGCTGTCCCCTGTGGACCCTGCATCCACCACAATAACCCAGTGCGCAGTGATGGACACGTAACGGCCCTGGCCATGCCGACTGGACCATGCATCTGTTGTGAGGTGCACCTTTCCACTCACTGACTGCTTGAGTGCATGGACAATGCGGTCTTTCACATGATGGTGGAGGGCTGGGATGGCTTTGCGAGAGAAGAAGTGGCGACTGGGTAGGTCATAGCGTGGTACTGCATAGGCCATGAGTTCGCGGAAAGCTGCGCTTTCCACCAACCGATAGGGCATCATCTCTAACGAGATTAGTTTGGCAATGTGGGCGTTCAAACCCAGTGTACGCGGATGAGAGACTGAGTACTTTCTTGACCTACTCATAGTCTCTGGGAGGGTGAGCTGGACTTGAGAGCTGCATATGGTGGAAGTAGCGGTGGACAGGGCGGACTGAGAGAGGGTTGATGATGGTGATGGAGTTGGTGTTCTTTCTGATGGCCTAGATTCAGTCTTTAGTTGATATAACAGTGGGATTCCCTGACTGCTTTGGCCTTGCAACGACACCTCAACATTTGCTGCTGTGCTAACCGGTGGGCTTACAGTGGGGGAAACAATGTAGCGTTGCTGACTACCTTCTTTGTGATCAGTTGCACATGTGGTACTTGAGGTTTGGTGTTTTGTCCACGCTTGCAAGTGCATGCTGGTTAAATGTCTAAGCATGCAACTGGTATTCAAATTTTTCAGATTTTTCCCTCGGCTAAAGGTCTTTGTGCACTTCTTACAGATAACCTTGGCCTGATCATGAGGATTTTGTTCAAAAAAGTGCCACACTGCACTCTTCCTACTTTGGAAGACATTTTGCGGCCTAGCACGCTATGCTATTTTGACCGTCTGGACAAGCTGTCCAGCAACTCTTTAGATTTTTGGAACCTGTCTTTGGAGTGCTCCGGGCCTGTCAGATAACAGCTGTTGCGATGTCGATGTCTGCTGTGGATGCTCCTCCTCCTCATCTGAGCTATTGGAAGCAGCACCCTCTTCCCCCAATGGATGCCAATCTGGGTCAACAACTGGGTCATCCATCACCTCCTCTTCAATGTCATGTGCACCTTCCTCTGTGTCACAGTGTATGGTGGTATAGTATGCGGGAAGGGGAACCTGAATCTCATCAGGGTCAGAATCTGGCTCATTACACTGCGAGGACAATGTAGTGCTCTGACTGAATGTACCAGCAGAATCATCTATCAGTGGCTGTGCATCAGTGCACTCCATGTCAGATTCATCTTGGCCTGGGTAATTCACCATTTCACTTGATAACCCAGGCATGGTATGTGAAAACAGCTCCATGGAGTAATCAGTAGTATGGCCTGCGTCATCCTTCAATCTTGGTTGGGGTGAAGGACACAAGGAAAGGTGTGGTTCATGAACATGACCCTCCAATGACAACTCAGTGCTTTTATTTTTTACAACTTCAGAAGAGGAGGCGATAGAGCTGGAGGCTGAGTCAGCAATGTAAGCCAAAACTTTTTCCTGATACTCTGGCTTTAAAAGCGGTTTGCCAACTCCTAGAAAACTAAGCCTTCGAGGCCTTGTGGAGCCAGACGATGACACAGGCTCAACACCTCCTGCATTCGGTCCTATTTTGCTTTTGCCACTACCATCAGATCCACCACCAACACCATCATTACCAGCTGGCAACCCCCGCCCAATTCCACGGCCTCTTCCACCAGACTTCCTCATTTTTGGCAAAAATGTACACAAAATCCCACAAACTATATAGTAATGTAAAACAAGGTACAAGGTGTATATAGGACAGGGGAGACGTCGAATTTCTGAACACACTTGTGGACATTGTTGGATTGTGTGAGGCCCAGTTAATATCACACCGCTATGTCACAGGCTCAATGTCGCAGGTGTGAAAAATGTCACTATAGGACAGGGGAGATGTAGAATTTCTGAACACACTTGTGGACACTGTTGTGTGAGGCCCAGTTAATATCACACAGCTATGTCACAGGCTCTATGTCACAGGTGTGAAAAATGTCACTATAGGACAGGGGAGATGTAGAATTTCTGAACACACTTGTGGACACTGTTGTGTGAGGCCCAGTTAATATCACACTGCTATGTCACAGGCTCAATGTCGCAGGTGTGAAAAATGTCTCTATAGGACAGGGGAGATGTAGAATTTCTGAACACACTTGTGGACACTGTTGTGTGAGGCCCAGTTAATATCACACCGCTATGTCACAGGCAGAAATTGGCTAGTGTATGACAAACTACAAGGTGTATATAGAATTGGGCAGAATAGGAATCTCCCTAGAGTGTAGGTCTGTAAGAACGGAACATGTCCTCGACTTATTCTTACAGAGTGACACACAGATAGCTTCGCTGTGGCCGTGATAACAGCCGTTACACGGTTCTGAGAGTGGAGCCTGCACTTACACCGCTGTCCGGTGTCCGTAAAATTGTCAAGCTCCGTGTTTTTTAAGTATACGGACTGACACACGCTGTCTCTCTATAGTTTTGTAGTTTTGAATGTGATCAAACAGCAAATATACTTAACTGTTTGAAAAGCAGACAAAACTAGAAGGTGTAGGTCTGTAAGAACGGAACATGTCATCGACTTATTCTTACAGAGTGACACACAGATAGCTTCGCTGTGGCCGTAATAACAGCCGTTACACGGTACTGTGTGAGGAGCGTACACCGCTGTATGGTGTGAAAAAATGCACGCTCAGTACCTGACCAGGACAAAAAAAAAATTTGGATTGCTTTTAAAAAAGCAGTTTGCAGAGCAGTGGGAAAACAGCAATGCAGCTATCAGGAAGCCTTATAAGGCAGCCTAACAACCAACACAGCTGATCCAGCAAAATATGGCCTCCACTTGCACTGCACACACAGTGACTGGTGTGTTGTACAGGCAAAATCGCTAGCAGCAGAAGCAGTTTTTGGTGTCTTCTTCCCTGCCTAACGCTCTCCCTACAGAATCAGCAGCAGCAGCAGCTCTCACTATTCTGAGATAAGCATGAGTAACATGGCGGTCGGCGTGCATGCCCTTTTCGTTTCATGAAACCCGACTTTACCAAAAGTCGGAGACTTTTGAAATTTTTAGACCTGTTTTGCTCAACTCTACTCTCCACAGGTAGAGCAATAGTCCCAGGGCAAAGATGTTAAATAAATAGTAAAAATGGCTGTGAACGTTGGGGTGCAGAGAAATGAGAGAAGGACACAGAGAGGTGCAGTTTCTTTACCTTTTACTTGAAAGTGGTTGTAATCCAGAGTACCACATACAGGTGATGGAATGAGTCCGGCTCACCTGAAGGCATTCAGAGGATCCACCTTGCCAGGTGGGGATTCAGGACCTTCCTTCTGCGCTTTGTGTGTGGGTCTCCGCAGCTTATAACTAAGCTGCGATCCTCAATTACGTGATGATTTCACTAACCTGTACGGCTGTCAGCTTGAGCCTATTCCACGGGTACCGTCCTTTTCACCGTTGGCCCCGGGCTCCTTATCCGCTGCCGTGCCCTCAGGTGCTCAATGTTGCACAGGAATTTACAATTCCCTGTACTTTCAGATTCGGCTATCAGAACATGCAGCTCCTGACCACCAAGGACTCTGACGTCCCTTTTCTCCCTATTAGCGCTTCGCTCAGGAGTCTGCTATATGCCATATTTTAGCTTTCCCAGAGCCTCTTATCTCTGCTCTTGTCCTTTTCCTCTTGTCAGATCAGCTGCCTGTCTTGAACTCCTCTCAGATCAGCACCCTGTCTACATCTGACTGGATCTTCCAGCAAGATCTTTTTCCTCACTTTTTTTAACTGCTTTGTCATTTCTCCTCACAGCTCACAGCTGATCTCGTTTCCATGACAACTCCCTCAGCTCACCTCTAGCTGACTCACCAACCCACTCTGTTGGCCAGAATTTATAAGGCAGCTCCCTTTTCTGACCTGCAGCAGGAATTGTGATTTAATCCATGTTACCTGGCATGGGGGTCTCCTTTTCTGCCTCCAAGCATGACTTCACCTCTTAGAGGGAGGCGATGTCACTGTGACAACCGGACTCTGGGGTGTCACACAAGCAAATGATCACAGTTTTAAGTCCCCTAAGGGGACTATTAAGACTATTAAGAAAGTAAAAAAAAGTTTAAAAATATGAAATAAAAAACATAAAAGACTACCCCCTTTCCCAATTAAAAAAGGTAGCAAAAAATTAAAAAATACACATATGTGGTATTACCACATTCAGAAAAGTCTGATCTATCAAAATATGAAAAAAATTAACCCGTTCGGTAGACACTGTAAACAGACAATGCCAAAATTAAGTTTTTTTGGTCACTGCAATTCCCCAAAAAATGCTGCAACAAGGAACTAAAAGATCATATTTATCCCCAAATGGTATCAATAAAAATATAATCTTAAAAAAAAATATGTTTAATATTTGCGCTTAGAGTAATCTCTGTATATATAATGGAATCAAACCCGAAAAGAACGCCCAGTTGGCTAACCAGCATACATAGCAGGATGTTAGTCGGATACCAAATGATAGCAGAAGTTCTAGATAATGAGCTATTATGAATTATAGAAAATAAAGGGTTCCACTGAAATCATTAAACAATAAAGCAAGAAAATAATGAATTACCTTTAAAATGAAACTGAAGTGAAATAAAATGGAGTGCTTCCCAGAACAGGTCCTGTGGGGAAGGGCGTTCTTTTCGGGTTTGATTCCATTATATATACAGAGATTACTCTAAGCGCAAATATTAGATATATTTTTTTCCTTAACACTGCATTTGGACACATGTGGTGGTATTGTCCCAATATTCTGCTGCTGAAGTAATCTGTTCCATTAGCTCTAGCGCCATTGGTCATTTTTTATATTAAAAATATAATCTTGTCCCACAAAAAATAAGCCATCACACAGCCATCATCCAAAAAATAAAAATATTACAGGTCTTAAAAAATAGCGACACAACCCTCCAATTTTTTTCTTTGCAAACTTCTGTAAAACAATTCCCAAAAAACAATTTCAGAATTGTGGATTTTTTTCTACAATTTCTCCCCACTTTGATTTTTTTTCCCATTTTTGAGTACAATGTGTGGTAAAATGAATGGTGTCATTCAAAAGTACAACTCATCCCACAAAAACCAAGCCCTCAAATGTCTATGTGGACAGAAAAATAAAAAAAAGTTTTGGCTCTGGGAAGAATGTGAGAAAAAAATGAAAATGTAAAAATGCAAATTAGTTATGTCGTGAATGCGTTAAATAAAACAAAATAGCAGCCTGGAGTCAGGGGTTTTCCAAAACTGTAAAATCCCTTTGACTCTACCGATGATGCTTACTGCTTCTGAACTGATGCAAACTACTGGCCATAATATGTTTAAAGAGAAGAGTCACCTTAGGCACATTCTTTTATGTAACACTGGGCATTTCAGTATTTTTTATTGTGCTTGCAGAAAAACACTAATCTACATTAACGTGGAGTTAATCTATTGTGCACAATGTATGAGCTACAAATTCAGTTTTGCTTCTGCTGTTTTATCACGGACATAATTATTCTGTAATGGTTTTGTTCACAAATATTGCAAAATCTGCAGTATTTATGTGGATTTTTGTTAAATTATAATTAGAGTTGAGTGAAACGGGTCGAAAAAATTCAAAAGTCGCCGACTTTTGGCAAAGTCGGGTTTCATGAAACGAAACCCGACCCTAGGATGAGGTCGGCCACGAGGTCGGCGACTTACGCGCCAAAGTTGCGTTTCAAAAGTTTGTTTTGCGCTCTTTTTCAGCCAATCAGGATCCACGGACACTGTGGGCAACGTGATGACATAGGCACGGGTCACCACCATCTTTCAGAAGGGCATGCAAGTGATTGGCTTGCTTTGGTGGGCGTCACAGGGGGTATAAAAGGGCGTGCACGCCGACCGCCATCTTACTTCTGCCAATCTTAGCATAGGGAGAGGTTGCTGCTGATTCTGTAGGGAGAGCGTTAGGCAGGGAAGAAGACAAAAAAACTGCTTCTGCTGCTAGCGATTTGGCCTGCACAACACACCAGTCACTGTGTGTGCAGTGCAAGGGGAGGCTATATAGTGGTGTATCAGTGGTGTTGGTTGTTGGGCTGCCTTCTAAGGCTTCCTGACAGGCTGGCATTGCTGTTTACCCACTGCTCCGCAAACTGCTTTTTTAAAAGCAATCCAATCTCCCTTATCCTCTAGTCACTTTGGTCACAGCTGCGCCATCAAGCCTGTCACATAGCGCTCAGATATTCATTGGGCCTCAAACTGCTTAAGCAATCCCAATTTTTTTTTTTGTCCTGCTGAGAAGAAAAAAAAACTGCTTCTGCTGCTGATAGCAATTTGGCCTGCACAACACACCAGTCACTGTGTGTGCAGTGCAAGGGGAGGCTATATAGTGGTGTATCAGTGGTGTTGGTTGTTGGGCTGCCTTCTAAGGCTTCCTGACAGGCTGGCATTGCTGTTTACCCACTGCTCCGCAAACTGCTTTTTTAAAAGCAATCCAATCTCCCTTATCCTCTAGTCACTTTGGTCACAGCTGTGCCATCGAGCCTGTCACATAGCGCTCAGATATTCATTGGGCCTCACACAATCCAAAAGTGTCCAGTGTCCAAAAGTGTGTGCAGATATTCAAAATCTCCCTTATCCTCTAGTCACTTTTGTCACAGCAGTGCCATCGAGCCTGTCACATAGCGCTGAGATATCAGTGGGCCTCACACAATCCAAAAGTGTCCAGTGTCCAAAAGTGTGTGCAGATATTCAAAATCTCCCTTATCCTCTAGTCACTTAGGTCACAGCAGTGCCATCGAGCCTGTCACATAGCGCTGAGATAACAGTGGGCCTCACACAATCCAAAAGTGTCCACTGTCCAAAAGTGTGTGCAGATATTCAAAATCTCCCTTATCCTCTAGTCACTTTTGTCACAGCAGTGCCATCGAGCCTGTCACATAGCACTGAGATATCAGTGGGCCTCACACAATCCAAAAGTGTCCAGTGTCCAAAAGTGTGTGCAGATATTCAAAATCTCCCTTATCCTCTAGTCACTTTTGTCACAGCAGTGCCATCGAGCCTGTCACATAGCGCTGAGATAACAGTGGGCCTCACACAATCCAAAAGTGTCCAGTGTCCAAAAGTGTGTGCAGATATTCAAAATCTCCCTTATCCTCTAGTCACTTTTGTCACAGCAGTGCCATCGAGCCTGTCACATAGCGCTGAGATATCAGTGGGCCTCACACAATCCAAAAGTGTCCAGTGTCCAAAAGTGTGTGCAGATATTCAAAATCTCCCTTATCCTCTAGTCACTTTTGTCACAGCAGTGCCATCGAGCCTGTCACATAGCGCTGAGATATCAGTGGGCCTCACACAATCCAAAAGTGTCCAGTGTCCAAAAGTGTGTGCAGATATTCAAAATCTCCCTTATCCTCTAGTCACTTTTGTCACAGCAGTGCCATTGAGCCTGTCACATAGCGCTCAGATATCAGTGGGCCTCACACAATCCAAAAGTGTCCAGTGTCCAAAAGTGTGTGCAGATATTCAAAATCTCCCCTGTCCTATAGACACCTTGTACCTTGTTTTACATTACTATATAGTTTGTTGGATTTTGTCTACATTTCTACCAAAAATGAGGAAGGCTGGTGGAAGAGGCCGTGGAATTGGGCGGGGGTTGGCAGCTGGTAATGATGGTGTTGGTGGTGGATCTGATGGTAGTGGCAAGAGCAAAATAGGACCGAATGCAGGAGGTGCTGACCCTGCGTCATCGTCTGGCTACATAAGGCCTTGAACGCTTAGTTTTCTAGGAGTTGGCAAACCGCTTTTAAAGCCAGAGCATCAGGAAAAAGTTTTGTCTTACATTGCTGACTCAGCCTCCAGCTCTATCGCCTCCTCTTCTTCAGTTGTAAAAAGTAAAAGCACTGAGTCGTCATTGGAGGCTCATGTTCATGAACCACACCTTTCCTTGTGTCCTTCACCCCAACCAAGATTGAAGGATGACGCAGGCCATACTACTGATTACTCCATGGAGCTGTTTTCACATACCTTGCCTGGATTATCAAGTGAAATGGTGAATTACCCAGGCCAAGATGAATCTGACATGGAGTGCACTGATGCACAGCCGCTGATGGATGATTCTGCTGGTACATTCACTCAGAGCACTACATTGTCCTCGCAGTGTACAGAGCCAGATTCTGACCCTGATGAGACTCCTTCCCGCACACTATACCACCATACACGGTGACACAGAGGAAGGTGCACATGACATAGAAGAGGAGGTGATGGATGACCCAGTTGTTGACCCAGATTGGCATCCATTGGGGGAAGAGGGTGCTGCTTCCAATAGCTCAGATGAGGAGCATCCACAGCAGACATCGACATCGCAACAGCTGTTATCTGGCAGGCCCGGAGCACTCCAAAGACAGGTTCCAAACATCAAAAGAGTTGCTGGACAGCTTGTCCAGAGGGTCAAAAGATCACAACGTGCTAGGCCGCAAAATGTCTGCCAAAGTAGGAAGAGTGCAGTGTGGCACTTTTTTGAACAAAATCCTCATGATCAGGCCAAGGTTATCTGTAAGAAGTGCGCAAAGACCTTTAGCCGAGGGAAAAATCTGAAAAATTTGAATACCAGTTGCATGCTTAGACATTTAACCAGCATGCACTTGCAAGCGTGGACACAACACCAAACCTCAAGTGCCACATGTGCAACTGATCACAACGAAGGTAGTCAGCAACGCTACATTGTTTCCCCCACTGTAAGCCCACCGGTTAGCACAGCAGCAAATGTTGAGGTGTCATTGCAAGACCACAGCAGTCAGGGAATCCCACTGTTATATCAACGAAAGACTGATTCTAGGCCATCAGAAAGAACACCAACTCCATCACCATCATCAACCCTCTCTCAGTCCGCCCTGTCCACCGCTACTTCCACCATATGCAGCTCTCAAGTCCAGCTCACCCTCCCAGACACTATGAGTAGGTCAAGAAAGTACTCAGTCTCTCATCCGCGTACACTGGGTTTGAACGCCCACATTGCCAAACTAATCTCGTTTGAGATGATGCCCTTTCGGTTGGTGGAAAGCACAGCTTTCCACGAACTCATAGCCTATGCAGTACCACGCTATGACCTACCCAGTCGCCACTTCTTCTCTCGCAAAGCCATCCCAGCCCTCCACCATCATGTGAAAGACCGCATTGTCCATGCACTCAAGCAGTCAGTGAGCGGAAAGGTGCACCTCACAACTGATGCATGGTCCAGTCGGCATGACCAGGGCCGTTACGTGTCCATCACTGCACACTGGGTTAATGTGGTGGATGCAGGGTCCACAGGGGACAGCGGTGGTGGGACAGTGCTGCCTAGCCCACGGTATAGGAAACAGTTGGCTGTAGGCGTTCGACCCTCCTCCTCCTCCAGAAGCGAAAGCTCGTCCACAGAGCGCAGTCGTACGAGCACTCCATCTGCAGCTGCCACTGTTGCACACGATGTGTCCCCCTATCGAGCAGCTAGTGGAAAGCGTCAGCAGGCTGTGTTGCAGATGATGTGTTTGGGCGACAGACACACCGCCGAGGTGCTGACCGAGTACTTGAAGCGACAAACTGAGTCATGGCTGGGCAGTGTACATCTTGAGGCAGGCAAGGTAGTTAGTGATAACGGCCGTAATTTTGTGGCAGCCATAGCCCTTTCAAAACTCAGCCACATACCTTGCTTGGCTCACACCTTGAACCTGGTGGTGCAGTGCTTCCTCAAAAATTATCCGAAGTTAACAGCCCTGCTCCATAAGGTGCGAAGACTGTGCGCGCACATCCGCCGGTCGCCTGTACACTCCGTTCGTATGCAGAAGCTGCAGCGATTGCTCCACCTTCCCAACCACCGCCTCATTATCGACATTGCAACAAGGTGGAACTCCACCCTGCACATGGTGGAGCGGCTGTGCGAGCAGAGGCAGGCCATAATGCATTTGTGGGAGGATACACGGCCAGGCACTTTGAGAGCAGACATGGAGTTGACAGGTGTGCAGTGGTCGAAGCTGAAAGACCTTTGTAAAGTCCTTCAGTGTTTTGAGGAATGCACACGGCTGGTAAGCGCAGACGACGCCATCCTAAGCATGAGCATCCCACTTATGCGTCTGCTCATGCAAACTTTGACGCACCTTAAGGAGCAGGCGTCTGCAGCCAATGTTGATGAGGAGGAAGAGGAGGAGGGAATCCTTGATGACATTCAGCCATTGTCTGCTCAGGGACCTCTCCTGGACGAGGTGGAGGAAGAAGAGGATGAGGAGGATGATGATGGGGATGATTACTTAGGGGAGGAGGATGCATCTCGTGGGGCAAGTGAAAATGTTGGCGTGGCAAGGTCTGGTACAGGGTTTGTGCGTGACTGGAGGGATGTGGATTTGCCAGAAAGTGCTCCTCCACCCAGCACTCGCAGTGCATCATTGACACCGGGAACATTGGCCCACATGTCAGATTATGCCTTGCAGATCCTAAAAAGGGACCCCCGCATTGCCAAAATGATGAACGATGATGACTACTGGTTGGCCAGCATCCTGGATCCACGCTATAAAGGCAAATTACAAAACATCATGCCACAGGAGAACCTTGACCTAATATTGGCTAATAAACAAGCAACTCTGGTAAATCGGTTGCTTGAGGCATTCCCAGCACACAGCAGCGGTGATGGTTCTCATACGAGCCGTACGGGCCGGGGGCAGCTTGGCAGAGGTGTTTGTGGTGCACACAGCAGAAGTGGCGTTGGAGACAGGGGTTTCATGACAATGTTGTGGACTGATTTTTCAAATACCGCTCACACAACTGGTAATACTGCATCGATGGAAAGTGACAGGAGACAGCAGTTGTCAACTATGGTTACAAACTACTTTTCCTCCCATATCGATGTTCTCCCACACAGGTCATTCCCCTTTGACTATTGGGCCGCTAAACTGGACACCTGGCCTGAATTGGCCCAATATGCCTTACAGGAGCTCGCTTGCCCAGCTGCAAGTGTGCTATCGGAAAGAGTCTTCAGTGCAGCTGGATCAATCCTGACAGAAAAAAGGACCCGTCTGTCAACCCAAAATGTGGATGATCTAACCTTCATTAAAATGAACCACGCATGGGTTTCCAAGGATTTTGTCCCACCTTCCCCTGATGACACATAGGGTGACAGAAAAATGGCTTGCTTTGGTCCACCTCTTCCTGGTACTTCACCTATTTCGCCTTTTGCATCAGCTGAATGTCCAACATCAACATATGCCACTTTCTAAAACTCCCTAACTGTGCTGCCTCCCCCCCATGGCCGGGGTCACCACCTAGCGCACGACACCGTGCGAGTGCCGTTGCCCTGGACAGGTGGGTAGGCCGACTCTTGGGCGCGGGCACTGGCGCAGGGTCCCTCATAGTGCAATCAAGTGTCTCTGACGGTGGTGGTGCACACCCGCCGTCAGACACACCGCTGTACTATGAGGGGCCCAGTGCCAGTACCGACGCCCACGAGTGGGCCCCCCTTGCTTGGGCAGGGCCCCAGCATTTGCAATCTTTACCTCTCCCTGCTCCTCCGCTGTGTAATCTGGGCCGTCAAATCCATACTGTGCCTGACACCGTCTGAGCCTGCCTCCTGATGTATAGACATATATTTTGAATGTGTACGCTATCCATACATGTTATCCGGGGATACGGTACCCTTTCTAACCTTTGTGCAATCACGTGCAATCCATACTGGGCCTAACACCGTCTGAGCCTGCCTCATGCTGTATAGACATATATTTTGAATGTGTACGCTATCCATACATGTTATCCGGGGATACGGTACCCTTTCTAACCTTTGTGCAATCACGTGCAATCCATACTGGGCCTTACACCGTCTGAGCCTGCCTCCTGAGACATATATTTTGAATGTGTACGCTATCCATACATGTTATCTGGGGATACGGTACCCTTTCTAACCTTTGTGCAATCACGTGCAATCCATACTGGGCCTAACACCGTTTGAGCCTGCCTCATGCTGTATAGACATATATTTTGAATGTGTACACTATCCATACATGTTATCCGGTGATACGGTACCCTTTCTAACCTTTGTGCAATCACGTGCAATCCATACTGGGCCTAACACCGTCTGAGCCTGCCTCCTGAGACATATATTTTGAATGTGTACGCTATCCATACATGTTATCCAGGGATACGGTACCCTTTCTAACCTTTGTGCAATCACGTGCAATCCATACTGGGCCTAACACCGTCTGAGCCTGCCTCATGCTGTATAGACATATATTTTGAATGTGTACGCTATCCATACATGTTATCCGGGGATACGGTACCCTTTCTAACCTTTGTGCAATCACGTGCAATCCATACTGGGCCTAACACCGTCTGAGCCTGCCTCCTGAGACATATATTTTGAATGTGTACGCTATCCATACATGTTATCTGGGGATACGGTACCCTTTCTAACCTTTGTGCAATCACGTGCAATCCATACTGGGCCTAACACCGTCTGAGCCTGCCTCATGCTGTATAGACATATATTTTGAATGTGTACGCTATCCATACATGTTATCCGGTGATACGGTACCCTTTCTAACCTTTGTGCAATCACGTGCAATCCATACTGGGCCTAACACCGTCTGAGCCTGCCTCCTGAGACATATATTTTGAATGTGTACGCTATCCATACATGTTATCTGGGGATACGGTACCCTTTCTCACCTTTGTGCAATCACGTGTAATCCATACTGGACGTGAGAACGGCTGGCGAGCTGTTAAGCAAGCTACAGCACCTGTCCAGACAAGTACAGGGATTCCCTAGCGAGGAGACTTATTTGATTGTTTTCAATGTTGGGACAGCAATTTTTGGGGAGCACTATACTCTGGAGAATGATAGATGGGGCCCACCATACACTGGAACATTCCAAAGGTGGACATCAGACACTGGAGCAGCATTTACAGGGCCCATTATACACTAGAGCATTAGAAATGTGGCCCATTATGTTTGGAGCATTATTTGGGCCCATAAGACAGTGGAGCTTCATCCATGGGGACCAACATATACTGTAGCATTATGTGGAGCTCATCATATACTGTTTCAAACATTATATGGGACCAATGATTCTGTATGGAGAAATAGATGGGCCTCGTCATGAGATGTAAAAAGTGAGGTATTTTTCATTGGACTATACCGCTATTTCTCTGCCGTATCGGAGCATGATGAGTTGTGGTATGTGTTAAAGGGGCGCTCTTTCGCCCAGGGCACATGAAAACCTGGAGCCAGCCCTCCCCCCCACAGTTTGTAGCCAAATAACCCCCATTTTTCAGTGCTTAACTTGTATTATGAAGTTAATTAAGGTTGACAAGCTTAAGAAAGAAGAATTGATGCTTTTGGCATTCAAATGGGCACTGTAGGTGTGTTTCCTGTCCTCCTCTCACTGCCGACTTTTATTCCCCATTGACTTACATTGGGTTTCGTGTTTCGGGACGACCCCGACTTTTCCCTATAATCGGACGATCTTGCTCGACCCGACTTTTGGAAAAGTCGGGTTTCACGAAACGAAACGCGACCCTAAAAAACCAAAAGTCGCTCAACTCTAATTATAATAGAAAATCATCTTTTAGCTTCTATTCCCCTTTTTAAAGTTTCATATAAATGTTTATTTAAAATCAGAAAGATGTGCTTTGGACATGAAGGTAGTCTGACTAAAGCCTCTGAATAAGTAAATTAATATAAATTTTATTTTTTTGCATTAAGCTTTTTCTATCATAGACTGTAATGGCAGAAACTTGACTTATACAAATTTTCCAAATCGGATTTCTTATAAAATGGAAACTATATTACTAATTAAGCTATAAGGTTATGCTTAATATAGGCAAAAATTAAACTAATCACTTGTGTAATTAGTTTAATCCATCAGACCGAGTCATAAAAATGGATATTTGCCTGAGACAATACATGTGCTATGAGATATTATGAGAATTCTAATTATGAACTTGTAATAATTGAAGTATTTTTCAAAATAAAACACGTATTCCTGTATTGTGATACATATATAGCACTTACAGTATTAAAAAAATTCAAATAATTATAATAGGATGAAAATATAAATATTCTAATAACATACAAGAAGATCTTTGTTCGTCCATATTCACACATCCGAGTGTCACCATCAGGTCATAATTCACAGAGTGGCAGTGGGTCTCTTGACCCGAACTTATCCACATGATATAAATTATCTCTAGTAATGAAGGGTTTATTTGCATGTGGTCTTGATACTCTTGTATAAAGATTAAAATATTTTCAGATTTTCTGCATGACCATTTTAGATTAGTTAATGCTTAATTAATGATCATTAGTTGCGCCTAGCAATAAAAGGTGAACTGAACAATGCATAAACTCAAAAGGTGAAACTTTGCAATTTTATTATATTAGGCAGCATCCAACAGTGTCTCATGTCAAGATGTCTGTCTTATACATTTGGTAATATATTAGTAAAATGTATTATAATTTGATGAATTGTGAGATGTAATACAATTAACAACTTATCTGTGACATTGTCACACTATTTCGCTTTTTCTCAATAAGATTTGCACTACTAGATCTGCCTTAGGCTGGGTTCATATTGCGTTCTGGTGCTGCATTTAACGCATCCGTTACATAGCAGCATAAACGCTATGTAACGGATGCATTAACGCACCCATAGACTGCTATAGACGAGCGCATCGCTAACGCATGTCATAATCGGCATGCTTTAGCAATGTGCCGTCATTCTGTGACGGACCCTCGGACGCGGTCTGCAGCGTTTGAGGGTCCATCACTGCTAGCGCGATCGCATAATGCGATCCAAAAAAGGCAGTTGCGCTAGTGCAATCCATTTAACGCATACGTTGAACAGACTGCCCTAACGCAATCTGAACCTGGCCTTAGTCAACAGTAAGTGCAATGATTATTATGTGAAATCATCTAGGGGCAAATATACAGTTAGGTCCATATATATTTGGACAGAGACAACATTTTTCTAATTTTGGTTCTAGACATTACCACAATGAATTTTAAAGAGAACAATTCAGATGCACTTGAAGGAGTTTCAGCTCCTTAACATGTGCCACCTCAAATCAACTCCAGGCCTTTTATCTGCTTAATTGAGAATGACATAATGAAGGGATTGCCCACACCTGTCCATGAAATAGCCTTGGAGTCAATTGTCCAATTACTTTTGGTCCCTTTAAAAACAGGGTGGCACATGTTAAGGAGCTGAAACTCCTAAACCCTTCATCCAATTTTAATGTGGATACCCTCAAATGAAAGCTGAAAGTCTGAACTTCAACTGCATCTGAATTGTTTTGTTTAAAATTCATTGTGGTAATGTCTAGAACCAAAATTCGAAAAATGTTGTCTCTGTCCAAATATATATGGACCTAACTGTAGCTCAGCCATTAAGTCATAGGACAAACCAGTTCACAGAATAGGGCTAAAGGAATGCAGAAGTGTCTAATTATATAAAATAAAAAACAGCGAAATAAACTATTTTGTACAGATGTAAAAAATTAATAATTTGACAAATAATTTGTTATACAGTAGCAACAGTAGCAATGCAACCAAATGCTTTGATGTTGAAAACCTTAATCTGACATTGGCAAAAGCCATTGAAAAGCAACTGAAACATCATGAAATTATAATACGTTAAAGTTAATGTTTGCTAAATCTGTACAAAAATTTATAATCCAATTTTAGTAATGTATAGGTAAGATGTAGGCTATTATTATTGAAGACAGTTGCAGCTTCTAATAAATTTAATTTTACATGTATCTTTAGTAAGCTCCTAGAGGTGGCTTACAAGTAAGTGAATTTTTAATTTTTCATTGAGTTGTCTAAGATCTGTGAAAGGTATTATTTATTTTTCTTTTCTGCAGCGCTTTACAGACATCATCATCACTGTCCCCATTAGGCTCACAATCTACATCCCTATCAGTATGTCTTTGGAGTTTTGGAGAAACCGGAGAACCTGGAGGAAACCCATCAAACATGGAGAGAACATACAAACTCCTTGCAGATGTTGTCCTTGGTATGATTTGTTAATAGCACTTTTAGAAATTCCGTATATACTCGAGTATAAGTCGATCCGAGTATAAGTTGACCCCCCTAATTTTGCCACAAAAAACTGGGAGAACTTATTGACTCGAGTATAAGTCTAGGGTGGGAAATGCTCCATAGATTATTCCCCCATATGGTGTCCTCAGAAGAAGCTCCATAGATTGTTCCCCCATATGCTGCCCCCATAAATAGCTCCATAGATTGTTCCCTCATATGCTGCCCCCATAAATAGCTCCATAGATTGTTCCCTCATATGCTGCCCCCATAAATAGCTCCATAGATTGTTCCCTTATATGCTGCCCCCATAAATAGCTCCATAGATTGTTCCCTCATATGCTGCCCCATAAATAGCTCCATAGATTGTTCCCCCATATGCTGCCCCCATAAATAGCTCCATAGATTGTTCCCTCATATGCTGCCCCCATAAATAGCTCCATAGATTGTTCCCCCATATGCTGCCCCCATAAATAGCTCCATAGATTAATCCCTCATATGCTGCCCCCATGCTGCTGCTGCATGTAAAAATAAAAAAATGACATACTCACCTCTCAGTCGCTGGGTGTCAGATTCTCACCTGTCCTGCGTCCATGGCTGATCACCGCTATCTGCATGTCATCAGTCAGTGACGTTCAGACTGCAGGGGGCGCGGCACGCACTAACCACATCACCGCGCCCTCTGCTGTCTGAAGTCACTGACCGATGACAGACAGCAGCAAGCAGCCATGGACGCAGGACAGGTGAGTATCGCTATACTTACCCGTCCTGACGCTGTCGCTTGAGTCCCCAGCTTCTCCGCGCTCTCTCTTCCTGCATTCAGAGGTCTTGTGATACCGCTCATTAATATGCGCATATTCATGAGTTTTAATGAGCGGCACCACGTGACCGCTGAAGGCAGGAAGAGAGAGCACGGGGAGAAGCTGGGGGCTCAAGAGACAGCGTCAGGGCAGGTAAGTATGACCTGACACCCCCGCCCCCCCTCCCCCTCTGACCCCCTTTGTATATGACTCGAATATAAGACGAGAGTATATACGGTATATTTACTTAGAAAATTGGTGGTGTTCAATACTTATTTTACCCACTGTACATGTGCCCACACTATTAAGGTTCATTTATACTGCAAGATCAATTTGTCATGTGAGCAGGCTATGGATCACCTGATGAACAAAGAAAACTCTTGTTCAATGGATGAAGTGAGCTTTTGCATCACAAAAGATCATCATTCTTTTGTGTAAACAGGACTCACAGTGCTGAGAACAATGGCAGCTTACAACCAGGCCCAGAAATATTTGGACAGTGACACAGGTTTTGGCATTTTAGTAGTTTATAAAAACATATTTAAGACACAGCTACATAATAAATATTGGCATAAGGTTCAGACTCTCAGCTTTAATCTGAGGATATTCATATCCTATTTGAAGGGTTTAGAAATTACTGCTCTTTAATTTGTAGCTGCTTCTTTCTAAAGGTACCAAAAGTAATTGGACAATTATCTCAGAAGCTTTTTAATGGGCTTCATGGGCTATTACTTAACAATCCATCATTAATTAAGCAGGTAAATGATGTGGAGCTGATTCCAGGTGTGGAATTTGCATTTGGAAATTGTTGCTGTACACCCACAACATGCTGTCAAAGGAGCTCTCAATTGGAAAGAAACAGACCATCATCAGGCAGGAAAAAAGAACAAATCCATCAGACAGATAGCAGAAATGATAGGAGTGAAAAAAATCAACAGGTTGGTACATTCTGCAAAAATAAAAATTGGGCACTGGTGAGCTTGGTGGATGATCGCAAAATCATTTATATAGTGAAGAAAAATCCTTTTGCAAATAAAGTATTCACTGCCAGGTGCAGACCATTAATTGGCATTAAAAATAGAAAGGCCAGTTTAGATTTTGCAACAAAAAAACATCTAAAGAAGCCAGCACAGTTCTGAAAAAGTATTCCTTGGACAGAAGCTACTAAGATCAACCTGTACCAGAATTAGGGGAAGAAGAAAGTATGGTGAAGGGTTGGAACAGCTAATGATTCAAAGGATGCCCCATCTTCTGTAAAAAATGGCAGAGGCAGTGTGATGACATGGGCATGCATGCCTTCCAATAGCACTGGGTCACTAGTGTTTATTGATAATGCAACAGAAGACAAGCAACTGGATGAATTCTGAAGTTTAAAGTTGATTGGAATATGCTTCACAGTACAGATGAACCATTGCCCAAAACATACTGTGAAAGAAACCCTGGAGTTTTATTAAGGAAATGAAGTGTAATATTCTGCAATAGCCAAGTCAATCACCAAATCTCAACCCCAGCGAGCATGCATTTCACATGCTTAAGACAAAAATGAAGGCAGGAAGACCCACAAACAAGCAACAAATGAAGTCAGCTGCAGTAAAGGCCTGGCAATGGATCACAAAAGAGGAAACACAGCATTTAGTGATATAAACAACTTCCAAATTTCAGGCAGTAATTGGCTGCAAAGGATTCTCTACAATTTATTAAAAATGAATATTTTATTTATAGTAAAGTTAATTTAGCCAATTACCTTTTAGCCCCTGAAATGAGAAGGCTTTGTAGAAAAATGGATTTCCTTAGTGTTGGCAGGATATTTATGTTCAACCCCTCTAATTAACCCCTTAAAGACAAAAGACAGATCTGTCCTTCAGTGGACGATCCTCCTGCAGCTGCTAACCCATTAAATGCCACTGTAATACGCTGACAGCAGCATTTAACATGCATTTCCGGCAATCGCACTGGAAATCCACCCATCGGTGACCCCCGCCATGTGATCACGGGTCACCGATGGGTTGGCATGACAATCCGAGGTCTTCTGGGGACCTCTATGGTTGTCACTGCCAGATTGCTATGAGTGCACCACTTAAATAAAAATGAACCTAGACATGTTTGGTGTCTATGAAAGCATAATGACCTGGAGAATCATAATGGTAGGTCAGTTTTAGCATTTCGTGAACTTAGTAAAAAAGCAAAACAAAAAACAACTGTGGGATTGCACTTTTTTGCAATTTCACCGCACTTGGAATTTTTTCCCATTTTCCAAGTCATGATATGTTAAAATCAATGGTGTCGCTCAAAAGTACAACTCACCCCGCAAAAAACAAGTCCTCACATGGCCATATTGACATAAAAATAAAAAAGTTATGGCTCTGAGAAGGGGAGCAAAAAACAAAAACGCAAAGTCAAAAATACCTCCGGTCATGAAGGGGTTAAACCTGAAAGTCTTCAATTACATCTCATTTGTTTAATTTTACATCCAAAATAGTGGCATGAAGAGCTGTGATACAAATGGGATATGCATGAGTGAGAGACTGGTATAGATAGGCATCCAGTCAATAAGGTAGTGATTGCAGTACATTGAAACATCCATTTGGATACTATGGATTGTGACCGGAATCTGAACTTTTCCTACCATGAGGAGACCACACACTCAGGAATGTGAAAAGCAACCACCTGCTCAGGCATTGTTGTGGGAGTTGGAAGGGAGGAATGTGAGAACCAAACCAACTGAGATAAAGGAGGAATGTGAAAAAAACAAGTTACTGCGCATGTCAGTGCGTGATCATTCCAATTAATATTATAAAAAGTACTGACCTCCTCAGCGGGTGGGGACTTTCCAGATGATTCAAGTGGACGCACTTAGTCTGTGATGCTGACCGAGGAAAACCCCTCCCCGCTGATCGAGGTCCCCCGATGCGAAGGGTGATGCTACAATAACGCGGTAATTATTATTGATGCTGAAATCTTTCATGTCATAACTGTCATTTTTCTTAAATCTTGAGACTATTCATGTGCTATGTAAAACAAAATGATTGCTTGCTAAAATAAAAGATTGTCAATAATCTTTGCCTGGCTGGGATGTCAGTGAGCGCTACGTAAGTTAAGGTAAATAACCTAATTTGGGAGAAAATTTAGCAAGACATAAATTGGCGTAGTCGGCAGGATTTTTCAAATTTCAGGCTTTTGAGTAAAAAGATTTTTGTAGTTGTAACTAGGAAGGTTTTTGGTATGTTCTATAGTCTGGAGAAGTGATAATTGTAAAGTTGTGATAGGTTGCGTCTATTTGGCAGAAAGCCAATTTTGGAAAATCCTAAATAACTTTTTGCCTGAATATAATTTTGAAATACTATTTTTGTCAAAATACGGAATATTAGTTAAGGTTTCTTTGTGCAAAAAATCAGCATTTGGCATTTTGCCAAATTTTTGTTACAATGTTCAGGCGAAGTAATAAAGAAAAGTTGAGGAAAAACCGGAGGTTCCTTGCTGGACCGAAGCTCTGTATGATATAATAGCGCATGAATTGGGGAGTAGTGGACTTGCAAAGGCAGGTGATGCAGTTAACCCATGATGTTGTTGGTTTACTCATGGGGATCCCTGCAAAGGCAGGTGATGCAGATAACCCCTCGATGTTGTTTAGTTACTCGAGGTTTTCCCTGCAAAGGCAGGTGATGCAGTCAACCCAGGATGTTGTTAATGTACTCAGGGGTGTCCCCGCCAAGGCGGGTGATGTTGTGTCGCTTGGGCGATGAACTTGGATTCTGCTCAGTGCATATCGCGCGATGCATGAGCGGAATCAACAAATGCAGAGGAAGTGCTCTCAATTGGAACAAGAAGTTGCAGAGCTAGGAGGGCAGAAAGTGGTGCTGGATTGCAATACCCGTCTGCTCAAAGATAAGTTGGAACATTATCAGAATGTAGCTGGAAAAAAAAAAAACTGCAGTAAAAGTTCCTGGAATACTGGAAAAGAAAATGGAAAAGCAGTCAATATGCTGAATTATATGGGTTTTTTTTTTTTTGGCTTTGAAACATGAACAAGTTTCAGAATGTTATCTGTACACTGATTCATGGTCAGTGGCTAATGGATTAGCTACTTGGATCATGGGATAAAAAAAACATGATTGGATGATTCATGGTAAAAAAATTTGGGGTAGGGAAGTGTGGCAATATTTGGAGGAAATGGTGCAAGAGACACCTACCACTGTCTTTCATGTTGATGCTCATATGCCAATTGACTCACTTGAATGTTTGTTTAACTCTGAAGCAGATAAAGCAGCTGCTATTCGACAAAATACTACTGAGATTGATGCTGGAGAAAAAGAAGCATGGCTGCAAGGTACAGCCGTTTGGGCTCATCAGAAAAGTGGACATCTTGGAGAAAAAGCCACTTACAGGTGGGCCCAGGAGAGAGGTGTGCCTCTGACACTTGACATAATAAAACAAACTATACAACATTGCCCAATATGTCAACATTCACAAAAACGAGAGGTACCACACACCGTAATGGGACACATAGGCAGAGGCCAGTTACCTGCTCAGATATGGCAAATGGATTTTATCGGCCCTTTGTCAGAGAGTAGGGGGTGTAAGTTTTTTTTTTTCTTTATTTTTATTTTTTTTTTATATAGCGCTAACATATTCCGCAGCGCTTTACAGTTTGCACACATTATCATCACTGTCCCTGATGGGGCTCACAATCTAAGTTTCCTATCAGTATGTCTTTAGAAGTATGTAAGTGTGTAAGTATGTCTGTACTGCGGTAGATACATATTCAGGACTGATGGTGGGCTTTCCGTGTAAAGCAGCCACCCAATGGAGCACAGAGCGGACCTTAGAGATAATAACACAGTATTATAGGGTCCCCTTACAAATTCAAACTGATAATGGATCTCATTTCACTGGAGATGCCATTAAAAAATATGCTCAGGACAATAATATACAATGGGTATATCATATACCTTACTATCCACAAGCAGCAGGTTTGGTGGAAAGAATGAATGGATTATTAAAATCCACATTGAGAAAACTTAATCAATCTGATACACAGTATGGACAATGGAGAGACAATTTGAGTGAGGCTTTACAGATAATTAACAACAGGCCTATCACAGACTCCATGACTCCTCTCATGAGGATGCTTACACCCAATCTCACCATACATGAGGCACACCTGATAAGGTCCGTCATATGGTGGAAAACTGATCAAGAAGCACGAATACCGGAACGAGCAACTCCACATTCAGCAGGTTTGGATTTGAGTGCATTGGAAACTGTTGTGATCCCACAGGGGAAAGTAAAACCAATAGCTACAGGATTGGGGTGTCAGATTCCAAAGGACCACTATGGACAGATAGCCACTAGGTCTAGTTTGGCATTAAAGGGGGCCATGGTGGTGGGAGGAGTCATAGATGCAGATTATCAAGGAGAAATCAAAGTATTAATGATAAATTTGGGGAATGAGCCTCTAATTTTGGAGGAAGGACAGCGTATTGCGCAAATGCTTTTGATTCCAATAAATTTGTCAGATGTGCAAGAGGGAACAGCCCCTTCAGAATTAACGATCAGAGGCTCAAAAGGTTTTGGCTCTTCTAACATCACTAATGTGGGAGCCAAAATCTGGGTTCAAAATACCCAAGGACCGCCTTCAGAGGCTGAAGTGATAGCAATAGGCAAAGACCATACCCTGTTAATTATGAGGCCAGGAGTGGAAAAATGGGAATATATCCCACAAGAAAAATGTTATTTGAGAGAATAATGTTGATTATTGATTTTATAGATTCCAAATCTTCAAATATGGTTAAGTGGAATCCTTGGGCTCGCGTGTTTGGACAGCGTCGGTGCCTGGACTCCTGGAATCTGTCTGACTACAAAATTCAGGAAGGAGTACGTTCCGAGGCCAGGAGATTGGAAGGAATACAACCGAACCACCCCGAATGAAAATGCCGGATGTGGAGGTTGGGGAAAACTCACCACTCAAGTGATTTTTGACGTTAATCTCACCATAACTGCAAAATATCCCCGACCGTGGTATTATAATGGGACTAAGTCTACTATATACTTAGCTGATAGTAAGGACACTTTGAATATTCAAGCTGAAGATCATATTATTTGTTGGACGACTGAACAATTAACCTTTGATCAGTCGATATGGGATAATTATAGTTCAAAAGGGGAGAATAAAACTGAGTTCACTTTTACTTTAAACAAAACTATGATTATATTTTGTGGTAATGCCACCAATCGTCAGATGGTAGCGATGACAGGACAGAAATATCCGCCTTGTAATAATCACACGGGAACCTATAACGGAACAGGACTATGCTGTGGGATACCTAGTTTATCATGTGTATCATGGAGAAGGATACTCCGGGTGTATCTGATGTCACAGACTAAAGCTGATCCAGGACAGATGAAGAAGATTCCCACATCATGTGTAAAAACAGGAACTCAATCGCAGAAGACTGTTGTTGCAGCCAAAATAATCTTCCCACCTACTCCTGCATGTCATTATAGGGGTAAAAGGGCATGGTATGATACAGTATTGGGAGGAGTCGGGGCTGTGACTGGGACTTTGAACTCATTTGATATTGAAACTTTGGCAAATAAAATGCATGTGATAAGCACCACTATTATAGCAGATAAGATTGTAAAAATGGGATCGATTATTGCTGATGCTACCTCTCATCATTGGTATGATATTTTTCTAGGGTATTCGCCCTCAGCTACCAAATTATTGAATTGGCTGATTCATCCCGTGTTGGTGATGGCTATTGTAGTGATTCTATTATCCATATGGAATTGCTATATAGCTTACAAAATGTGTTGCAAGAAACCACAAGTACTCATGGTGTCCTATAAAGATGGTGTTTAAAAGACTGCAATCAAGGACCGATTGTGATACAAATGGGATATGCATGAGTGAGAGACTGGTATAGATAGGCATCCAGTCAATAAGGTAGTGATTGCAGTACATTGAAACATCCATTTGGATACTATGGATTGTGACCGGAATCTGAACTTTTCCTACCATGAGGAGAGCACACACTCAGGAATGTGAAAAGCAACCACCTGCTCAGGCATTGTTGTGGGAGTTGGAAGGGAGGAATGTGAGAACCAAACCAACTGAGATAAAGGAGGAATGTGAAAAAAACAAGTTACTGCGCATGTCAGTGCGTGATCATTCCAATTAATATTATAAAAAGTACTGACCTCCTCAGCGGGTGGGGACTTTCCAGACGATTCAAGTGGACGCACTTAGTCTGTGATGCTGACCGAGGAAAACCCCTTCCCGCTGATCGAGGTCCCCCGATGCGAAGGGTGATGCTACAATAACTCGGTAATTATTATTGATGCTGAAATCTTTCATGTCATAACTGTCATTTTTCTTAAATCTTGAGACTATTCATGTGCTATGTAAAACAAAATGATTGCTTGCTAAAATAAAAGATTGTCAATAATCTTTGCCTGGCTGGGATGTCAGTGAGCGCTACGTAAGTTAAGGTAAATAACCTAATTTGGGAGAAAATTTAGCAAGACAAGAGCCCAAATCATGAAGATTTGGTCACTGTCCAAATATTTCTCAACCTAACTGTATGTGCACTGAGAAATCAAGTATAGATCTCTAAGAGAGTACTGTTTGTTTTGATCTGCATGTCTAAACAGTCAAATGACTGATCGGTAAGAGTTTACAGCTTGGCAGTCATATAGTGCCGCTGGTTGGTCTGCACAATTGATTACATTATTCTGAAACATTGTTAATGTTAGGAACCCTGAAGGTGAACCCAATGGACCACAGCAACGAACCTCCCCTGGGCAAGCGGACCAGGTGGACCACCCCCTATACAGGGAGTGTTAGGGACAGGCCCAGGGGAAACTATTACCGCGGCAGCTGGTACCTAGGGCAGAAGCACAGAAGACTGGACCGGGGTAGAATGGCAGGAACACAAGAGACTGGACCAAGGTAGAACAGCAGGAACACAGGAGACTGGACCGGGGTAGAGCGGCAGGAACACAGGAGACTGGACCAGGGTAGAGCGGCAGGAACACAGGAGACTGGACCAGGGTAGAGCGGCAGGAACACATGAGACTGGACCTGGGTAGAGCGGCGGGAGCACAGGAGACTGGAGCTGTGGGCTGGCAAGGCAGGAACACTGGAACATAGAAGAGAACAGGTAACAAATGTGAGAGAGCAAGCCAGGGGACGAGACGTGGAGGTAGCGGCGGCGAACGCCAGCAAGAGGGGCCAGAATCACAAGGGAAGGCAAGTGACGATCAGGCAGCATCACTAGGGAGCGACGGCCTGATATGGGAGCATGGGAAGGAGCTCCCGGGTCAGGGTCCTCCTGACCATAGAGAGGACTAGGAAGAGTGACCGGCTCAGAGAGGAGGAAGTGCTCGTGCATGGAGAGAGCTGCGGGGAGCGCACGCCCTGGAGGAAGCAAGCGCTGTCGTCAGAGCAGGGGAATAGACGGGGACGCGCCGGGAAGCTGCAATCTGGTGAGTCTGACGGGGCACAGGGAGCGGTGGCATGGCAGAAGGAAGGGGTGATGTGACAGTTAATCACTTAACAACCGACCATACACCTTTTAATGTCGGCAGTTAAGGGTACTTAAACCACAGAGCCATTAATCAATGGCACTGAGGGAAAAGTGTAACGTGCCCCCCAGACTTGGAATTTCTTTGGGGTCTCGGCTTCCAGGGGTAGCCAAGACCCCAGAGAACATGATTTGGGTCAGTTTTTTTTGCCCCGATATAATGGCGATATAATCGTACATCAGAAGAGAGAGAAATAGGGTCCCTGATCCCCCTAGTACCTTCTGATGTCCCTGGGTCTTCCTGCTTCCCCCCACGACCACCAAGATCTGCCAGCTGGCACCCAGCAACAATAGGAGATTTTTCCTATTGGTTCATTTTGATCGCTGTAATATACCCTATCACAGTGATCAAAATAAAAAATAGTAAATCAAACCCCTCTTTATCACCCCCTTAGCTAGGGAAATTAAAAAATGTATTTATTTCCATTTTTCATTAGGGTTAGAGTTGGGCTAAAGTGAGTTGAGCTAAAGCTGAGTGTAGGGTTGGGGCTAAAGTTAGGGTTAGGGTTGAGGTTAAAGTTAGGGTTAGGGTCGGGGCTAAAGTTATATTTGGAGCTAACGTTAGGGTTAGGGATGGGGCTAAAGTTAGGGTTAGGCTTGGGGCTATAGTTGGGGTTAGTGTTATGGTTTGGATTACGGTTACATTTGGGATTAGGGTTAACAGTGTGTTAGGGTTAGGTTTGTGGTTAGGGTTATGGTTAGGGGTGTGTTGGGGTTAGGGTTAGAGTTGGGGTTAAGGGTGTGTTGGCATTAGGGTTGTAGTTAGGGTTATGGTTAGGGATGGAACTAGGGTTAGGGGTGTGTTGGGGTTAGAGTTCGAGTTAGAATTGTGGTTTCTACTGTTTAGGCACATCAGGGGCTCTCCAAATGCAACATGGTGTCAGATCTCAATTCCAGTCAATTTTGCATTGAAAAAGTCAAACAGTGCTCCTTCCATTCCGAGCTCTGCCGTGCACCCAAACAGTGGTTTACCCTCACATATTGGGTGTCGGATTACTCAGGACAAGTCGGACAACTTTTGTGGTCCAATTTCTCCTGTTACCCTTGAAATTAAAAAATTGGAGGGTGAAAAAAATCATTTTTATGGAAAAAAATTATTTTTTATTTTCATGACTCTGCGTTATAAACTTTAGTGAAGCACTTGGGGGTTCAAAGTTCTCACAGCACATCTAGATAAGTTCCTTGGGGGGTCTAGTTTCCAAAATGGGGTCGCTTGTGGGGGGTTTCTACTGTTTAGGCACATCAGGGGCTCTGCAAACACAGCATGATATCTGCAGACCATTCCATCAAAGTCTGCATTCCAATACATAACTACTTCCCTTCTGAGACCCGACATATGCCCAAACAGTAGTTTTCTCCCACATATAGGGTATCAGCATACTCAGGACAAATTGAACAGCAGCTCTTGTGGTCTAATTTCTCCTGCTACCCTTGTGAAAATAAAAAATTGGGGGTTAAAAATAATTTTTATGGAAAAAAATATTTTTTATTTTCACAGCTCTGTGTTATAAACTTTAGTGAAACATTTGGGGGTTCAAAGTTCTCGCAACACATCAAGACAAGTTCCATGGGGGGTCTAGTTTCCAAAATGCGGTCACTTGTGGTGGGGGGTTTCTATTGTTTAGGCACATCAGGGGCTGTGCAAGTGCAACATGACGCCCACAGACCATTCCATCAAAGTCTGCATTCTAAAACGGCGCTCCTTCCCTTCTGAGCTCTGCCATTCACCCAAACAGTGGTTTCCCCCCACATATGGGGTACCAGCGTACTCAGGACAAATTGCACAACCACTTTTGGGGTCAAATTTCTCTGGATACCCTTGGGAAAATAAATAATTGTGGGCTAAAAGATCATTTTTGTGGAAAAAAGGGGGCTACAGGCTCTATAAAAATACTGATTAATCAATGCAGCATTCTGGCTAAAAGAAAATTTACAGTTATACTTTATTATCACCAAGGAACTTTGTTTTGTGCATTTCACAGAACATTTGA
The DNA here is from genome assembly GCF_039654945.1 of Dendrobates tinctorius. NCBI lineage: Eukaryota > Metazoa > Chordata > Amphibia > Anura > Dendrobatidae > Dendrobates > Dendrobates tinctorius. The sequence goes on along the minus strand of NW_027361703.1, from coordinate 28,675,819 downwards.
TTGCATTTGAGTATAAGACTTAATTAAAAAGTATGTTTCCCCTATGTGCCTTTGAAATAATAAAATTGATGATCTTTCAGATTGTAATTATTATGATGACTTTATAAAACAACTTTATTGTAAAAGTTACTTCAGACAATTGTACAATTGCATCAGCGTAAATGTTCTTATTGCTACATTTCTCCAGCATATAAATGATACATTTTAAAATTACACCATTGATAAATATAGCACAATCATCAACAGATGGTAATTTTCACAGATGCTGGCCTGACATGGTAAAAAATCTTGAGCCAGATGGATCTATTCTTTCCATGCCAGAACTGTATGTCAACCATATGGACCATATGCATTAGGTCTTGGAAAATTTGTCCATTCCCAAAATAGTAAATATATATATATATATATATTATCTTTTTTGTGCTGCAGGCTGGTTTGTAATATACCCAATACCAAATATCTGTTGTCCAATTTATATTACCGTCATTCTGTTAGAAAAAATATTTTTATTTAGTCACAATGAGACACATGTATACATGCTATTTTAGGTTAGCCTTTTAACACTCCTTAATTTAACTTCTACAATTATCCCCCAAATTATTGATTACAATACTCGTCAAAACACAATCACTTTGTTTCACAGTATCCCCTATGTTCAATATACAGCTCATATTCGAATATACTAGAGAGTGACTGGCTCCCATGGCTTCTTTTTTACCATTTTTTTCAGAAAAGATAGCAAAACAGAATAGAAAGGTACTTTAGAATGTTACCACTATATAAATGAGGGAATTGTCTGTGAGTTAGATATTGGTGATCTATTATGAAGAGCAGCTCGACCCCTACTAACTTCATTCGGGGCTGGTATGTTTTACAGGGAACCTATCACTCTTAAAACTCAATTCAAACTTATCAGTCATAGAAGGGAGGTAGCCCCTATAAATATCATACCTGTAGTCCAGTTTTCTAAGATATGGTTATCAAGAAAATTATCTTGATTTATTGTGCAAATGAGAGTTCAGTGCACCTTTGGAGAGGCCAAACTGCCAGGGCACCATTTCATACCCTAACTCTATGTTGATTGACAATCCTTTCTTGCTCACAACCCACTGTCTGAACTTAGGACTTGTGGAAGGGGAAACCAATTGCACTATTTCATTAGCTATTTCTGCAAAGATATTTTAATCATGTAGAAAGCACAATAAGACACGTAGTACCAGATATAGGGAATAAATGACAGAGCAGGGAGACTTTCTGACATGTCCTGGGTTTTTATCACATAGTCGCTAAAGGGGTAAGGTTGAAAATATACAATGAAGAGCAGAAGTGTAACAATGTTTAGAACTTTTGACTTTTAGGCTCCATATCTCATTATCCACTTCTGCTTTGAACTTGAGACTGCCATCAATTTATAGACAATCATCTTGGATATCTCATACTTAAATTTGACATTGCTACTGTTTTGCGCCTAAAGATCTAAATTTTAATTTTTATGATTTTGTTAGTATTTTTTAAATCCACATTTGGCTTTCAACACTGCCTGTATCCTTCTGGGCATGATTTTAATCAGATTCAAACGTGTCGACCGAAAACTGATCTCAGGTCTCATTTGGGCATGTATCCAGTTTTTTCTTCAATTCTACCCACAAGTGTTTAATTGGGTTGAGGTGTGGGGACAGTGGGGGCCATTGCAGCACCTTTTCTTCATTGTCATTGAATCATTTCTTCGCCAATCTCGACATACGCTTATTGTCCTGTTGAAACACTGTGTTGTCCTTTTCATACCCATAGTACTTGAATGTATGGAATAATTCATCTTGTAGGATACTCAAAAATAGCTCAGAATTAAGACCACCATTGATCCTAGTCAAGTATCCAATGACTTTGGCTTTAACTTTTGACTATGAAACAATCCCACACCTTCAGTACTCCTCCACTGAACTTGAAAATTCCTTTAATTTCTCAATCCGTTAGCCCCTTTCCCCCTTGTTTCTTTCAAACCCATTTGCACCTATCAGAGCCTAGTCTATTGACTTTTATGTCATTGCTCCAAATCACCAGTTTCAAATCTTTAAATATCCACTTTTCGAACTTGTTTGCAAACTCGAACCAACGCTTCTTATGACAATATTTAAGTTGAGGCTTCTCCACCTTCTTTTGGGCCACCATTCCAGACTTGTGTAATGTGCATTGCAAAGTGCTTGCATCAACATCTGTGATCTCACTATTATGAAGCATACGAACCTCTTCCATGGCCCTGTTTGTTGCGCAAGAACTGATGGACCTTGGGATGAGCCAACTTGTTGACGCCGATGTTTTGCCTGAATGTCCACCGTTGTTCTTCTGAATGGATGAACAGACTTCATTTTGTACTCTTCCAACTGTCATTTCATTCACATGATGTCATTTGTCAATTTTCTTTGCCAAGAGACCTGTTTTATGCCCACAGGGTGTGATGAGGTATAGTGGACTCACTATTACTCATGGTGCAGCGGCAGCTGTATACCTGATACTCAAGAGACAGGAGAATGAGCTTCATAAACCAAGGATATTTATTAAAGAAGATTCAACAAAAGGGAAATGGTGCCTGAGATGAGGACCCTCTGGATCACGACACTGTACCTCGTAGTGGAGCACCGGGCAAGGTATATCCCTATACAGGGATTCCCCCATCACAACACCAGGAGATCTAAATGTCGTGAATCCCGGACCAGAGGGATGACCCGTATATACCGGATAGAAGAGACTTGTACAATACTGGCTCTGCCGATGGAGAGAACCACAGAAACTCCGCAAAATCCTGGAAAGGCTGATCCAGCCAGTAGTATTATCTGGATGGTTCTGAGGGATCCAGGGTGGGGAAGTGCCAGCAGAGGATTCTATGGAGATAGAGATACTGTATCAGCATAAAGCAAAACAAAAGACTTCTGATTGTAGAGCACAGCAGATTGTGGCCTGAGCGACAGGCAAGTAACAATCCCACAGAATGAACACGTTGCCCAAGAACCTCCCTTAAGGGGAGGGTGCCTTTTATGCACAGAGTATCACAGCACAGACAGCCCTAATAGAACACAGGTGCCCTGCTGGTTTAAATATGTGTAGGAAGTGGAGAGCGCCTCCTGAAGGTACTGTCACACTTAGCAATGCACCAGAGATCCCGACCAGCGATATGACGCGGTCAGGATCGCTGGTGCATAGCTAAGTGGTCGCTAGTGAGCTGCACCACAGGCAGATCTCACCAGTGAAATCGCAGGGGTTGGGGTCGCTACTAACCTGTCAGACGAGGCGATCCTGACGTCCTCCCGCCCACGTCCACGCGTCGCTCGTCTCCGCAGCAGGAAGCAGACGACGAGAAGCGGCCCAGGACGTTCTCGCGCGATCAGCGATAACCAGAGGGGGAGCGGTCGGAGGTAAGTATCAGACATATTGTTAGCGATATCGCTTAGTGTGACAGGCCCTTAAGAGCTTATCCAGAAGACCTGACAAGAGGATGCAGATTCCTAGCAGAGAAAGGAGCCGCTGATCATCTGGAGCCATGGACAGGGTGAGCAGTACCAGTGGAGCTGCGTGATAGGCGTTGGTCTCCCTGCACAGCGGAGACCAGAACCACGGCTGCGGGCATGACAAGACCGCTATCAATGAGCTGGATGATGCTGCTTCTCTTTTCTTGGGAAATCGGTTCCATGGCTCCTCCTCGATTCGAACCAATAACCATTCACTGGTGAATCAACCTAATAATAGACTGAGCTATTAGGTGTTTAGGTTTTATTTTATAGTATTCAGGAATAAAAATATGCTTCTACCACCAGAAGCAAAACAGGGACAACGCAGTGAAATGACAAGAATCTACATAACTAATAATTTGCTAAATAGATGCAAGTCAAATTTCTGTACAATATAGCCAAGACGATTGTCTATAAAATAGTGGTAGTCTCACGATCAAAGCAGTAGCAGATGGTGAAACATGGAGCCTGAAAGTCAAAAGTTCAAAACATTGTTACCCTTTTGCTCTTATATATTTTATATATTTATTTGCTCTTCACTGAATACAAGTAAGTAAGGGGCCTCAAAGAGGGGCCTCAAACTGTCCCTGGAGCTGGAACCTAATTATCCCTGTCACGGGGGTACTCTTAAAAGTAGAGAGGTCAGAATGTCCGACCTTACTATGCTCTTATAACTACCCTAATCTGTCCCCTCTCCCACCCCATGAGGCATGGGACAGAAATGAAAGGTAAACCAGTCAGAAAGGCAAAACAGCAATAACAGAAAACCTGTATAATACAAAAGCATTAACCTAAAATAGGGAGGAGGATAGAGACAGGGAGGAATAAATAAAATGGGAAAGGGAACAGAAGATAAGCACATATGTACAATAGTGACCTACAGAACACCACAACTCCAACTCTAAACTTCAACTACTTATCTTTAGTACATAGCACAGTAAGACAAATCTCCAATAGCAACAATAAAGTCCTATACAGCATAGTGTCTCCTAAAAGCAAGGAAGCTGTGTTCACCGGCAGGACAGAGAGGGTCTGGCCAGGTTTTATAGGAAGAGTTAACAACCAGATCAGATGTAGGTGAAATTATGCTGCATGTTTCTGGCCAGCATAGAAAGGGTTGTTAATATTTTCAGCACCAAAGGAAACCAAATTCATTTACTACTAGCTGAAGAGCCCGGCGCTGCCCGGGCACAGTAACTAACTGTGGTTAGTTATAGCAAATTATAATTATCCTCCATCCCATAGTCCCATGCCAATATACCCATCATACATATCCTCCACCCCATAGTCCCGTGCCCATATACCCATAATACATATCCTCCATCCCATAGTCCCATGCCCATATACCCATCATACATATCCACCATCCCATAGTCCCATGCCCATATACCCATCATACATATCCTCCATCCCATAGGCGAGTGTCCATATACCCATCACACATCCTTCATCTCATAGTCCCATGCCCATATACCCATCATACATATCCACCATCCCATAGGCCCGTGCCCATATACCCATCATACATATCCACCATCCCATAGTCGAGTGCCCATATACCCATCACACATCCCATGCCCATATACCCATCATACATATCCACCATCCCATAGGCCCGTGCCCATATACCCATCATACATATGATGGGTATATGGCCCGTGCCCATATACCCATCATACATATCCACCATGCCCATATACCCATCCCATGGGCCCATGCCCATATACCCATATAATAATATATAATCTTTATTTTTATATAGCGCTAACATATTCCGCAGCGCTTTACAGTTTGCACACATTTCATTTCACAATCTGAATTCCCTATCAGTATGTCTTTGGAGTGTGGGAGGAAACCGGAGTGCCCGGAGGAAACCCACGCAAACACGGGGAGAACATACAAACTCCTTGCAGATGTTGTCCTTGGTGGGATTCGAACCCAGGACCCCAGAGCCACCGTGCTGCCCATACTACCCATTACATATCCTTCATCTCATAGTCCCATGCCCATATACCCATCATACATATCCTCCATCCCATAGTCCCGTGCCCATATACCCATCATACACATCCTCCATCCCATAGTCCCGTGCCCATATATACCTATCATACATATCCTCCATCCCATAGTAGAGTGCCCATATACCCATCATACACATCCTCCATCCCATAGTCCTGTGCCCATATATACCCATCATACATATCCTCCATCCCAGAGTAGAGTGCCCATATACCCATCACACATCCTCCATCCCATAGTTCCATGCCCATATACCCATCATACATATCCTCCATCCCATAGTCAACCATTATGACATCATAATGAGCGGCGGGGCTTGCAACCTATGATGAATCAGCATCGCCATGGCAACCATTATGACATCATAATGAGGGGCGGGGCTTGATACGCACACACTTTTTCCCCATTATGTAGATAGGGGCATTATGACATCATAATGAGGGGTGGGACTTGACGCGCACACACTCTTTCCCCATTATGTAGACAGGGACAAAATTGTTTGGTGAATTGGAACGCGCGGGGTTAAAATTTCACCTCCCAACATAGCCTAGGACGCTCTCGGGGTCCAGACGTGTGGCTGTGAAAAATTTTGTGGCTGTAGCTGCGACGGTGCGGATGCCAATCCCGGACATACACACACACACATACACACATACATACATACATACACACTTTGAGCTTTATATATTAGATTGGATCCAAATACACAGGCTACAGTTGTGGCCAAAAGTATTTACACCCCTGCAATTTTTGTCAGATAATACTCAGTTTCTTCCTGAAAATGATTGCAATCACAAATTCTTTGGTATTATTATCTTCATTTAATTTGTCTTAAATGAAAAAACACAAAAGAGAATGAAGCAAAAAGCAAAACATTGATCATTTCACACAAAACTCCAAAAATGGGCCTGACAAAAGTATTGGCACCCTCAGCCTAATACTTGGTTGCACAACCTTTGGCCAAAATAACTGCGACCAACCGCTTCCGGTAACTATCAATGAGTTTCTTACAATGCTCTGCTGGAATTTTAGACCATTCTTCTTTGGCAAACTGCTCCAGGTCCCTGATATTAGAAGGGTGCCTTCTCCAAACTGCCATTTTTAGATCTCTCCACAGGTGTTCTATGGGATTCAGGTCTGGACTCATTGCAGGCCACCTTAGAAGTCTCCAGTGCTTTCTCTCAAACCATTTTCTAGTGCTTTTTGAAGTGTGTTTTGGGTTATTGTCCTGCTGGAAGACCCATGACCTCTGAGGGAGACCCAGCTTTCTCACACTGGGCCCTACATTATGCTGCAAAACTTGTTAGTAGTCTTCTGACTTCATAATGTCATGCACACGGTCAAGCAGTCCAGTGCCAGAGGCAGCAAAGCAACCCCAAAACATCAGGGAACCTCCGCCATGTTTGACTGTAGGGACCGTGTTTTTTTCTTTGAATGCCTCTTTTTTTCTCCTCTAAATTCTATGTTGATGCCTTTGCCCAAAAAGCTCTACTTTTGTCTCATCTGACGAGAGAACATTCTTCCAAAACGTTTTAGGCTTTTTCAGGTAAGTTTTGACAAACTCCAGCCTGGCTTTTTTATGTCTCGGGGTAAGAAGTGGGGTCTTCCTGGGTCTCCTACCATACAGTCCCTTTTCATTCAGACGCCGACGGATAGTACGGGTTGACACTGTTGTACCCTCGGACTGCAGAGCAGCTTGAACTTGTTTGGATGTTAGTTGAGGTTCTTTATCCAACATCCGCACAATCTTGCGTTGAAATCTCTTGTCAATTTTTCTTTTCTGTCCAAATCTAGGGAGGTTAGCCACAGTGCCATGGGTTTTAAACTTCTTGATGACACTGCGCACGGTAGACACAGGAACATTCAGGTCTTTGGAGATGGACTTGTAGCCTTGAGATTGCTCATGCTTCCTCACAATTTGGTTTCTCAAGTCCTCAGACAGTTCTTTGGTCTTCTTTCTTTTCTCCATGCTCAATGTGGTACACACAAGGACACAGGATAGAGGTTGAGTCAACTTTAATCCATGTCAGCTGGCTGCAAGTGTGATTTAGTTATTGCTAACACCTGTTAGGTGCCACAGGTAAGTTACAGGTGCTGTTAATTACACAAATTAGAGAAGCATCACATGATTTTTCGAACAGTGCCAATACTTTTGTCCACCCTCTTTTTTATGTTTGGTGTGGAATTATATCCAATTTGGCTTTAGGACAATTCTTTTTGTGTTTTTTCATTTAAGACAAATTAAATGAAGATAATAATAACAAAGAATTTGTGTTTGCAATAATTTCCAGGAAGAAACTGACTATCATCTGACAAAATTGCAGGGGTGTCAATACTTTTGGCAACAACTGTAAATAGAAGATTTACGATTTGCAGTACGCAGTGATCTTCTACCCCCAGATCTCCCAGGTTGGTGTAACACACTTGTGACATATGCTGTAGAAGATAAACACTGAAATAAGTACATATTAACATAATAAATGACGCAAAACAGAAATATCTAGCAAAAAACGCAAAATGATTATACTGTAATACGCTAAACTTAATTGCTTTAATGCCAGGGTCACAAGCGCGATGATTCTCTCATGGGATAGAATCATCTTGATTGTCAGTCGATTGTCTGTTTACTGTGATCCGATTCTCTCACATGCAAGAATTGGAGCACAGGTGTGGAAAAGATGCGGTAATAGCAGGTACGCAGGATGCAGTGACGAGACGCGAGACTGATTTGTGCTTTGGGTAATGACTTTTATAAATGGAAGCCGCTATGGCTATCCTAAGCAACCAAACAAAGTAACAACAATTGTCCTCGCAGGGAGTCAGCACAAACAAACACTATTAAGGTGAACATGACTACCCCGGCAAAGGCCGGTTACTATAAGGCCGCGGTATGGCCGACTACGGGTCCTTAGTTCTATTGTATCACTTATCCGTCCTGACGTCCCTCGGTATCTTGGATGATGTAGCTGCGGCGTCACAGCCGCTGGGCCCAGCTGTTGAAGATCTGGCGTAGTCTTTGGGCGCCCCAGGCCCAGGAGGTGTTGGGGCACAACAGGCCCTGGTTCAGTCCTTTGATGAGGTGACCCCCTGTAAAGACAGAGGGGTTCCGCTTGTAAGCGGGTTCAGGGAGTCTCCAGTCCCCAAGCAGGGGTGTGTTGCAGTTACTAGGAGTGGCGGTTGGTAGGCCACGTGCATGCCCTGAGGCTGGGCAAAGAGTTTCTCTGATGGCGAGGAGCAGGCCCCAACTGCCGACTGCAACGGGGTGATGGCGGCTGCGGGCGGTGATGGACAGGCCACAGCTGTGGGCTGAAGCGGGGTGGCAGTGTCCGCGTGCGGCAGTGGGCAGGCCGCAACCGCGGGCTGAAGTGAAGCAGCAGCGGCCGCGAGAGGCAGCAGACAGGCCGCAACGGGCTGGAGCAAAGCTGCAACGGCCACGGATTGGGGTGAAGCGGCAGTCTCTGGTTGGTAAGCTGGGCGCCTCCTCCCCGAAGGCCACTGTAAATCTCCCGTCTGTTGCTGGTCTCCTCTCTGGTCACTGTTTTTCGCTCTGGCGCTCTCACGCCCCCACAGTCTCTTGCTCAGTGTCTGCCGTTCTGCCAACTGCCTCCCCTGTGCGCTCCCTGCCCCTTTTATACTCGCCCCTCCCCTTGCTGTCATGTCACTCTCAGCCATCCACCTTCCTTCTCCGTTCCCTGGGTACAGTTCCCTTAGGAACCTAAATGGCGGCCCCCTTGATTCCGGCCCGGACACTCTGCGGGGGCCCTCCTCCCTACACTTCCCTATCCTGTATGCTCGCCAGTCCTCAGGCGAGGGCCTTAGTAAACTTGGGTTGGTCTGTGGAGATGTCAGTTTTTGTTGCCATATGAACTGGTCCTGTTTGTATTCTTCGGGGGGTTTGCCAGCCGTTGCATATCTAAGTTTGACTAGGGTGGAGTCTTCTGGGGTGGTGGTCGGTGGTGGACTAGCTGGTTCGAGCAGGCTATTTGGGTCCGTTGAGTTGTCATTGAGTGGAGAGCCCATGGATATCGTGGGGAAGTCTTCTTCATCATCCAGGTCCCAGACCACTGGCAATGGTTCAGAGACCTGAGGAGTAGGTTCAGGTTGTACCAGGTGGGTGGAAGTACATGGGTGTAACATATTACGGTGCACAATGCGAGTAGGCCGCGTTCTGTCTTTCTCGGGTCGTATTTCGTACACAGGTCCTTCAGGGTTTATACGGCGGAGAACTCGGTAGGGACTCTCTTCCCAGCGTGGCTCTAATTTGTTCTGGGGGCGTTGGTCTAGTACGAGTACCCGGTCTCCAGTTTGGAGATTGGGGGGTGGAGGCAGATTCCTCCCTGGGTGCTCTAAGTCCTGGAGTTTTGTATGAACAATTCGGTGGAGGGTTTGCAACAGGTGTTGGTGATTTAGTACCCACAATGATACTCCGGTCTAGGGCTGGGGTTCCTCTGGGTCCAATTCTACCTTGGTGATCCCTTTGCCGTCTCGCCCGAATAGCAGGAAGTAGGGAGTATAGCCAGTAACTCGGTGCACCCGGTTGTTATAGACCAATACTAGTTCAGGGACATATTCAGGCCAGCGTGACTTCTTGTCACTCTCCACGGTACGCAACATTTGAATTAATGTCCGATTAAATAGTTTGCAGGCAGTGGCGGATCTTAATAGGGGCAGATGGGGCGGTCGCCCCGTGCCCAAGGTTTTTTGGGGGCCCAGGGCAGGGGCCAATCCGGTCGGCATCTGTGTGAGCCGCCACCGCCCAGTGGCGTAGGAAGGGGGTTGCGGGGGGGTGCGGGGGGGCGGGCCGCACCAGGCGGCACGTGTGTGGGGGCGGCGCAGCATGGCAGGAGCAGAAATTCCTCCTCTCTGTGCTGTGGGACTCAGGAGAGAAGCGTGGAGGCGGACGGCCGAGGCACAGTGAGGAGAGAAGAGGACTGAGTATTAGCAGGAGATTTTGGCAGCGGCTAGCGCAGGTGGGTCACAGGTCACTCACCATTTGGGAGGAGGATGCTCTCTGCCTCTCCCCAGCCTCCCTCCATGCTCAGTCAGCTGCTGAGCTCTCCCTGCGGGCAGCTTCCTTCCTCAGTGTCACACAGAGTCACTCACACTCACCCACACAGCAGCCAGGCAGTCGCAGGCAGCCTCTGTAAGGCTGTGTGCACACACTGCGGATTTTGCTGCGGTTCCGCAGCGGTTTTTGACATGTCAATTCTTTCTGCGGATTCTCCTGTGGTTTGCCATCTCCTCTATTGAGGAGATGAAAAACCGCAGGGCAAAACCGCAGAGCAATCCGCAGGTAAAACCGCAGGTATTTTGACCTGCGGTTTCACCTGCGGATTTTACAAAATCCGCGCGGATGAATCCGCACCTAATCCGTAGCGTGTGCACACAGCCTAAGTGTAACTTATATGTTAACACAAAAAAATGGAGTGAAAGTCCAAAATATTTTAGAAACGTAAGAAATTTATTTGAGGAACAACCCCGTTATCCCGTGCTAAAGTGCTTACCCATCATGTGCTCCAGGACAAGTGCAGCGCCGCCACCAGCGCAAGTGCAGCGTGGCGGCGCTGCACTTGTCCTGGAGGCTGGAGCACATGATGGGTAAGCACTTTAGCATGGGATAACGGGGTTGTTCCTCAGGGTGCGCACCTGGGTTCTTCCCTACACTTTGTGTCCCGGTTTTATGGCCCATCATTACAAGAAGCACTTGGCTCCTTTTCACTTAATATTATATGGACAGGACAATTAGCAGCTGATATTACCCGATTCCTTCATTGTAGATGTTGTTTATAATTGTCAGTACGATTTTTATGTATAATAAATTTCTTACGTTTCTAAAATATTTTGGACTTTCACTCCATTTTTTTGTGTTAACATGTTATGTGGGAGTGTCCATTATCGATCCCCTTTGAGTCATAATTTTACAAATGGTGACTCGCCTGGGGTACATTGCGAATTGTTCCATTTGGTATTGTTTTATATATATATATATATATATATATATATAAGTGTGACTTATACTGCGGCCAGGGGCAGAGGAGGCGGAGCTGAGCCTGCACATTACTGTCTGTGCTGCCTGGGAGCACTGTCGCAGGCAGTGTGTCAGAAATGAATGTCTGTCTGTGACTGTGTGATTAATCATTAACATCCCTAACCAGTAGCCGGCCAGGCCGGTACCCCCTCCCAAGCGCGGCCATTTTATTCCTTTCCAGACCCCGCATCCGAGCAGGCCATTCACCGCCCGGGGGGGGCGCCAAATTCGGGAACAGCCGATTTAATATTATTTATATTGTTTGACCATGCAATACAATTTCTTGTGAGAAAAAAGTAATTTTTCTTTGTTTTTATGGTCTAATAAATGTTACAATTTGTATACCTAAAAATCAGCATATGCAGTGTTTTTGTGAGAAGAGCCACAAAATTTTGACAGAAAATGTTTTCCTGGGAAGTGGAGTACAGGGGCCCAGATTTTGTGAACAGCCCCGGGCCCATAGTCCACTTAATCCGCCACTGTTTGCAGGCCCCGTTTCCCTGTGGGTGAAATGGTGTGGTCCGGGATTTGTCGATACCGTAGAGACGATGGAGCTCCTCCATAACTTTTCCCAAGAAGCATGCTCCTTGGTCGGAATGTATTCGTTGAGGGTAGCCGTACACTTGTAAGAAGTTTCTACAAATTGCAGAGGCGGCCGACTCCGCGGTTTGGTCTCGAGTGGGAGTGACCACGGCGAACTTAGTGAAATGGTCCACCACGACGAGGCAGTGTTCGTACCCCTGGAATGCGGGACCAATAGTCAAGTAATCCACGTCAGTAGCTCGAGGGGTGCTGTGGTCACTATCGTTTGCACTTGGTCACGCAGTGTGGGCGGTTCTGGCTAACTCACATAGGCGGCAGGCCCGGCAAGTCTCGTCCACAGCAGCATGCAAGCGTGAATGGTAAATTTTCTGCTGCAACTATTGCAAAGTCTTTTGAGCCCCGAAGTGGGCCCCTTTTTCGTGTGCTTCTCGGGCCAGTTCGTTGAGTTGGATTCCAGTCACAACTAATGCCAAGTTGTCGTAGATGTTGCCCGTGATATTGTTTTACGATACAATACTCCCATTCTGATGACCAGTCTCTCCCATTGTCATAACATCAGCAACATATCCTGAGTCAAAGTCTGTCTGAGAGTCAGTGGGTAGTGTACCGGCAGCTACCCATCGTCGTAGGAGTCCAATTTCTTCGTCTTCTTGCTGCTGTTGGATCCATCTATCACGGGATTGCTCCAGCATGCCCTTTAGGGTTTCCGAGGAGGATACTTCCTGGGTGGCAGCTGTGAGCACGGCAGCTGTGAGGGCGAACGGTGTCTCTTCCCCTTCCAGTTCATTATCTCGACTTTTTCCTGGTGTGGTATGTCGGATTCTGGAGAGGGCGTCAGCGTGTACATTTTCAGCCTCTCTTTTATAGATGATCTTGTAGTTGAATTTGGCCATCCGTGCCACCCACCTCTGTTTCAGAGCCCCCAGTTTGGCATTCTCCAGATGGGCCAGCGGGTTGTTGTCAGTCCGCACCACCACTTCGGACCCGCCAGGTACTCTGCGATCCGCTCCGTCATGGCCCACACTACTGCGAGGAGCTCGAGCTTGAAGGAGCTGTAATTGTCAGGGTTGCGCTCGGAATCATGAAGTGATCGGCTTCCATAAGCGATCACTCTCTCCTGGCCGTCTTGAACTTGTGACAATACAGCCCCTAGCCCGTGGAGGCTCCAGTAGGTGTGTAGGATGAACGGTTGCGCAAAATCCACATAAGCTAACACCGGGGCACCCGAGAGTGCAGCCTTAAGGTCTTGGAAGGCCTCTTCTTGCGGTTGTTGCCACTGGATCTTCCACCCATTTGCCCCAGTGGGAGCCCCTTTCAGCAGGTCTTGCAGGGCTCAAGCTCGACGTGCAAAATTCTTTACAAAACGACGGTAGTATCCAGCCAAACCCAGGAAGGCCCGCACATCTTTTATCGTCTCTGGAGTATGCCATCCCTGGATGGCAGCAACCTTTTCCAGGGACGTCTTATGCCCTCCGCCGAGACGATATGCCCCAAATAATCGATCTGGGTGCGAAATTGGTGGCATTTCTGGGGTTTTACCTTCAACCCGTTCTTTTGCAGCTGGCTGAGTACCTGCCCTAACCACCTCAGGTGGTCCTCAAATGTGGCAGCATAGATGATAATATTGTCTAGGTATATCAATGTGGCCTCGAAATTGAGATCCCCCAGACCCCGCTCAATCAACCGCTGAAAGGTCCCTGGGGCGTTGGCCAGCCCGAACGGCATCCAATTGAACTCAAACAGTCCCATGGGAAGAATGAACGCCGTCTTAGCCCTGTCTTCTTCTGACATGGGCACCTGCCAGTACCCACTAGCCAGGTCTAAAGTCGAGAAGTTCATCGCCTTCCCCAAGGCGGACAAGGATTCTTCTATGCGGGGTAGTGGGTACAAGTCTTTGATGGTACAGGCGTTCAGCTTTTGATAGTCCACACAGAACTGTAGGGTGCCATCCTTTTTGCGGACCAACACGATGGGAGCCGCCCAGGGGCTGTGGCTTTCTCGGATGACCCCCTTTCGTAGCATTTGAGCAAGTAGAATTTTCACCTCTTGGTAGAGCTGTGGGGGAATTTGCCAATAATGTTCGCGAATAGGGGCTGCTCCTGCCGTGGGAATCCCATGGGTGATGGCGGTGGTACATCCAAAATCATCCTTGTGACTGGCAAATACCTCGTGTTACTGTCTGAGCAGTGTCTTTATCTGGGAAAGTTGGGCTGAAGTCAGGCCGGAGAGCTCGGCTCGCATTTGTTCCAGGATGTTTCGACCCTTCTCTTGGGTTGAGGTCTCAACAGCCTGCAGAGTCCAAATAGTCACTCCCCAAGGGTCCTCGGATTGCACTCTCATTTGGACCGCAGGGGCCAGCAGCACTTCTTCCAAAGGCCTGACCAGCTTGGCCATTTCGGCCCGGGGCTTCAGGACGATGTCTTGGTCTTCAAGGTTGACGCAGCGCACCAGGACGGTCCCCATCCGCACTGTGGTCAGGGAGCGGGCCACCAGTATGCCAGGAGGCAAGCGCTCTGAGTAACATGGCTCCACCTGCATCTCTACGCCCTATAATGGTATCGAGGCTCAGATCGGCAGGGCCACCACTGTCTGTCCAGGGGGCAGCACAAGCAGGGGAGCCACTGGCGCGATGACTTTGCGAAGGGCCTCGCCCTCCTGGCAGTCCTGGAGGACCGCGCTTCCCATACCAACTGCTGGAATACCTGTCCCTGGGCCATGCGGGAACCCCGTTGCTTCAGGGTCTCGTGCGTTGGGTCATTGAGGAGCAGATTGCCAAACTCCCAAAATATATTCATGCCCAGAATGACTGGATGCTGCTTATTGGTTTCCCCTTGTGTCAGGACCACTCCTCGGCGGCTGAGGGATTTACCACACAGTGTCACCTGCAACCACACCACTCTGGCAACAGGGACCGGTAGTTGATTGGCGGATACCAGTCTGATCATAGACCCCCACTGGGGTCTCGCTGCCTCAGGGAAATGCTGTCGGAAATAAGTTGCAGGCATGGTTGCTACTTGCGACCCTGTGTCCACTAGGCACCGGACGGCACGGCCCTCGACTTCTGCCCATACCACCGGACACTTTGCGACCAAATCTTTGGGAGTTCCACCACCCCTGATCGTGGTTTATGACTGCGAGCAGTGCCCCCCCCAGCACGGAGCCATCTAGTCTAACGGCCGCCGGGGGTGGGTATCTCCCACGACGCGGACACTCTCGGGCGACGTGGCCCAGCTCTCCGCATTCATAGCACCAGGGTTGCAATGAACAACCGCTTCGGGTAGGGCGAGGCCCCCAGGGACCGGGATTGAAACTAGGCTGTCCAGTCCCAGACACGGCCCTGTTTTTCACTTCGGCCAACTCTCCCTGGATGTTCTTCAACTCTTGCTTCATCTCCTCTATCCATTTGGGCTCCTCGACAGCATTCACGGAGGCCTCCACACTCCGGACTTTCCCCACGGGGACCGCCATTCCCTGCTCCTGCTCTCGCGCGCATGCTTGACTTCCCACCTCTGAGAAGTCCATACGTGGGTTCACTCTAACCTGCTCCCATAATGCCTGCTTTATTAACGGATCTCGCAGTCCAGTCTACAACAGGTCACATAGGGTAATGTCGATAGGTCCTACCCCTACGCCGTCCTTCCTTTCGATGGCCGTGTATAACTCTTGGAAGACATTCATATACTGGGTGATGGTCTCCCCCTCCCCCTGCATCCGACTGAACAACAGGGTCCTTAACTCTCCCACGTTGGTTGAGTCCCCATGGGTCTGTTCCAAAATCTGCAAAACTCTACCAAAGATGTTGCGGTGTCCCGGGGGCCTCAACATTACTGAATCCCGAGCCTCCCCGTCTAATGCCATGAGAGCTACTTCGACTTCCAGGTCAGGAGTCATCGGATGCATCCGAAAGAGCCCTCACATTCGCTCTGTTCAGCTCCATAGCATGGTATTAGAGCCGGAAAACCTAGGCAGGTTGCTTAGCATAGCCCTCAAAGAAATGCTAGACCGGGGGCCCTCGTTATCTGTTGAATTCACGGTCCTGCCATGGTCTGGGACACTGTTGTCCGCGCTCGGAGACTGCATCCTGCCAACTACGCCAAATGTGGTAATAGCAGGTACGCAGGATGCAGTGACGAGACACGAGACTGATTTGTGCTTTGGGTAATGACTTTTATAAATGGAAGCCTCTATGGCTATCCTAAGCAACCAAACAAAGCAACAACAATTGTCCTCGCAGGGACTCAGCACAAAACAAACACTATTAAGGTGAAAACGACTACCCCGGCAAAGGCCGGTTACTATAAGGCTGCAGTATGGCCGACTACGGGTCCTTAGTTCTATTGTATCACTTATCCATCCTGACGTCCCTCGGTGTCTCGGATGATGTAGCTGCGGCGTCGCAGCCGCTGGGCCCAGCTGTTGAAGATCTAGCGTAGTCTTCGGGTGCCCCAGCGCCCAGGAGGGGTTGGGGCACAACAGGCCCTGGTTCAGTCCTTTGATGAGGTGACCCCCTGTAAAGACAGCGGGTTCCGCTTGTAAGCGGGTTCAGGGAGTCTCCAGTCCCCAAGCAGGGGTTTGTCTCAGTTACTAGGAGTGGCGGTTGGTAGGCCGTGTGCATGCCCTGGGGCTGGGCAAAGAGTTTCTCTGTTGGCGAGGAGCAGGCCCCAACTGCCGACTGCAGCGGGGTGATGACGGCTGCGGGCGGTAATGGACAGGCCACAGCTGCGGGCTGAAGCAGGGTGGCAGCGTCCGAGGGCGGCAGCGGGCAGGCCGCAACTGCGGGCTGGAGTGAAGCAGCAGTGGCCGCGAGAGGCAGCGGACAGGCCACAACGGGCTGGAGCACAGCGGCAACGGCCGCGGATTGGGGTGAAATCTCCCCTCTGTTGCTGGTCTCCTCTTTGGTCACTGTTTGTCACTCTGGCTCTCTCACACCCCCACAGTCTCTTGCTCAGTGTCTGCCATTCTGCCAACTGCTTCCCCTGCGCGCTCCCTGCCCCTTTTATACTCGCCCATCCCCTTGATGTCCTGTCACTCTCAGCCGTCCACCTTCCTTCTCCATTCCCCGGGAACAGTTCCCTTAGGAACCTAAATGGCGACCCCCTTGGTTCCGGCCCCGACACCCTACGGGGGGCCCTCCTCCCTACAAAGACAAGTAACTTTCTCCATCTTTTCCATTGTCTGTGTCCTCTTAAATTGAATTGCACTCAGATTACATCCGAATATATATTCTGAAGTTTCACACAAATCCATAAACTTGTATGGGTAGATGTGATCCGAATTCCAGAGCGACTCAGAGTATGCTGTGATTTTTTTTCTCATGCCAAATAAGCATGAGGAAAAATAGCAGATCTGCACTGCACCATAGTATAACATTGATCCGAGTGCTATACGATAAAACATCTTAGCACTTGATGATCTTATACGCCCATATGAGTTAGGCCTAATGGTGATAATATAATGTTGAGAAATCAGGGCTCTTTAAATAAGCCAGGTATTCAAAATGATGTGGTGATAAAGCTGCAGCCACGGCTATAAGGGGAGATAAATAAAAGAGTACACTGGAGAAAGAGTACTCACAAGAGTATATTGTTGTTGAATTCCCTTTGTGGCCTACCTCTGGTTACTAGTGAAGGTAGTGGAGCTGGTTATATTGATAGAGGGGTCGCGAGTTCTCTTCCCGAGCTCCCTATGGTGGTCACTGGAGGTAATGGAGCTGATCTAATTAACAGAGGCCTGCCACCTGATAATGCATAGGATGACTGGAGATCTGGAGTTTCTGACTGGATTTAAGAGAGCCGACTCCCTCTATCCCTGCTGGTGATTTTTTCCTGTCTCCTGAGGTCTTAGTTTCCTGCTGCTCAAGCTAAGTGTTCTTTTGCTATTGTTCACATTTGATTTGGTTTTGTCTATTTCAGTTTTGTGTGGTCAGCCAGCCCCGGCTGCTCCAGTTCTACGGCAACCTGATATCTCACTTCCATTTCAGTTGGAGGTAGATGCTTCTGAGATTGGTGCAGGAGCTGTTTTGTCCCAAAAAGATCTAGTGACTTCTAAAATGAATCCCTGTGCCATCTTTTCTCAAAAATTCTCCCCATCTGAACGTAACTATGACGTGGGGAATCGGGAATTGTTGGCCATGAAATGGGCATTTGAAGAGTGGAGACATTGGTTGGAGGGAGCTAGACATCAAGTTGTGGTCCTCACCGACCACAAGAATTTGATTTATCTTGAATCAGTGAAACGCTTGACTCCTAGACAGGCTAGGTGGGCCTTGTTTTTCACACGTTTTAATTCTGTGGTCTCTTTTCTTCCGGGCACTAAAAATGTTAAGGCGGACGCCCTTTCTAGGAGTTTCTTTACGGATTCTCTTATTTTGACTGAACCTACTACCATTCTAGGTGAGTTCTTTCCGCCATCTCACCCGATTTGAGACGTGCCCTGGAGGAATTTCAGGAGGACAAACCTGAACATTGCTCTATGGGAAAATTGTATGTTCCTGACCAGTGGAGGAAGAGAGTAATGTCTGAAATTCATTGCTCTGCGTTGGCTGGTTATCCAGGTATTTTTGGTACCAGAGATTTGGTGAGTCGGTCTTTTTGGTAGCCTGCCTTATCTCGTGATGTCAGGAATTTTGTGCAGCCCTGTGGGACTTGTTCCTGGTCTAAACCCTGTTCTCGTTCTAGTGGGTTGTTGATGCCCCTGCCTGTGCCCAAGAGGAAATGAACCAATATCTCAATGGATTTTATTTCTGATCTTCCTGTCTCTCAGAGAATGACTGTTATCTGGGTGATTTGTGATAGATTTTCTAAAATGATCCATGTTGTACCACTCCCAAAGTTGCCATCTTCTTCAGAGTTCGTGCCCTTGTTTTTACAGCAGGTTGTTCGGTTGCATGGGATTCCTGAGAACATTTGGTCGGATAGAGAAGTCCAGTTTGTTTCCAGATTTTGGAGAACTTTTTGTTCCAAACTGGGAATTCAGTTATCTTTCTCCTCTGCATTTCATCCTCAGACCAATGGGCAGACTGAGAGAACAAACCAGACTTTGGAGTCCTATTTGAGATGTTTTATACCTGCTGATCAGGATGACTGGGTCTCATTTTTGCCCTTGGCTGAATTCGCGCTAAACAATAGAGCTAGTTCTGCCACTTTGATGTCGCCCTTTTTCTGTAACTTTGGGTTTCATCCTCGATTTTCTTCAGGGCAAGTGGAATCTTCGACCTGCCCAAGTGTGGACACTGTCATAGAGAGAATGCAGCAGATTTGGGACCAAGTGGTGGATAAGTTGTCCTTCTCTCAGGAAAAAGCCCAACGGTTTTCCAACTGGCATAGGACCATTGGTCCCCAGTTTAAAGTGGGTGATATGGTTTGGTTGTCGTCAAAGAATATTCCTATGAAGGCTGCGTCTCCAAAGTTCAAGCCAAGATTCATTGGACCTTATAAGATTTTGGAGATTCTTAATCCTGTTTCTTTTCGATTGGCTCTTCCAGTTACATTTAAGATCCATAATGTGTTTCATAAATCTCTGTTGAAGAGGTTTGTGGAGCCAGTAGTTCCTATGGTGGCACTTCCTGACCCTGTATTGGTTAAAGGCAATGTGGAATATGAGGTAGAGAAAATATTGGAGTCTCGTTTGGCTAGACGGAGACTCCAGTACTTGGTCAAATGGAAGGGTTTTGGCCAGGATGATAATTCTTAGGTCTCTGCTTCTGACATTCATGCCGATAGATTGGTTTGTGCTTTTCACCGGGCCCATCTTGATCGGCCTGGTGGCGTGGATGAGGGTTCGGTGACCCCTCCTCAAGGGGGGGTACTGTTGTGAATTCCCTTTCTGGCCTACCTCTGGTTACTAGTGAAGGTAGAGGAGCTGGTTGTATTGATAGAGGGGTAGCGAGTTCTCTTCCTGGGCTCCCTCTGGTGGTTACTTTAGGTAATGGAGCTGATCTAATTAACAGAGGCCTGCCAACTGATAATGAGGAGGATGACTGGAGATCTGGAGTTTCTCACTGGATTTAAGGCAGCCTACTCCCTCTTAGTTTCCAGCTCAGTCCCTGCATGCTCAAGCTAAGTGTTCTTTTGCTGTTGTTCACATTTGATTTGGTTTTGTCTATTTCAGTTTTGTGTGGTCAGCCAGCCCCGGCTGGGGCTGTGCTGAATTTCCATCCTTATGTTACTGTTTGTGCCAGTTTGTTTTTGTCCCTTATTAGATTGGCCTCTTTTTGCTCTGCTTTCAGAATATACCAGAGTGCTGATATAGTGGGCAAAGTCTAGTGACTTCAGTATTTTTTCTATCAGACGTGTTTGGCATTTTTTGCAGGGTTTTTTGCGTGATTCCAGACAGTGTCTTTCCTTTCCTGTCCTCTCTAGTTAGTGTGGGCCCCATCATTTGCTCAGTCTATTTTCCTACCTGCATTTGTGTTTTCATCTTGTCTCACCGGCAATATATGTTTGGGGGCTATCTATTCCTTTGGGGTCTGCTCTGGGGCAGTTTAGATTTCCCCTTTCTTGCTTTAGGCTTATTTAGTTCTCCGGCTGTGTCGAGGCATCTAGGATCATCGTAGGTACGCTCCACGGCTACTGCTAGTTGTGTGGATAGGATCAGGGGTCTGCAATCCGCTTAGTTACCAACCTCTCCGGTTTTCTGTGGCTTAGTTTGGTCTTGCTTTCCTCCTTGATGACCCAGTCATAACAGTATATAAAAGACGAATTATACAATGCTCAAAAAATAAAAGGAACACTTAAACAACACAATGTAACTTCAAGTCAATCATACTTATGTGAAATCAGCCTGTCCAGTTATGAAGCAACACTGATTGTGAATAGAGATGAGCGAATATACTCGTTGCTCTAGATTTCTCGAGCATGCTCGGGTGATCTGCGAGTATTTTGGCGTTCTCGTAGATTCTAGACAGCCTGAACACATGTGTGGATTGCCTGTTTGTTAGGTAGCCGCAAATCATGCAATTATGGCGACAGAAACTAAATCTCCGAGCATGCCAAAATACTCGGAGGACACCCGAGCAACGAGTATACTCGCTCATCACTAATTGTGAATCAATTTATTTTGTTGTTGTGTAAATGGAACAGACAACACATAGAAATGATAGGCAATTAGCAAGACAGCCCATATAAAGGAGTGGTTCTGCAGGTGCTGACCACAGACCATGTCTCTGTTCTCATCCTTTTTGGTATTTTGGTCACTTTTGTCATTGCTCTCACCCCTAGAGGTAAAGTAGCATGAGGTGGTGTCTACAGTACAACCCACAGTAGTTGCTCGGGAGGTGCAGCTCATTCAGGATGGCACATCAATGCAAGCTGTGGCAAGAAGGGTAGCGGTGTTTGTCAGCACAGGATCAAGAGCATGGAGCAGACCCTGGAGACAGGGCAGTACACCAGGAGCTGTGGAGGCATCCGTAGGAGGGCAACAACCTAACATCAGGACCATTAGCTCCTCCTGATGTTTGAGCATACATCTATGTGTTTGCTCAAACTTTCAGGAACAGACTCTATGAGGGTGGTATGAGTGCCTGACGTCCACAAATGGGTGTTGTGCTTACAGCCAAACATCGTGCAGGGCTATTGGCATTTGCCAGAGAACACCAAGAGTGACAGATCTGACATTGGCACCCTGTGCTCTTCACGGATGAGAGCAGGTTCAAACTGAGCACATGTGACAGATGTGACAGAATCTTGAGATGCCATGGAGAATGTTCTGCTGCCCGAAATACCCTCCAGCATGACCTGTTTGGCAGTGGGTCAGTAATGGTGTGGAGAGGCATTTCTTTGGCGGGCCACACAGTCCTCCATGTGCTAGACAGAGATACCCTTAATGCCATTAGGTACTGGGATGAGATCCTCAGACCCACTGTAAGACCATATGCAGATGCAAATGGGCCCTGGGTAACTTCTGAAACATGAGAACACTAGGCCTCATGCGGCTGAAGTTTTTCAGCAGTTCCTGCATGATTAAGGCATTGCTCTATGGACTGGCCTGCCCACATCTGATTTCAATCGAGCACATCTGGGACATAATGTCTCCTTCCCTTCACCAAAGCCACGTTGCACCACAGACTTGCGAGGAGTAGAGTTGAGCGAAACGGGTCGAAAAAATTCAAAAGTCGCCGACTTTTGGCAAAGTCGGGTTTCATGAAACGAAACCCGACCCTAGGATGAGGTCGGCCACGAGGTCGGCGACTTACGCGCCAAAGTCGCGTTTCAAAAGTTTGTTTTGCGCTCTTTTTCAGCCAATCAGGATCCACGGACACTGTGGGCAACGTGATGACATAGGCACGGGTCACCACCATCTTTCAGAAGGGCATGCAAGTGATTGGCTTGCTTTGGTGGGCGTCACAGGGGGTATAAAAGGGCGTGCACGCCGACCGCCATCTTACTTCTGCCGATCTTAGTATAGGGAGAGGTTGCTGCTGATTCTGTAGGGAGAGCGTTAGGCAGGGAAGAAGACAAAAAAACTGCTTCTGCTGCTAGCGATTTGGCCTGCACAACACACCAGTCACTGTGTGTGCAGTGCAAGGGGAGGCTATATAGTGGTGTATCAGTGGTGTTGGTTGTTGGGCTGCCTTTTAAGGCTTCCTGACAGGCTGGCATTGCTGTTTACCCACTGCTCCGCAAACTGCTTTTTTAAAAGCAATCCCAATTTTTTTTTTTTGTCCTGCTGAGAAGAAAAAAAAACTGCTTCTGCTGCTAGCAATTTGGCCTGCACAACACACCAGTCACTGTGTGTGCAGTGCAAGGGGAGGCTATATAGTGGTGTATCAGTGGTGTTGGTTGTTGGGCTGCCTTCTAAGGCTTCCTGACAGGCTGGCAA
Source organism: Dendrobates tinctorius (assembly GCF_039654945.1). NCBI lineage: Eukaryota > Metazoa > Chordata > Amphibia > Anura > Dendrobatidae > Dendrobates > Dendrobates tinctorius. Next base: position 28,652,908 of record NW_027361703.1, on the reverse strand, counting down.
TGCTGTTTACCCACTGCTCCGCAAACTGCTTTTTTAAAAGCAATCCAATCTTCCTTATCCTCTAGTCACTTTTGTCACAGCTGTGCCATCGAGCCTGTCACATAGCGCTCAGATATTCATTGGGCCTCACACAATCCAAAAGTGTCCAGTGTCCAAAAGTGTGTGCAGAGATTCAAAATCTCCCTTATCCTCTAGTCACTTTTGTCACAGCTGTGCCATCGAGCCTGTCACATAGCGCTCAGATATCAGTGGGCCTCACACAATCCAAAAGTGTCCACTGTCCACAAGTGTGTGCAGAAATTCAAAATCTCCCTTATCCTCTAGTCACTTTGGTCACAGCTGTGCCATCGAGCCTGTCACATAGCGCTCAGATATCAGTGGGCCTCACACAATCCAAAAGTGTCCACTGTCCACAAGTGTGTGCAGAAATTCAAAATCTCCCTTATCCTCTAGTCACTTTTGTCACAGCTGTGCCATCGAGCCTGTCACATAGCGCTCAGATATCAGTGGGCCTCACACAATCCAAAAGTGTCCACTGTCCACAAGTGTGTGCAGAAATTCAAAATCTCTCTTATCCTCTAGTCACTTTTGTCACAGCAGTGCCATTGAGCCTGTCACATAGCGCTCAGATATCAGTGGGCCTCACGCAATCCAAAAGTGTCCATTGTCCACAAGTGTGTGCAGAAATTCAAAATCTCCCTTATCCTCTAGTCACTTTTGTCACAGCAGTGCCATCGAGCCTGTCACATAGCGCTCAGATATCAGTGGGCCTCACACAATCCAAAAGTGTCCACTGTCCACAAGTGTGTGCAGAAATTCAAAATCTCCCTTATCCTCTAGTCACTTTTGTCACAGCTGTGCCAACGAGCCTGTCACATAGCGCTCAGATATCAGTGGGCCTCACACAATCCAAAAGTGTCCACTGTCCACAAGTGTGTGCAGAAATTCAAAATCTCCCTTATCCTCTAGTCACTTTTGTCACAGCTGTGCCATCGAGCCTGTCACATAGCGCTCAGATATCAGTGGGCCTCACACAATCCAAAAGTGTCCACTGTCCACAAGTGTGTGCAGAAATTCAAAATCTCCCTTATCCTCTAGTCACTTTTGTCACAGCTGTGCCATCGAGCCTGTCACATAGCGCTCAGATATCAGTGGGCCTCACACAATCCAAAAGTGTCAACTGTCCACAAGTGTGTGCAGAAATTCAAAATCTCCCTTATCCTCTAGTCACTTTTGTCACAGCAGTGCCATCGAGCCTGTCACATAGCGCTCAGATATCAGTGGGCCTCACACAATCCAAAAGTGTCCAGTGTCCAAAAGTGTGTGCAGATATTCAAAATCTCCCTTATCCTCTAGTCACTTTTGTCACAGCTGTGCCATCGAGCCTGTCACATAGCGCTCAGATATCAGTGGGCCTCACACAATCCAAAAGTGTCCAGTGTCCAAAAGTGTGTGCAGATATTCAAAATCTCCCTTATCCTCTAGTCACTTTTGTCACAGCAGTGCCATCGAGCCTGTCACATAGCGCTCAGATATCAGTGGGCCTCACACAATCCAAAAGTGTCCACTGTCCACAAGTGTGTGCAGAAATTCAAAATCTCCCTTATCCTCTAGTCACTTTTGTCACAGCTGTGCCATCGAGCCTGTCACATAGCGCTCAGATATCAGTGGGCCTCACACAATCCAAAAGTGTCCAGTGTCCAAAAGTGTGTGCAGATATTCAAAATCTCCCTTATCCTCTAGTCACTTTTGTCACAGCAGTGCCATCGAGCCTGTCACATAGCGCTCAGATATCAGTGGGCCTCACACAATCCAAAAGTGTCCACTGTCCACAAGTGTGTGCAGAAATTCAAAATCTCCCTTATCCTCTAGTCACTTTTGTCACAGCTGTGCCATCGAGCCTGTCACATAGCGCTCAGATATCAGTGGGCCTCACACAATCCAAAAGTGTCCAGTAGAGTTAAGCGACTTTTGGTTTTTTAGGGTCGCGTTTCGTTTCGTGAAACCCGACTTTTCCAAAAGTCGGGTCGAGCAAGATCGTCCGATTATAGGGAAAAGTCAGGGTCGTCCCGAAACACGAAACCCAATGTAAGTCAATGGGGAATAAAAGTCGACAGTGAGAGGAGGACAGGAAACACACCTACAGTGCCCATTTGAATGCCAAAAGCATCAATTCTTCTTTCTTAAGCTTGTCAACCTTAATTAACTTCATAATACAAGTTACGCACTGAAAAATGGGGGTTATTTGGCTACAAACTGTGGGGGGGGAGGGCTGGCTCCAGGTTTTCATGTGCCCTGGGCGAAAGAGCGCCCCTTTAACACATACCACAACTCATCATGCTCCGATACGGCAGAGAAATAGCGGTATAGTCCAATGAAAAATACCTCACTTTTTACATCTCATGACGAGGCCCATCTATTTCTCCATACAGAATCATTGGTCCCATATAATGTTTGAAACAGTATATGATGAGCTCCACATAATGCTACAGTATATGTTGGTCCCCATGGATGAAGCTCCACTGTCTTATGGGCCCAAATAATGCTCCAAACATAATGGGCCACATTTCTAATGCTCTAGTGTATAATGGGCCCTGTAAATGCTGCTCCAGTGTCTGATGTCCACCTTTGGAATGTTCCAGTGTATGGTGGGCCCCATCTATCATTCTCCAGAGTATAGTGCTCCCCAAAAATTGCTGTCCCAACATTGAAAACAATCAAATAAGTCTCCTCACTAGGGAATCCCTGTACTAGTCTGGACAGGTGCTGTAGCTTGCTTAACAGCTGGCCAGCCGTTCTCACGCCCAGTATGGATTACACGTGATTGCACAAAGGTGAGAAAGGGTACCGTATCCCCAGATAACATGTATGGATAGCGTACACATTCAAAATATATGTCTCAGGAGGCAGGCTCAGACGGTGTTAGGCCCAGAATGGATTGCACGTGATTTCACAAAGGTTAGAAAGGGTACCGTATCACCGGATAACATGTATGGATAGCGTACACATTCAAAATATATGTCTCAGGAAGCAGGCTCAGACGGTGTTAGGCCCAGTATGGATTGCACGTGATTGCACAAAGGTTAGAAAGGGTACCGTATCACCGGATAACATGTATGGATAGCGTACACATTCAAAATATATGTCTATACAGCATGAGGCAGGCTCAGACGGTGTTAGGCCCAGTATGGATTGCACGTGATTGCACAAAGGTTAGAAAGGGTACCGTATCCCTGGATAACATGTATGGATAGCGTACACATTCAAAATATATGTCTATACAGCATGAGGCAGGATCAGACGGTGTTAGGCCCAGTATGGATTGCACGTGATTGCACAAAGGTTAGAAAGGGTACCGTATCCCTGGATAACATGTATGGATAGCGTACACATTCAAAATATATGTCTCAGGAGGCAGGCTCAGACGGTGTTAGGCCCAGTATGGATTGCACGTGATTGCACAAAGGTTAGAAAGGGTACCGTATCCCTGGATAACATGTATGGATAGCGTACACATTCAAAATATATGTCTATACAGCTTGAGGCAGGCTCAGACGGTGTTAGGCCCAGTATGGATTGCACGTGATTGCACAAAGGTTAGAAAGGGTACTGTATCCCTGGATGACATTTATGGATAGCGTACACATTCAAAATATATGTCTATACAGCATGAGGCAGGCTCAGACGGTGTTAGGCCCAGTATGGATTGCACGTGATTGCACAAAGGTTAGAAAGGGTACCGTATCCCTGGATAACATGTATGGATAGCGTACACATTCAAAATATATGTCTATACAGCATGAGGCAGGCTCAGACGGTGTTAGGCCCAGTATGGATTGCACGTGATTGCACAAAGGTTAGAAAGGGTACCGTATCCCTGGATAACATGTATGGATAGCGTACACATTCAAAATATATGTCTATACAGCATGAGGCAGGCTCAGATGGTGTTAGGCCCAGTATGGATTGCACATGATTGCACAAAGGTTAGAAAGGGTACCGTATCCCTGGATAACATGTATGGATAGCGTACACATTCAAAATATATGTCTCAGGAGGCAGGCTCAGACGGTGTTAGGCCCAGTATGGATTGCACGTGATTGCACAAAGGTTAGAAAGGGTACCTTATCACCGGATAACATGTATGGATAGCGTACACATTCAAAATATATGTCTCAGGAGGCAGGCTCAGACGGTGTCAGGCACAGTATGGATTTGACGGCCCAGATTACACAGCGGCGGAGCAGGGAGAGGTAAAGATTGCAAATGCTGGGGCCCTGCCCAAGCAAGGGGGGCCCACTCGTGGGCGTCGGTACTGGCACTGGGCCCCTCATAGTACAGCGGTGTGTCTGACGGCGGGTGTGCACCACCACCGTCAGAGACACTTGATTGCACTATGAGGGACCCTGTGCCAGTGCCCGCGCCCAAGAGTCGGCCTACCCACCTGTCCAGGGCAACGGCACTCGCACGGTGTCGTGCGGTAGGTGGTGACCCCGGCCATGATGGGGGAGGCAGCACAGTTAGGGAGTTTTAGAAAGTGGCATATGTTGATGTTGGACATTCAGCTGATGCAAAAGGCGAAATAGGTGAAGTACCAGGAAGAGGTGGACGAAAGCAAGCCATTTTTCTGTCACCCTATGTGTCATCAGGGGAAGGTGGGACAAAATCCTTGGAAACCCATGCGTGGTTCATTTTAATGAAGGTTAGATCATCCACATTTTGGGTTGACAGACGGGTCCTTTTTTCTGTCAGGATTGATCCAGCTGCACTGAAGACTCTTTCCGATAGCACACTTGCAGCTGGGCAAGCGAGCTCCTGTAAGGCATATTGGGCCAATTCAGGCCAGGTGTCCAGTTTAGCGGCCCAATAGTCAAAGGGGAATGACCGTTCATCATTTTGGCAATGCGGGGGTCCCTTTTTAGGATCTGCAAGGCATAATCTGACATGTGGGCCAATGTTCCCGGTGTCAATGATGCACTGCGAGTGCTGGGTGGAGGAGCACTTTCTGGCAAATCCACATCCCTCCAGTCACGCACAAACCCTGTACCAGACCTTGCCACGCCAACATTTTCACTTGCCCCACGAGATGCATCCTCCTCCCCTAAGTAATCATCCCCATCATCCTCCTCCTCCTCCTCTTCTTCCTCCACCTCGTCCAGGAGAGGTCCCTGAGCAGACAATGGCTGAATGTCATCAAGGATTCCCTCCTCCTCTTCCTCCTCATCAACATTGGCTGCAGACGCCTGCTCCTTAAGGTGCGTCAAAGTTTGCATGAGCAGACGCATAAGTGGGATGCTCATGCTTAGGATGGCGTCGTCTGCACTTACCAGCCATGTGCATTCCTCAAAACACTGAAGGACTTTACAAAGGTCTTTCAGCTTCGACCACTGCACACCTGTCAACTCCATGTCTGCTCTCAAAGTGCCTGGCCGTGTATCCTCCCACAAATGCATTATGGCCTGCCTCTGCTCGCACAGCCGCTCCACCATGTGCAGGGTGGAGTTCCACCTTGTTGCAATGTCGATAATGAGGCGGTGGTTGGGAAGGTGGAGCAATCTCTGCAGCTTCTGCATACGAACGGAGTGGAGGCGACCGGCGGATGTGCGCGGAGTGTACAGGCGACCGGCGGATGTGCGCGTACAGTCTTCGCACCTTCTGGAGCAGGGCTGTTAACTCCGGATAATTTTTGAGGAAGCACTGCACCACCAGGTTCAAGGTGTGAGCCAAGCAAGGTATGTGGCTGAGTTTTGAAAGGGCTATGGCTGCCACAAAATTACGGCCGTTATAGAATCATAGAATCATAGAATCATAGAATCATAGAATCGTAGAGTTGGAAGGGACCTCCTGGGCCATCTGGTCCAACCCCCTGCTCAAAGCAGGATTCGCTAAATCATCCCAGTCAGATGTCTGTCTAGCCTCTGTTTGAAGACTTCCATTGAAGGAGAACTCACCACTTCTCGTGGCAGCCTGTTCCACTCATTGATTACTCTAACTGTCAAAAAGTTTTTTCTAATATCTAATCTGTGTCTCCTCCCATTCAGTTTCATCCCATTGCTTCTAGTCTTTCCTTGTGCAAATGAGAATAAAGTTGATCCTTCTACAATGTGACAGCCCTTTAGATATTTGTAGACAGCTATTAAGTCTCCTCTCAGTCTTCTCTTTTGCAAACTAAACATTCCCAAATCCTGCAACCTTTCCTCATAAGACAGGGTTTGCAGACCGGTCACCATTCTGGTCGCTCTTTTCTGAACTTGCTCCAGTTTGTTGATGTCTTTTTTAAAATGTGGTGCCCAAAACTGGACACAATATTCCAGATGAGGTCTGACCAAAGAGGAGTAGAGGGAAATAATGACTTCACGTGATCTAGACTGTATGCTTCTGTTAATACATCCTAGAATTGCATTTGCCTTTTTTGCTGCTGCATCACACTGTTGACTCATATTCAGTCTGTGATCTATTAGTATACCCAAGTCTTTTTCACATGTGCTGTCACTTAGCCCTATTCCTCCCATTCTATATATGGTTTTTTCATTTTTATTGCCCAGATGTAGTATTTTGCATTTCTCCCTGTTAAAAACCATTCTGTTAGTTGCTGCCCACTTCTCCAGTTTATTTAAATCTTTTTGAATTCTCTCTCTCTCTTCTCTAGTATTAGCTATCCCTCCTAGCTTTGTGTCATCAGCAAATTTAATCAGTTTACCCTCAATTCCTTCATCTAAATTGTTGATAAAGATGTTGAACAATACAGGGCCCAGGACAGAGCCCTGTGGTACCCCACTTGAGACATTCTTCCAACTGGATGTGCAGCCATTTATGACCACTCTTTGGGTCGTAACTATCATTAACTACCTTGTCTGCCTCAAGATGTACACTGCCCAGCCATGACTCAGTTTGTCGCTTCAAGTACTCGGCCAGCACCTCGGCGGTGTGTCTGTCGCCCAAACACATCATCTGCAACACAGCCTGCTGACGCTTTCCACTAGCTGCTCGATAGGGGGACACATCGTGTGCAACAGTGGCAGCTGCAGATGGAGTGCTCGTACGACTGCGCTCTGTGGACGAGCTTTCGCTTCTGGAGGAGGAGGAGGAGGAGGAGGAGGGTGGAACGCCTACAGCCAACTGTTTCCTATACCGTGGGCTAGGCAGCACTGTCCCACCACCGCTGTCCCCTGTGGACCCTGCATCCACCACATTAACCCAGTGCGCAGTGATGGACACGTAACGGCCCTGGCCATGCCGACTGGACCATGCATCAGTAGTGAGGTGCACCTTTCCGCTCACTGACTGCTTGAGTGCATGGACAATGCGGTCTTTCACATGATGGTGGAGGGCTGGGATGGCTTTGCGAGAGAAGAAGTGGCGACTGGGTAGGTCATAGTGTGGTACTGCATAGGCCATGAGTTTGCGGAAAGCTGTGCTTTCCACCAACCGAAAGGGCATCATCTCAAACGAGATTAGTTTGGCAATGTGGGCGTTCAAACCCAGTGTACACGGATGAGAGACTGAGTACTTTCTTGACCTACTCATAGTGTCTGGGAGGGTGAGCTGGACTTGAGAGCTGCATATGGTGGAAGTAGCGGTGGACAGGGCGGACTGAGAGAGGGTTGATGATGGTGATGGAGTTGGTGTTCTTTCTGATGGCCTAGAATCAGTCTTTCGTTGATATAACAGTGGGATTCCCTGACTGCTGTGGTCTTGCAACGACACCTCAACATTTGCTGCTGTGCTAACCGGTGGGCTTACAGTGGGGGAAACAATGTAGCGTTGCTGACTACCTTCGTTGTGATCAGTTGCACATGTGGCACTTGAGGTTTGGTGTTGTGTCCACGCTTGCAAGTGCATGCTGGTTAAATGTCTAAGCATGCAACTGGTATTCAAATTTTTCAGATTTTTCCCTCGGCTAAAGGTCTTTGTGCACTTCTTACAGATAACCTTGGCCTGATCATGAGGATTTTGTTCAAAAAAGTGCCACACTGCACTCTTCCTACTTTGGCAGACATTTTGCGGCCTAGCACGCTGTGATCTTTTGACCCTCTGGACAAGCTGTCCAGTAACTCTTTTGATGTTTGGAACCTGTCTTTGGAGTGCTCCGGGCCTGCCAGATAACAGCTGTTGCGATGTCGATGTCTGCTGTGGATGCTCCTCATCTGAGCTATTGGAAGCAGCACCCTCTTCCCCCAATGGATGCCAATCTGGGTCAACAACTGGGTCATCCATCACCTCCTCTTCTATGTCATGTGCACCTTCCTCTGTGTCACCGTGTATGGTGGTATAGTGTGCGGGAAGGGGCACCTGAGTCTCATCAGGGTCAGAATCTGGCTCTGTACACTGCGAGGACAATGTACTGCTCTGAGTGAATGTACCAGCAGAATCATCCATCAGCGGCTGTGCATCAGTGCACTCCATGTCAGATTCATCTTGGCCTGGGTAATTCACCATTTCACTTGATAATCCAGGCATGGTATGTGAAAACAGCTCCATGGAGTAATCAGTAGTATGGCCTGCGTCATCCTTCAATCTTGGTTGGGGTGAAGGACACAAGGAAAGGTGTGGTTCATGAACATGAGCCTCCAATGACGACTCAGTGCTTTTACTTTTTACAACTGAAGAAGAGGAGGCGATAGAGCTGGAGGCTGAGTCAGCAATGTAAGACAAAACTTTTTCCTGATGCTCTGGCTTTAAAAGCGGTTTGCCAACTCCTAGAAAACTAAGCGTTCGAGGCCTTATGTAGCCAGACGATGACGCAGGGTCAGCACCTCCTGCATTCGGTCCTATTTTGCTCTTGCCACTACCATCAGATCCACCACCAACACCATCATTACCAGCTGCCAACCCCCGCCCAATTCCACGGCCTCTTCCACCATTTTTGGTAGAAATGTAGACAAAATCCAACAAACTATATAGTAATGTAAAACAAGGTACAAGGTGTCTATAGGACAGGGGAGATTTTGAATTTCTGCACACACTTTTGGACAGTGGACACTTTTGGATTGTGTGAGGCCCACTGATATCTCAGCGCTATGTGACAGGCTCGATGGCACAGCTGTGACAAAAGTGACTAGAGGATAAGGGAGATTTTGAATATCTGCACACACTTTTGGACACTGGACACTTTTGGATTGTGTGAGGCCCACTGATATCTCAGCGCTATGTGACAGGCTCGATGGCACTGCTGTGACAAAAGTGACTAGAGGATAAGGGAGATTTTGAATATCTGCACACACTTTTGGACAGTGGACACTTTTGGATTGTGTGAGGCCCACTGATATCTCAGCGCTATGTGACAGGCTCGATGGCACTGCTGTGACCTAAGTGACTAACCGCCCCCTCCATGTATTGGTAGACTGTGAGCGGTTGTTTCATCGGTATTCTTGCACCTGTGTTGCCATCTTAATTATATGGGTCCATTTCATCCTGATAGTGCATTTGTTTGGAGGCCTGGACGGGTAAACCTTTTTGCTGTTTTCTGTTTTCATCAGTGGTATGCACCTGTGCTGCCCCAGCCTTTATCAATGGAGGTCTACTGCATCCTGCTAGTGCATTAGTCAGGGTCTTGGTGAGTCTACCTTTCAAATGTGTTTATTTTCCAGAGTCCTCTATGCCAGCGCAGATGGCAGAACGGGTGGTGATGGACTGGTTTGTGCACTCTCTACAGATGCCCGTACAGACTTGGGTTGCCCAGGGTGATCCCCGGAATGGTCGAGAGATACCAGGGGATGGAAGGTTCAGTGGGAAAGCAAACTACTCCATACTGGGGTCCCAACAGGGGGAGGCCCAAAAGTGGGTGGGGTGCCCATACTGTTTGTTTATGCAGTGAATGCAAGTGCTGCCACAAATCTGGACACACTCCAATACCCCTTGGTAGAGATGTGGAGGAGGGCCTCATAAAACAATTTTCCCATTATGAAGTGGGTCTCCCATAGTGTTTGCCAATGCTGTGAATGCAAGGGCTGCCAAAAAATTGGAGCCACTCCAATGCCCCTTTGAAGAGACGTAGAGGAGGGCCTCATGAAAAAAGGTTCCCATTACAAAAGGAGCGGGTCTCCTATACTTGTAATGCCCATACACTAAGTGTATGGGCTGACAAATATTTACCCCTGGAGGTATGCATGATCATACTGTATAACCATTATTTTTTGTACGGGCATCATAAACACCCTTTAAAAAATTATGTGCGTGTTGCATCATGGACCACGGTCAACCTGGTGATATAGTGCTGGTGGATGATGAAGATGAGAAGAAGGAGGAGGATAACATCAAATAGCCAAAATCATGAAGTATATACCCAGGTGTGGGTGTGAAGAGGTACACAGGAATAAACATCCCCAAAAAGACACTGGATTTCAGTTTATGTTACGCTGCTATCATTCGGAGGTGTTGAGAAGTCTGGCCCAATCCAGCCTTTGTTCATTTTTATAAGAGTCAGCCTGTCAGCATTTTTAGTTGACAGGCAGATGCACTTATCAGTTATAATTCCACCATTGGCACTAAAAACATGCTCTGACAAAACACTAGCATCATGGCAGGCCAGGACCTCCAAGGCATAGGGAGCCAGTTCATGCCAGGTATCCAGCTTTGATACCCAATAATTATAAGGCAAAGAGGAATCAAGGAGGACGTTGGTATGATCAGCAAGGTACACCCTCAGCATCATCGCAAACTTTGCACTCCTTCTGAGATTACTCCATGCATCAGGACCTGTGTAATAGGAGTGTCTGAGAAAACTCTCCAAGAACTTTGAGAGTGTTCCCATGCCTCTGCTGGATTGGAGTTGTGTCTCTCTCGCCTGTACTCATTGGTTGTCAAAAGAACTGTGACCTCTGCTGCCAGCGTTCAGATGGGAATTTTTTTAATAATTCTGCAACAAGGGCCTTGTGGTACTGACCCATTTTAGCAGACATGTCCACCTCGGGAATAAGTGATAGAAAGTTCTCCTTGTAGTGTGGGCCTAGAAGTGTCACCAACCAGTAACGACTGTCACTTAAAATTTTGATAATGCGAGGGTCACAGTCAAGGCAGTGGAACATAAACTCAGCCATGCGTGCCAGATTGCTAATAGGCAAGATTTCCATGTCCTCACCAAGAGGACGACTGACCATGCTCTACTCATCCCTGTCCTCAGGCCATCCACACTGAACAGACAGTATGACAGATGTGCAGGTAGTACTGTCTATAGCACATAAAAATAGCTCCTATTCTTCCTCATTGTCACCCAATCCAGGTTGGGATGAGATGAGGATGGGCTGTGTGTAATCATCCTGTATGGTTCCTTGCTCAATCTCATCATGCTCTGCCTGCAACGCATCCTCTTTGATTGTGAGCAGAGAGCACTTCCGAAGACACAGAAGTGGGATGGTGATGCTAATTATGGCATCATCACCATCTTGGTGGAGTCCTCAAAGTTTTGGAGGATAGTATATATGTCTAACATCCATGTCCACTCCTGAGGTCTTATGTGTGGAGTCTGAACTGAAGACCGACAGCCTTGTTGATGCTGGTAGTCAACAACTGCCCTCTTCTGCTCACAAATCCTTCCCAACCTCTGAAGTGTAATGTTCCAACGTCTGGGGACATCAAACACCAGTCAGTGAGCCCGAAGCTGCAAATGCTGCTGAAGCATGGCAAGGGTGGCGGAAGTTGTAGCTGATTTTTTAAAATGGGCACACAGGCGGCATACTTTGATAAGCAGATCTGGCAGCTCTGGGTAGGTTTTGAGAAAAAGCTGAACCACGAGGTTAAGCACATGGGCCAGGCATGGTGTATGAGCTCGCCTTGCCTCAGAGCCGCCGCCTGGTTCCAGCCATTGTCACACAAGACCATGCCTGGCTGAAGGTTTAGCGTTGTCAGCCACAGATCTGCCTGCTCTTTCAGAGCTATCCACAACTCTTCAGCATTGTGTGGTTTGTCACCTAAGCATATTAGCTTCAGCACAGCCTGTGGCCGCTTGGCTGGGGCATTGCTGCAGTGCTTCCAGCTTGTGACTGATGTGGTCGTTTCGGAGATGGAGACTGAAGAGGAGGAGGATGTGCAGGAGCTGGAGACTGTGGGGGCATCCCTGATTGACCTAGGGCAGTTATGACAAACCTATGGCACCCATGCCAGAGAGGGCACGCAGAGCCCTCTCAGCTGGCACGCGGCCTCGCCTCACGGATCCGGAGCTGCAGCTTCCTGCTTCTCACACATTGAGCGGCACGCCCGCGGAGCTGAATGATGTCATCCAGCTGCAGCCTCGCCTCTCAATGTGTGAGAGGAAGTTGTTAGCGCGGGTGGTCAGGAGCGGGAAACTCCGAGAGTGGACCCTCTGGACCGTGGCACCGAGGGGCCCCGGGCGAGCTGCCAGGTGGAACCGACCCCTATACAGGGACCGTTAGGAGCAGGCCCAGGGGTTCGAGTACCACGGTAGCCGGTACCGAGAGGGGCGGCTTAGGATGGACCGGAGTAAGACTGAGACTGGAGTTGGACGGCAGGAGCACTGAAGACAGGACTGGAGTAGGACGGCAGGAACACAAGGCAGGGCTGGAGTAGGACGACAGGAACACTGAAGGCAGGACTGGAGTAGGTCGGCAGGAACACAAGGCAGGACTGGAGTAGGACAACAGGAACACTGAAGGCAGGACTGGAGTAGGTCGGCAGGAACACAAGGCAGGACTGGAGAAGGTCGGCAGGAACACAGGTAGCGGGACTGAGAAGCTGCTGTGAGGAGCAGCCGAGACAGGAACTGCAGCAGCAGTGTGTGCACGATGGAGCGAGGCCAGAGTGTCAGGAAACACAACGATCAGGCGCCTCCCTCAGGGGGAAGCGGCCTGATATGGTCCCGTCTGGTCAGCCATTGGTCCACAGGTGCTTCCGGGTTAGGGCACAGCCGGAGCATAAGAAGCAGGAAGGAGGCGCGGCCGCGGCCTATGGCGCATGCGCATAGCATGCAGGGAAGGCATCGGTCACGGACCTGTCTCAGGTGACCGCCGCGGCGGTCGGGTGGAGAGAGGCTGCGGAGTGGGAGCGGAGGGCGACTGCGGCGTGGGAGCGGAGGCCGGGTGAGTATGGCGGAGCGGTGTAACAGTACCCCCTCCCCTAAGCCGCCCCCCCCGGAGGTTAACAAGAAACCTCTTGAGGATACGGGGAGCATTAATATTCTCCCGAGGCTCCCAGGATCTCTCCTCAGGACCAAAGCCCTTCCAATTAACGAGAAAGAAAGTCCTACCTCTAACCCTTTTCACAGCGAGGATGTCCTGTACTTCAAAAATGTTGTCAGCCCCCACCGGCTGAGGACCAAGATCAAGCGAGGAGTGGAAACGATTCAGCACCACAGGCTTCAGGAGAGAGACGTGAAAGGTGTTCGGGATCCGGAGCGAAGCAGGCAACCTCAATTTGTAGGCAACTTCGTTAATACGTCCCAGAATTTCAAACGGACCAATGTAGCGTGGACCCAACTTGTAAGAGGGCAGTTTTAGTCGGACGAATTTGGATGAGAGCCAGACCTTGTCGCCAACACGATACGGAGGAGAATCCAACCTCTTTTTGTCAGCATAGTTCTTCATCTGATCAGCGGATCTCTTGAGTGATGTGTTGGTCTCAGCCCAAATCTTAGAAAATTCCGAGGACAAGGCATTGGCCGCGGGTACCTCAGAGGCAGGGGTTATCGGAAGAGGAACACCAGGATGTCTGCCAAAAACAATGAAAAACGGAGACTTGGCCGAAGACTCACCAGCATGGTTGTTATAAGCGAACTCTGCCCAGGGGAGTAAGTTGACCCAATCGTTCTGGTGGGCGTTAGAGAAGTGGCGTAAGTATCCCGTAAGCGTCTGGTTGGTACGCTCTACTTGTCCGTTGGACTGTGGATGGTAGGCCGAGGAGAAGTCGAGGGAAACGTTCATGAGCTTACAAAGCGAACGCCAGAACTTGGAGGTAAACTGAACCCCTCGGTCAGACACAATGCGTCGAGGTAGACCATGAAGTCTGAAGACTTGATGAATGAAGATTTTGGCCAGCTCTGGCGCTGAGGGAAGACCCGGCAGAGGGATGAAGTGAGCCATCTTTGAAAAACGATCCACCACCACCAGGATGACTGTGCAGCCCGCAGAGCAGGGTAGATCGGTGATGAAATCCATGGCGATGTTCTCCCAAGGAACCGTAGGGACAGGCAACGGAAGCAACAAGCCGGACGGAGATCTCCGTGGCACCTTGTTTTTTGCACAGGATGGACAAGAAGCCACAAAGTCGAGTACATCTTGGCGAAGTGAGGGCCACCAGTAGTGACGTTTGATAAGGTCAAGAGTCTTCTTAGTTCCGGCATGGCCGGCCAGTTTGGAGGAGTGCCCCCATAGAAGAACCTTTTGCTTGAGATTCTCTGGCACAAGCGTCTTGCCAGGCGGAGGAGTAAGCCAGTTCACTGGAGCCACGGTGATGATCCTAGTGGGATCAATGATATGTGACGGTTCCTCCGTGGATTCGTGTGATTGGAAGACCCTGGACAGGGCGTCGGCTTTGGAATTCTTGTTGCCGGGACGGAATCGGAGCTCGAAATCAAATCGGGCAAAAAATAAAGACCATCTGGCCTGGCGAGGGTTTAGTCTCTGGGCAGACTGGAGATAGGCCAGATTCTTGTGGTCCGAGAAGATGACAAAAGGATGTACAGCTCCTTCCAGGAGGTGGCGCCATTCCTCCAAGGCCAACTTGATAGCCAAAAGTTCCCGGTCACCGATCGAGTAGTTACACTCGGATGGAGAAAAGGCCTTCGAGAAGAAGCCACAAGGGTGCAGGCGACCGGAGACGGTTCTCTGGGACAACACCGCCCCGGCACCAGTCGAGGAAGCGTCCACCTCGAGTACAAAAGGTTGATCGCTCTCAGGGCGATGCAGGACCGGAGCCGTGGAGAAAGCCCGTTTTAGGGTCAGAAAGGCCTGCTCTGCCTCAGGAGACCAATCCTTGGAAGTAGACCCTTTACGGGTGAGCACAGAAATGGGTCTTGTGATCGCGGAGAAGTGGGAGGCAAATTGCCGGTAATAGTTGGTGAACCCGAGGAATCGTTGTATCGCCTTTAATCCAACGGGGCGAGGCCATTTGAGGATGGCAGACAACTTCTCGGGGTCCATCCTTAGACCAGCGTCGGAGATAATGTATCCCAGAAATGGCAGAGAGGTCTGTTCGAAGAGACATTTCTCGATCTTTGCATACAGACGGTTCTCCCGAAGCCGCTGAAGCACCAGGCGGACACTCTTTCTGTGGGACGAGAGGTCCGGCGAGAAGACGAGGATGTCGTCTAAGTACACGACCACACAGGAGTACAAGAGGTCCCGGAAGATCTCGTTGACGAACTCTTGAAAGACTGCAGGAGCATTGCAAAGACCGAAGGGCATGACCAGGTACTCGTAATGGCCATCTCGAGTGTTGAAAGCGGTCTTCCACTCGTTACCTGCACGGATACGGACCAGATTGTAGGCTCCTCTGAGGTCCAGCTTGGTAAAGACCCGAGCCCCTCTGAGACGGTCAAACAGTTCTGGAATGAGTGGAAGAGGGTACCTGTTCTTGATGGTAATCTCATTCAAGCCCCTATAGTCAATACATGGCCGAAGAGTCCCGTCCTTCTTTTTGACGAAGAAGAACCCGGCTCCTGCGGGAGAAGAGGATTTCCGTATAAAGCCTTTGGCGAGGTTCTCTCGGACGTACTCAGACATGGCGGTGGTCTCCACGGGAGACAGAGGGTAGATTCTGCCCCTTGGAGGGGTTGAACCAGAAACAAGTTCAATTGGGCAGTCAAACGGCCGGTGTGGAGGGAGGACCTCCGCTTCCTTCTTATCAAAAACATCGGCGTAGGAGCTGTAAGCTGGAGGAAGACCCGGGAGGTCTGGAGGTGACCGTGGAGCGGCCGCAAGGCGGACAGGAATCAGACAGCGAGCTTGGCACGGGTGCCCCCAGCGGAGTATCTCCCCAGAAGACCAGTCGAGAACAGGCTGATGAGTCCTTAACCATGGAAGACCGAGTAGAATGGCGTGAGAGAGCTTAGGTAAAACGTAAAAGGCTATCTTCTCTCGATGTAAGGCTCCGATTTGCAATTCCACCTCTTCAGTGACTAAGGTGATGGACACCTGTAGCGGTTTGCCATCCACGGTGGCAATCTGAATTGGGTTAGGTAGAGTGACTACAGGAATTCGGTATTTGTCTACCTCCTCCGGCCGAATGAAGTTACCCGCTGAGCCCGAATCCACGTAGGCCACCTCGGAACCATGCCTCCCTCCTGAAACCAAAAGCACAGAAATCATAAGGGGTTGAGAGGAATCATCATCATCACCTAGGAAGGCCTCTCTTACCTGACCTAGGTGGAGTCGTTTCCCTGTCTCTTAGGACAGGTGCGGATATAGTGTGACGAATGACCGCAATAGAGGCACAGACCTTGTGCCCGTCTCTCTCTCTGACGTAACTTGGCCAACCTGAGATGATCTATCTGCATGGGCTCACCCGAAGAGAGGGAAGAAGATCCGACTGAACGTGAGCTGGCCGACTGAGTGAAAGGAGAAACTGACCTGGAGGAGCACCTGTCTCTCACTGACTCCCGAGCGCGCTCCAGGAAGCGCAGGTCAATGCGGGTAGCCAGCGAGATAAGGTCCTCTAAGGTGGACGGGGTATCTCGACCTGCGAGTTCATCCTTTATTTTACTAGAAAGACCGCGCCAGAATGCCCCCACCAAAGCTGCGTTATTCCAGCCGAGCTCGGAGGAAATAGTGCGAAAGAAAATAGCGTACTGTCCGACCGTGAGAGAGCCCTGGTGTAAGTTAAAGAGTGACTCAGTGAGAGAGGCTAACCGGCCCGGCTCATCGAAAACCTTACGAAATGTATCCAGGAAAACCGGGAGACTCGAAACGACCGGGTCGTCACGTTCCCAGAGCAGGTTTACCCAAGAAAGGGCCTCTCCCTCCAGATGGGACATGATGAAGGCCACTTTGGCCCGGTCCGAGGGGTATTGCTGCGGCAGCCATTCAAAGTGGAGACTACACTGATTTAAGAACCCCCTACAGAGCTTGGGATCCCCAGTGAAACGAGGCGGCTTGGCGAGGCGGGGCGTCGGAGGAGCAGTAGACGCAGGGGGAGGTGTCGGCACTGCAGCGGCAGCCTGGAGGGCCGACAAGCGACTATCAAAGGAGGCCATGTAGGACAAAATGTGGGTTTGAGTATCTTGCTGCTGACCCAGCTCCTGTTGGAGACTGGCCAGCTGAGTGGCATTTCCAGGATCGGCCACCTGTAAGGCCGACAAACGGGTGTCCATCGACTTCATGATTGACATAATGCGCCCCTGATTCTCCCGTAGGAATAGCAACTCTTTCTGGGTAGCAGCCGTAGTACCGGCGGAGTCCATGGCCTGATCGTACTGTTAGCGCGGGTGGTCAGGAGCGGGAAACTCCGAGAGTGGACCCTCTGGACCGTGGCACCGAGGGGCCCCGGGCGAGCTGCCAGGTGGAACCGACCCCTATACAGGGACCGTTAGGAGCAGGCCCAGGGGTTCGAGTACCACGGTAGCCGGTACCGAGAGGGGCGGCTCAGGATGGACCGGAGTAAGACTGAGACTGGAGTTGGATGGCAGGAGCACTGAAGACAGGACTGGAGTAGGACGGCAGGAACACAAGGCAGGGCTGGAGTAGGACGACAGGAACACTGAAGGCAGGACTGGAGTAGGTCAGCAGGAACACAAGGCAGGACTGGAGTAGGACGACAGGAACACTGAAGGCAGGACTGGAGTAGGTCGGCAGGAACACAACGCAGGACTGGAGAAGGTCGGCAGGAACACAGGTAGCGGGACTGAGAAGCTGCTGTGAGGAGCAGCCGAGACAGGAACTGCAGCAGCAGTGTGTGCACGATGGAGCGAGGCCAGAGTGTCAGGAAACACAACGATCAGGCGCCTCCCTCAGGGGGAAGCGGCCTGATATGGCCCCGTCTGGTCAGCCATTGGTCCACAGGTGCTTCCGGGTTAGGGCACAGCTGGAGCATAAGAAGCAGGAAGGAGGCGCGGCCGCGGCCTATGGCGCATGCGCATAGCATGCAGGGAAGGCATCGGTCGCGGACCTGTCTCAGGTGACCGCCGCGGCGGTCGGGTGGAGAGAGGCTGCGGCGTGGGAGCGGAGGGCGACTGCGGCGTGGGAGCGGAGGCCGGGTGAGTATGGCTGAGCGGTGTAACAGAAGTGAGAGCCGAGGAAGCTGCCAACGCACAGAGAGGTGAGTGTGGCTGCTGGTGTGTGTGTGTGTGGCCGGCCGCTGTGGTGTGTGTGTGTGTGTGGCGAGTGTTGCCACTGTGGTGTATGTGTGTGTGTGTGTGTGTTTGGTGTGTGTGTGTGTCCGGCAGCTCTGGTGTGTGTGTGGTGAGTGTGGCCGCTATGGTGTGTGTGTGTGTGTGTGTGGTGAGTGTGGCTGCTGGTGTGTGTTTGTGTGTGTGTGTGTGGCCGGCCACTGTGGTGTGTGTGTGGCCACTGTGGTGTGTTTGTGTGTGTGTATATATATATATATATATATAATATATATAATGCGTGATTGTGGCTATTGTGGTTTGCTGTGTGTTTGTCAATGATGGCGAGATAGCCAGTGATGGGGGTGATGGGGAGATAGCCAGTGATGGGGAGATGACCAGTGATGGTGGAGAGAGCCAATGATGGGGGTGATGGGGAGATGACCAGTGATGGTGGAGAGAGCCAATGATGGGGGTGATGGGGAGATGACCAGTGATGGTGGAGAGAGCCAATGATAGGGGTGATGGGGAGATGACCAGTGATGGGGGAGAGGGCCAATGATGGGGGTGATGGGGAGATGGCAAGTGATAGGGTGATGGGGAGGAGGAAATGATGGAGGTGGTGGAATGGGCAATTTCTACATGAAGAGGATCATGATGATGCATATTTCAGCATGAATGGGATCATGATGGGGCATATTTCTGCATGAAGGGGATCATGGGGAATATTTCTTCAAGAAGGGGATCATGATGGGGCATATTTCTACATGAAGAGGATCATGATGATGCATATTTCAGCATGAATGGGATCATGATGGGGCATATTTCTGCATGAAGGGGATCATGATGGAGCATATTTCTGCATGAATGGGATCATGATGGGGCAAATTTCTACATGAAGGGGATCATGATGGGGCATTTATACATGAAAAGGATGATGATGGTTCATTTCTACATGAAGGAGATCATGATGGGACATATTTCTGCATGAAGGGGATCATGATGGGGCATTTGACACGTGTTGGCACTTCGTCATAGATAATTGGGTTTCAGGTTGTAGTTTGGGCACTTGGTTTCAGAAATGTTCGCCATCACTGACCTAGGGCCTGCAATCCTCGGCGTCAGGAGGACGTGTTCCATCCCAAGGTCTGACAGGGTCCCAGCTTCCATTATGTTAACCCAGTGTGCCGTCAGCGAGATGTACCGTCCCAGCCCACAAGCATGTGTCTCTGGTTAGGTGGACTTTCCCAGTAACCGCATTGTTGAGGACACGGCTAATGTTGTTGGACAACCTGCAGTAACCACCGATCCACCAAACTGCTGCACGACCAGCTCTACCCTTGTCTACTGTATCCTCACCCATCCCTTGTAGATTATGAGCCCTCGTGGGCAGGGTCCTCACTCATCCTGTACCAGTCGTGACTTGTATTGTTTAAGATTACTGTACTTGTATTTATTATGTATACCCCCTTCTCACATGTAAAGTGCCATGGAATAAATGGCGCAATAATAATAAATAATAATAATAATGTGCTTGTGTAATGCGGGGATGGCATACCGGGAGAAATATTGGTGGCTGAGGACAGAGTACGAGGGATGGCCGCTGCAATCACGTGTAAATTTAGTAGCGTGGTCTGTGGGGCTTTGGCTGTGTATTTGCGCTTGCATTCCAAGGACTGGGGTATGGACAACTGAACGCTGCACTGGGACAAGGATGTGGGCTTGCATGCTGATGGTGTTAGTTGAGTGTGTGCAAAGATAGGTGCAGGGCAGGAGTCATCTTCGCATGCACCATGGACAGGGGACTGGCTTGCACGCACAACAGCGGATAAAAGCAGTGGTGTCACCTGCAGATACTGTTTCTGGACCCTGATTTTCAGCCCACAAACTCGGGTGCTTTGCTGCCATGTGCCTGATCATTCTGGTGGTGGCCAGGCTGGTAGTTTTGCCACCCCGCTGATGCTGACATGGCAGGTAGCGCAATTGGCCTTTTTTGGGGTTATCGGCAGAGTCTTTAAAAAAACAATCAGACTCGGGAAGACCTAACAGTTATACTGGCAACTTCCGTTGTGTTGGTGTTGCAGGGAATGGTTGCCCGCCTTCTTCTGCAGCCTCCACACTGCTTCTTCCTGCCTGTTGGGGAAATACACCTTCCCTTCCCCTGTGTGCTGCTGTCCTTGCTCTGCATGTCCTCCTGCCAGGATAGGTCAGTTACTATATCATCCACCACCTCGTCTTCCACTTCGGCACCCTGGTCCTCCCCCTGAATTTCTGCCAATTGTCTCATCATTGTCCACCTCTTGTGACACGTTCCCACCATCACCTTCGTTTGACCATGGCTGCTCAAATATTTGGACATCGCTACATGCCATCTCCTCTTGCCCTTCTTCAAGTGGACCAGGCGAGAGGCCCGAATCTATAATGTAAATGGAAAAGTGAACAGCTCTTCAGAGTGTTCAATTGTGGAATCAGTTGTCTCCGGACACTCGGCATGGTGGGAGGAAAGAGGATCAGGGTGAGGAATATACGGTCCAAACTCATAGCTACCCAGACTTGACCGTGTGGAAGACAGGGTGGTGGCAGTGGTGGCAAACTGACTGAAAGCTTTATACACTATCCAACAAACAACCTTTTGACACTGCTCTGGGTTCAATAGTGGTGTGCTGATGCGGTCCCCTAGTAATTGGGACAGGAAGGTCGGGCAAGAGCATGTGGGTGCTTGTTGTGGCACAATTTCAGCTTGCCCATGGCCTCGGCCTGTACATCATCATTATGTCCAGTTCCCCGTCCCTTGCCACGCACCTTGCTCATTTTAAATGGAGGTCAATATTTTACATGTTCACTACAAATGGCTGAATTTGGAATGAACTTATGTGATCTGCGTGACAAACAAACCCCTGTTTAAAATGGTTGGCCTGTTGGTAACTATGTTTTTTTTCATCAAACTGGTGTCAATAACTTATATAAGACACTACAACAAAATTTATCAGTAGGCCAGAAATGGCAGAATTTTCAGGGCGCTCAGATGTGATCCGTCTGACGGCCAAACCCCTGTTTAAAATAGCTGGATTTTTATGCTGCAATATGGAAAGGATCTGTGCTGGCTGTATTCTGCAATGGCAAAAAGCAAATGGCGCAAAAAACGGTGTGCTCTGGATTGCTTTTGAAGAAAATAATCAGGATTAAGATCCATAAAATATTGTTCTTGGGCCCTGATATCTGTGGCTATGTATATACAGTAAATATCTGTAATAACCTACAGCAGCAGCAGACAGTACTGGAATGGACCCTCTTGCTATATACAATAAAGTCTGCAACATGCACTGATATCTATGGCTCTATGCACTTTTATTAGTCCTCAAAAGGACTGTTGGTTTAGATGGATTTGTGTTGTGAATTCTCTCTCTGGCTTCCCTCTGGTGATTACTGAAGGTAGTGGAGCTAGTCAGATTGACAGAGGGGTTGCGAGTTCTCTTTCTGGACTCCCTCTGGTGGTTACTGGAGGTAGTGGAGCTGATCTGATTGACAGAGGCTTGTCACCTGATAATGAGGAAGACGATTGGAGATCTGGGGTTTCTGATTGGGATTTAAGACAGCTGATTCCCTCTATCCCTGCTGGTGGTTTTCTTCCTGTTGAGGTCTGATGTCTCCTGCTCTTTCCCTGCATGTTCAGCTAAGTGGTTCATTTATTATTCTGTTTGCATTTGATCTGGCTTTGTTTATCTCTGCTTTGTGCGGGTCAGCCAGCTCCGGCTGGGGCTGTGCTGAATCACCGCCCATATGTTACTGCATGTGCCAGTTTGCTTTGTCCCCGGTTATATTGGTCTATTTTTGCTTTGCTCTCAGAATATACCAGAGTGCTGATATAGTGGGGGCGAAGTCATGCGACTTCAGTGTTTTTGTGCATCAGACGTGTTGGACTTTTTGCAGGGTTTTTTTGCATGATTGCAGATAGTGTCTTTCCTTTTCTGTCCTGTCTAGGCAGTGTGGGCCCCATCGTTTGCTCAGTCTATTTTTCTGCCTGCATTTGTGTTTTCATCTTGTCTCACCAACAATATATGTTTGGGGGCTATCTATTCCTTTGGGGTCTGCTCCGGGGCAGTTTAGATTTCCCCTTTCTTGCTTTAGGCTTAGTTAGCTCTCCGGCTGTGCCGAGGTGTCTAGGATCATCGTAGGCATGATCCACGGCTACTGCTAGATGTGTGGACAGGATCAGGGGTCTGCATACGCTTAGTTACCAACCTCTCTGCTTTTCTGTGGCTTAGCTTGGGCCTGCTATCCTCCTCGGTACCCATTCATAACAGATTTGTGTATTAAGGTTGCTATACCCACACTAACTAATAAACCACCAAATCTCTCCCTAGATGAGCAGCAGCTCTCCCTACACTGCCTGATTCCAGAGCTGATTGTGACAAGCATGGTGCTGCCCGGTCTGCTATAGACCTGGTGATGCTGTGCGGTCTGCCAACCACTGTAATGCCACAACCAACATGCCTGCGGCATTACACAGTGTGTGGCAGACAATCCCTGCATGTTTATTGGCTCTGTAAAGAACACAAAGCATGAAGAGTGGGGACCCGAGCTCCAGCCGAGCAACCATGGAAATACTCGGTGAGCGCTGAGCATCTCGAGCAGTGAGATGCTCGAGAGAGCACCGAGTACTTCCGAGCATGCTCGCTCATCACTCATTAACACCTTACCCACTTACTCATCGAACACCAAGCCTATTCACCCTTCCACCACGACCTTGGTTTTCCCTATTATTTTGTATATACCCTTCCCCTCTTTTAATCTGTTTGACAACCTTAGGCCCACACCTATCAGTAAATGAACAATCACTATTCATTTTCTTAGACAGTGTGCCTGAACAACACACTTAGATGTAATAATTTAGATTAGCAAATGGTGCCTCCTGATTCCTCACTGCAACACAGTCTTAGCCCAAACTATTTGAATTAGCAAATAGGGCCTCCTGGCTGAACCTCTAAATTAGGACTAATGATTTTAATGAGCAAATGGGGCCTCCTAATTCCTAACTGCAACACAGATTTAGACCAAATGATTTGGATTAACAAATATGGCCCCCTGGCTGAACTCCAATATAAGGCCTACTGATTTTGATGACCAATTGAGGCCTCGGACATGAATCCGAATGTGCTACGTTCGTGCCAAATTTCAGATTGGCGAACATTTTCTAAACAAGTTCGCTTATCTCTACCTGTTAGCGCTTAGGCACATTTTTTGTTTTTCACAAAGACCCGGATATGCCCTCTAATTTAAACCAAACAGCCTCCATTATAGTTAAGCTATACTATTTTCCATGATTATCCTTGGATTTGACATTTTAGGCCGGGGTCACACTTGCATGTGTAATGCGAGAAACTCACGCAAGTCTCTCGCATCAATACCCGGCACTGCCACCGGCACTCAGACCGGAGTGTGCAGCTGCATAGAAATACATGCAGCCGCACACTCCTGTCCAAGTGACGGTGGCAGTGCCCGGTACTGATGCGAGAGACTCGCGTGAGTTTCTCGCATTACACACGCAAGTGTGACCCTGGCCTAAAGCCTAGACTGTCTGGGAAGAATATTGTTACTTGTCCCTGGCATTTTCTAAATAGTGCACAAACAATGACTGAATCCTTTATCCAAATGTGAAATTCCATGCTCTGTTCAGTCTCTCCTTTAAAATACACAACTTATTTTATTTGTATCTTACTTGTTACTTGTATATTTTGATAAATATTCTAGTGGAAGTGGTCAGCAAAGCTTGTTACCTGACACAGTTGGAAGGGAAGGGGGTGTATTAGGGGTCCTGTTATCCTAGTCTCTGACCAATTCCTTTGTTTGGAGATGAGGTGCACCATTTACCTCAACTGCCTAAGACACCAAAATACCTTGTCCTGGCCCTGGATCCTGATTCTATTCATGCTTGGGGTAGCTTTTCATCCAAGATGTGGGCTCATTCACAATTTTTCCTAAGAACATTGTCATGAGCAAAGAATATTTTCTAAACATCCTCCAAGAGAAACTTCTCTCAATGATGCATAAGCAATTTTTTGATGAACAAAGCTTTTTCAAACAAAGCTCTTTTTAACTCAAATGTAACATGTATGTACAAATATATATTTTATAAATGATTTACATAAATCCTTTATATATTTTAAAATACAGAATTTGCTTAAAAAACCATTACATTTAAAATCATAACTATTGCTTTGTTTTCCAGTAACAAAATCCAAAACCAAATACCACCCATAGAATAAACCCCGCATTGCAAGTTATTTTTAAATATTTAATCACAGTAATTTTTACATTGACATCTGTAATTACAAGTCATAACAAACTCCAGATCCTGTCATTCCACCATATTCAACACCTGCTTTTTATTTTTAAGCATGCACTTTGCATATACCCTATAAACAATGCAAAACAACAACTAATTGGTTATTTTTATTGAGGTACAGCTCTATGAAGAGCAATTGTTGGAAAAACAGATTTCAAATAGCAACATAACAAAGCTTAATTTACAATAAGCAATTAATGTGTAAGTTTACTATTTAAAATATGTAAAATTAAAACATTATAAAGTCACCTACTGCAGTGGTGGCATTTCGGTGATGTTCGTGCATCTGCTGTCCCACGTGACTGCTGCAGTCAGTCAATCAGCCGTCACTGACTAACTGCAGCCTTTATTATTTTGTCAGAGCAGAAGTCAACTCTTGCCCAAATACTAGTCATTCAGCAACCACTGACTGTTTTGTCAAGTTACTGTACAGCCAATGTCACGTCACCCACTAGAAAAAACATTGTGGACGTCACAGGAATGTTGCTGCTGCAGGAGGTGAGTACATTATATTTTTATTTTCTGTGGGGCACTGAATAGACTAAGCTGATGTTGTCCAGTAGGGGGCAACCCCTTTAATAATTCTGTCTCTTTGTCCTATTGAATAAAAAAAAGACATTTAAACAAAAAAACAAATTTCTATGACAGTGGAATGCAACATTAGAGATTTACGACAATAATACATAAGGCTCTAAAGCAAGATGATCAATTTGTTTTGCTATTGATTGACTTTTAGCCAGGTAAATAAGTACCAGGTCACAGGGATGTATGGATACACCTCAGGTGAGAAAGGGGTTAAATCACACTTAAAAATGAGGGGTCTAGGTATTGATCAGATTGCACGGTGCAGTGCATTCCAGAAAACTGAAATAGCATGAGTAAAATTTTGGAGATGGAGGTCTGAGGTTCGGATTATGGAGGATGTTAGTCATAGATCAGTTGCAGGAAGGAAAGCACAGGTAGAGTAATAGAGATGAGGGAGGATATATAGGGTAGTGCAGAACTGTGGATCCCTTGGGGGTTTCATCTGAATCATGTAACTCAGAGATTTAGATGGAAACCCCGTTGTAAGTGTAGAGTGCTGGATAAATCTAATCCCAAACATTATGTAGAATGTTCCTAACAAAAGCTTAACTCAGTTCACAAAAAAAGCAAGTCATCAAACAGGGCCGTCATCTGTTAATGGAAATATAGCTGCTTCTACGCTATGGGTAACACAAAGGTTATGGGATAGCAAAATGGTTCCTTGCCCCTCAAAAGAAATTCTGCAAATTCTGCACTTCCAGATCCAAATGTTCCCCTCTCTTCTGAGCCGCACAGTGTTCTTAAACCACATAGTGTCCACATGTTTGGCATTAATGAAGCGATTAAAGCCTGCCTAACTTACTGGTGCATGTCTCCAAAAGAATGAACTGGGCATAACGCACTGGTCACTATAAATTACTGGTCACTTCAACATACTGATCACTACAGTTTACTGGTCACTACAATGGCGGTTTTCAATTTTCACTCGCCAGCATTCATTGCTGCTTGTTTCTGGAAAACTCCCATGGAGTCAAAATTGTTACTACACTTGTAGATAAATTCCCAAAGGGGTATTATTTCCAAAATGGGGTCACTTGAGGAAGGGATTCTGCTCTTCTAGCACTTAGGGACTGTGTATATGGAGTCTGCAAACTATTCTAAGAAAATCTGCGTTCCCGGAGGCAAATTGTTCTCCGTATGGCTAAGCAGCACTGTACAGTCACATATGGGGTATTGCCATGCTCAGTAGAAATTGTGGGACAGACTATGGTGCCATTTATATCCACTTCTTGTGTGAAAATGTAAAATCTTGGGCCAAAACAAAATTTTTTGTGGTAAAAGTGTAATTATTTTTTCTTCAATGCCCAATGATATAAAATTGTGTCACACACCTGTGGTGTAAATATGATCACTGCATCCCTACTTGAATTCATTGAGAGGTGTAATTTGTAAAATGGGGTCACTTATGAGGGTTTATGCTGTTCTGGCAACTCAGGGGCTCTTTCACTGGGGCATGGCACCAACAAACCTTAACAGTAAATGTAATTTATTCTTTCTTCACCACTCAATGGTATAAAATTCTGTGAGGCACAAGTGGTGTCAATATGATCACCACACCCTTAGTTGAATTTATTGGAGAGTGTAGTTTGTAAAATGAGTTCACATATGGGGGGTTTCTGTTGTTCTGGCAGCTAATGGGCTTTGCCAATGTGACATGGCACTCTCAATCCATTCCAGCAAAATCTGAATTCAAATATGTCACTTTTTCCATTCTGAGCTTTGCACTGTGCCTGAAAAGTAGTATTCCCCCACATATGTGGTATTGGCATACTCAACAGAAATTGCACAGCAAATTGTATGGAATTTCTCCTGTTAACCTTGTGAACATAAAGAAAATTGGGGCTAAAATGACATTTTTGTGGGGAAAATGTGAATTTCTTATGTTTATGGCTCAACGTTATAAATAGTGATGAACAAATTTGCTCAGCAAACGATCGCCAAACATAAACTTGGCTTGTACGAATAAGGCACATTCAAATTAATGATCGGAAATTTTATAAAATTGGGAAAAATCTGTAACATTCAGTTAAACGTGCGGGAAAATATTTGCATTGCCACAAGTATTTTCAGCAGTTTTGCAATGATAATTGTGGTGTATCTTGTGCATTTGGCATGTGTTTGATGAGGGGAGTGGGTTTGCATAGCTTGAGAGGCGTGGTGTGCTTGTAAACTGTATTTTTTTTCCCTAACTTTATGTGTGCACATTGTGGCTAGCCAATTAGGGTGCAGGAAACATCCACAATGTCCTGATACAAAGGCTTGTGTCATTGGCTGCTGAAATCACATGTCTCTCTCCATATAATTAGTGGACAACTTGTTTTAGTGCCATTTTGACACTGTAACAGCATAGAAAGGCTGCTCCTGAGATGCTGGCAGTGTTAGAAGCTAGATTTTAGCTAGTTAACTTGGCAGTTGTTTCTTACACAGTTTATTTAGGTAGTGTCCTGTGTAGCTGTAAAATTGACTTTCCAGCAATTTTTTTGTGCCATTACTGAGGTCCACAGACAAAGACAGCAGTGCACATGTCATACAAGTGTTTTGTGCACAGCTTCTATTGTGTTCCATGCACAAGTAAAGCATTCTAAATCTTATATTTTCACTAGCTAAATGTGAAACAGCATGCCATATCCCACTTTTTCATTTTGTGCTGTGGTGACATAATTCTGTGATTTGAGCTGTGGCGCTTAATGAAATATTTTTGGGTGGCAGTTGCTAGCGTGATTCACCATGCCATATCTCACCTTGTTACTTAGTGGTGGTGAAATCCCACAGTGAGCACAGCTCATGCACTTAAAAAAAAAATAAAATTTTTCTGTTGCTAAATGTGATACAGCTCGCCGCATTCCACATTGTCATTTTGTGGTGATGATATAAAACTATCTGCAGACCTAACGCACATTAAAAAAATACATAATTTTTCTGTTGCAAAACATTACACAGTCCGCCGTATCCCACCTTATCATTTTGTAGGGTTGAAATTAAGATGTCTGCAGACCTCATGCACATAACAAAAAAAAATTTTTTTGATACAGGCTGCCATATATTGGAATTCTGTGGCTGTTAAATTGTTGTGTGTGCAGAGCTGTTGCACATAGTAAAAAACATTTTGGGGGTTTTATAAACGTTATACAGCAGACTACATCAAAATTTGAAATAGCTTGGAGAATATCTTCTTGTTTATAGAGGCGTCACTCACACTAAAAAAAAAAATTCTTCTGTTACTAATGCCGTGCAGTAGGGGACATCTCACATTGAAATTGTTTATACAGCATCTAGTCTGTTATAGAGGCTTAATTCACAGGCCCCCCAAAAAAATTTCTGTTACTAACGTTGCACAGTAGGGGACATCTCACTTTCAAATTGTTTGTAGCATATCTTCTTTGTCATACAGGCCTCATCCACACTTAAACAATTCTTTCTTCTTTGACTAATGCGATTCAGCACGCCATATTTCACCTTGTAATTTACTGAAGCTGAAGTTCAGCTGTTTGCAGAGTTGGTGCAGAGTTTAAAATCTATTTTTTTGTTGCTTATCCTGTGCTTCAACAATAAGGAGTCCAAACTCATAAGACAAAATTCACTGGGGGCACAACAAATTTATACTCATAGGATAAAGGGGAAAGGGAAAGAGTGGGAGTGTGAATAAAATTAAACTTTATTATAAATCATTGATTAAAATGTATTTGCAATGTCTGATTTAAAATGCTGGTTCATAGATCATAGATGTATATAAGATCACAGTGTGTGATTAAGGTGTTACAAACAACACTGTGACCAACTAAGACCCAGGTAATTAGACCTCAGATTAAAGTGAGTGAGATGGAGTTCCACCCACTGACCCTAGAATTAAGGCTGGATTCCAATCTCATTAAGGCACACTATTTATTATTAAAATTAATACACTTTGGTGCTATACACCTTGTAAATTGAAATCATGCCACATTATTAACCCCATAAGTTGTAAGTAGTTTGTATACTTGAAACAGCCCTTGAAATTAGATGACCCTGAATAATAGTGCATCCACCTAAGTCCTAGTTGTTTAACCCATTAACGTTCAATTATGGACAGAGTCCATCATTGAACACCTCCCCCATTTGGTGAGGGTTCCGGCGATGAGCCTGGACACCTCCCCCATTTGGTAAGGGTACCGGCGATGAGCCCACACCTTTTCCGGGACATGACAGCTGATCTGATCATCTGATATGTGCCTGCAACAGCTGAGGTTGAAATCGCAATTCACCCGCGGCTGTTAACATGATAAATGCCGCTGTCAAACTCTATATGCAAATTGCCTCTTCAGAGAGAAAGATGACTTGAACTCTATAGCGCCACTTGTTGGTAGTAGCGATCCTTCAAGTCACAATCAACCCTTTAACGAGTCTTGTAATATGACTTAAGATAAAAGCCAAATCAGAATCTCAATTTGCAGACACGGTGTTTCGGGCTATTGGCCCTCGTCAGTGCAAAGGATGAGAACTGATTTGGCTAGGTGAGAGGCTCTGGACTGAGGTCTAAGGGGTAAGGCTTCTCCTTGTGGAGAGTGACATACCAGCTGTCAAACTCTGACAATGGCATTTAACATGCACGCGCATGAAGCACATCCTTTCTTCCTTCCATCGGTGCCCATGTCACATGACCGCAGGTCGCTGACTGGTTGATATGACAACCCGGGGTCAGGAGAAGACCCCTGTGGTTGTCATTGCTGGATCACTATGAGCACCGCCTAGTGGTCAGTGCTCATAGCAAGTGAGCATTTCTGATACATAGAGCAGGGCTCTAGCCTTGCTCTATGTATCAGAGGTGATTAGACAAGAGCAGCTTCAAGTTGAAGCATGCAAAAAATAAAAAGTCTTTAAAAATATTTAAAAAATTAAAAAAAATAAAAGTTCAAATCACCCCCCTTTCTCCCCATTCAAAATAAAACAATTTAAAAAAATCAAATATACACATATTTAGTATTGTTGCATTCAAAATGGCCTGATCTATCAATATAAAAAAGAATTAATCAAATCGGTAAACGGCAGAATTGCATTTTTTTGGTAGCTGCAACATTGCAATAAAATGCAGTAACGGGTAATCAAAAGAATGCATCTGCACCAAAATGGTATCAATAAGAACATCAGCTCGGCACGCAAAAAATAAGCCCTCACATGGCCCTAGATCCCAAAAATGGAGACATTACGGGTCTCAGAGAATGGCAACTTTTTTATTTTTTTATTTTTTTATTTTTTTTTTTTACAAACTTTGGAATTTTTTTCACCACTTAGATAAAAAAGAACCTAGGCATGTTCGGTGTCTATGAACTCGTAATGACCTGAAGAATCATAATTGCAGGTCAGTTTTACCATTTAGTGAACCTAGTAAAAAAGCAAAACAAAAAACAAGTGGGGGATTGCACTTTTTTTTGCAATTTCACCGCACTTCGAATTTTTTTTCCTGTTTTCTGTTACACAACATGGTAAAACAAATGGTGTTGTTCAAAAGTTCAACTTGTCCTGCAAAAAGCAAGCCCTGAGATGGCCTTTTGACCAAAAAATAAAAAAGTTATGGCTTTGGGAAGAAGGGGTGCAAAAAATGAAAATGCAAAACCAAAAATACCCCTGGTCGTTAAGGGGTTAAGGCTAGTTAAATGGCAAATTAAGTTGGTACATAATCTTTACATCTAGCAGAGACACAGTCAGAACATTTCACTGGTGCCAGCTATCCCCTGTCCGGACCAAGCCAGTGTCAGTTACGGGGATCGTCGGCACAAAGCTTTGCAGGTAAGTGTACTGCTCAGAGCTGCAGTGGCTGAGCATTGAAATCAGGCAAGCTAATTCCCCAGAGAAATTGATCACATCCTCTAAATTCCTATCAGCAGGCTGCACTACCTCTAAGGTACCCGCATCTCTTTGTGAAACCATGCGGGAATGAAGGTAACATGGCATGAATTTGTGCCTAAGTTATTCTACTTCATATCAGCTTAAGATATCGTCCCTGATATGCGTTTTGCCAGGGAAACCTTCAAAAAAACATTGTCCTCTCTTGCTGACAACTTTATCTTCCATAAGCTAGGGGAGAAAACAAGGGGATCTGCTACCTTGGATCTAATCCTTTTAAACAGGGAGGAAATGGTTGAGGAGGTAAGAGTGGCAGGGACTCTAGGAGGTAGGGACCATGCTATTTTAGAATTTTGGATAACTAGCGGAGGAAGACCTGTGAAGACTCAGACTTCAAGGTTAGATTTCAGAAAGACAGATTTCAAGGGACTCAGAAAGAGAATCGGAGGGATCCAATGGCTGGATATCT
The DNA here is from genome assembly GCF_039654945.1 of Dendrobates tinctorius. NCBI lineage: Eukaryota > Metazoa > Chordata > Amphibia > Anura > Dendrobatidae > Dendrobates > Dendrobates tinctorius. The sequence goes on along the minus strand of NW_027361703.1, from coordinate 28,621,477 downwards.
TTAAGGACAAAATTGTCCAGGAAGGATGGGAAATCTTGAAAAATGAGATTCTCAAAGCACAATCGTTAACAATTCCAAAAAGAGGGAAGAATAGGAAGCATTAAAGGAAGCCAGTATAGATGAATACAGAACTTAAACACATACTAAAAAGGAAGAAAGAAATGTTTATCAAATGGAAAGAGGGAGGCATATCTAAAAAAGAATATAATGCTGTCTGCAGAACCTGCAGGGCATGAATCAGATTATGTAAAGTTGAAAATGAATTAAGGCTTTCAAGAGACATCAAAAGCAATAAAAAAAAGATTTGGGGGATATGTCAAAAGTAAAAGAAAAGTCAAAAATACTGTAGGATCTTTACAGGATGAAAATGATGAAATGATAAGAAAGGATGTTGAGAAGGCTGAACTTTCAAATTCATATTTTGCATCTGTTTTCGCTCAAAGGAAATTTAACATCAGCTTATCTTCACTGTCCTATTAAAGGAATAGAAGAATCCAGGATATGTATAAACAGAAAGATAGTGAGGAAACACTTAGCTAACATAAATTAATTCAAGTCTCCAGGTCCACATGAATTACACCCCAGAGTACTGAAGGAGATAGCAGAAGAAATTCTTGAACCACTCTCCATAAATCCAAGAAGATTGGAGAAGAGCAAATGTTGTCCCGATCTTCAAAAAGGGGAAGAAGGTGGAACCAGGGAACTATAGGCTGGGTGAGTCAGACTTCTATAACAGGAAAGATCTTTGAACAAATTATTAAACAACATGTACAGTGGGTACGGAAAGTATTCAGACCCCTTTACAAATCAAGTCCTATCAGTTTAATTAAACACGGATGGACTCCAATGAAAGAGTAATACCATCTCAAGGAGGATCATAAGGAAATGGAGAGCATGTGACTTAATATGAGTGTCTCAGCAAAGGGTCTGAATACTTATGACCATGTGATATTTCAGTTTTTCTTTAATAAATTTGCAAAAATGTCTTCATTTCTGTTTTTTTCCGTCAAGATGGGGTGCAGAGTGTACATTAATGAGAAAAAAATGAACTTTTTTGAATTTACCAAATAGCTGCAATGAAACAAAGAGTTAATAATTTAAAGAGGTCTGAATGCTTTCTTTACCCACTGTATGTAAGTACCTGGATAAGAAAGAAGTCATTAACCATAGTCAGCATGGGTTAGTAACTAATAAGTCATGTCAGACTAACTTAATATCCTTCTATGGCAGAATCACTGACTGGGTGGATCAGGGAAATACTATAGATATAGTTTATCTTGACTTCAGCAAAGCATTTGACAAAGTATCTCACACAATCCTTATTGAAAAAATGACTAAATATAGAATAGACAAGACAACTGTTATGTGGATTGATAACTGGCTTAGTGATCGGACCCAAAGAGTGGTCATAAATAGCTGCGCATCCTGTTGGAAGAATGTCTCAAGTGTGGTACCACGGGGCTCTGTCCTGGGCCCTGTATTTTTCAACTTCTTTATCAATAATTTAGATTAAGGAATTGAGTGTAAACTGATTACATTTGCTGAAGACACAAAGCTAGGAGGGATAGCTAATATTAGAGAAGAGACAGAAGATTCAAAATGATATAGATAAACTGGAGCAGTGGGCAACAACTAACAGAATGATTTTTTAACAGGGAAAAATGCAAAGTACTAGATCTGGGCAGTAAAAATGAAAAACACATATGCAGAATGGGAGGAATAGGGCTAAGCAACAGCACATGTGAAAAAGACTTGGGTATACTAATAGATCACAGACTGAACATGAACCAACTGTGTGATGCAGAAGCAAAAAAGGCAAATATAATTCTGGGATATATTAACAGAAGCATACAGTCTAGATGATGTGAAATCATTATTGCCCTCTACTCCTCTTTGGTCAGCCCTCATCTGGAATACTGTGTCCAGTTTTGGGCACTACATTTTAAAAAAGACATCAACAAACTGGAGCAAGTTCAGAGAAGAGCAATCAGAATGGTGACCGGTCTCCAAACCATGTCCTGTGAGGAACGGTTGCAGAATTTGGGAATGTTTAGCTAGCAAAAAGGAAGAATGAGAGGAGACTTAAAGCCATCTACAAATATCTCAAGGCTGTCACATTGTAGAAGGATCATCTATATTCTCATTTGCATAAGGAAAGACTAGAAGCAATGGGATGAAACTGAATGGGAGGAGACAAAGATTAGCTATTAGAAAAAAACTTTTGACAGTTAGGGTGATCAATGAGTGGAACAGGCTGCCATGAGAGGTGGTCAGTTCTCCTTCAATGGAAGTCTTCAAACAGAGGCTGGGCAGGCATCTGTCTGGGATGATTTAGTGAATCCTGCTTTGAGCAGGGGGTTGGACCAGATGGCCCAGGAGGTCCCTTCCAACTCTATCATTCTCTGATTCTAGGAGGTGGAGGTTGTAGGGTTGGTGGAAGAGGCGTAGGAGGAGGAGGTAGCCAACACTGTTTTTGTTTTGTTTTTATTGATTTTTGTGGGAGTACTATGAAAACAAGCAGTGTAATAATCTGCTAGCTACTCTTTCTCTGTATAAGGGCCATATAATACTCTGTAATTTTGGGGTTTGAAAACAATGAGGAGAGCATCAAATAGGAGATGTAGCCGGTGGTGGTGATGCAGCTGCTGCAAGGAAAGAGAGGGCGTGGTCAATTTCTGTCTGCTACATGCCCAAATGAGACACCTTCATCTGGTGCAAGCAGATGACAGGAAGCTCTGTGTAATTTCATAGGCAAAAGAAAAAGTCCAGCTGATAAAAAAAGGCTATTTATTGAAAAATTCAAGTTAAGATCAGCATCCCGCAGACCATTAGCAGTAGCGCAGCTACGCGTTTCGAACACTAAATGTGTTCTTTGTCAGAGCTCAGTTTCATAGGCGCAAGTGCTGTTGGATGAATGGTGAGGCCTGAACAAGTAGAGGTGGTTTTAGATTGGCTGGCTGGCTGGCTGAGAGTGCCTTTGTTTTCTTTGCTTTGTCTTCCACTCATTCCCCTGCTGAAAGTGGAGATTTTGCACTTGCGGCCCATGAGCATCTGTCTTCCACCTCACCCCCTTGCAAATCAGGCAAGCATTCTGAGCTCCAAGTCATGCAGCAGTCACTAGATGACTCTACTGGCTGTGGATCTGAAGGCCATCCACCTGGCCTTGCCCTGCAATGCAAAGAGATAGAGTGCACTGATGCCCAACCACTTCTGTTGGATGATAAGCACCTGAGTAGTTCAAAGGTCAGTGCACCACAACTCCGATGACGCTGATGCTAAGTGCTGCAGCTTTCTGCTGTGTTTATGCCGGCAAAAAAGGTGAAGAGTGGGTAGAACATCATGTGAGGAATTGTTATTATTATTGTTTATTTCTAGAGCACCATTGATTCCATGGTGATATACATGAGGAGGGGTACATACAAAACACAAATAGAAATTACAATGAATAAACTAATAGTGACAGAAATGTTGCAGCTCAAACAAGTCCATTAAAAAATGTAAAAAAAAATTTTAAAAAATATTTTTCGTAAAACAATGGTCAGACAGTGTAAATATCACAACTCCCATGTGGGAATAGTAGCGTGGGCAGACACGTTTCGGACAAGAGTTCTTAGTCTTTGCATATCATACAATACTAAGTTACCCCTTTAAATACCACATACTATCCCAACCATGTGTCTAATTGCACACAATCACATATAAAATTCCTTGCCTGCTAAGAGGTATCACACTTGTTTAAAATTCTAAAGATAGACATAGACAAAGAATTGAAAAATGCATAAGTAAGCAAAAAAAAACACAAGAAAAAACTTACACATATATTTTCTCTGGATAGGAGGGATAATGTACAGGTGGATAGCAATTTGTTAATGCATATGGCAAAGTTGGAAAATCTGATAATTAAAGAAATTAGAGTCTGGTGGGATAATACAACACTGCAATCCTACCTTGAGAAACAAATGATTCCATATGGTCTAAGACTTAAGAAAATCGCTACCACAGTTTATTCTGATATGTTTAAGCAAAAATGGGAAGAAATTCTAACAAATTGTTCCTTTAAACTAATGAAGCAAATCATTGATCATGAGGAAGTTGCACTCAAAGTTATCAATAAAGAAATTCAGATCATAAGGACAACTGTGAAAGAATATCTCCAGTCTTAAACAAATTGAAGAATTAAATCTATGAATTAGAAAATATCCCTCCTGGAGGAGAAAATAATGCCTACAAAAAAAACACAAATTTGAGAGGGATTTGGAAGATTATATGAAAAATGAAGTTTATGTTTGGAAGAGATCCAATATGGAAAAATCAATTTCCGATCTATTTTTTAAAAAACAAGGGCAAAAAAGACACGTTCAATTTTACAATGTAAAAAGTACTTAAAGTCAGCTTTGATAATATGACTTCATCACTGGAAAGCTCCAAGTTTTGTACATCTGAAGATTCTTCAGATTCTTCAGTGGAATACCCATTAATTGCTACAAGGTGGAATACGGTTTATAATAAAGGATATAAAAGAGCTCACATCAAAATCCTATGTCAAAAAACGGAAAAGGAGAGGGGGAAAGAAACATAAAAGATGCAACCAAATGGAAACACAGGGACTAATAACAATTCCCGTGGTTAATCTATCCAGCTACATAATGACAGATGTTCAGCTGGTGTTGCTTACTAAAGGTCTTGCTTTTGCCCCAACCAGCGAGTTTGACATTTACAGAACATTATTGGACGTTAATAAATCTGACTCTACATTCCCATTTTATGGGAAGGATGAGAGGTTATTAGAGAACCCTCAGGACAATCAAAGGATTGTGGGTGATAATCAAGCAGGAGTTTGTGATATATTGAATTTTGAGGAACAAAAATCTATATTGTCTTTACAGTATTTAGCAGCTGAATCCAATGATAGCTCCATTAATAATAATCACAAATTCTCAAGTAGAAATCCTTATTTTTACCCAATGCAGTTTTGCCCCAAAGTATTGGATGACTTTTAGGAGACTATACTGTCCTCATACATGTTAGCAGGGTGTGCAATGAGACATGTAGCTAAATCCCCTGTCTTCTTTAAAAAAAGGAGGCTGCAAAATTGGGGAGTTGGAAGTTTCGCCCCCAGCATTTCGCCCCCAGCAGTTCGCCCCCAGGTACACTTCGCCCCCGGATGTTTCGCCCCCGGATGTTTCGCCCCTGGATGTTTCGCCCCCAGCAGTTCGCCCCTGGATGTTTGGCCCCCGGATGTTTCGCCCCCAGCAGTTCGCCCCCGGATGTTTCGCCCCCAGCAGTTCGCCCCGGATGTTTCGCCCCCGGATGTTTCACCCCCGGATGTTTCGCCCCCAACAGTTCGCCCCCGGATGTTTCGTCCCCAGATGTTTCGCCCCCGGATGTTTCGCCCCTGGATGTTTCACCCCCAGCAGTTCGTCCCTGGATGTTTCGCCCCCAGATGTTTCGCCCCTAGCAGTTCGCCCCCGGATGTTTCGCCCCCGGATGTTTCGCTCCCGGATGTTTCGCCCCCGGATGTTTCGCCCCCAGCAGTTCGCCCCTGGATGTTTCGCCCCCGGATGTTTCGCCCCCAGCAGTTCGCCCCTGGATGTTTCACCCCCCAGCAGTTCGCCCCCGGATGTTTTGCCCCCAACAGTTCGCCCCCGGATGTTTCGCCCCCAGCAGTTCGCCCCCGGATGTTTCACCCCCGGATGTTTCGCCCCCGGATGTTTCGCCCCCGGATGTTTCGCCCCCGGATGTTTCGCTCCCGGATGTTTCGCCCCCGGATGTTTCGCCCCCAGCAGTTCGCCCCCGGATGTTTCGCCCCCAGCAGTTCACCCCCGGATGTTTCACCCCCAGCAGTTCGCCCCCGGATGTTTCACCCCCAACAGTTCACCCCCGGATGTTTTGACCCCGGATGTTTCGCCCCCGGATGTTTCGCCCCCAGCAGTTCGCCCCCGGATGTTTTTCGCCCCGGATGTTTCACCCCCAGCAGTTCACCCCCTGATGTTTCGCCCCCGGATGTTTCGCCCCCAGCAGTTCGCCCCGGATGTTTCGCCCCCAGCAGTTCACCCCCGAATGTTTCGCCCCCAGCAGTTCGCCCCCAGATGTTTCACCCCCAGCAGTTCACCCCCGGATGTTTCGCCCCCCGCAGTTTGCCCCCAGCAGTTCACCCCCGGATTTTTCGCCCCCGGATGTTTCGCCCCCAGCAGTTCGCCCCCAGATTTTTGCCCCCAGATGTTTCGGCCCCAAATTAGGCAGGGAATTTCGGCCTTGTGTTTTAGCCCTAAGACCGCTTTCACAGTAGCCACTTTCCCAAGTGCTAAGCACTGGAAAATCACTAAGAAGATTGCCAATTTTGAATATACTAGATGGTGGCCTGATTCTAATGTATCGGGTATTCTAGAAGGCACAGCCACATGGTATGTTGCACAGGTTATGTAGTATATTGGAGAGTCCACGTAGTACATTGCACAGGCCACGTAGTATATAGGACAGCCGACGTAGTATTTTGGACAGCACACGTAGTAAATTGCACAGTTCACGTAGTAAATTGCACAGCGCACGTAGTATATTGGCCAGCCAACGTAGTATATTGCACTGGTATGTGGGCACTATATTCATGTTTAAAAAAAATAATAAAGATAAACTCACCTCAGCCACGGGCCCTGAAGTCCTCGCGCCTCTCTGCAGTGCTGGCGGTGGCTTCCGGTCTGAGCGTAGGACCTGCGATGACGTCGCGGTCACATGACCGTGACATCATTGCAGGTCTTGGACGCATAGCATCGTTCGGACCGGAAGGCACGGCGTGCATCGGAGAGAGGCGCGGAGGACAACTTGACGTTGGAGGGGGTGAGAATAACTTCTTTTTTTTTTTCATTATTATTTTTAACATTACATCTTTTCACTATTGATGCTGCATAGGCACCATCAATAGGGAAAAGTTGGTCACACAGGGTTAATAGCAGCGTTAACGGAGTGCGGTACACCGCGTTCCGTTAACGCTGGCATTAACCCTGTGTGAGCGTCAGCGGTGAGTGCAGGGCAGTGAAGCAGCGGCCATTTTTATAGCAGACTGTGACCGTCGCTGATTGGTCGTGGCAAAACGCCCACGACCAATCAGCGACTTGGATTTACATGACAGACAGACGCCGCGACCAATGAATATACGAATAAAACGTTACAAACAGAAAGACGAAAGTGACCCTTAGACAATTATATAGTAGATAAGTCAATGGCTAGAAAAGCGAGGTGTTGTTTTGGCCAGCTCTTTTTATTTTATTACAGGAGCTATTTTTGAGCACTTAGCGTTCATCAATAGCCTGTATCTTATGGGTCATTACCGAGAGCGCTCACAAAAGCGCTCTGAAAAATGCCAGTAAAGCACGTGCTTTGGACTTCTAAAACAGTGGCAGCATAAGGATGCTTTCACACTTCCGCTACATATGCACTACAGGCCGCCTGTTCGCTTCTGTAATGCCGCATTCCGCTAACCTGCAGCGGAACGAAAAGAAGAAAATGCTCTTCTTTTTGTTCTGACACTGATAGCGGAATGCGGCATTACGAAAGCGAACGGGCGGCTGCAGATCGCGGAACCCAGCCGTTCACTTCTATGGGCAATGCAAGCGGAATGCCAGCATTCAGCCAGCATTGCCCCGGGGTCAGCTGGATGTCAGATCCAGAGCGGATCAACCTCTGGCGGCCACAAACACAAGTGTGAAACCACTCTAAAATTGCAGTGTGCAAGAGGCCTAAAATCTAAACAATTTTGAACTTTTACCTGACCCAGCACTGACCTGCTTTGTTGCAAGTTTTGTTGCAGATGTAACAAGTAGAAGGTCACATGTCCTGCAAGTTACATTAGACTAGCTTTTATTCTATCTAGGTAGTTTTGGGGCCCCGCCTTTGCTCAGTCTATCTTTCTGTATGTGTTAGTATTTTCATCTTGCTTCACCGTCATTATATGTTGGGGGCTGCCTATTGCTCTGGGGTCTGCTCTGGGGCAGTTTAGATTTCCCTTTTCTTTCTTTCTTTAGGCCTATGTATTTCTCCGGCTGTGATCGAGGGGTCTAGGGCATCGTAGGAACCCCCCACGGCTACTGCTAGTTGTGTTGATAGGTTCAGGGGTCTGCAATCTGATAGTTGCCAACTTCTCTGGGTTTCTGGACTTAGCTTGTATTTCTGCTTTTGCCTCCTACGGTGACTCATTCATAACAGAATCACCCGCCATACCGCAGAGTCTAGGGTACTCAATAGCAGGAAAGAATTGTAAAAAAAAAAAAAAAAAGTGTGTATATTTTTTCCTCTGTATCTCTGAGGCCGTAGGGGGAATTTTTTTTTTTCTCTCAATGGAGATAAAGCAATTGTCTGATCGTGTGGAGCAGCTCGCTGCGGAAGTGCGGGGAATTTCCGCCTACCTTGCTCATTCACATGCTGCTGAACCAAAGATTCCTACACCTGATGTATTTTTTGGGGATCGGTCTAAATTTTTGAATTTCAAATATAATTGTAAATTATTTTTTGCCTTGAAGCCTAACTCGTCAGGGAGCTCCGCGCAGCAGGTTAAAATTGTCATCTCTTTGCTGCGTGGCGATCCCCAGGATTGGGCGTTTTCTTTGAAACCAGATGATCCTATTCTGACTAATGTGAACGCATTCTTTCAAGCTTTGGGGTTGTTGTATGACGAACCTAATGCCATTGATCAGGCTGAAAAGACCCTGCTGGCATTGAACCAGGGTCGTGATTCTGCAGTATTGTACTGTCAAAAATTCCGAAAGTGGGCAGTACTTACTACCTGGAATGATAATGCCTTGGCTGCTCTCTTTCGGAAGGGGTTGTCAGAAGCCGTAAAAGATACTATGGTGGGATTTCCTGTTCCCTCTGGTCTTGACGATTCTATGTCATTAGCCATTCAGGTTGATCAGCGTTTGCGCAAACGCGGAGCTGCACGAGAGGTGTTGCCACCTGTTGAACAAATGTCTGAACCTATGCAATGTGATAAAGTTTTTTCCAGAGAGCAGTGTCAGGAGTTCAGAAGGCGTAATAAGTTGTGTTTTTTCTGTGGAGATGCCTCGCATATTATTTCTGTCTGTCCCAAACGAGAGAAACGCTTTGCACACACGTTTTCTGTTGGGGGTGTGAAACCTAAGTTTCTTCTGGCTATTACTCTGATCTGCTCCCTGTCCACATTTTCCGCCCAGGCGTTTGTGGATTCGGGAGCAGCCCTAAACCTAATGGACTTGGATTTTGCTAAACGTTGTGGATTTCCGATGACACCTCTGCAGACGCCTATCCCTTTGAGGGGAATTGATGCTACTCCTTTGGCTTGGTTTTGGTTTTGGACCCAGGTGGTAATGCGGGTCGCCCCAGACCATCAAGAAAATTGCAGATTTCTGGTGTTGCATAATCTGCATGATACTGTTGTTCTGGGGTTTCCCTGGCTTTCAGATTCATAATCCAGTTTTGGATTGGAAATCTGTGTCTTTGGTGAGTTGGGGTTGCGGGGTGCCTTTAGTGAGGCTCCGGTGTTTTCCACCTCTCCTCAGTTGCATGATGTTCCTGATTATTTGGCGGACTTTGATGATGTATTTAGTGAGAATGAGTCTACGTCTCTGCCTCCTCATAGGAGTTATGACTGTGCAATTGAACTGAGCCCGGGGTGTAAATTTCCCAAGGGTCGACTCTTCAATTTATCTGTACCCGAGCACGAGGCTATGCGATCCTATATTAAGGAGGCGTTGGAGAAGGGTCATATTAGACCATCCTCGTCACCCTTGGGTGCCGGTTTTTTTTTTGTAGCCAAAAAGGATGGATCATTAAGACCTTGTATTGATTATCGTGCCCTCAACAAAATTACTGTTAAATATCAGTATCCGTTACCCCTGATTTCTGATCTATTCTCCAGAGTTAAAGGTGCTTGCTTGCTGGTTTACCAAGCTTGACCTCAGGGGGGCGTATAATCTTATTCGCATTAAGCATGGGGATGAATGGAAGACGGCGTTTAATACTCCGGAGGGACATTTTGAGTACCTGGTGATGCCTTTTGGGCTCACTAATGCCCCTTCTGTCTTCCAGTGCTTCATGAACGATATTTTCCGAGATTTTGTCGATAAATTTTTGATTATCTATCTGGATGATATTTTGATCTTCTCCAAGGATTGGGATTCTCATGTGGAACATATTCGGACTGTGTTCCGGATCTTGAGGGAGAATTCCCTGTATGTCAAAGGATCTAAATGCCTTTTTGGAGTACAGAGGATTTCTTTTTTGGGATTTATTTTGTCCCCGTCAACTATTGAAAAGGACCCGGCCAAGGTACAGGCCATTCACGATTGGGTTCAGCCCACTTCTTTGAAAGCCCTCCAGAAGTTTTTGCTAATTTTTATCGGAAATTTATAGCAAAATTTTCTAGTATTGCCAAGCCATTGACTGATTTGACTAAAAAGGGTGCTGATGTGTTAAATTGGTCTCCGGAGGCTGTTTCTTCCTTTGAGGAGTTGAAGCGAAGATTCATCTCCGCCCCAGTTTTGCGGCAACCTGATGTCTCACTTCCATTCCAGGTAGAGGTGGATGCTTCTGAGATTGGTGCAGGAGCTGTTTTGTCCCAAAAGGATCCTGTAACATCCAAAATGAATCCCTGTGCTTTCTTTTCCCGAAAGTTCTCTCCATCTGAACGTAACTATGATGTGGGGAATCGGGAACTGTTGGCCATGAAATGGGCATTTGAGGAATGGAGACATTGGTTGGAGGGAGCTAAGCATCAAGTCGTGGTCCTCACTGACCACAAGAATTTGATTTACCTAGAGTCAGCTAAGCGCTTGAACCCTAGACAGGCTAGGTGGGCCTTGCTTTTTACACGTTTTGATTTTGTGGTTTCTTTTCTTCCTGGAACAAAGAATGTCAAGGCAGACGCCCTCTCTAGGAGCTTCCTTGCTGATTCTCCTGTGGTGACCAAGCCTGCTACCATCTTAGGCAAAGGGGTAGTTCTTTCTGCCATCTCGCCCGATTTGAGACGTGCTCTGGAAGAGTTCCAGGAGGACAAACCTGAGCGTTGTCCCAGTGGAAAGTTGTATGTTCCTGACCAGTGGAAGAAGAGAGTGATGTATGAAGTTCATTGCTCTGCTTTGGCTGGTCATCCAGGTATTTTTGGTACTAGAGATCTGGTGAGTCGGTTTTTTTGGTGGCCCTCCTTGTCTCGTGATGTCAGGAATTTTGTGCAGTCCTGTGGGACGTGCTCCCGGTCTAAATCGTGTTCTCGCTCTAGTGGGTTGTTGATGCCTTTGCCTGTCCCCAAGAGGCCATGGACCCATATTTCAATGGATTTCATCTCTGATATGCCTGTCTCTCAGAGGATGACTGTTATTTGGGTGATTTGTGATAGGTTCTCTAAGATCGTTCATCTTGTACCACTCCCTAAGTTGCCGTCTTCCTCTGAGTTGGTGCCCCTGTTTTTACAACAGGTGGTTCGTTTGCACGGGATTCCTGAGAACATTGTATCTGACAGAGGAGTGCAGTTTGTGTCTAGATTTTGGAGAACTTTCTGTTCCAGGCTGGGAATTCAGTTGTCCTTCTCCTCTGCTTTTCACCCTCAGACCAATGGGCAGACAGAGAGAACAAACCAGACCTTGGAGTCATATCTGAGATGCTTTATTTCTGCTGATCAGGATGATTGGGTTTCATTTTTGCCCTTGGCCGAATTTGGTTTGAATAATAGAGCTAGTTCTGCCACTTTGATTTCACCTTTTTTTTGCAACTTTGGGTTTCATCCTCGATTTTCTTCAGGGCAGGTGGAGCCCTCTGCCTGCCCAGGTGTTGACACTGTGGTGGAGAGAATGCACCAGATCTGGGACCAAGTGGTGGATAAGTGATCTCTCTCCCAGGAGAAGGCCCAGCGGTTTTCCAACCGACATAGGACCATTGGTCCCCAGTTTAAGGTTGGTGATATGGTGTGGTTATCATCAAAAAATATTGCTATGAAGGTGGCTTCACCTAAGTTTAAGCCTAGATTTATTGGACCTTACAAGATTGTGGAGATTATTAATCCGGTCTCTTTTCATTTGGCTCTTCCTGTCACATTTAAAATCCATAATGTGTTCCATAAATCTTTGTTGAAGAGGTTTGTTGAACCTGTTGTTCCGGGGGTGGCACCTCCAGACCCTGTATTGGTTGAAGGTAACATGGAGTATGAGGTAGAGAAAGTACTGGATTCCCGTCTGGCTAGACGGAGACTCCAGTATTTGGTTAAGTGGAAGGGTTATGGTCAGGAGGATAATTCCTGGGTCTCCGCTTCTGATATTCATGCCAAACGATTGGTGCGTGCCTTTCATCGGGCTCACCCTGATCGCCCTGGTGGCATAGTTGAGGGTTCGATGACCCCTCCTCAAGGGGGAGGTACTGTTGTGAGTTCATTTTCCCCTTCATTACTGAGGCCCGAGGAACTCCCTCTTCTGGTAAAAGAAGGTAGTGAGCTTGATTGTCAAACACCTGAGGCTGATGATTGTGACTAGCTGAGTGGAGTTACAGACTGGATATAATGCTGCTGACGCCCTTCTGCCCTGCGGGTGATTTCTCTGTGGGATCCTTGGAGACCAGTCTGAATTCCTGCTCCTCCAAAGCTAAGTTTGCTGCTCGGCCTTTTGCTTTTGTGCTTTGACTTTGTTTTTGCTTTGTTTTTCTGGATTTCTGCCATTCCCTGCTGGGGTGTGCTGAATTCATTTAGCTCTGTCTTCTGAAATTACCTGAGTGCTGATTCAGTTTTTGAAGCCTAGCTGCTTCAGGGCCTTTTTTCATATCAGCTGGTTGGCTTATGTTTTTGATAGGGTTTTGGCAGATTGCAGACAGCAGCCTTCCTGTCCTTTGCTATCTAGGTAGTTTTGGGGCCCCGCCTTTGCTCAGTCTATCTTTCTGTATGTGTTAGTATTTTCATCTTGCTTCACCGTCATTATATGTTGGGGGCTGCCTATTGCTCTGGGGTCTGCTCTGGGGCAGTTTAGATTTCCCCTTTCTTTCTTTAGACCTATGTGTTTCTCCGGCTGTGATCAAGGGGTCTAGGGCATCGTAGGAACCCCCCACGGCTACTGCTAGTTGTGTTGATAGGTTCAGGGGTCTGCAATCTGATAGTTGCCAACTTCTCTGGGTTTCTGGACTTAGCTTGTATTTCTGCTTTTGCCTCCTATGGTGACTCATTCATAACAAATCACCCGCAAGGCAGAAGGGCGTCGGCTGCCTTATATCCAGTCAGCAATCCCAGTCACCCAGTCATCATCATTCTGCTCAGGTGCTTTGTAATCAGCCTCACTACCTTCCTTCACCAGAAGAGGGAGTTCATCAGACCTCAATGGTGAAGGGGAAAATGAACTCACAACAGTACCTCCCCCTTGAGGAGGGGTCACCGAACCCTCATCCACGCCACCAGGGCGATCAGGGTGAGCCCGATGAAAGGCACGCACCAATCTTTTGGCATGAATATCAGAGGCAGAGACCCAGGAATTATCCTCCTGACCATAACCCTTCCACTTAATCAAATACTGGAGTCTCCGTCTAGCCAGACAGGAATCCAGTATCTTCTCTACCTCATATTCCATGTTACCATCAATTAATACAGGGTCCGGAGGTGCCACCCCAGGAACAACTGGTTCAACAAACCTCTTCAACAAGGACTTATGAAACACATTATGAATTTTAAATGTGACAGGAAGAGCCAAATGAAAAGAGACCGGATTAATAATTTCCAAAATCTTGTAAGGTCCAATAAATCTAGGCTTAAACTTAGGAGAAGCCACCTTCATAGCGATATTTTTTGATGATAACCAAACCATATCACCAACCTTAAACTGGGGACCAATGGTCCTATGTCGGTTGGAAAACCGCTGGGCCTTTTCCTGGGAGAGAGTGAACTTATCCACCACTTGGTCCCAGATCTGGTGCATTCTCTCCACCACAGTGTCAACACCTGGGCAGGCAGAATGCTCCACCTGCCCTGAAGAGAATCGAGGATGAAACCCAAAGTTACAAAAAAAAGGTGACATCAAAGTGGCAGAACTAGCTCTATTATTTAAAGCAAATTCGGCCAAGGGCAAAAATGAAACCCAATCATCCTGATCAGCGGAAATAAAACATCTCAAATACGACTCCAAGGTCTGGTTTGTTCTCTCTGTCTGCCCATTGGTCTGAGGGTGAAAAGCAGAGGAGAAGGACAACTGAATTCCCAGCTTGGAACAGAAAGTCCTCCAAAATCTAGACACAAATTGAACTCCTCTGTCAGATACAATGTTCTCAGGAATCCCGTGCAAGTGAACCACCTGTTGCAAAAACAGGGGCACCAACTCAGAGGAAGATGGCAACTTAGGGAGTGGTACAAGATGAACCATTTTAGAGAACCTATCACAAATCACCCAAATAACAGTCATTCTCTGAGAGACAGGCATATCAGAGATGAAATCCATTGAAATATGGGTCCATGGCCTCCTGGGGACCGGCAAAGGCATCAACAACCCACTAGAACGAGAACAAAGTTTAGACCGGGAGCAAGTCCCACAGGACTGCACAAAATTCCTGACATCACGAGACAAGGCGGGCCACCAAAAAGACCGACTCACCAGATCTCTAGTACCAAAAATACCTGGATGACCAGCCAAAGCAGAGCAATGAACTTCAGACATCACTCTCTTTTTCCACTGGTCAGGAACATACAACTTTCCACTGGAACAACGCTCAGGTTTGTCGTCCTGGAACTCTTCCAGAGCACGCCTCAAATCGGGCAAGATGGCAGAAAGAACTACCCCTTCGCCTAAGATGGTAGCAGGCTTGGTCACCACAGGAGAATCAGCAAAGAAGCTCCTTGAGAAGGCGCCTGCCTTGACATTCTTAGTGCCAGGAAGAAAAGAGACCACAAAATCAAAACGTGTAAAAAAACAAGGCCCACCTAGCCTGTCTAGGGTTCAAATGTTTGGCCGACTCCAGGTAAATCAAATTCTTGTGGTCAGTGAGGACCACGGCTTGGTGTTTAGCTCCCTCCAACCAATGTCTCCACTCCTCAAATGCCCATTTCATGGCTAACAGTTCCCGATTCCCCACATCATAGTTACGTTCAGATGGAGAGAACTTTCGGGAAAAGAAAGCACAGGGATTCATTTTAGATGTTACAGGATCCTTTTAGGACAAAACAGCTCCTGCACCAATCTCAGAAGCGTCCACCTCTACCTGGAACGGGAGTGAGACATCAGGTTGCCGCAAAACCGGGGCAGAAGTGAATCTTCGCTTCAGCTCCTGAAAGAAAGAAACAGCCTCCGGAGACCAATTCAACACATCAGCACCATTTTAGTCAGATCAGTCAATGGCTTGGCAATACTAGAAAATTTTGCTATAAATTTCCGATAAAAATTAGCAAAACCCAAAAACTTCTGGAGGGCCTTCAAATAAGTGGGCTGAACCCAATCATAAATAGCCTGTACCTTGGCCGGGTCCATTTCAATAGTTGACAGAGACAAAATAAATCCCAAAAATGAAATAATAATAATAATAAATTTTATTTTTATAGCGCCGACCTATTCCGCAGCACTTTACATTTCAGAGGGGATTTGTACAGACAATAGACATTACAGCATAACAATTATCACATACAGTAGATTATAACAAATACCAAGAGGAAAGAGGGCCCTGTTCGCAAGCTTACAGTCTATGAGGAAAGAGGTAGACACGGAAGGTGGGTGGTAACAGTTGCCCTGATTGTATGGACCAGCCAATATGTTAGGTGTGTGAGAGTACGGACACAGAGGGCTAATGGATGCATAAAGCATGTGGGAGAATGATGCGGGGAACCTGGTTATGGTAAAACTTTTGGCTCTGCCACACAGGGATAGATTAGGTTAATGTGTTGAGGTGGTAGGCCAGTCTGAATAAATGCGTTTTCAGGGCATGCTTAAAATTGTGGGGATTGGGGACTAATCGTATTGACCTGGGAAGTGCATTCCAAAGAATTGGCGCGGCACGTGTAAAGTCTTGGAGACGGGAGTGGGAGGTTCTGACTATTGAGGATGCTAACCTCAGGTCATCAGCAGAACGGAGGGCGCGGGTAGGGTGGTATACTGAAACAAGGGAGGAGATGTAGGGTGGTGCTGAGCCATGGAGGGCTTTGTGAGTGAGGGTAATACGTTTATACTGAATTCTGGAGTGGATGGGTAGCCAGTGTAATGACTGGCACAAGGTAGAGGCATCGGTGTAACGATTGGTGAGGAATATGATCCTGGCTGCAGCATTCAAGACAGATTGGAGAGGGGAGGGTTTGGTAAGAGGGAGACCAATTAGAAGAGAGTTACAATAGTCGAGACGAGAATGAATAAGAGAAACAGTAAGAGTTTTTGCAGAGTCAAAGGTAAGAAAAGGTCGAATTCTAGAAATGTTTTTGAGGTGCAGATGACAAGAGCGAGCCAGTGATCGAATGTGGGGGGCAAAGGAAAGCTCGGAATCAAGTATGACCCCAAGACAGCGGGCCTGTTGCTGGGGAGTAATAGTGGAACCACACACAGAAATCCTCTGTACCCCAAAAAGGCATTTCGATCCTTTGACATACAGGGAATTCTCCTTCAAAATCCGGAACACAGTCCGAACATGTTCCACATGAGAATCCCAATCCTTGGGGAAGATCAAAATATCATCCAGATAGATAATCAAAAATGTATCCACAAAGTCTCGGAAAATGTCGTTCATGAAGCACTGGAAGACAGAAGGGGCATTAGTGAGCCCAAAAGGCATCACCAGGTACTCAAAATGTCCCTCTGGAGTATTAAACGCCGTCTTCCATTCATCCCCATGCTTAATGTGGATGAGATTATACGCCCCCCTGAGGTCAAGCTTGGTAAACCAGCAAGCACCTTTAACTCTGGAGAATAGATCCGAAATCAGGGGTAACGGATACTGATATTTAATAGTAATTTTGTTGAGGGCACGATAATCAATACAAGGCCTTAATGAACCATCCTTTTTGGCCACGAAAATAAAACCGGCACCTAAGGGTGAAGAGGATGGTCTAATATGACCCTTCTCCAATGCCTCCTTAATATAGGATCGCATAGCCTCGTGCTCGGGTACAGATAAATTGAAGAGCCGACCCTTAGGAAATTTACACCCCGGGCTCAGTTCAATTGCACAATCATAACTCCTATGAGGAGGCATAGACGCAGACTCATTCTCACTAAATACATCATAAAAGTCCGCCAAATAGTCAGGAACATCATGCGACTGAGGAGAGGTGGAAAAAACAGGAGCCTCACTAAGGGCACACCGACAACCCCAACTCACCACAGACACAGATTTCCAATCCAAAACTGAATTATGAATTTGCAACCAGTGAAACCCCAGAACAATGGTATCATGCAAATTATGCAACACCAAAAATCTGCAATTTTCTTGATGGTCTGGGGCGACCCGCATTACCACCTGGGTCCAAAACTGAGGTTTATTTTTTGCCAAAGGAGTAGCATCAATTCCCCTCAAAGGGATAGGCATCCGCGGAGGTGTCATCGGAAATCCACAACGTTTAGCAAAATCCAAGTCCATTAGATTCAGGGCTGCTCCCAAATCCACAAAAGCCTTGGCGGAAAATGTGGACAGGGAGCAGATCAGAGTAATTGCCAGAAGAAACTTAGGTTGAACACCACCCACAGAAAACGTGTGTGCAAAACGTTTCTCTCGTTTAGGACAGACAGAAATAATATGCGAGGCATCTCCACAAAAAAACACAGCTTATTACGCCTTCTGAACTCCTGACGTTGCTCCCTGGACAAAACTCTATCACATTGCATAGGTTCAGACACTTGTTCAACAGGTGGCAACACCTCTCGTGCAGTCCTGCGTTCACGTAAACGCCGATCAGCCTGAATGGCTAATGACATAGAATCGTCAAGACCAGAGGGAACAGGAAATCCCACCATAGTATCTTTTACGGCTTCTGACAAACCCTTCCGAAAGAGAGCTGCCAAGGCATTATCATTCCAGGTAGTAAGCACCGCCCACTTTCGGAATTTTTGACAGTACTATTCTGCAGAATCTCGACCCTGGCTCAATGCCAACAGGGTCTTTTCAGCCTGATCAATAGCATTAGGTTCGTCATACAACAACCCCAAGGCTTGAAAAAATGCATTCACATTAGTCAGAATAGGATCATCTGGTTTCAAAGAAAACGCCCAATCCTGGGGATCGCCACGCAGCAAAGAGATGACAATTTTAACCTGCTGCGCGGAGCTCCCTGACGAGTTAGGCTTCAAGGCAAAAAATAATTTACAATTATTTTTGAAATTCAAAAGGAGTAGGGATCTTTGGTTCAGCAGCATGTGAATGAGCAAGGTAGGTGGAAATTCCCCGCACTTCTGCAGCGAGCTGCTCCACACGATCAGACAATTGCTTTATCTCCATTGAGAGAAAAAAAAATTCCCCCTACGGCCTCAGAGATATAGAGAAAAAAATACACACTTTTTTTTTTTTTACAATTCTTTCCTGCTATTGAGTACCCTAGGATCTGCTGTATGTCGGGTGATTCTGTTATGAATGAGTCACCGTATGAGGCAAAAACAGAAATACTAGCTAAGTCCAGAAACCCAGAGAAGTTGGTAGCTATCGGATTGCAGACCCCTGAACCTAACAACAACAACTAGCAGTAGCCGTGGGGGGTTCCTACGGTGCCCTAGACCCCTCGATCACAGCCGGAGAACTACATAGCCTAAAGGCAGAAAGGGAAAACTAAACTGCCCCAGAGCAGACCCCAAAGCAATAGGCAACCCCCAACATATAATGACGGTGAAGCAAGATGAAAAAACACTCACACAGATAGAAAGATAGGCTGAGCAAAAGATGAGGCCCAAGCTAACTAAATAAGACAGAACAGAAAAGCTGCTGTCTGCAATCCGCCAAAACCCTCTCAAAAACAAGAGCCAACAGACTGATAGGGAAAAAAGCCCTGAAGACGCTAGGCTTCAAAAAGACTATATCAGTACTCAGGTATTATCTGAAGACAGAGCAAAAAGGAATTCAGCTCACCCAGCAGGGAAAGGCAGAAATCCAGAAAAACAAGGCAAAACAAAACCAAAACACAAATGCAAAAAGTAGAGCAGAAAACTTAGCTTTTGAGGAGCAGGAATCAGACTGGTCTCCAAGAATCCCTCAGAGTAATCACCCGCAAGGCAGAAGGGCGTCGGCTGCCTTATATCCAGTCAGCAATCCCAGTCATCATCATTCTGCTCAGGTGCTTTGTAATCAGCCTCACTACCTTCCTTCACCAGAAGAGGGAGTTCATCAGACCTCAATGGTGAAGGGGAAAATGAACTCACAACAGTTACCTCAAACCCTTGATCAACTTGTTATCCCCTTGGAGTTCCAGGAGATCAGTATTGATAGTGTCCAGCAGCAGTTCCTTCTGCATGACTCTGGTAAGCTACTTAACCATTTAACATTGTATTAAAACCATTCCATTATGCATAATTATTGCAAAGTTTATTTTGCACAAATGTGAAAAATGCTACACTACAAGGTGCTGATATAAAATACTATGTGATTTTTGCCTTCAAGGGAAACTTTGAGGGTAATATAATGTAGTGATGCCTACTGATTCCAACTAGTGTTGGCCAATCACTTGAAAGATAGGATCAGATCAGGCTGATCATACCAAAGATTGGAATTAATTCACATCCAATCTCCAGAGCTAGATGTAGATATATATGTATATGTGGGTGTATATATATATATATACACTCACTGGCCACTTTATTAGGTACACCATGCTAGTAAGGGGTTGGACCCCCTTTTGCCTTCAGAACTGCCTCAATTCTTCATGGCAGAGATTCAACAAGGTGCTGGAAGCATTCCTCAGAGATTTTGGACCATATTGACATGATGGCATCACACAGTTGGCGCAGATTTGTTGGCTGCACATCCCTGATGCGAATCTCCCGTTCCACCACATCCCAAAGATGCTCTATTGGATTGAGATCTGGTGACTGAGGAGGCCATTTGAGTACAGTGAACTCATTGTCATGTTCAAGAAACCAATCTGAGATGATTCGAGCTTTATGACATGGCGCATTATCCTGCTGAAAGTAGCCATCAGATGTTGGGTACATTGTGGTCATAAAGGGATGGACATGGTCAGCAACAATACTCAGGTAGGCTGTGGCGTTGCAACGATGCTCAATTGGTACCAAGGGGCCCAAAGAGTGCCAAGAAAAAATTCCCCACACCATGACACCACCACCACCAGCCTGAACCGTTGATACAAGGCAGGATGGATCCATGCTTTCATGTTGTTTACGCCAAATTCTGACCCTACCATCCGAATGTCGCAGCAGAAATCGAGACTCATCAGACCAGGCAACGTTTTTCCAATCTTCTACTGTCCAATTTCGATGAGCTTGTGCAAATTGTAGCCTCAGTTTCCTGTTCTTAGCTGAGAGGAGTGGTACCCGGTGTGGTCTTCTGCTGCTGTAGCCCATCTGCCTCAAAGTTCGACGCACTGTGCGTTCAGAGATGCTCTTCTGCCTACCTTGGTTGTAACGGGTGGCAATTTGAGTCACTGTTGCCTTTCTATCAGCTCGAACCAGTCTGCCCATTCTCCTCTGACCTCTGGCATCAACAAGGCATTTCCGGCCACAGAACTGCCGCTCACTGGATTTTTTTTCTTTTTCGGACCATTCTCTGTAAACCCTAGAGATGGTTGTGCGTGAAAATCCCAGTAGATCAGCAGTTTCTGAAATACTCAGACCAGCCCTTCTGGCACCAACAATCATGCCACGTTCAAAGGCACTCAAATCACCTTTCTTCACCATACTGATGCTCGGTTTGAACTGCAGGAGATTGTCTTGACCATGTCTACATGCCTAAATGCACTGAGTTGCCGCCATGTGATTGGCAGATTAGAAATTAAGTCTTAACACACAGTTGGACAGGTGTACCTAATAAAGTGGCCAGTGAGTGTATATATATATATATATGCACACTGTACGCCCGAACAATGTGTGTGTATATATATGTATATATGTGGGTGGGTGATGGTGGTCTGGCACTTTTGGAACTTTGAAATGCAATAAAGGATTGAGGACCAGAATGGTGACTGGTCTGCAAACCCTGTCTTATGAGGAAAGGTTGCAGGATTTGGGAATGTTTAGTTTGCAAAAGAGAAGACTGAGAGGAGACTTAATAGCTGTCTACAAATATCTAAAGGGCTGTCACATTGTAGAAGGATCAACTTTATTCTCATTTGCACAAGGAAAGACTAGAAGCAATGGGATGAAACTGAATGGGAGGAGACACAGATTAGATATTAGAAAAAACTTTTTGACAGTTAGAGTGATCAATGAGTGGAACAGGCTGCCACGAGAAGTGGTGAGTTCTCCTTCAATGGAAGTCTTCAAACAGAGGCTGGACAGACATCTGACTGGGATGATTTAGCGAATCCTGCTTTGAGCAGGGGATTGGACCAGATGGCCCAGGAGGTCCCTTCCAACTCTACGATTCTATGATTCTATGATTCTATAGGACTTAGCAGCGAGGAGGTCATTCTTCATGGATGCATGTTAAGTACGGGCGGAAGCCAACCCCTGCTCCAGCAGCGCACTGAGTCCTCAGCAACAATCTCAGTTGAGCCACTCTTCTTCCAGCTTTCTTGCATATATATATTGGCCCCAAGCTGCGCTGTTTAAAAATAAACAAACCCAGTTATTCAACTCTCTCTCCGGTGTCCAGCGCTGTCTCCGGTGGTGCAGGGAATTCCAAAATCCCAACGCTATGCATTCTGGGTTGTGCATCACCACCTCTGCACATGTGCCGGGCTGTTCTGT
This sequence comes from Dendrobates tinctorius, assembly GCF_039654945.1. Taxonomy (NCBI): domain Eukaryota; kingdom Metazoa; phylum Chordata; class Amphibia; order Anura; family Dendrobatidae; genus Dendrobates; species Dendrobates tinctorius. The sequence continues at coordinate 28,599,671 of NW_027361703.1, read as the reverse complement.
GGCGTGATGTGGTACTTTCCCAGGACCGTCTAGTGAGCGGTCCTGGGATCACTCTCCACTGTAGTTATAGTATGGCAGGCACAGAGGCGGCGATGCGCCGCCCGGATTTCGGGATTCCCTGCACTGCTGGGCTAGGAGCCGGAGCCAGTACTGGACACTGGAGAAAGAGGTGAGTAACTGGGTTTGTTTATTTTTTAACAGCGCAGCCTGGAGCCATTTACTAAAGCTAAATATGCACACACGCTATACACCCGTATAGTGTGTGTGTGTGTGTGTGTGTGTATATATATATATATATATATACGCACACTGTTCAGGCATGTATGCCCGGACAGTGTTTTCAGATTACGGTGGATTCCGATTTCTAATTCAGATCATCATCATGATCTGGCTACAAATCGGATCGTAATTTAAAATAACGATCAGCCTGAAAATCATAATAAATTACGATCTTCAGTGATCGGACCGGCCAACACTAATTCCAAATATGCAGCATTGCACTGGCCATACCTGTCCTGGATGCTGCCCCGGAGTTCAGCCTCGCCTGTCTGCGGCATGCACGGGCTGAACTGCCATCGCCGGCTGATTCCTCGGCTCTCGTAGTTCAGTCCTGCAGATCCGTGGACAGGTCGGGCTGAACTCCGGAGCTCAGGTGAGATACGCCAGGATTTGCAGATGCGTTTTGCCTGCTGCTTCCAAGCACTTTATAAGCACTTTGCAAGCGCTTTGGCAAAACGCTTCTGCAAATAGGGGACGTGGCCAAGCACTGCTATGGGCATGGCCATGCCCTTCTATGGCCTAAACCGAGCGTATTTGGCGTGGTTTGCAGGCATTTTTCGGGAGGTTTCCCTCTTGTCCATTCCCATTCCTTCCGGGATCCGCCGGAAAATAGCTTTGAAGCTATTTTCCGGTGGGGCAACTTTACACAATCCATGTAGTCCCCAGCGGCCTTGTTGTTCCTGTAGTGTACACCTTGCTGACAGACAAGAGCCGTTCTACATACCAGAGGTTGCGGCAAGAGCTGAAGAACTTGCAGCCTGGACTGCAGCCAGACAACCCGATGTTGGATTTTGAACTAGCTGCAATACAGGCATTTGAAAGTGAATTCCCCAACCTTATGAAGACTGGTTGCTTTTTCCACCTATCACAGTCGGTTTGGCGTAAAGTTCAAAATGAAGGACTCAAGATGCAATACCAAGGTGACCATGAATTTGCCCATTGGATACGCATGATACCTGCCCTGGCCTTTCTACCACCACAGAATGTTGTGCAATCATTTGAAGAATTGGTGGAAGATCCTGACTTTCCACAAGAAGCAGTACCTATTGCCAACTATTTTGAAGACCGCTATATCGGTCGAATGAATCGCAGAGGACGTCAAGCACCTTTGTTTCCAGTTTAATTCTGGAATGTGTATGAACGAACATTGAATGATCAACAGCGTACAAATAATGATGTCGAAGGATGGCACTGTAGCTTTCGAGAAACATGTGGTACTGTTTTCCCAAATATATACCGGTTCATTTACTGTCTGAAACATCAGCAAGAGCTCCATAGTTTTGAAATTATTCAGATAATAGCAGGAAATCCCATCGCTGCAAGAAACAAAAAGTATGCTGCAATTTCAGCAAGGGTTAAACGTATCGTGCAAGATTTCGATAATAGAAGCTTGATGGATTATCTGAGAGGCATTGCCTACAGCTTTGATTTTTAGTTCATGGTCACATATTGTATGTTTTGAGAGCAGTGTTTTTAGCTGTAAAATAATTCAAGCATTATAACCTGTAATTTGTATTTCTCTTTTTCTCTAATCCTTCCCCTCTATACCTTTTTATGTTTCTTGTTAAAACAGTTTTGATATATACAGTTAAAGCATAACTCTACAAAAAACATGTTATGTTATAGCACCTGTGCCCATGATATTCATTTCCAAAGGAGACCTTCCAGCAGCTTCACTTCTGTGTGAAAAGTCTCATCCAAGTTAAAGCTCCATGTGCTGCAGGATTTCAGTGGTTGCTAAGGAGGTTGTTTCTCCTTAGTAGCAGTACTTGTGGATGGATTCTAGAGGGCGTGGCTGCACAGGAGCATGCAGCTAACAATATATTCCCTATGATGTATAAAGGGCTGCTGGTTTACAGCCCTCTGCAAAGCCCCCCCTATGTGTTCCATCCTGTAACGGCTTTACACAGGCAGGGGGGAGCCCTCCTCTTGTCCAGGACAGAGCACATGAGCGGAGGGTGAAGGGGAGCTTTGCAGAAGGCTGTGAACAAGCAGCCCTGAATGTATCATAGGGAGCCAGGATCCGTTCTGCTCCCAAGGGGGCACGACCTCCTTTAGTATGCAGTGAAATCCTACTATTTTCCTGTCTATTTGTAAAATTACTCATCTAGAAAACAAAGTTTGAGAATAAAAAAACTAATTTGATCAGAATTCTATATCTTAGACTCATATGGTGTATTATTAGTGATAAGCAAACCTGCCAATGTTCAGTTCAGGCAGGTCTTTCCCGGATGCAAAAGATCCAGGAGCAAATTGCTAGAGGCAAAACATCCAGGGATGAACTGCTGGGGGCGAAACATCTGGGGGCGAACCATCCGGGGGCGAACTGCTGGGGGCGAAACTTCCAGGGGCGAACTGCTGTGGGCGAACTGCTGGGGGTGAAACATCCGGGGGCGAAACATCCGGGGGCGAACTGCTGGGGGCGAAACATCTGGGGGCGAAACATCCAGGGGCAAACTGCTGGGGGCGAACTGCTGGGGGCAAAACATCCGGGGGCGAAACATCCGGGGGCGAACTGCTGGGGGCGAAACATCCAGGTGCGAACTGCTGGGGGCGAACATCCGGGGGCGAAACATCCAGGGGCAAACTGCTGGGGGCGAACTGCTGGGGGTGAAACATCCGGGGGAGAAACATCCGGGGGCGAACTGCTGGGGGCGAAACATCCGGGGGCGAAACATCCAGGGGCGAACTGCTGGGGGTGAAACATCCGGGGGCGAACTGCTGGGGGCGAAACATCCGGGGGCGAAACATCCAGGGGCGAACTGCTGGGGGCGAACTGCTGGGGGCAAAACATCTGGGGGGCAAAACATCTGTGTGCGAACTGCTGGGGGCAAACTGCTGGGGGCAAAACATCCGGGGGCGAAACATCCGGGGGCGAACTGCTGGGGGCGAAACATCCGGGGGCAACTGCTGGGGGCGAAACATCCGGGGGCGAAACATCCGGGGGCGAACTGCAGGGGGCGAAACATCCGGGGGCGAACTGCAGGGGGCGAAACATCCGGGGGCGAACTGCTGGGGGCGAAACATCCGGGGGCGAAACATCCAGGGGCAAACTGCTGGGGGCGAAACATCCGGGGGCAACTGCTGGGGGCGAAACATCCGGGGGCAAAACATCCGGGGGTGAACTGCTGGGGGCGAACTGCTGGGGGCGAAACATGCGAGGGCGAACTGCTGGGGGCGAAACGTCCGGGGGCGAACATCCGGGGGCGAACTGCTGGGGGCGAAACATCTGGGGGCGAACTGCTGGGGGCGAAACATCCGGGGGCGAAACATCCGGGGGCGAACTGCTGGGGGTGAAACTTCCGGGGGCGAACTGCTGGGGGCGAACTGCTGGGGACGAAACATCCGGGGGCGAACTGCTGGGGGCGAAACATCCGGGGGCGAACTGCTGGGGGCGAAACATCCGGGGGCGAAACATCCGGGGGCGAACTGCTGGTGGCGAAACATCCGGGGGCGAACTGCTGGTGGCGAAACATCCGGGGGCGAAACATCCGGGGGCGAAACATCCGGGGGCGAAACATCCGGGGGCGAACTGCTGGGGGTGAAACATCCGGGGGCGAACTGCTGGGGGCGAACTGCTGGGGGCGAAACATCCGGGGGCGAACTGCTGGGGGCGAAACATCCGGGGGCGAACTGCTGGGGGCGAAACATCCGGGGGCGAAACATCCGGGGGCGAACTGCTGGGGGCGAAACATCCGGGGGCGAAACATCCGGGGGCGAACTGCTGGGGGTGAAACATCCGGGGGCGAACTGCTGGGGGCGAACTGCTGGGGGCGAAACATCCGGGGGCGAACTGCTGGGGGCGAAATGTGCGAGGGCGAAATGTGCGGGGGCGAAACAACCTGGGGGCGAAATGCGGGGGGCGAAATGTTCGGGGGCGAAGTGTACCTGGGGGCGAATTGATGGGGCGAACTGCTGGGGGCGAAACTTCCTAAAACCGTAAAATTGTAACCTTCTTTTATTGATTGCAGATGTGACAGGAAAGGGTGAAACAACTATGCTTAGAGCAGGCTGTTTAAGAAGCATGAAGAACACGAATGGTGTAGTTTCTCCTAAGACACGTGGAGGAATAAAGGCTGCTGTTCCCCTCACAGTGTCATAAACAAGACTATGATGTAACAGGAACAATCCCACAATACATTGCAAATTAAACTAGAATCTATGCATTAATCGACCAGCAGGTGGTGCTGTTACCTTACAGTATGAAATATATGAAGGATTAATACACACAAAAACACAATGTCTGTAATAATCGAAGACATAAAAAAAAATGACTAGACTTTCTAGACAGCAATTATATAGCTGGACAGAACACTCCCCGCTTGACGTCAGTCGACGTCACTATTGTGTTTATTGGACAAGAACAGCAGAACGAGTTCCCCTACTGGCCTGAGGAACAATTTGGTCTCGCCTTGTTTTCCTATTTTTACATCCACCTTACGTACGATTTCATCCTTACTTGGGAATGTCTGGATAATGAGACCTAATGGCCATTCGTTTCTCCAAGACTGACAGTCTTTCATTAGTACTATATCGCCAGGCTGGAGGTTAGAATTATGAAGGATTAATACACATAAAAATACAATGTCTTTAATAATCGAAGACATAAATAAATGACTAGACTTTCTAGACAGCAATTATATGGCTGGACAGAACAGAGATGGTCGAGAAAGAGTTACATGAATTGAAAGAAAGAACTCAGAGTAAAAATATTCCTTCTAATTTATCTCATAAAAGGAAGGCTTTGTAGGATTTGTGATCTTATGATTAGGAAGGCAGATAAAGGGGGAGCTGTTGTCCTTCTTAATGCTGGTCTTTATGAGAAATTGAATATGGAAATGCTATTGGATGTTACTGTAATATGTACGTAGAACTGAGTTTTGATCCTACAGTTAAATTTTCAGAATATATAACTCAAACCCCTACTTAGAAAAAAGCGGGGGGACGAAGAGATCCATGATTAAAAAAATGTATACATTTTATTAACTGTGAAATAAAACAAGCAAGGCATAAAATAAGCAGAATTCCTCACATAAAAGGACCGTTCCAACTCCAGAGTAGGGACCAAAAGTTATATTTTCAGGTCTATTGAAAAATTTGGTGCGGTAAGAGGTTAAAATAGGGGCAAAAACAGAGGAGTTATCTGAGGATCTGTTAGTGCAATCCCCTACAGTACCGATACTACACTCCTTTGCCAAAGATTCATAAAGGTAAATTCCCTCCCCCCGTTGGGCCCTATAGTCGCAGGAATTGGCAATTTAGGGGAAAACATAGCTAATGACTGGATCTTTACTTGCAACCCCTTGTTAAAAATATCCTTAGTTATTTAACAGACACGAAACATGTTATATCCTCTTTGGATGGTTCCAAATGGCCGAGCCATAGTTTGTGGCTTTCCTGCGGTGTGGGGAGATTATATCCCCGTATACCGCATGGGATAGCTTTGGAGTTTTTTTTCAGCTTTCTTGAGACTACACAGTGAATACACATAGGAAATTAAGGAGTTTATTATTTTAGAAACTGAGTTCTTGCTTGTCCATAATTATTTTTCTTTTAATGGACGTTTCTATTTGCAAAAGCAGTGAGCCCCAGTGGGGGCAGGCTGTTCACCTTCCATAGCAAATATTTTTATGGCCGCATGGGAGGAGCTGTATATTTTCTCTGCCACTTCCGATCTCCTGTCCCATAACAGATGGTATGGTTGTTTTTTTGACGACCTCCTTCTGATATGGGAGGGGACAGAGGAAGACGCCGGGGAGTTTGTTTCTCTGATGAATCTGAATGATATGAATTTGAAATTTACCTTCACGGTACAAAGGAATATAATTGAATTTTTTGACATATCGCTGGAGTTTTCACCTGGGGGATTGATTATTACCCCTTTAAGGCCTGAGTCACACATAATGTATAAAAAAGTGGTCCGTTTTTCACGGCCGAGAATTCCAGAAATGTTCCCTAAACAGTGATCCGTATGTCATCCATTTGCAATGCGAGGATGCGATTTTCTCGCATCTAAGCATCCGTGTGACATCCGTATCCCAACCGTATGGCAAGATTTTATCGCAGCCTTGCAAAATGGACATTTATCTGATCCATGGTCTCAAATATTCGTCCAAACATATATACAGTATATATATGTTAGTGAGACACACACACACACATATATATGTGTATATATATATATATATATGTCTTTATATTTCATACAGAACTAGATAGCAGAATAGGCGTTAATTCATTTGTTGGCTTCTGTGAAATCATTACAGAACCCGACAGGATAGGAGACATGGTTTACATACAGTAAACCATTGCAGAACAATTAGATTTATAGATGTCAGTGACTAATAGTGTTAGTAGTATGTGTGTGTAAAATTTGGGAGCTGTAGGTATTTACTAAAAGAATATATTCACGGAAAAAACTGGCGTAGGCTCCCGCGCAAATGTCTGTACCAGAGAGGGAAAGTCAGTGACTGAGGGCAGATATTAATAGCCTAGAGAGGGAGCAAGGTTATTGCCCACCCCCTGGCTAAAAAATCTGTCCCCAGCCACCTCAAAAAAGGCGCATCTGTAAGATGCGCCAATTCTGGCACTTAGCCTCTCTCTTCCCTTTGCCCTGTAGTGGTGGCATATGAGGTAATAATAGGTTAATGTCACCTTTGTATTGTAAGGCAACATTAAGCCTGGTTAGTAATGGAGAGGTGTCAATAAGACACCTATCCATTACTAATCCTGAAGTTTGTAAAGGTTAAATGAACACACACATGCAGAATAAAGTATTTTGATGAAATAAAAGAGCACACTGTTTTGCTATCAGGTCAGGCTGGGAGGCTGCGCAGCATCAGTGACGTCAGTGCACTGATGTGATTTCTCTCGCACGTGTAATATGGCCGAGAAAAAAACGGATGATGGAAGCTGCCCCATAGATTAACATTGGTCCGAGTGGTATGCAATTTTTTCTCACATAGCACTCATCCATATTTCTCTTTAGTGTGACGCCGGCCTTAGAAAGCATATGCGACGAAATCTACGCTCTATGCAACATTCTGCCACCCCATTAAAACCATACAAAATATTCCACTAGGTGAACTTATACGAGTCAGAAGGAATACTTCTTCAGATATTACATTTAAAAAGGAACAATTTCAGGTTAATGAAAGATTAAAAAAGTGTGGATGTGGATTCTCAGTGGATGTTGGGCAGAGCAAACAGAAATAGACAGGATATATTAAAAGAAAAATATTAGATAACACAGGACATGCTTTTAATCAGATTACATTTGTAACACAGTATAGTCCCCAGTTTGCTGGAATAAAAAGTATAATTATTAAATATATTCTATTACTATATCAGAATGACATACTATGCAATATTTTGAAACAACCTATTAGATTTTCTGCCAAAACGGCTCCATCTTTAGGGGACTTATTATCACCAAACCTTTACATGAATAATGCTATATTAAGGGAGAAAACTTGGCTGAACACTGTTGGATTTTTTAAATGTGGACTTCGTACATGTCTATGTTGTGACCATATTGAGTAAACAAGGGAATTTAATTCAATGACAATGAATTGATCTTAAGAGACTAAATCATTTATTAACTGTAATAGTACTTTTGCAGTTTATCTAATATCTTGTTTGATATGCAGAGTTCAATACGTGGGATGTACAACTAATCCATTAAAAGTGAGAATCAGACAGCATCTCTCGGACGCAGCCAACAATAAAATAGTTAAATGTTCAGTTGTGGGGGCATCACAACACATTAGGAGACCCTAAGGCCTCTTTCACACTTCAGTTTTTTACAATCAGTCACAATCCGCCAGGTTTTGAAAAAAAACGGATCCTCAATTTTCTTTTGAGGATCCGTTTTTTTCCCCATTGACTTCCATTATTGGCGGATTGTGACGGATTGCCGTCCGTTGCATCTGTTTTTTTTGCGGATCCGCCAAAAGTTCCTGTCCATTACCATCCTCAATGATTTCAAAACGGAGCTTGCAACGTTTTTTTCTGTGTCGGATCCTCCAGACACTCATTTAACCCAAAATTCTTTCTGGCTGCCGGACAAAAAAAATATTCTCTCTCTCTCTCTCCTGCGATTCCTTTAAAATTGTTCATTTGTCGGATCCGTCAAAAAAACGGACGGGTGCCATCCGTTGTCATCAGTACTAAAACGGATCCGCCATCCATCCTTTTGGTGGATTATGACTGATGCAAAAAACTGAAGTGTGAAAGAGGCCTAATCAGAGGACAATAAAACATCCAGACTCCTTATCTATGAACTGGTCCAATATTTATGATTCTCCCTCTCCCACAATGATAGTTCTGCTTCGTGTCACTTGTCTTATCTATTGCATTTTTTCTGTGCTGTTTTGTATATAAATATGTGATTCTTCAGATCTTGTATTAGTCTAGCCTGATGAAGAGACCTGAGTAGTCTCGAAAGCTTACTATGTGTTACCATCTTTTCAGTTAGCCATAAAAAGGTATCAACCACTGAGTACTCTCAATTCTGAATATTTCTCAGCTACATCAAAGCATTTCTCCCAGCAGCACAATGGAAACACTACAATGTGTAGGATCACTGGCATTGAAAGAGTGTCTTAACCTTTTAGAGGGGGAGACCACCACAAAAAGTTGTTAAATAGGGAATCTTGGCGGATTTATACTTTGCAAACTAGAGCCCCTATGGGAGTGAATACCAAAATATGGTCTAACGTACGATTACATATGAGTGTGGGGTTTTTTTCTCCAAGTTTTTTCTTGTGTTTTTTTTTTTTTGCTTACTTATGCATTTTTCAATTCTTTGTCTATGTCTATCTTTAGAATTTTAAACAAGTGTGATACCTCTTAGCAGGTGAGGAATTTCATATGTGATTGTGTGCAATTAGACACATGGTGGGATAAGATGTGGTATTGAAATGGGTAACTTAGTATTGTATGGTATGCAAAGACTAAAGGCCACGTCACACACAGCAATCTCGCTAGCGAGAGCGCTGATTTTGTGACCCCACAGTGATCTCGCCAGCGAGATCGCTGTGTGTGATGGGGATCAGCGACCGGCCCCCCTGCCGGGTATCGCTGATCGTGCTTGATCAAACAAGAGTTCTTAAGGCCCGGTTACACATAACGATGTCCCAGTGATCCCACCAATGATCCGACAAGATGGGATCGCTGGGTGATCATTAGGCTGATCGCTGGTGAGCTGTCACAAGACAGCCCCTCCAGCAATCAGGACCAGCGACGCTGGACACTGGTTTCTAATGTAAACATCGGGTATCCAGGAGCCGCGGCTCCTGGATACCCGCTGTTTACCTTGGAAATATGCTGGTTTCCAAGGTAAACATCGGGTATCCAAGAGTCGCGCAGCTCTTAGATACCCGATGTTCACCTTGGAAATCAGCATGTATGCCGGTTTCCAAGGTAAACAGCGGGTAACCAGGAGCCACGGCTCCTGGATACCCGATGTTTACATTAGAAACCAGTATCCAGCGTCACTGGTCCTGATCGCTGGAGGGGCTGTCTTGTGACAGCTCACCAACGATCAGCCTAACGATGTCCCAGCGATCCAATCATGTCGGATCATTGGTGGGATCGCTGGGACATCGTTATGTGTAAACGGGCCTTAAGAACTCTTGTTTGAAACAAGTCTGTCCACGCTACTATTCGCACATGGGGGTTGTGATTTTTTTACATTGTGTGACCATTGTTTTACAAAAAAATATTTTTTCAATAAAAATTTTTTGCATTTTTTAAATTACTTATTTAAACTGAATTATACCTTGGACCTTGCTTTTCCTGTTGCACTACAATTTCCTTGCTCGGAGTCCAGTAACAATTGATGAGTGAGCTGACTTTATTTTTTTGTCTTTCTATTTCCAATAGTGACAGAAAGGTACAGATGGGAGAGGACCCTACCCTTGCGACCGTACATTCTACAGGATAATGGGGAAGGAGACAGTAGGTTGGTGTTGGTGAGATGGCATCAGGGTCATTAGAGGCTGTAAGCTGTTCTGAAAACATGGGTTTTCAAGTTCTGCTTGAAAGATCCGAATTTATGGGAAAATTGGCTGTATTTGGCAACAGAATTTTACAGGACAGCGGATACTCGAGAGAAGTCTTGCAGGCAATTGGATGATTAATGTATGATTGTGGAGGAGCAAAGGAGGTCTTGGAAGGACAGAAGATTACATGGTTGGAGATATCAGGAGGTTAGTTCATAGATATATGTGGAGACAGATTATGGATGGCTTTGTAGGTCAGTGTTATTAGCTTGAAGTGGATATGATGTGGAATTAGGAGACAATGAAGGAATTTGCAGAGGTGAGAAACATATGAGTAGTGAAGACAAAAGTGGATTAGTAGGGCAGCAGAGTTACGGACCGGAGAGGTGTGATGATTAGAGTTGAGCGAAACAGGTAGGTCAAATTCAATAATAGCGGACTTTCGCTAATGTCGGGTTTCGCTGATCGAAACCCGACCATAGCGTGAGGCCGGCCATGAGGTCGCCGATCAGAGCGCCAAAGTCGTGTTTCAAATAATGCTTCCAGCGCCTTTTCTCAGCCAACGATGGAGGACGCACACTGTGGGCAACGCGATGACATGGGCAGCGGCCACCACCATCTTAGAGAAGGGCATTGAAGTGATTGGCTGGCTTTGTGTGGCGTCACAGTGGGTATAAAAGGCTGTGCCCGCCGACCGCCATCTTACTTCTGTCGATCTTAGCATAGGGTGAGGTTGCTGCTGCTTATTCTGAATAAGGAAGAGAGTTAGGCAGGGAAGAAGAAAAATAAACTGCTTCTGCTGATAGTGCTTTTCACTGTACAGTTAGTGTGCAGTGAAAGGGGAGAATTTTTGCTTTTGCGCAGCAGCGCTGGTGGTGATTAGGCTGTCTTTTAAGGCTACCTGCTAGCTGCATTGCTGTGTGCATACTGCTGTTCAAACTGCTTTTTTCAAAGCACTCCAACTTTTATTATTTTGTCCTGGTGAGTTACTAAGCATTAATTTTTTCACACACCGTATAGCGGTGTACGCTCCTCATACACTACCGTGTACCAGCGGCGGGTATCACGGACAAATAGAAGCTATCTGGGTGTGACTCTGGAAGAAAAAGCCTAGGAGTCTGTCCGTTTTTCCAGACCTACACCTTAGAGTGAGTGCTGTCCGCTTTTCAAACAGTTTCGCATATCTGCTGTTTAATTACGGTCAAAACTAGACAGAGACAGCGTGTCACTTCGTATACAAATAGACGGATATTGACAATTTTCCATACAGACACCGTATAGCGGTGTACGCTCCTCACACATTACCGTGTACCGGCTGGTATCACGGACAAATAGAAGCTATCTGTGTGTGACTCTGGAAAAAAAAGCAGAGGAGTATTTCCAGACCTACACCTTAGAGTGAGTGCTGTCCGCTTTTCAAACAGTTTCGTATATCTGCTGTTTGATATCGGTCAAAACTAGACAGAGACAGCATGTGTCAGTCCCTATACAAATAGACGGAGATGGACAATTTTTCATACAGACACCATATAGCGGTGTATGCTCCTCACACACTACCGTGTACCGGCTGGTATCACGGACAAATAGAAGCTATCTGTGTGTGACTCTGGAAAAAAAGCCGAGGAGTTTTTCCGCTTTTCCAGACCTACACCTTAGAGTGAGTGCTGTCCGCTTTTCAAACAGTTTTGTATATCTGCTGTTTGATTCGGTCAAAACTAGACAGACAGCGTGTGTCAGTCCCTATGCAAATAGACAGAGATTGACAATTTTCAATACACACACCATATAGAGCTGTCTGATTCTCAACCAGTATTGTATATCTGTCGTTCGCATTACAGCCACATCTATACAGAGTCAGCGTGTGTGTGTGACACTCCGTAAATACATATACAGAGATTGTTAGTTACACAAAAAACGTATACAGCTGTACACTTCTGATACAGTTCCGTATATCTGCTTGTTGGATTATGGTCCAATACATACTGTGAGTCTGCGGACGTGGTCAGGGGGGCGCAGCTGGTACTGATGGTGGTGGTGCATCAGCTGGTTCTGACAGAAGCACAATAGCAGCTAAGGCAGGAGGTGTTGAGCCTGCGTCATACTCTGGCCCAAGAAGGCCTGTAAGGTTGCCTTTTCTTGGAGGAGGAAAACCGCTTTTAAAGCCGGAGCATCAGGAACAGGTTTTGGCGTACATTGCCAAAACAGCAACCAGCTCTATTGCCTCCTCTTCTGAGTGTTCGAAACCTGCAAGCATGGAGTCGTCAGTGCAGGGTTCTGGTAGGGAAAACACCTTTCCTTGTGTCCTTCAGCCCCACCAAAAGTTAAGGATGTGGCAGCCCACACTGCAGATTACTCTATGGAGCTCTTTTCACATACCATGCCTGGGTTATCCAGTCAAATCCTGAATTCCCCAGTCCAAGATGAATCTGACATGGAGAGCACTGATGCACAGTCACTGCTAGATGATTCTGCTGGTACATTGACCCAGAGCACTACATTGCCCTCGCAGTCTATTGAGCCAGAATCTGACCCTGATGAAACTCAGGTGCACCCTTCCCACATACTATACCACCTTACACGGTGAGACAGAGGAAGGTAAAGAGGAAGGTGCAGATGACTTTGAAGAGGAGGTGATGGATGACCCAGTTCTTGACCCAGATTGGCATCCATTGGGGGAGGAGGGTGGCGCTGGCAATAGTTCAGATAAGGAGAAAGATCCGCAGCAGGCATTGACATCGCAGCAGCGGTTACCTGGCAGGCCCATAGCTATCCAAAAACGTGGACCAAAAACTAAAAGAGTTGCAGGACAGCTTGGCCACACGGTCAACTTAGCACAGCGTGCAAGGCCAGAAAATGTATACCATAGTAGAAAGAGTGCAGTGTGGCACTTCTTTGTCCAAAATCCTACTGATGAGGCAAAGGTTACCTGTAAGAAGTGCGGAAGGACCTTTAGCCGAGGTAAACAACTCAGAAATTTGAATACCAGTTGCATGCTTAGACATTTAATCAACATGCACTTGCAAGCATGGATAGACTACCAAACCTCAGGTAGCACGTGTGCACCTGCTTCGACTGAAGGTAGCCAGCAACGCTCCATCGCTTCCCCCACTGTAAGACCACTGCCACCGTTAAGCACACCACCAGCACTAAATGTGGAGGTGTTGTCGCAAGGCTAAAGCACTCAGGGAATCACAATGGTTTTGCAACACAACACTGAATCTAGGCCATCACCACCAATACCATCACCAACCCCTCTCACTCCATACCGTCCACTGCTACTTCCCCCATATGCAGCTCTCCAGTCCAGCTCACCCTACCAGACACTCTGAGTAGTACAAGAAAGTACTCATCCTCTCATCCGCGTACACTTTGTTTGAATGCCTACATTGCCAAACTAATCTCATTAGAGATAATGCCCTACCGCTTGGTTGAAAGTGAAGCTTTCCGCGACCTCATGGCATATGCTGTCCCATGCTATGACCTTCCTAGTCGGCACTTCTTTTCTCGAAAAGCCATCCCTGCCCTCCACTGGCATGTGAAAGACCGAATTGTCCATGTACTAAAACAGTCAGTGAGTGGAAAGGTGCACCTCACAACAGATGCATGAACCAGTAGGCATGGCCAGGACCGTTATGTGTCCATCACTGCGCACTGGGTTAATGTGGTGGATGCAGGCTCCACTGGGGGCAGCGAGGGTGGAGCAATGCTGCCTAGCCCATGGTATAGGAAACAGTTGGCTGTAGGCTTTTGATACTCCTCCTCCTCTATCAGCGAAAGCTCGTCCACAGAGCGCAGTCGCACGAGCACTCCATCAGCAGCTGACAGTGTTGCACACAAGGTGTCCCACTCTGGAACAGTTAGTGGTAAGCGTCAGCAGGCTGTGTTAAAGATGATGTCTTTGGGGGACAACAGACACACCGCAGAGGTACTGGCCGACTACTTGCAGCGACAAACTGAGTCATGGCTGGGCAGTCTACATCTTGAGGCAGGCAAGGTAGTCAGTGATAACGGCCATAATTTTGTGGCAGCCATAGCCCGTGCAAAACTCACACACATACCTTGCCAGGCTCACACTTTGAACCTGGTGGTGCAGTGCTTCCTTAATAATTATCCAGAGTTAACATCCCTGCTCCATAAGGTGCGAAGACTGTGCTTGCACATCTGTCGCTCGGCCATACACTCCAGTCGTATGCAGAAGCTGCAGCGATTGCTCCACCTCTCCAAGCACCGCCTAATCACAGACGTTGCAACAAGGTGGAACTCCACCCTGCACATGGTTGAGAGGCTGTGCGAACAGAGGCAGGCTGTAATGCATTTGTGGGAGGATACATGGGCAGGCAGTTTGAGGGAAAACATGGAATTATTGGGTGTGCAGTGGTCAAAGCTGAAAGACCTCTGTAAAGTCCTTCAGTGTTTTGAGGAATGCACATGGCTGGTAAGCACAGACGACGCCATCATAAGGATGAGCATCCCACTTATGCGTCTGCTCATGCAAAGTTTGATGCACATTAAGGATCAGGCGTCTGCAGCAGAGGAGGAGGAGCGAAGCCTTGATGACAGTCAGCCATTGTCTGGTCAGGGAACAGTCCTGGACGAGGTGGAGGAAGAAGAGGAAAAGGAGGTTGAGGGGGATGATTATTTTGGGCAGGAGGATGCTTCTCAGGGGGCAAGAGAAAATGTTGGCATTCCAAGGTCAGGTACAGTGTTTGACTGTAGGGATGTAGATTTGCCAGAAAGTGCTCCTCTACCCACCAATGGCAGTGCATCATTGACACCTGTAACATTGGCCCACATGTGCGATTATGCCTTGCGGATCCTAAAATGGGACCCCCGCATTGCCAAAATGATGAGAGATGACGACTACTGGCTGGCCAGCATCCTCAATCCACGCTACAAAGGCAAATTACACAACATAATGCCACAGGAGAACCTAGAGATAATATTGGCTAACAAACAAGCAACTCTGGTAAACAGGTTGTTTGAGGGCTTCCCAGCACACTGCAGTGGTGCGGTTTCTCCCATGAGCCGTAGTGGGCACAATGGATGAGGTGTTTGTGGTGTACACAGCCGAAGTGACGTTGGAGACAGGGGTTTAATGACATGTTGTGGAATGATTTCTAAAGTACCGCTCACACGATTAAAAGTGACAGGAGACAGTAGTTGTCAACTATGGTTATAAACTACTTCTCCTCCCATATCAATGTTCTCCCTCACAAGTCATTCCCCTTTGACTATTTGGCCTCTAAACTGGACGCCTGGCCTAAATTGGTACAATATGCCTTACAGGAGCTCGCTTGCCCTGCTGCTAGTGTGTTATCTGAAAGAGTCTTCAGTGCTGCTGGATCAATCCTGACAGAAAAAAGGACCCGACTGTTTAACCAAAATGTTGATGATCTAACCTTCATTAAAATGAACCATGCATGGGTTTCAAAGGACTTTGTCCCACCTTCCCCTGATGACACATAGGTTCCCAGAAAAACTGCCTCGCTTTTGTCCTCCTCTTCCTCGGACTTGCCCAATTCCGCCCTTTGCAGCAGCTGAATGTCCAGCCAACACATCAACATATGCCATTTTTTAAACCTCCCTAAGTGGGCTGCCCACCCCCCCAATGGCTGGGGTCAACACCTGGTGCACCCGGGCAAGTGCCGTTGCTCTGAACAGGTGGATGGGTCCACAGATGGCCGAAGGCACTGCCACAGGGCCCCTCATAGTACAATACAGTGTCTCTGATGATTAGGGGGCCCACTCGCCGTTAGACACACCAGCATACTATGAGGGGCCCTGTGCCAGTACCGTCGACCATGAGTGTTCCCCCCCTGCTTGGTCATGGCCACAGCACTTGCAAGTTGCAATAATTACCTCTCCCTGCTCCACCGCTGTGTAGTCTGGGCAGTTAAATCCTTCACAGAGACGGCCACTAGAAATTTGGTGAATTGATCGATGATGGTTAAGATGTAGCTATGCCCTGTCCTGCTGGCCTCTACCTTCAGATGGTCAATGGCTACTATTTGTAATGGACGTCAACTTACAAGCAGATGCAGTGGTGCTTTATGATCACCTTTCACAGTTGTGGTAGTCACAGATGTGTGACATTCCTGCCACCATTTTTCAATGTCTCCTCTCATGCCAATCCAATATAATCGCCTACGACCTGTGGCTTCTGTCTTTGGCACTCCAAAATGACCAGACACATCATGATAGGCAGTGAGGACCATGTCTACATCTCTCCCTGTGATCACAGTTTTATGGAGATGAGAAACGGTGATGTGATCCACGCTACTGCGATAAAGCAATCCTTTCTTCACAAAGAACTGTTTTTGCTGTCTCCACAGACACATTAATTGAGGGTCTGCATCACCTCTGCAACATCCACTGGGAGGTTTTCCCACGATGAGTAATTCCCAAATTTCTGTAAACACTCGACTTTCCGTCTGTACTTGTATCCATGTAGTTTCCAGTAGCGGAGAGTCTGGACTGGCTTACTGAGATTGAAATATATACAAAGATTTAAAAGTACCACAGCACTGTATACTGTTGTACGCTTCGACTACCTTTCCTTTTTTCTACTTTTTAAATTCTGGTGTAATACATACTGAGTCTGTGAGTGTCTGTATCTGACTCCGGAAGTATAGACGGAAATTTACAATTACCCCTAGACTGGATACACCTGGTATGTGCTCATACAGTACCTTTGTTCCAAATTTTGTATTACGGTATCATCCATAGTGAGTGAGCGTCTATATATATGGTGAACTGGAGATACCAATTTTTACCCTATACTCGATACAGCTTGCATCTTGTTATACAGTACCTTTGTTCGACATTTAGTATTACGGTCAAATCCATACTGAGTAAGCGTCTGAGACTGACTACGGGACTATGTATACGGAGACTTCAACTGTACCCTATAATATATATACTTGCTATCTTGTTATCCAGTACCTTTTTTACAACATTTTTTTATGGTCAAACCCAGACTGAGTGAGCGTCTGAGGGTTACTCCGGAAATATATACCGAGATTTCAAATTTTGCTAATACTGTATACAGCTGTACGCTTGTGTTACATTACCCATTTACAGCTTTTCATATACTTGTGTAATCCATACTGGGCCTGAGAGCTTTTGTGTCTGCCTCCTGAAATGTATACGGAGATTCAGAATGTTTACACTATACTATATATCTTGTATCTGGTGACACTGTACCCTTTTTCACCTTTTTATTTTATTGGGTAATTCATACTGAGCCTGTGAGCGTCTGTGTATGACTCATGAAATATATATGGAGATTTACTGTTATCCCTAGACTGTATAGAGCTGTACGCTTCTGATACAGTACCATCCTTTCCTTATGGAATATATTGCATCTAATTGAATTACCAGACTGACGAAGGCCAAGTGTAGGCTGAAACATCTTTTTGTAGGACTGCACATAAATAAAAACTTCACTTAAAAAGGACAATTCAGTTGAGTGCCAAGTTACTTTATGATTATTTGTGTTATGTGATATGTGTATGTAAATTAACTGTTTGTTTTGTAGAATTGTAAGAATATTGATGAGAACCTGATACCAATGGCAGACCTCTCGGATTTTCAAAGAGGCCAAATTGTTGGTGCTCATATGGCAGGCACTATTGTAACAGAAAGTGCCCGATTGCTTGGCGTGTCAAGAGGTAATGTCTCCAAAGTAATGACTGCGTTTGAAAGAGAAGGAAAAACGTCCGCAGCAAAGCACAGGTCTGGCCGAAAGTCGAAGTTGACTGAGAGAGACCATTGGACTCTAAAGCGAATTGTGAGAGAGGATCGCAAGACCACAGCTCCAAAAATCACTGCTGAGCTCAATGAACACCTACAGAACCCAGTTTCCACGAAAACTGTTCGTCGGGATCTGCACAAATCTGGATTCCACAGAAGAGCTGCAATTCGAAAACCGCTGCTCTCAATGACAAATGTTTCCAAGCATTTAGAGTGGTGTAGAAACCACCAGAATTGGTCCCTCGAGCAGTGGAAACATGTGATATTCTCAGACAAATCATCGTTTACCCTATTTCCGACCTCTGGCCGAGTGTACGTTTGTAGACAGCCGAAAGAAGCATTCCATCCAGACTGCCTTCTCCCAACCGTAAAACATGGCGGAGGCTCTGTGATGATCTGGGGTGCTCTTTCGTGGAGATCCGCCGGGCCAATGATATCCATTCATGGAAGAATTAACAGCCGAGATTATTTAGACATTTTGGGCGACCAAGTGCAACCCATGGTTCAAGCACTGTTCCCGGAGGGGAACGCCACCTTTCAGGATGATAATGCACCAATTCATACAGCTAGAATCGTTAAAGCATGGCACGAGGAACATTCTAATGAAGTTGAGCATCTCATCTGGCCCCCACAATCCCCAGACCTCACAGTATTGAGCATTTATGGTCGATTTTAGAGATTCAAGTTAGACGTCGATTTCCGCCGCCATCGTCGCTTAAAGAGCTGGAGGGTGTTTTAACTGAAGAATGGGCTACAATTCCTTTGGAAACAATTCACACCTTGCATGAATCCATACATCGGAGAATTGAGGCTGTAATCACCAGGTGGACCTACACCATATTAAACTAACTTTTGTTGATGTTTCCAGATGTTCCATTATTTTGCCCAACCCCTGTATATTGAGCATTATTAGGGCCCATCATACACTGGAGCATCATCCATGAGGCCCATCATATACTGGAGCATTCCAAATGGGGGACATCAGACACTAGAGTAGCATTTACAGGGTCCTTTATACACTAGAGCATTACAAATGGAGCCCATTATATATTGAGCATTATTAGGGCCCATCATACACTGGAGCATCATCCATGAGGCCCATCACATACTGGAGCATTCCAGATTGGGGACATCAGACACTGGAGCAGCATTTACAGGGTCCATTATACACTGGAGAATTAGAAATGGAGCCCATTATATGTGAAGCATTATTTGGGCCCATAACACACTGGAGCATCGTCTATGGGGACCATCATATACTGTAGCATTATGTGGAGCTCATCATATACTCTATGGAACATTATATGTGGCCAATTATTCTGTATGGAGAAATATATGGGGCTCATTATTCTGTATGGCGCACAATGTGGTGGCCATAATACTGTATGGAGTAATATACTGTCCTTTTTTTGAGCTATTGTACAATTTAAAATAGATCAGTCATGTCATGTAAGCAGTGAAGTATTTGTCATTGTACTATACCTATATTTCTGTGCCGTATCGGAGCATCATGAGTTGTGCTATGTGTTAAAGGGGCGCACTGACACTCTTTGGCCCAGGGCACACAAAAACCTGGAGCCAGCCCTACCCCCCACAACTTTTGCCTAATAATCCTCTGTTTTCAATGCGTAATTATTATTATGAAATAAATTAAGGTTGACAAGCTTCAGTAATAAAAATTGATGTTTTTGGCATTGAAATGGGCACTGTAGGTGTGTTTACTATCCTCCACTCCCCGCCGACTTTGCTTCCCCATTGACTTGCATTAGGTTTCGTGTTTCAGTCGGCCTCCGACTTTTCCCTATAGTCGGCCGATTTCATTCCACCCGTCTTTTGAGAAAGTCGGGTTTCATGAAACCCGACTCGACTCGAAAAAAGGAAAAGTCGCTCATCTCTAGTGATGATGCAATCGGTGCATGATGAGGTCTTAGACCACACATGGAGTCAATGCCATCTGAGTGACGTGTGCAGTTTGGAGGAAGGGATGGTGGTCACACCGCACCAGCAGCACAGCAAATGAGGGAGTAGGGTGCAAAAGCGCTGGCCCCTAGCCATTAAGTCGGCTGCTACTGCACACCGTTGCCAGCACCTAGCTTTTTCTCTGTCCCTGTTGCTTCCTCCTCCTACTCTGCTTCCTTAATCGTCTCCTCAACAGATTAGAAAATGTGGGCAGTGTGTGCACGCTTTTGGCATTCTTACCCTGTTGCCTTTCGCCTGTCTTTGGTGCAGCTCCACGTCTGCTGTCCTGCTCCCATATCATATGTGACATAGCCCAAAATGGAACTCCACCTTGAATATGCTGGAAAGTCTGTGTTAGCCAAAGCAAGAGATAGTGGAGCTTTTTATAAACAGTGAACTGGTATTACTATGGGGACCAAAATTGTACCTACATATTCGTTGAGTATTATCACCTGGTTCAAAGAAAGATTAATATATATCAATCCCTTGTAGTTAAAACAAGTAGAAATGATTCATATGTTTCATGAGTGCCATGTGGGTGATTAATATTCCGATTACACATAAATTGGAGGATTTGAAATGGGTACTGCCCAATCTCTGCAAGATTTGTGCTGTAAGTTAGTCTTGCAGAGGATAAATCAGATAAGTCATAATACTATTTCATAAGGGAGGTAATATCTCCCTAACTACAAACTGGGTAAATGTAATGGATGTTGGGCCTGCGGCAGAAAGCGTTTTGGTACCTGTTCTACCACCACCGAGAATTCTGAATGTTTCTCTGTCCATGTTGCCTACTCTTCCTCCAAGGCTTCCTCATCTGGTCAACGTAACACCTGCATGACCAACTTCAGCAGAGCCAGGAAAAATGATAGGCTATTATGAAAATCCCACACTGCGCAGTAGCTGTGGATTCGCCTCCTCATCAAATTAACGTAACATCTACACAACCAACTTCAGCACAGCCAGGAGAAAACTACTGCAGTCTATTTTGAAAATTATATGTTTGTGGGAAAAATTTCACATGGTGCAGGAGCTGTGGATGGGAATCAAATAACAGACAGATGTGTGATTGGTGCTGATACACCTCAAGCCCCATCTGGTGGTGTGTGAGAACGTTCGAAAACTCATAGCAGCTCTAGGCCTAGCCGGTTTGATGCACATCCCTTGCCTGGTGGATGTGCTGAATTTACTAGTGCAGAGCTTCCTTAAAAATTACATAGATATGTCAGAGCTGCTGCTGAAAGAACTGGCTCTCTGTGCGCATTTTTGGCGTTCTCACTTTGCTGCTGCTACTCACCTGTCTGTGCTGCAGCTTCACTCCTCCCTTTCTTCTCACAGCCTCAAATGCGACATACCCACAAAGTGGAACTCTACCTTGCACATGCTAAGAGACTGTGAGAGCAGCAGCAAGTGATGCTGGAGAGACTATGTCAGTAGCGTCAGGCGATACGGGAGTTTAAATTGCAGCATGCACAGGTGAGCCAATCTGAGGAACAACACCACTTCAGGACCAATGAGTGGGCCTCCATGCGGGACGTGTGTCCTTTGCTGCACTGTTTTGAGTACTCTTTGAATGTGGCCAGGGCTGATGATCACTATCTCACTTAGATGCCTCCTAGAAATAAGAAGCAATAATGGATGAGGTTGTGGCACAGGAGGAAGAGTAGGCGTAACAAGAAACATGCACACCATTAAAATGCCACACATGTCATCCACGTCTTTCAGGATAGGTTCTTGTACCAATAGCAGCCAGGTACACCATGCCCAACCATGGGACAGTTTTTGAGGATGAGGCGGATGAGAAACAACTGTGTTCACAGCAAGGTGGCACTCAAAGCAGCTCATGGGCATCACTGGAGCATGAATGGAGAGATACAGAAGATAGACGACCCAGACGATACACCTCCCACCGAGGACAGCTTGTCATTGTCTCTGGGCAGCCTGACACATGTGAACCAATATATGCTGCTCTGCCTGCGCAATAGCCGCCAAGTGGCCCGAATTGTTACAAGTGCTGATTACTGGGTGGACACCCTGCTGGATCCCTGCTACAAGCACAACGTGTGATCATTACTTCCGTCACTAAAGTAAGATCTGAAAATGCAGGAATACAAGCTTACATTGGTAGACACACTACTTACGGCATGCTCACCTGAAATCAGGGGCTCAGTGGAAACACAAGGCAGAGGAGGATGAAGTTGCAAACGCAACTAAGGCACTGACACCCCCTCCGAAGGGATGGTTAGCATGGCAGAAATGTGGAAAATCTTACTCAACACGTGGCAAAACCCAGCACCATCATTTAATACGGTCCCTATTTTAGCACAGTACAAACAGATCTTTTTGGTTACTCTTCAAACAGAGGCTTTTTGGCACAGTACAACAAGTAATTTTTGGTACAGTTCAAACAGATGTTCCTTGGTAGAGTACAGAGGCTTTTTGGCACAGTACTCTCAGAGACAATTTGGAAAAGTCGAAAAAAGGCTTTTTGGCATTGTACAACTGTTTTTTGAGAAGGTAGAAACAGAGGTTTTATGGCACAGTCTACACAGAAACTTTTTGGCAAAGTACTCCTAGAGACTTTTGGGTACAGTACAAACAGATGTTTTTTGGTGCAGTACAAACATAGGCTTTTTGGCACAGTCCACACAGAGGGTTTTTGGCACAGTACTCCTGTAAGCTTCTTGGTACAGTACAAACAGAGGCTTTTTGACCAACCAATGGGAAAGAAACAGCTGTATACTAGATTTTTTAGACACACCACTCATAAAAAGACAGCTTAAGCATACTTTTTTTTTTTAGAAACACTGCTCGTAGACACAGCTGTAGAATTAAAGAATTTATTTTGTCCACAAATGGGTAAGAGATGGCTGCATAGTACAAAATATTTTAGAGGCACTATTCCCAAAAACACAGCTGCAATGTATGCAAATCTTTTAGAAACACTACTCATGTAGACCCAGCAGTAGAATTAAAGTTTTTTTGGCCCAAAAATGGAAAAGAGATGGCTGCATAGTACAAGAATTTTAAGACACGCTATTCCCAAAAACACGGTTGCAGAGTATACAAATGACTTAGAAACACTACTTGTATAGACACAGAAGTACAATGAAATAATTTTTCAGCCCTCAAATGAAAAAGAGATGGCTGAATAGTACAAACATTTTTAGACACAATACTTCCAAAAACACTGCTGCAGAGTAAACAGTTGTTTTAAACACACTAGTCGCATAGATACAGCAGTACAATAAAATATTTTTTTCATCTCACAAATGGGAAAGAGATGGCAGCATAGTACAAAAATGTTTAGACACACTACTCCCAGAAACATGGCTGCAGAGTATACAAATCCTTTAGAAATGCAACTCTGTAAACACAGCGGTTCAATAAAATTATTTTTTCGGTCCACAAATGGGAAAGAGATGCATAGTAGAATCTTATTTTAGTCACACAATTCCTAAAAAGACAGCTGCAGAGTAGAATAATTTTTCTGGACACTACTCATACAGACACAGCTGCAGAGTACACAGAGGATTTTTGGAATAGTACTCACACAGGCGGAGAAGCAAAGTACACACAGAGGCTTAAATTCACAGTACTCACACAAGTGGGGTTGCAGAGTACACACAGTGGCTTATGGCACCGTACTCCCATAGATATGGGTGCAGAGTATGCACAGCGTCTTTTTTGCTCAATGCTATCACAGACATTGTTGCAGAAAAGTAGAAAAAAAATGTTTTACGCACAGTCTAGCAGAGACATGCACGCATAACAATTAAAAAATTTATTTAGATGCACAGTACTATCAGAGACATGGGTACATAAGAGTAGAAAAAATTGTTTTGACACACAGTGCTATCACAGACAAGGGTGTACACAGGAAAAACCTAATGCTATGTGCACACGCTGCGGTTTTTGCTGCGGTTCCACTGCGGTTTTGGCCGCAGCAGAACTGCAGCAGTTCTGCAGACAGTGTACAGTAGCATGTTATCCTATGGGATTTACAATTTTCTGTGCACATGCTGCAGATTTTTAACTGCGGAAAAGCTGCGGTTTTGAATCCGCAGAAAGAAATGACATGTCAATTCTTTTCTGCGGATTCTGCTGCGGTTTACCATCTCCTCCATTGTAGAGATGATAAACCGCAGGGAAAACCGCAGGTCAATCCGCAGGTAAAAAAATCAGCAGACCAATCCGCAGAGTTGTGCACATAGCCTAATACTGTTTCTCACTACAGTTGCATCCTGTCCCAAGAATAAGCAGAGCAGAAATAAATAATGATAAACTTGAACCAAGAGAAAAAGGTCCAAGTGGAGGAGGAGGTGGATGTATAGGTGGAAGAGGCAATGAAGAAGTAATCCAGTACTGTTATTTTTATAAAGTTTAACCCCTTTGCAACCCAGCCTGTTTTCACCTTTCTGATCCAGCCAATTTTTACAATTCTGACCACTGACACTTTATGAGGTAATAACTCTGGAACACTTCAATGGATTCCACTGATTCTGAGAATGTTTTCTAGTGACATATTGTACTTTATGATAGCAGTAAAATTTCTTCGATATGATTTGCATTTTTGTGAAAAAAATTGAAATTTGGTGAAAATTTTGAACATTTCGCAATTTTCCAATTTTTAATTTTTATGCCCTTAAATCAGAGAGTCATATCGCACAAAATAGTTAATAAATAACATTTACCACATGTCTACTTTACATCAGCACAATCTTGGAACCAAATTTTTTTTTGTTAGGAAGTTATAAGGGTTAAAAGTTGACCAGTGATTTCTCATTTTTTCAACAAATTTTACAAAACCATATTTTTAGAGACCACATCACGTTTGAAGTGACTTTGAGGGGTCTATATGATAGAAAATACCCAAAAGTGACACCATTCTAAAAACTGCACCCCTCAAGGTACTCAAAACCACATTCAAGAAGTTTATTAAGTAGAAATTGTGAGCGGTCCCCCCATGCTGGCTGTCCTCTACACGCTCATGACTACATAATGTGGCGGTGAGCCCCGGTTGGTGTCGCCACTGTGTAGTAGTGTGGTGATTGAGGGTCCTTAAAGAAGAGGGACCGGGTCCCTCAAAACAAGTTAGGAATTTGGTCCCTGTCCGTAGCCTTGGACCGGTGATGTCACCACTAGCCATTAGCCACGCCCTTCGCTCACCATGCTACTACACGGCGACGCCACCGGCCGGGGCTCACCGCCACATTGTGTAGTCACGAGTGTGCAGAGGTCATCCAGAACGGGGTGACGCTCTCAATTTCTGCTTATCCAGATTCCAGCACTACACCTCCTTCGATTCCTCTAGACCGTCAGTAATTCTGAGCACTCATAACTAAGTGTCATATTATCTGCATGTCAGCTTAATGTACAGCTGCTCTTTAAGTTTACTGCAGCGGGTTGTTATCATGGTATTGTCTCACTAGTAGCGCAGCAGCCTTTTTGTGGTCTATTGACATACTTTTTTTTCATATTTTTGTATTTTTTTATTTTTACAGTGTTTTTTTCTTTTTTGTTTTTATTTATTTTCTATGGAACTGACTAGAAATCAGTGAGCACTAAAATGATCTGATAATTGTTACTCAAACTGAGCAATTTCTTAATGCTCAGATGCTTGTTTCGAGTAACGAGTATAATGGGAGCCAATAGAAAATCCGAGCATTTTTCCAGCAGACCATACAAGGAGGTCTGGGGGCAGTGAAATTGTTGAAATGGATGGAAAAAGTGCTGAATGGAAGGAGAATAGCATGGGGAAGACCCCTGCAAGCATCTGACTCCCAGATCGCTACTGCGAACAATGGTGTCACACTTTTACTCCACTTTAAGGACTGAAACTAAAACATTCAAAATTGACAAGAAATTGAAGTTTACAGGAAAAAAATTAATAAGCATTTTTCATGTATAGCAACATGTATATAAGGCACAATTTAAAAAAATATAAATTTAAGTAAACAAAAATTGAATAAAAAAAGAACAATTCTGTGTACTTTATGAAGTATGCAAGAAGTGCCAACAATAAGGGACTCAGATACACCCTGTATTAAATATAAAGGAGGGTTTCATACACAATATGTTCAAATTGTAATGTAGTGGTACTCCTAGACTCATAAATGCTGAATATGACTGAATATGAGTCAACAGTGTGATGCAGCAGCAAAAAAGGCAAATGCAATTCTAGGATGTATTAACAGAAGCATACAGTCTAGATCACGTGAAGTCATTATTGCCCGCTACTCCTCTTTGGTCAGACCTCATCTGGAATATTGTGTCCAGTTTTGGGCACCACATTTTAAAAAAGACATCAACAAACTGGAGCAAGTTCAGAAAAGAGCGACCAGAATGGTGACTGGTCTGCAAACCCTGTCTTGTGAGGAAAGGTTGCAGGATTTGGGAATGTTTAGTTTGCAAAAGAGAAGACTGAGAGGAGACTTAATAGCTGTCTACAAATATCTAAAGGGCTGTCACATTGTAGAAGGATCAACTTTATTCTCATTTGCACAAGGAAAGACTAGAAGAAATGGGATGAAACTGAATGGGAGGAGACACAGATTAGATATTAGAAAAAACTTTTTGACAGTTAGAGTGATCAATGAGTGGAACAAGCTGCCGTGAGTTCTCCTTCAATGGAAGTCTTCAAACAGAGGCTGGACAGACATCTGACTGGGATGATTTAGCGAATCCTGCTTTGAGCAGGGGGTTGGACCAGATGGCCCAGGAGGTCCCTTCCAACTTTACGATTCTATGAATCTATGATTCTATGATTCTAAATCTTGCCCAAAATTACAAGCTTCATTCAAATATTGTGAACAAAGTGTAGTTGTAATATGCCTACACTCCTAAAAGCTCTGCACACAGTGCAAAGCCTGCCAATAATTACAAGTAGGGCCATCCATACACCACTGAAGGTGCCAACTGGAGTGCCTAATAAAAAAATTAAGAAAATATAGGTGTAGTACTCTTAAATAAAGATGGGCAAATCCATGGATGTTTGGGTCTCTCGAGTTAGGCCAAACATCTAAAAATAAATTTGGTCCAGGTACCTGAACAGTACCCGAACCCAATCCCGGACACTATTCAGATGAATGGGGGTCCGAACATCTGTTGTTTGCCATGCTGTCATCTGCATAATAGTGTGGAAAACACAGGCTCTGATTGGCAGTACAGTTATTATCGCCCATCGGAGAGCTGCGGTTACCACACTGCCAGATGACAGCATGTTGTGAGTTCATTTTCCCCTTCATTACTGAGGCCCGAGGAACTCCCTCTTCTGGTAAAGAAAGGTAGTGAGCCTGATTGTCAAACACCTGAGGCTGATGATTGTGACTGGCTGAGTGGAGTTACGGACTGGATATAATGCTGCCGACGCCCTTCTGCCCTGCGGGTGATTTCTCTGTGGGATCCTTGGAGACCAGTCTGAATTCCTGCTCCTCCAAAGCTAAGTTTGCTGCTCAGCCTTTTGCTTTTGTGCTTTGACTTTGTTTTTGCTTTGTTTTTCTGGATTTCTGCCATTCCCTGCTGGGGTGTGCTGAATTCATTTAGCTCTGTCTTCTGAAATTACCTGAGTGCTGATTCAGTTTTTGAAGCCTAGCTGCTTCAGGGCCTTTTTCTTATCAGCTGGTTGGCTTATGTGTTTTATAGGGTTTTGGCAGATTGCAGACAGCAGCCTTCCTTTCCTTTCCTATCTAGGTAGTTTTGGGGCCCGTCTTTGCTCAGTCTATCTTTCTGTCTGTGTTAGTATTTTCATCTTGCTTCACCGTCATTATATGTTGGGGGCTGCCTATTGCTTTGGGGTCTGCTCTGGGGCAGTTTAGATTTCCCCTTTCTTTCTTTAGGCCTATGTATTTCTCCGGCTGTGATCGAGGGGTCTAGGGCATCATAGGAACCCCCCACGGTTACTGCTAGTTGTGTTGATAGGTTCAGGGGTCTGCAATCTAATAGTTGCCAACTTCTCTGGTTTTCTAGACTTAGCTTGTATTTCTGCTTTTGCCTCCTACGGTGACTCATTCATAACAACAGCATGAGCCAGCAGCTATTACTGGTGGTAAAAAGTTTAGTGTCGGTCACAGGCTTTGGCTGATGAGAGAGTACTCCTCCCATCAGCCTATGCCTGCTGTTGCTGATAACAGCAAGAAAAAATTATAAGTAGGGTCATCCAGTCATTCATAGACCCTAGAAGGCAAGAACTGTGGAGCCTCATTCAAATATTGAACAATAAAAGCACTTTATGTGCTGCTGTCATCTGGTGGTGTGGAAAAGTCGGGTCTAATCCAGACTTTGTTCATTAGCATCAAAGTGAACCTGAACGCGGCTGGTGGGAATAAAATTAATTTTCTCTACCCAGCGTTCGTTCGTGCAAGTGCCGGTGCCAGACAGGTTAATAACAGTATTAATGTGCAGATTAACTCCATATCTGCAGGCTAATAGTGTTTTTTTTCTGGCAACAGAATCCCTTTAGCACTGCTTCAGAGTTTGCCCATCTACAGTATTCTGTAATAAAATCTCGCATATGCACATCTTAATCTCAGGACCAGATATGCAAGGCAAGACTATTGACAATGCAAAAAGCCAAGAGTAAAGAGACAAGAGAGTACAGTGCATGTGCCATAGCAAGATACTATGATGTATATTCAAGATTTCAGCATTAACCCCTTTCTGCCATGTGACGTACTATCCCGTCCATGTGCCCTGGGACTTAATGCCCAGGGACGGGATAGTACGTCACAGCGATCAGCGGCGCCCACGTGGTGAGCGTCGCTGATCACGGCCGGGTGTCAGCTGATTATCACAGCTGACACCCGGCACAATGTCTCAGGGGTGGTCTCGGACCACCCCGACACGTTAACCTCTTGCACACCGCAATCAAACACGATCGTGGTGTACCGGGGGTTAAAGGGAAGCATCGACAGGGAGGGGGCTCCATCCGTGCTTCCCTGAGCCCCCCACAGCAGCGCAATGTGCAGCGCTGCTGCGGTGGGCTCCATCCCTGCAAGTCCCCGAATCCAAGATGGCGACGGGGACCTTCAGGGGCCTGCAGGGAGCTGGCTTCCTCTGTGCCTGCAAAGCGCAGGCATGAGGAAAGCCTGTGCAGTGCCTGTGACAGATCGCTGATCTGTCACAGTGATCTGTGATGTGACAGGTATGTCCCCCTGGGACAATGTAATAAAGTTAAAAAAAAAAAAAAAGGTGTAACAATAATTTTAAAAAAATCGCTAAATAAATAAAAAAAAAATAAATTCCCTAATAAATTCATTTTTTGGAAATAATAAAAAAAAAACAATAAAAGAACACATATTTGGTATCGCCGCTTCCGTAACGACCCGCCCTATAAAACTGTCCCACTAGTTAATCCTTTTAGCGAACCCCTTAAAAGATAAAAATAAAAAACTAAGCAAAAAATGATTTATTATCATAACACCAAACATAAAGTGCAATAACGCACTATCAAAGAGACGCAAATAAATATCCATGGTACCGCTGAAAACGTCATCTTGTCCCGCAAAAAACGAGCTGCCATACAGCATCATCAGAAAAAAAATAAAAGTTATAGCTCGCAGAATAAAGCGATGCAAAAATAATTATTTTTTATATAAAATTGTTTTCATTGCATAAAGGCGCCAACAAATAAAAAACGACCTAAATGAGGTATTGCTGTAACCGTACTGACCCGAAGAATAAAAGGGCTTTATCAATTTTTCCGCAAGCGGAACAGTGTAAATGCACCCCCCAAAAGTAATTCACGAAACGCTGGTTTTTGTTCATTCTGCGTCCCAAAAATCGGAATAAAAAGCAATCAAAAGATTTCACGTGCCCTAAAATGATACCAATAAAAATGTCAACTTGTCCCGCAAAAAATAAGACCTCACATGACTTGGTGGGTCAAAATATGGAAAAATTATAGCTCTCAATTTGTGGTGATGCAAAAACTATTTTTACAATAAAAAGCGTCTTTTAGGCTAGTTTCACAATTGCTTTTTTTTGCAGCGCGTTTTTCCCGCAAAAAAACGCATTGAAAAAACGCATACAAAGCATACAACTGCTGCGTTTTTTTCAAGCATTTTTATGAGCATGCATGAAAAAAATGCAGCGTTTTTATGCGTTTGTATGCGTTTTTAGTGCGTTTTTACCGCGCTTGCGTTTTTTTCCAACATTAGGTGGCCCCTCACACTAACCCAAACCATGACTTTACTAACCCTAACCCTGACCCTAACCCTAACCCTAACCCTGACCCTAACCCTAACCCTAACCCTGACCCTAACCCTTAACCAAATCATACTTAACCCTAACCCAAACCCTAAACCCTAACTAACCCTAACCCTAACCCTAACCCTAACCCTGACCCTAACCCTAACCCTAACCCTGACCCTAACCCTAACCCTAACCCTAACCCTAACCCTGACCCTAACCCTTAACAAAACCATACTTAACCCTAACCCTGACCCTAACCCTAACCCTGACCCTAACCCTAACCCTGACCCTAACCCTAACCCTAACCCTAACCCTGACCCTAACCCTTAACCAAACCATACTTAACCCTAATCCTGACCCTAACCCTGACCCTAACCCTTAACAAAACCATACTTAACCCTAACCCTGACCCTAACCCTAACCCTGACCCTAACCCTAACCCTAACCCTGACCCTAACCCTAACCCTAACCCTGACCCTAACCCTTAACCAAACCATACTTAACCCTAATCCTGACCCTAACCCTGACCCTAACCCTTAACAAAACCATACTTAACCCTAACCCTGACCCTAACCCTGACCCTAACCCTAACCCTAACCCTGACCCTAACCCTAACCCTAACCCTGACCCTAACCCTTAACCAAACCATACTTAACCCTAATCCTGACCCTAACCCTGACCCTAACCCTTAACCAAACCATACTTAACCCTAACCCTGACCCAAACCCCAACCCTAACCCTGACATGACCCTAACCCTAACCCTAAACCCCCTTAACTAACCCTAACTCTAACCCAAACCCCTAAATTCCATGGTTAAAAAAAAACGCATATGCAAAAAAACGCATACATGAGCATGCCAGTGCGCACATATGCGCATCCATAGGCTATAATGGCCATTTTTAGCGCAAAACGTGCGCATATGTGCGCATGCGCTTTTTTGCAGGGCCAAAAAATGCAACATGCTGCGTCTGGAAAATACAAACGCACACCCCAAAAAAACGCAGCGCATGAAAATCGCATACATGCGCTTACAAGCGCGCAGGTATGCGCACCCATGTTAAATATAGGGGAAAAAACGCATGCGCACATATGCGTTTTTTTCCAGCGCTAAAAAACGCAAATGTGAAACCAGCCTTAGCGTGTGACAGCTGACAAAAATAAAAACCCGCTATAAATAGTAAATCAAACACCCCCTTATCACCCCCTTAGTTAGGGAAAAATAATAAAATTAAAAGAAAATGTATTTCTTTCCATTTTCCCATTAGGGTTAGGGCTAGGGTTAGGGCTGAGACTAGGGTTAGGGTTGGAGTTA
This sequence comes from Dendrobates tinctorius, assembly GCF_039654945.1. Classification (NCBI taxonomy): domain Eukaryota; kingdom Metazoa; phylum Chordata; class Amphibia; order Anura; family Dendrobatidae; genus Dendrobates; species Dendrobates tinctorius. The sequence goes on along the minus strand of NW_027361703.1, from coordinate 28,568,173 downwards.
TAATTGGGGGGTTTCCACTGTTTGGGCACATCAGGTGCTCTCCAAATGCAACATGGCATCTGATCTCAATTCCAGCCAATTCTGTGTTGAAAAAGACAAATGGCACTCCTTCCGTTCCAAGCTCTGCCATGCGCCCAAACAGTGTTTTACCCCCACATATGGGGTATCAGCCTACTCAGGACAAATTGCAAAACAACTTTTGGGGTCCAATTTCTCCTGTTACCCTTAGGAAAACAAAAAATTGGGGGCAAAAATATCATTTTTGTGGAAAAAAAATGATTTTTTTATTTTCACGCCCGGGCGTTATAAACTGCTGTGAAGCACTTGGGGGTTCAAAGTGCTCACCACACATCTAGATAAGTTCCGAGGGGGGTCTAGTTTCCAAAATGGGGTCACTTGTGGGGAGTTTCAATAGTTTAGGTACATCAAGGGCTCTCCAAACGCACGACACCCGCAGACCATTCCATCAAAGTTTGCATTCCAAAACGTCACTACTTCCTTTCCGAGCCCCGACGTGTGCCTATACAGTAGTTTTCTCCCACATATGAGGTATCAGCGTACTCAGGACAAATTGGACAACAACAATTGGGGTCCAATTTCTCCTGTTACCCTTGGGAAAATAAAAAAATTGGGGACTAAATGATCATGTTTGTGGAAAAAATACGATTTTTTTATTTTCACGCCTGGGCGTTATAATCTTCTGTGAAGCACTGGGGGGTTCAAAGTGCTCACCACACATCTAGATAAGTTCCTTAGGGGGGTCTAGTTTCCAAAATGGTGTCATTTGTGGGGGGTTTCCACTGTTTAGATACATTAGGGGCTCTCCAAAAGCAACATGACACCCGCAGACCATTCCATCAAAGTCTGCATTCCAAAATGCACTACTTCCCTTCCGAGCCCTGACGTGTGCCCATAAAGTAGTTTTCTCCCACATGTGGGGTATCAGCGTACTCAGGACAAATTGGACAACAACGTTTGGGGTCCAATTTCTCCTGGTACTCTTGGGAAAATAAAAAAATTGGTGACTAAAAGATCATGTTTGTGGAAAAAATACGATTTTTTTTATTTTCACGCCCGGGCGTTATAAACTTCTGTGAAGCCCTTGGGCATTCAAAGTTCTCACCACACATCTAGATAAGTTCCTTGGGGGGTCTAGTTTCCAAAATGGTGTCATTTGTGGGGGGTTTCCACTGTTTTGGTACATCAGGGGTTTTCCATTCGCGACATGGTGTCTGATCTGAATTCCAGCCAAAAAAGTCAAATTGGCACTGCTTCCCTTCTGAGCTCTGCCATGCGCCCAAATAGTGGTTTACACCCACATATGGGGTATCAGCGTACTCAGGACAAGTTGCACAAAAACTTTTAGGGTCCTGTTACCCTTGGAAAAATAAAAATTGGGGGTGAAAAGATCATTTTTGTGGAAAAAATATGATTTTTTAATTGTACCGCTGTACGTTATAAACTTCTGTGAAGCCCTTGTGGGTTCAAAGTTCTCACCACATATCTAGACAAGTTCCTTGGGGGAAACACAAACAAAGCACAGAATGAAAAATGTGCAAAAATACCTTGCAGTAAGACATATAATAGTAGTCAGCAAGTGCTGATAAAAAGATGACAACAAATACAGGGTATTTAGTCGATACTTTTTTCCCAAAAAAATGTATGCCAAGCTGCTCCACCACTTCAAGGTAACCCCTATTGAAGCAGTCCCTATCTACTATATTTGAAACCTGAACATGTGAACAGTGTCTAAAATGAGCAGGATTAAGACAAGCGCTTACCTGTATGGGCTTGTGGCGTGAGACAGCTCCTTTTGTGCATGTCACGCAAAAGAGGGGTGGGGTCTCTCAAATCATGCATAAGCACGAAAAAAAACTGGATTAAAAACACAAGTGACATGCATAAATGTGAACAAGTCGGTGGGACAATGTTCACACCACCCACTGACTGAAACACAAGCAAAGCACAGAATGAAAAATATGCAAAAATACCTTGCAGTAAGACATATAATAGTAGTCAGCAAGTGCTGATAAAAAGATGACAACAAATACAGGGTATTTAGTCGATACTTTTTTTGCAAAAAAATGTATGCCCAGCTGCTCCACCATGTCAAGGTAACCCCTATTGAAGTTCCTTGGGGGGTCTAGTTTCCCAAATGGGGTCACTTGTGGGGTTTTTCCACTGTTTAGGTACATCAAGGGCTCTCCAAACGTGACATGGCGTCCGATCTGAATTCCAGCCAATTTTGCATTGAAAAAGTCAAACGGCGCTCCATCCCGTCTGAGCTCTGCCATGCGCCGAAACAGTGGTTCCCCCCACATATCAGGTATCAGCGTACTCAGGACAAGCTGCACAATAACTTTTGCAGTCCAATTTCTCCTGTTACCCTTGGTAAAATAAAAAAAATTGAATCTTAATTATTTTTTTTGTGAAAAAAAGTTAAATGTTCATTTTTTTAAATATTCAAAAAATTCCTGTGACGTACCTGAAGGGTTAATAAACTTCTTGAATGTGGTTTTGAGCACCTTAAGGGGTGCAGTTTTTAGAATGGTGTCACTTTTTGGTATTTTCTATCATATAGATGCCTCAAAGTGACTTCAAATGTGATGTGGTCCGTAATAATAAAATGGTGTTGCAAAAATGAGAAATCAACTTTTAACCCTTATAACTTCCTAACAAAAAAAAAATTTGGTTCCAAAATTGTGCTGATGTAAAGTAAACATGTGGGAAATGTTACTTACTAAGTTTTTTGTGTGCCGTATCTCTGTGATTTAAGGGCATAAAAATTCAAAGTTGGAAAATTGCGAAATTTTAAAAATTTTCGCCAAATTTCCGTTTTTTTCACAAATAAACGCAAGTTATTTGAATGAAATTTTATGACTATCATGAAGTACAGTGTGTCACGAGAAAACATTGTCAGAATCACCAGGATCCATGGAAGCATTTCAGAGTTATTACCTCATAAAGGGACAGTGGTCAGAATTGTAAAAATTAGCCTGGTCATGAACGTGCAAACCACCCTTGGGGGTTAAGGGGTTAAAAAAGGAACAACCACCCACTGAGCACTCGCTAGCTCATTAACATACCATTTTCTCGTGTCATCGTACCCTCTGAAAGGCAACAAAGATTTGTTTACAAATGACACACTTCCTGAGGAAGGTTACACGAAACGTGCATTGGAGTGAGTGTCAGGGAAACAGTTCGACATCAATCAGGCAGTCTGGTCCATATTGTTCATGATCTGCATGTAACTGTATTTACTTTTTATTTATTCATAATAATAATAATCTTTAGTTTTTATATAGCGCCAACATATTCCGCAGCACTTTACAGTTTGCACACACATCATCACTGTCCCTGATGGGGCTCACAATCTAAATTCCCTATCAGTCTGTCTTTGGAGTGTGGGAGGAAAATGGAGTATTCGGAGGAAACCCACGCAAACATGGGGAGAACATACAATCAAACATTTACTAGGGTTTGGTGCAGCGCTTACTTCTGTAATTGTAATTGGGGTTTATACTAATTATTTCATTTGACTGTTACATTGAAATTATGGGTTTAGTGCAATATCACGAATAGTTAAATATGTTTTTAGATTATTCATAAAAATTATGGTGACTTATTCAATATTGCCTTATGCAATAATATGCTAAATATTTTGTGTACATATCCTGTACTGTATTATACATCATTATTATCAATATATAATGTACCTTTAATTACCAACATAACTGTTCCCTCAACACCTTGCTTTTTTATTTGTCTCATGTGATTCTTGTTTTCTAATTCTGTCCTTTTTCTGTGATAAAATCTTCATTATTTTAGTATTTGTGGTTATATAATTTTTTTATTACACATTTTTTTACTTGGAATACATTTTTTGGTATACATGTCTACAAGTCTGTCCAGTCTCTGATGACTCTACACTGGGCCAGTCATTGCACTTGTTTCCCATATGCTACAAACTCCAATATAAAAATGTATCACTCTCACCCACAAAGCTCTTCACACATATGCAATCCCTATCTTTCCACCTAAATTTCTGTGTACTTCCCTAGATGTGCTCTCCATAGTGTTGAGCATTCCGATACCGCAAGTATCGGGTATCGGCCGATACTTGCTGTATCGGAATTCCGATACCGACTTCCGATATTTTTTCAATATCGGAAGTCGGCATCGGAATCGGAAGTTCAAAGTTGATTGACAGCCTGACGTCATCATGATGCGCGGTGTGTGCGCATCATGATGCGCCGTCATTTCGGGCCTTCCGGGGGTCTCTGCCGGCCTGCCGGGGGGCTGTGTGGACTGCCCGGGGTCTGTACCGGCCTGCCGGGGGGCTGTGCCGGCCTGCCGGTGGTCTGTGCACCCTGTGGGGGTCTGTACCGGCCTGCCGGGGGGCTGTGCACCCTGTGGGGGTCTGTACCGGCCTGCCGGGGGGCTGTGCCGGCCTGCCGGTGGTCTGTGCACCCTGTGGGGGTCTGTACCGGCCTGCCGGGGGGCTGTGCCGGCCTGCCGGGGGGCTGTGCTGATGTCCGGGGGTCTGTGCAAGCATCGTCCGATGGGACTACAAGTCCCATCTGGCGATGCCTGCTACCATGACAGTGATTGACACATTAGCCAATGATGGGACAGTAGTAGTCCCATCATCCGGCTAATGTGTTAAATGTTAAAAAAAAAAAAAAATACTACATACATACTACATGCATGCTACATACATACTACATGCTACATACATACTACATACATACTACATACATACCACATACATACCACATATATACCACATACATACCACATACATACTACATACATACTACATACATACTACATATATACTACATGCATGCTACATACATACTACATGCTACATACATACTACATATATACTACATGCATGCTACATACATACTACATGCTACATACATACTACATATATACTACATGCATGCTACATACATACTACATGCTACATACATACTACATATATACTACATACATACTACATACATACTACATGCATGCTACATACATACTACATGCTACATACATACTACATATATACTACATACATACTACATACATACTACATGCATGCTACATACATACTACATGCTACATACATACCACATACATACTACATACATACTACATGCTACATACATACTACATATATACTACATGCATGCTACATACATACTGCATGCTACATGCATGCTACATACATACTACATACATGCTACATACATACCACATATATACTACATACATACTACATACAATACATTCATACAATACATACATAGACATACAGTACATATAACATAGAGTAACATACTTACCAATACTCGTCACATTGTTCCCCGAAGCCATTGTCTTTTACGGAATAAATATTAACATAACAAACCACAAAAATACTCACCCACGATCCGAAGCAGTCCACGAGTGTGTCCCATGACGATCTTGGGTAGAGAACTGCAGCATCAGCTGTTGCTGCCGTTCTCTACGGGCTGCAGGAATCCAATGACGGAAGGTAGGTATCCTTCCGCACTGTATTCCTCCACCACTTAAAAAAAAAAAAGTCCCTAGTCTCACTTTATGCCATTGCTGTGTGGGAATTTCCCACGCAGCAATGGCATAAAGTGAGACTAGGGACTTTTTTTTTTTTAAGTGGCGGAGGAATACAGTGCGGAAGGATACCTACCTTCCGTCATTGGATTCCTGCAGCCCGTAGAGAACGGCAGCAACAGCTGATGCTGCAGTTCTCTACCCAAGATCGTCGTGGGACACACTCGTGGACTGCTTCGGATCGTGGGTGAGTATTTTTGTGGTTTGTTATGTTAATATTTATTCCGTAAAAGACAATGGCTTCGGGGAACAATGTGACAAGTATTGGTAAGTATGTTACTCTATGTTATATGTACTGTATGTCTATGTATGTATTGTATGAATGTATTGTATGTAGTATGTATGTAGTATATATGTGGTATGTATGTAGCATGTAGTATGTATGTAGTATGTATGTAGCATGCATGTAGCATGCAGTATGTATGTAGCATGCATGTAGTATGTATGTAGTATGTATGTGGTATGTATGTAGCATGTAGTATGTATGTAGTATGTATGTAGCATGCATGTAGTATGTATGTAGTATATATGTAGTATGTATGTAGCATGTAGTATGTATGTAGTATGTATGTAGCATATATGTAGTATGTATGTAGCATGTAGTATATATGTAGTATATATGTAGCATGTATGTAGTATGTATGTGGTATGTATGTAGCATGTAGTATGTATGTAGCATGCAGTATGTATGTAGTATATATGTAGTATGTATGTAGTATGTAGTATATATGTAGTATGCATGTTGCATGCATGTAGTATATATGTAGTATGTATGTTGCATGTAGTATATATGTAGTATGTATGTTGCATGTAGTATATATGTAGTATGCATGTTGCATGCATGTAGTATATATGTAGTATGTATGTTGCATGTAGTATATATGTAGTATGAATGTAGCATGTATGTAGTATGTAGTATGAATGTAGCATGTATGTAGTATGCATGTTGTATGTATGTAGCATGTATGTAGCATGTAATTTTTTTTTTTTTTTTACATTCAACACATTAGCCGGATGATGGGACTACTACTGTCCCATCATTGGCTAATGTGTCAATCACTGTCATGGTAGCAGGCATCGCCCGATGGGACTTGTAGTCCCATCGGACGATGCCTGCACAGACCCCCGAAGCCTGCACAGCCCCCCGGCAGGCCGGCACAGCCCCCGGAGCCTGCACAGCCCCCCGGCAGGCTGGCACAGCCCCCCGGCAGGCCGACACAGCCCCCCGGCAGGCCGGCACAGCCCACCGGAGCCTGCACAGCCCTCCGGCAGGCCGGCACAGACCACCGGAGCCTGCACAGACCCCCTGGCAGGCCGGCACAGCCCCCCGAAAGGCCCGTACAGACCCCAGAGAGGCTGTACAAGGGAAAAACAGGATTTTTCTTATTCCGATACCGGAAGTCCCATAGACTTGAATGGGACTTCCGGTATCGGAATCGGCGATACCGATACTTTTTTTTAAGATCGGCCGATCCATTCCGATCCGATACTTTGAAGTATCGGACGGTATCGCTCAACTCTAGCTCTCCATTATGTTTATGACCTAAGAATATCATCCTCCATAATCCGAACCTCACACTCTTCTCTCCAAAACTTCTCTTCAGCAGTGTCCGTGCTCTGGAATGCTCTACCCTTGACAATTCGGTTAATTCCCAGACTCCACAGTTTCAATTGGGCTCTAAAATCACATTTCTATAGATTGCCTTATCACCTTACTCAAATAACTGATACCTTTTCTCCCTGCCTAAATTTTCATCATTAAGGCCAGTTTCACACTAGCGTTACCAAGTGCAACACAGGGCCGCCCCCGGCTGCGCCCCCTCCGGTCAGCTCCTCCTCTGATCGCATGACGCTGCATGCGATCAGCGTACCCTATATTTAGCGTTGGGTATGCTGGTCGTGGCTGGCCTGATTTTGCTGGCACTTGCACCCTTTTGGCGCTGCACCGAGCGCACAAAACTGCACTCTGTTGTATTTTTGTGCGCTTGGTGCAGCACCAAAAGGGCGCAAGCACCGGCAAAATCAGACCAACGCATGACCAGCATACCCAACGCTAAATATAGGGGACGCTGGTCGCATGCAGGGTTGTTGTGAGTTCATTTTTCGGTCCACCAGTTGTGAGTTCTCCTTCCAGGCTCCCTCTAGTGGTAACTGGAGGTAGTGAGGCTGATTTAATCAGTAGAAATTTGCCACCTGATAATGAGGATGACGATTGGACCTCAGGAATCTCAGACTGGATTTAAGACAGCCGACGCTCTAGTCTGGTGCTGGTGACTCCTACTGGCTTGTCAGCACTTGGTTATCAGCTCTGTTCCAGTCATCTAAAGCTAAGTTTTTCTGCTAATGTTCACACTTGATTTTGTTGGTCTATTCAGTTTTTTGTGTGGTCAGGGCTGCGCTAAATTTCCACTCTTATTTATCTGTATTTGCCAATTTGCTTTTTGTCCCTTATTAGATTGGCCTCGTTTTGCTCTGTCTCAGAATATTTCAGAGTGCTGATATAGTGGGAGAAGCCTAGAGACTTCAGGGTTAATTTTGCTATAAGAAGTGTTGGACTTTATTTTTGTAGGGTTTTTTGCAGATTGCAGACCGTGTCTTTCCTTTCCTATCCTTTCTAGTTAGTTTGGGCCCCATCGTTTGCTCAGCCTATTTTCCTGCCTGTGTTTGTGCTTTCATCTTGTTTTCTTGTTTCACCGTCAATACATGTGTGGGGGCTGTCTTTCCTTTGGGGTCTGCTCTGGGGCAGTTAGTTTTCCCCTTTTCTTGCTTCAGGCTTATTTAGTTCCCTGGCTGTGACGAAGCGTCTAGGACCATCGTAGGTATACTCCACGGCTGCTGCTAGTTGTGTGGTTAGGATCAGGGATCTGCAATCTGCATAGTTACCAACCTCTCTGGTTTTCTGTGACTTAGCTTGTTTTGTTTTTTTCTCCTCGGTGACCCATTCATAACACTGGGTCATGCGATCAGAGGAGGGGGCGCGGCCGGGGCGGAGCTAAGCAGCAGCCCTGCGCTGCGCTTGGTAACGCTAGTGTGAAACTAGCCTGAGTCTTGTCTCTTGTATAATCTGTTTCCACACCATCCTTGCACTCAGTAGTACATATATAGATTCTGACTGATGACCGATTCATACAGCTTTGTATAATATTCATTTTTATTATACTGATGGCTGGACCATACAAGACTTTTTACCTTTCGTGTCTCCCCTTTTTCCTGATAGAGTGTGGGTTTCCATCAGAGCCCTCACTCGTCTTGTTAATTGAATTATGTGTTGCTCGGTAATGTCTGATATTGTCTGAACTTGTCGCCTCTGATTTGTAAATTGCTGCGGAATATGTTTTGATTCGCCTAATTGTCTTTAATAAATTATATGCTATAAGCACTCACAGATCACGCTTCCAAGTTCAGTTTGCAATATACGACATAAGTATTCACATTCTGTACTCACTGCGACCATAGTTTAGTATTTAGGGGATTAATGTATGTTTGCGTTTTATAGGTTTTAGCTGGATGTACTTTACATTTATCGTACACATTTCTGCATGTATTTAACGTTTAGCACTTTTGTATTTTTAAGGTGCATTTACTATAATTTTCATTTCCATAATATCTAACCTTTCATGTATTTGACCATATTTTATAAACTGATGAACTGGCTTCCTCCATGAATAATTAAACTGTAAAACATATATCAGTCAGACGAAAGATTTAAAGTTGTCATAAGGAGAACTCTAAGACTGCTGTAAGATTTACGGTTATAGTTCCTTGAAGCTATAGCACTCTAGATTATCCGTCATGGGGGTTTTTATTTCCATTTAATTTATGCACACTATCATATTAATGATAATTATTAAAGCGTTTATGTGGAGATATCCTATGGAAATAATATAATGCAGTCGTTTTAGAAAAGTCACTTGATATTATAGAATATAAAATAGTTGTAGTACAATTCTGTGTGTTCTGAATGTTAATTAACTTTTGGAACTTAAAATGTCAGTAGCCACTAATACACACAAAGAAAGTGGCGACATCCCTTCTCATTGTACCAGAAACTAGATTCTTCTTTTTTAAACCTGTGAACATAATATAGGAGGCTGCAAGTATGCATGACATTTTCTGTCATGCTAATAACACTTCGTTTTTACACATTCAAGTGGACACTCTAGTATATTCTAAGCTGTAATAAACTGTCCAGTACATAAAATGTGAAAAAAGAGTGAGAAAATAAATTTGCATTTTTCACCACTTATCACAAAATTACTTACATGTACGTCAGTGGATTCGGTGCCTTACCTTATTTAGCCTTACGTGTATGTGATTGCTTTAAACTGTCAAAAAATTGCACAGTGCAGTCTAATACAAATGCCTGTCTTCTGCACAGGAGAAATGCAGCAAGGCTGGCCAGTATCAGTCTGCTTTGGTCCTCCACCCAGTGGTCGCTGTGATAAGTCGGTCTGCACATACAGACCAATCAGAGTGAAGCAGATTGGTTCAGCCTGCTTTAAGGCTTTGATCTTATCAGTGATGTCACAGAGAAGGTCAGAGCCCACTTTCAGGTAGTGCAGGAGGGTCTTATACATGATATATATATTATCATGGATCATGGGCCTTTTAACCTCCAAAAATGCTGTTGACATTTTCAACACCAGCATTTTAATATTTATCCCTATCGTTACTCCGGGATTGTGGGGTCCTGACAGTTACAATGACAACCTTTAGGCCAGGCAATGACCTTGCGGTCTGCAAGCTAATGGCGCCTGTTAGGCCCTGCCATCAGCACACGCAATAGGTATTGTTGTGTTCATAACAACTTGAATTATGAAACTGTCACATTATTTATCTTGTAGAGTGAACACCATAAAACAATCAATATATAAATAAAACATCAAAAATGTTTCTTTTTCATCTTTCTGTCAAGCATAAAACGGAATAAAAAATTTGTAAGTAAAAATAATTGGTACAGCTGAAAACATCATCTCATCTCCCCAAAAATAAGCCCTCATACAGCTCTATTGGGAAAAATTGAAAAAAAAAGTTCTCAGAATACGGTGAAAATTTTTTTTGTGTTAAAGTATCAAACATAAAACTATATGAATTTGGTATCGCAGAAATCATAATAGCCTGAAAAATAAAGTAGTCTTCAACGGAAGTCTTCAAACAGAGACTGGACGGACATCTGTCTGAGATGGTTTAGTGAATTCTGCATTGAGCAGGGGGCTGGACACGATGATCCTTGAGGTCTCTTATAACTTTAATATTCTATGATTACTTTTACCTCATAATGAATGTAAAAAAAATTTTTTCCTCACCCGGTATCCATATGACATCCATATGACTTGTGTTTGTAATGTATGTAATCTGTATGCAATGCGTTTTTAAGATCATCTTTTACATACTGTAATTTTCTTTGTAATTTAAAGCTAGTTTTCAAACTAATAAATAAATCTTATATGCAGATATAAATCAAGAGATATATAGATAGATTTGGGATAGATAGATAGACAGACAGATGTGATATAGATAGATAGACAGACAGATGTGATATAGATAGATAGGCTCAGTATGAGAAAGGCTCAGTATGAGCCGAAATATCGCCCAGATATGTGGGTTTGAATAAATCTTTCCACATTGAAGAACATGGAGTGCTGCCTTCATTTTTTATTTTTTGTCTACATCTTGGGCAAGTATTTGATTTTTTTTTTGCCTAGGAGGCCTGGCACCCACCAGTAAACTTTGTGCTGTTCCATTTTTTTCTATATAGATAGATAGATATGAGATACATAGATAGATAGATGTGATATACAGGGGCCGCAACTACAGCAGTCGCAGCAGCGACGGGGCCTGAACTGCTTAGGGCCCCGTCCGCCTGTCCACCCATCCAGCAATAGTGAAGGAGAAGGACCCAACCATGTGATCCGCAGGGAGGTGTCATCTCAGGTCCTCCAGTTACATGGGGGAAGTTGGATTGAATGTGGTCACGTGATCCAACCTTGTGACTGGAGAGAGGCATGTCCACAGGTCCTTCAGCAGCACCGAAGAAAAGGACAGGCCGAAGGCAGCTCCTGCTGCTTGAGTGTGAGTGGCTGAGTGCTTTCTGTGCTGTTTAAGACCTGCACAACCAGATCAAAAGCTTCAAGGCTCCTTCTTACCAGGTGAGACATAATAGCTATGTTGTATGCACCTTTCTGCATGTATGGCATCTCTGTACAGTATAGCTGGTATGTCAGATTGTTCAACTCCAGTGAGCAGTAAATCTATATTTTGCTGTAATTTATGATGGTATTACAGCTCTAAACCTTTGTAGACTGTTATGTAGGTTGAGGTTGGGGTCTGCTCCCACTACTCACCTTTCCCTTGTGATCCTTTAGTGACCAAACAATTCATGGGAGACGGCACTTGTTTATAGTTCATGATATCAGTTATCACCACTGACACACAATAATTGGTATTGGGAAGCAAAGAGGATATCTGTGTGGTGTAATGATCCTTAGAAGTTCTTCGTTTTAAAGGAACCTGTGAGCTGGAATATGGGCAGAGCATTGTATGGTGTGAGCGGAGAACGGAACATGTGATCGGCCAGTGGTAAGGATCGGCTGCAGCCTGTCCTGAGTGTTGTGTGGCAGCTGTAGTAATGTGTGCAGTTACAGGCTGCTGTACCCACATGGACAATCTACTATACAAGTCTGTGCCGGGCGGGATGCTGCCCACTGCATGTCAGCACATCACTGCTGCCCCTTGGCATCATGATCAAGTGCTGGCAAAAGTTGGCCTTTAAGCCCATGAATAGCACACTGGTGCTGGTCTCTCCTCATGGGGTGTGTGTATGGAGAAAAAAATTTATATAATATAATGTACAATATATATTTATGTCAACTTGATGAGGGTGAGAATTTATAGGGCACTTGGGGTACATGCACTGGTTTCCAACAAGCCTGTGTACAGCAGCTGGGCTGCTGGAGGTGCTGGGCTGCTGCTGGGCTGTGGAGAATCACCAGGTTGGGTTTCAATCCTCTTAGCAATCCTATCCTATGCTAATCTCAGCTCCAATATGGGTTGCACAAAAGTGTGTTAATTGTCCTAGTCATCTATCACTGCCAACATGGCAATATTACCCAAATACTGATGTTTTGCCCCCACCCCCATGCTGCCCTTTCTGTTCTTCTCCAGCACACTTTAAAAAGAAACAATTGACTCTACTGGTTCCCATGCTGTGTGGTGTCTTCTATAGTTGAGTGTTGTGCCTGTACAGGGAGCACTTAATATCACTAGTAGCCTCTGGCCAGAAGCAGGTATTGCAGACCAACATCCAGGTGCTATTGGTGTCTGCTGGTTTCCCCCTGTGATGATTCCTGGAGTGGACCCACTGGATTGTGGTGACGACTGATCCCAGGCGAGTTGGCCAGGTGGAACCAACCCTTATAGAGGGACCGTTAGGGACAGGCCTAGGAGGGAGGTACACTGCAATAGCTAGTGCCAGAGGGGTGGCTCAAGGACAACGAGAAGAATCAGAGTACTCACTGAGATCCAGACGGGGCAGAGCAGCCACGGAGAGACCCGGGACTCAGGACATGGCAGGGTTCACACAGAGGGTACTGCATCCTGGACGGAGCAGAGCACACACTGGAAGTGTACAGGGATGGAGCAGAACAGAGCACACACTGGAAGTGTACAGGGACTGAGCAGAGCAGAGCACGCACTGGAAGTGTACAGGGACAGAGGAGAGCACGCACTGGAAGCATACAGGGACAGAGCAGAGCTCGCATTAGAAACTTACAGGGACAGAGCAGAGCACGCACTGGAAGCGTACAGGGACAGAGCAGGGCATGCACTGGAAGCATACAGGGACAGAGCAGAGTACAAGGACAGTATAACGGTGAAGGTACCGGAGGGGACAGTACTCTGAGCGGTATGGTGACCTGACTTACAGAATACTAAGAGGACCTAGAGGAGGCACTGAAAGGCACAATAATAATCAGGTGCTTCTTCTAGCAGGAAGTGACCTGATATACCCGGAGGTCGCCGCCCAGGCAGGACAGCGCTTCCGGGTCAGTACAACCCGGCATCATAAAGAAGCCGAGAGTGCGCGGCTGAGGACCCGGAGGAGCAGGTGAGACGTGGCGAAGGACCCGGCAAGGAAGGTGAGTATCACCGCCTGTAGTAACACCCCCCCTCCCACATGGGCCTGCCTTCTGCATTCATTATAACCCTGGATCTTGGGTAGATGTGGTGTGTGCCCAGAGGGCTTTGAGTTCCCCCTCTGGCATTTATCCTATAGTTTTGCCACCACTGATCTATCGGTGTGGGTTTTTTTCTCCTCATCTTATAAACTTCTAGGAATGTTTATATTTCAATCTTTTTCCTTGCTGGGTGCAGTCACTGCTCAGTGCCAGGATTATGTGATTGTCTGCTTATTTCTCGCCATGTAAACATCTAACACTGCATCTTGTGCCGACATAATTGTTGTGTATCTCACCCATTACAAATCCATGTACAGGTAAATCCCTCTTAAGGGTTGCAGAAATGTTGCAGCAAAATGGTATCATTAAAAACATCAGCTCGGCGCTCAAAAAATAAGCCCTCACCCGGCCCCAGATCCTGAAAAATGGAGATGCTACGAGTCTCGGAAAATGGCAATTTTTTTGTTTGGAATTTTTTTTCACCACTTAGACAAAAAAGAACCTAGAATTGTTTGGTGTCTATGAACTCGTAATGACCTGCAGAATCATAATGGCAGGTCAGTATTAGCATTTAGGGAACCTAGCAAAAAATCCAAACAAAAAACAAGTGTGGGATTGCACTTTTTTTTTCAATTTCACGCACTTGGAATTTTTTTCCCATTTTCTGTTACACGACATGGTAAAACCAATGGTGTCTTTCAAAAGTACAACTCGTCATGCAAAAAAAAGCCCTCACACGGCCATTTTGACCAAAAGATGAAAAAGTTATGGCTCCGGGAAGAAGGGAAGCGAAAAACGAAAACACAAAACCAAAAATACTCCTGGTCGTTAAGGGGTTAAAATATTTTGACATGGGGGGCCCCATTTGAAAGTTTGCACTGGGGCCCATAACTTTCTAGTTACGCCACTGATGATATAGATACATAGATATGAGATAAACAGATAGATAGATGTTCAGAAAAAAATGGAAGAGCACAGTGTTTACTGGTGTGTGCCAGGCTTCCTAGGCAATAAGTCCAATATGTGTCCAAATCCCAACAAAGATAAAAAAGCTAAGGCAGCACTGCATATTGTTTAAGGTAAAGAAAATGGACTTTATTCAGACCCACATAGCAAGGCGACGTTTTGGCTCACATTAAGCCTTCCTCAAGACGGCTTTTTTATCTTTGTATAGATAGATAGATAGGCAGGCAGATATGGGATCGATAGATAGATGTCCGTCAGATACATAATTAATGTAGTTTTCTGTCATGTACTTAGCTAAAAAATGAAAAAAATGCGGACAGTTGCTGGCTCATATTGATATGCTGGGAAGCTTCATGGATATTTGCTCCTTCCCAGCCTAATAAGACCATCCCTCAGTCGTCCCAGAAATAGTGCATCCATTAAATGAGCCAATTCTGGCTATTTGCATCGGATTTTCCTGATTGCCCTGGTGCAATGGCAATCGGGGTAAAGGGATTGTGAGGTTGATGGTCCAACGCAATCTAAATTCAGATATCACAACAATCCCCGTCTTTTTTGCCCCGTTCAGAGAACCAAGCTCCATAGACTGAGGCAGCAGCATTTGTCGGTTCTCACGCTGCGCTCTGCGAGAAACCGGCTGCTGTGATGACAGGGATGTCAGTAAGGTAACCCCAGTTCACAGCTGCTGGGTCACTCAGAGGGCAGTGGGAGAGCTGGAATGAAGACTGATAACGTTACCGCTCATCATTCTGGCTTTCGCGCTGTGCAAAGTGAGACCCCGCAGCTATGAATTGTAAACATTCTCTCCATCTGCCTTATTACATTGAACGGTTTCATTGGGGGTTTCAACTTAATCACATTTGTTTGAAAATTAGACAGAAATCCTAGCCTTATACTGAAAGAGAATATAAAAACCTAAAAAATCCTCATATAGTATATGTACTATGAAGTAATATTATAAATCGAAAATAAAAAGATCAGTCTCACAATAATGTTACTATGTGGAGTAATATCCACAGCAAATATGACCCTGAAGAGAGATGAGAAGAAAAAAGGAAAGGGAGCTACATTCTAGTATCAAAAATAATTACTTTACAAAACATTTAAACATGAGTAATATATACATGATGGACATTGATAAAAAAAACATATTGAGACTGTAGATCACTGCATTGTGTCATGATTTCCCAGTGCTTCAGTGCCTACCAGAGTCCTCAGAACATATCAAGGCACACGTTGATTCAAACTTAAAGTTAAGTCTATACAATATGTTTTTTATATGATTGTCCATCATGTATACATTACTCATGCTTAAATGTGTAATAAATTTATTATTTATGATACTAGAATATATCTTCTTTTCATTTTTTCTTCTGATCGCTCTTCATACAGGTGCATCTCACAAAATTAGAATATCATCTAAAAGTTAATTTATTTCAGTTCTCCATCTTTAATACAAAAAGTGAAACTCATATATTAGACAGTCATTACAAACAGAGTGATCTATTCCAGGGGTTTATTTCTGTTAACGTTGATGATTATGGCTTACAGAAAATGAAAATCCACAAGTCATTTTCTCAGTAAATTAGAATACTTTATAATACCAGCTTGAAAAAATTATTTTAAAATCCAAAATGTTGGCCTACTGAAATGCATGTTCAGTAAATGCACTCAATACTTGGTTGGGGCTCCTTTTACATCAATTACTGCATCAATGCTGCGTGCCATGGAGTTGACAATGTGAACGTCATGGGAGGGGCAGCGTAACATAAACTCAGCCATGTGTACCAGACTACCAACAGCGAAGACTACACTGTCCCCACCTAGAGGATAACTTTCCATGTTGTCCTCCTCATCCTCACTCTCCTCCTCATCTTCAGGCCATCCACGCTGAATAGACAGGATGCAGGTGGTGTGATTACTATCATCTGTAGCACAGGCAACCAGCTCCTGTTTCTCATCCTCATTATCACCCAATCCGCTTTGAGAAGATGACATGAGGCTGGGCTGTGTAGCATCACCCAGTATATTTTCTTGCTCCATCTCAACTTGCTCCACCTGCAAAACCTCCTTTTTAGTTGTAAGCAGAGAGCATTTCAGTAGACAGAAAAGTGGGATGGTGACACTAATTATGTCTTCATCACCGCTCACCATCTTGGTTGAGTCCTCAAACTTTTGGAGAACCACACAGATGTCAGACATCCATGCCCACTCATCAGTTCTTATGTGCAGAGGCTGACCGGAATACCGACGTGCATGGTGTAGCTTGTACTTAACTATTGCCCTCTGCTGCTCACAAAGCCTTGCCAACATATGTAACATTTAATTCCAACTTATGGTGACATTGCAGACCAGTCGGTGAGCTGGAAGTTGCAAACGTTGCTGCAACAATGCCAGAGCAGTGGCAGCTGTAGCCGACTTGTCAAAATGGGCACACATGCAGCGTACTTTCACAAGTAGCTCAGGCAGATCTGGTTAGGTTATAAGAAACTGCTGAACCAATAAGTTGAGTACTTGGGCCAGGCATGGTACGTGCGCGAGGTTGCCAGGCTTCAGAGCCGCTACCAGGTTAGGGCCATTGTCACACACAACCTGGTTATAGGTTCAGGCGCGAGAGCCACAGATCAGTCTGTTATTTTAGACCTTTCAACAACTACTGCAGTGTGCGATTTCTCCCCTAAGCAGATTAGCTTCATCAGAGCTTGTTGCTACTTGGCCGAGGCAGTGCTGCAGTGCTTGCAACTTGCAACTGATGTTGACGTTTGTTGACGGTGTCAGTAGCACGTGTTCCGTAACAGGATTCAACTGATATAATTTCTCACCAAAAATCAAATGCTGCTCCTTCACTTTAACCACCTTTTTCACACTTATTTTAACCACATATGGGGAATGTCTGTGTTTCTGAGAAATTGCCTAATAAATTGTGGAATTCATTTTCTCCTATTACCCTTTGTGAAAATGAAACACTTTAGGACTAAAACAATAATACAATTTTTCCTTTTTATTTATTCCATTTTGTGCTAATTCCTGTGAAGTACCTAAAGAATTAACAAACTTTCTGACAAAAGTGTTGAATATAATGAGGGATGCAGTCTTTAAAATGGTATAATTTTGGGGGGTTTTCTATTCAAGAGGCCCCTAAAAGTCCCTTCAATCCTCAAAAGGTAAAAAATAAGATTTGTACATTTTTTAGACAAAATGTCAATTTGCTGCAAAATCTTTAATTCTTCTAAAATCCTAATAAAATAACAGATCATTGTAGAAATGATTCTATCATACAGTAACGTACACATATACAAAATGTTATTTAAAACTATTTGTTTGTTTTGATTGCTTAAAAAGCATACAAATTCAAGGTTGAAAATTACAAGCTTTTCTACATTTTTACAATTTCTGATAATTTTAAAAATAAATTCACATTTTATTGACCTACATTCACCACTATCATAAAGTGCAATGTCTCACAAAAGAAGTAATCTCAGAATCATTGGAACATATAGAAGTATTCCAGATTTATTACCACATGAAGTAATACAGATCATTAAGGCCAAAATTGGTTCAGCTCTAAGAGGTTTAAAGGAACCTGCTAAAAATGGTAAGCATAATTTTATAGGGAAGGTTAGATTAGATTCATCTACATTTTTGTGGGCAAAGTTTCAGTAAGCCTCACATTTTAGGTATCCATGGTTACAACCACTGATATAGTGACAGCTAGTTGCTAGTGGTGGTAACCTAAGGTCCTGCAATGCCTGCATATGAGTTAAGAGACCTAGCTAATCAGAAAAACTACACTACATTTATAATTGGAGTTATTTGCTAAAATTATTATTACACCTACTACATATTCGGATAGGATCTTGGAGATAGCAATACCCCTTTAATGCAAACTTTAATGCAAACTTTTAGAGATAAAGCATTCGCTCTCTTGTTGAGTCATAGACTAGTAACAAGAAATAACATCGGATCTGCCTTGTCAAGAACACCGCACTACACTTGCTCACTGAGCCAGTGCGCATGTCCTGAGTACAAAAAAACGTGCTCAAGGATACCTGTGGAGCAGGGCAGCAGCGGTGACAATGCGTGCTTTAAACTATCAGGACTTAAAGCATGTGACTGCTGGGGGTGTGGCCTAAGCTCCACAGAGCTAGGAACTGCAGGGAAACTCCTAGAAAGGTAACTATGGGACAAGTTACCAAGGGGCATAGACAGGGACAGAAACCAGATCAAGCCGGGGTCAATGCACGAGATAGCAGGACAGTACCAAAGGGTTAGACAGAGCGGATAGTCAGGACGTAGCAATAGATCAGAAAACCAGAACAGGCAATAGATGGTACAATAGGGGCAAATGGTAGCGGGGTAACAATAGCCAAGCCAGGAGGTCAGAACCAGAGAAGACAATAGTACCTAAAACTTGAGATGGAGTTCAGAGTGAGGGGACAGGCTGGGTCATACACGGGAATCAAACAAGCAATGCAATACATGCACACCAGGGGGTCAGTCAGACACACAACCAGAATAACAGTATAGCTGACAGAGAATGCTAGTCTGCAGTGAGTATAAATACCCCTCCCAGATCCAAAGAGAGGCCAGCAAAAGTTAACCCTGTGAGAACAGGACATTAACCATGTCCTAACCATGACATGCCTCTTCAGTAATATCAACACTAAATTGCTTATATTTCCATTCAAATGGAGCCAAAGATGTGTGTAATATTGGGAGGCACTTGCAGGATTTAAAAGGATTTGATAAGAGCGTAAAGAAGAATTGAGGGAAAAATGCTGATGCAATGATAGAGGGTTTTAATCTCAAAATTTATGCTATGAGACCAACCAGACTGCAGCCTAGACAATGCCTTTAACATACCCTTCTTGGACTTGAATAGATGTTTAGTGTCCCATACACAATAGATTATAGTCTGATGACCTTTCCAATATTGGCTGATTTGGCTAACCGTCTAACCTGTAATGTGGCTTCATAGATGATGTTGGGGGACAAAATGGTCAGTCAGCTTGAACTTAAACTCAAGATCCAAATGTTTATGATGTCTGGCAGTAGCTTTTTCCTTTTTTTAGCATTGAAAATACTTGATCGCTTGAGTGAGCTGAAGGTGTCTATTGATAAGTTGGAAAGCACCAAGAGAAAATACTTTAATCACAGGCCAAGTGCTTCTCTATAATTTATACTTAGTGGATCATTTATAGGATCCCATTATAGGTGTTGACAAGTTGGGCCAACAGCTATGAAATGCAGACAATAAACATATGGCTTCTGGAGCAAGGTAAATTTTATTTTAATAGTGAACACACATTGAAACGATTTGTGTTGCTCGCTCTGCATCACCAAGTCTTTGTTAGAAGGCTCTAAATTGTTTGCAGAGCCGCAGAGCTACTAGGAACAAACAGCATTGCTATGTAACAACTGAAATGTATGGAAATTATCTATAAAGTAGAGGGAATTCTAAATGGGGTGGCCTTTACTATATGCTGTAACAATCTTTGAAAACAAGGCAGCGACTTTAAATGAATTGACAGATTTTCACTATTTTAAATGGACATTTAGGCTAGGGTTACAAGATGAATTTTAGTTACACACATATCAAACTCTATGATGTTTCCATCTCAAATGCTTTGCTTTAGCAAACAAGGTTACCATCCACCTTGCAATCATTGAAAGCAGTCTGCCTACTGTCTTGTTTCTCATAAGGAAGTGCTGAGGTTATTTTTGGTAATGCCACAGTAAAATTTTGCCATATAAATCTAGCCCCAAACAGCAATTTCCTCTGTTCTTCAATCATTTTAATAAACGACTTAGGTACTCAGAAGCTATACCTTTATAATTATCTGCTGGAATTTCAATTAATGATAGGGGAAGGGTTAGGCTAAACTAGAGAATCCCTGGAAATATATAAATCCTTAGCCCTTTGTATACATTTACACAGTGATTCACACTAATTCATCTAGATTTGGGTAGTGTACATTATGTCCAAGAAAGATAATACATAGAATAACATTCTTCTACAATAAATGTCAATGGAAATTGATCATAATCCAAATAGCAAGAGTCATAAAACAAATGTTAAAAAATGAAACTAAAAAGGTAATGAATTCCTATCAAACAAAATAAGATGACTCACCTGTGAAAGGACGGATTGACAGATCTATACTCATGCTGACGTGATTTATTGCAATTAAATTTATTCTCATCATTTTCCTTAGTGCTGAAAACTGTTAGAAATTATCGCTTTTGTGTTTATTTATAGTGGGTACTGATGAAAGGATGTCAATGATTTCCAGAATTACATTATACACAGAAAATAAGCATTTATGTCAGTGCTATGTCACTGCAATACAGTCGGATCCTTTAACTTTCTATTTAATAGTTCTGTAACTACAATCAGACCGAATATTGACAAGATGCAGTAATGTGATATATACTAGGATTTATTCTTTTTCATATCCATCATCAGTGAATGTTTTTGCAGCTAAGCTAAATGTTAACTGAAATATTAGTTATATTGATCATAGTATGATGATTAGAGGAACAAATATTAAATTTACCATCTCAAAACACAACTTTTCACATTAGCAAATCTGTAAATGTTCTATTTTTCATTCATTCTCAAACCAATGTGGTTCACTGCAAATGTTAAACTTAACAAATTAATTCTACCTCTTCCCAGAAAAGCTATTGAGCTTTAGGGTTCGACCACATGAGCGTATACATCAGATGAGTGCTATCCGATGGTTTATTGGATACAATTTGGATCAATATTACTCTATGGGGCATTGCGAGTTTGTATCCAGTGTTCGTACTTTTTTATAGACTATGCTAGACCAGATGATGTGATGGCTGAAAGACATTATGGGAAGCCTGCATGGCCATGCCTGCTGTCATTAGCCGCTCTTCAACAGTGTGTTAAATTGCACCCTGATCTTTGCAAATGTTTCAAACTATAATCTTAACTCATAATGTTTGATAAATTCTAAAAAAGTCTAAAGCCCTAACATTGTCTCAAGAAATAACTTTTACAGGTGCAGATCTATAACTATAAGAGGTCTTACCTTTTAAGATGTCAATACTAGTAATGAGCGAGTATACTCGTTGCTTGGGTTTCCTCGAGCATGCTCGGGTGGTCTCAGAGTATTTGGAATTGCTCGGAGATATAGTTTCTGTCACCAAAGCTGAATCATTTGCGGCTGCTGGACAGGCTGAATACATGTGAGGAATGTCTGTTTGTTAGGGAATTCCAACATGTATTCAGGCTGTCAAGTAGCCGCAAATCACTTACTATGAGCCCCGACCACCGGGCTACACTCATAGCAATCTGGCAGTGACAACCATACAGGTCTGCTGGAGACCTCTGGTTGTCATGCCAACCCATCAGTGACCTACGATCATGTGACGGGGTCAACGATGGGTGGGATTTTGGCACGCATGCTGGAAGCGCGAGTTAAATGCCGCTGTCAGAAATTGACAATGGCATTTAGCGAGTTAACAGATGCAGAAGGGAGGAAACATCTCACCAAGACCAGAGCAGAGGCAGATTAAAGCTGATTATGTCCGTGACCAGAACCTGTCCAGATGTGAGTAGATTTATGTCGGGAACGCTGCTGAGAGACAGAAAAGGCCGGGACCTAGTATGAAAGGTGTTGGATGCTGCTGAGGATTTAAGCCACATTCATGAATGGTATCATTCACCTGCTGGAGGGGTGCCACATCTGTCCATATAAACTGATTGTTTGTCCAGAGCAGACCCAGGTCATTAACAATCTAAGGCCCACCGCACTGCTGCATTGGGTAACCATGCACACACCTCTCTCACTTCTGGTGTCAAAATATTCAAGGCTATCTAAATAGGCAGATTAACTGCTTCAGGCCATGTTTGTTGCCAAAAACAACGTCCGGAGCTTCCGGATATGCTGCCATGTTTCCTGTTTGTTTCGTAATTAAAAATCTTAATCCACACCCAGACGCTGACATAGCTCGCAATGTTTTTCAGAACAAACTTGAACTTCCTTTGAGTCCAGGAGAGATTTTCTGTTGAGCATTATAGGATAATTGCTCAACTTTGATAGACTTCGTTCATGACAAAATAGCCATCACAGTTGTTTAACTTTTAGGGTATTTTCAATATAGTTGAAGACAGGCTATTCCTCTGAGTTCATTAAAGTCACATCGGGATGGGATAGGGATATTTGGTTGGTGGACAGATGTAATGGATTGTAAGATTGTATACTGCTGTGCTGTACCGCAGGAGTATAACTGTCTCAGTTCCCAGGGTGTAAACAGGTAACAAGCAGACAGTTTAGGCAGGCATGCCAGTAGGTAGATTTATAGAAAGTATAGTAGTGTCATGGAGTGACTGGCCCAGTGTGACACGACCCAACAATCAGTCGGTCACTAAACGGCAAAACAAAAACACAGCAGTGAAAACTTTAACAACGGTTGGCCCTGTGATAGGGAACGGGGAAATGGACACCTCCTGCACTCATCTGAGGATGTGCTCTGCTCTTACTAATGTCCCTATACAGGTTTTTTCAACCCTTCACTGAGCAGGATACATAAATCTTCACTTGCTCTGCTCCTATCCCTAAGTAGGGAATTGGCAAGTGAAGACACTGGTTCCACTGCTGCACTAAGACAACACAAGGTAAGGTAAGACAAGCACCACAGGGAATAGGAAACACAGAAACAACACTCATCTTTCTCTGCTGCAATGCACCGCACAGCAGAGTAAGGCACCAGATCACAGCATTCAGCTAAAGCACCACTGCACCAGCAACCTCCTGTCTTCAGCACGGTTGGTATCAAAAAGGACCTGTATCACCAACAGTCAACTGATGCATCAGGTGACCTTTTGAAGGAAGGTGGGAGTGGTCACCACAGACATCAGCAAACCCAGCAGCAATGTAATCTGTAAACTGACAATAACCCTCGATGGCCTGAAAGGAAAAACATTTTAATAAGAGAAGCCAAATCTGCCACAGATCCAGAAGTGGATTATGACAGTATCCCCCTTTCAATGAGGAGCCTCTGGACCGTCAACACTGGACCTCACCAGAAAACAACCTATGATGAGGATGCTTCGATCCACCAGAGTTCACCTCGGCAGTCACCACACCCTCAGGTTTATGGCAAACGTGGGCTGATGAAAGTGACAACAATGAAGGCTCCAGAGGCACCACGAATCTCCAGAGCGTCGACCTGGGGAATGAGTTGTGTATGGGCATTACTGGGGGTAACTCCAGCTGGTAAGTCCCTAGGCCGAGAATGGCCAACACCCGATTCGGCCAGATCACCCGAGAACTCCAGGCCCCAGCAGCACACTTCCACCCAATGTTTTTGGTGGACACCCATACGTACTCATTCACACACAGGTCTGGACCAGTACATTTATTGGCAGACAAGCGTCTGCCACAAGATGGTGAAAACTTTACCAAACTGACAACAGAGGCATCCCCCTGTGTCACCATACTTATGCCCCCACAATGCTCAGAAGGAAGCACCATCCTCCTCTGACTCCTCCTCCTAAAAGGACTCCGACACTTAGGGTTAACTTGCGGAGAGGGTTGAGACTTGCCGCTACTCTCTGGCAGCCCCTCTGCTGCCCCCACTGGAGAAGAAGGGGGTGGTTATAAAAAGACAGCAGAGACAGTAGCCCTCGGGCAGCAGCCCTCACACAACTGAGCCCAGCTGACTACTTCCCTGGACAGCCAATTGATGACCGGGTTGTGTCTTTTCAACCAAGGGAGGCCTAAAACGATGGGTGATGGCATTCCCCCCAAGATGTAGCATGACAGGGATTCTTCATGATGAGTCCCTATATGCAAATATGAATAATCCACGACTTTCATCTCTCCCTCCAGAAAACCTGTCAGGGAGAGATATTTTGGGTTCTGGTTGAGCCTGCACCTGAGCCATGGCCCCGAACCCAACCAATTGCTGCAGCTGCTGCACCATCTCACCCCGCAGGACCTTAAGCTCATCGGTCAGGGTCTGAAGTAAATGGGCAAAGGCCTGCATTTGGGCCATTGCTCACCAGAAAAAAAAAATGGGCAGGTTGGTGATAATGTCACAAAGTGACTTGCCCAGTGTGACAAGACCCACCAATCGGTCGGTCACTAAACGGCAAAACAAAAACACACCAGGAAAAACTTTAACAACAGTGGGTCCTGCGATAGGGAATGGGGAAATGGACACCTCCTGAACTCACCAGAGGATGTGCCCTGCTAACGTCCCTATATGGATTTTTTCAACCCGTCGCCGAGCAGGATGCCTAAACCCTCACTTGCCCTGCTCCTATCCCTAAGTAGGGAATTGGCAAGTGAAGGCACTGGTCCCACCACTGCACTAAGACAACACAAGGTAAGGTAAGACAAACACCACAGGGAATAGGAAACACAAAATCAACATTTAGATTTCTCTGCTGCAATGCACTGCACAGCAGAGTAAGGCACCAGATCACAGCATATAGTGGAAGCACCACTGCACCAGCAACCTCCTGTCTTCAACAAGGTTGGTATCCTAAAGGACCTGTATCACCAACCGTCAGCTGATGCATTAGGTGGCCATTTGAAGGAAGGAGAGAGAGGTCACCACAAACATCAGCAAACCCAGCAGCAATGTAATTACACCAGCAGGCCACCTGGGGGAAAAACTGACATTAACCCCCGATGGCCTGAAAGGAAAAAAGTTTTAATAAGAAAAGCCAAATCTGCTACAGATCCAATAATGGATTGTGACAAGCAGGTACAGATTGTTTGGGTGCCACGCTGTATAGCACAAGAGTCTCAGCCTCCTGACTGAATGCCTGTATAATGTTTTGAATGTTTTCTATTTTATAGTTAAGTCATCTACATAAATAAGTAAAATAATTACAGTAAGCAAACAGTGTAGGAGCTGTTTTTTTCGCCCATGACTTCGCTGCATCCTGAACAAGACACCCCAATACACGCCTTCCTATTCTATGATTATAGGAGGTTTTTTATTTTCCCTTGTGTTGACTAATTGTTAAGGTCTTACAGTACATAGATTTTTTTATAATTAGAATAACTTAACAGTGACGCTGTATTCTGTAAGGTCCAGGTATTAGAGCCATAAAAAGGGATACAAATAATTTTAGCTTTAGTCTTTAGCTCAATTTTCTATACTCTTTCTTGTAATATCATGACCAATAACACTCTGAGTGATGTCTTTGTCTTCTCTATTAAGTAATTCAATATTAATTGCGACTTTGGAAATGTAATGACTTTATGATATACAGTCCCTCTAATGATAAGTTGGGGATAAGACTGCTCATTAGTGTTGAGTGATACCTTCCGATATCGGGAAATGTCGGATCGGATTGGATCGGACCGATACCCCAAAAATATCGGGTATCGCCGATTACGATACCGGAAACCCATGCAAGTTAATGGGGCCCAAATATCGGAATGAAAATAAACCCTTTCTTTCCTTGCACATCCAGTTTGGGAGGGGGGAAGAGTGTGGGCGGTGCGTGGGCGGAGACTGCGTGTGTGTGCGGGCCTCTTGGGGGTCTGTGCGGGCCTGCCGAGGGTCTGTCCGGGCTGCCGGGGGTCTGTGCGGGCCTGCCGAGGGTCTGTACAGGCTGCCGGGGGTCTGTGCAGGCTGCCGGGGGTCTGTGCGGGCTTGCCGGGGGTCTGTACGAGCCTGCCGGAGGTCTGTGCGGGCTGCCGGGGGTCTGTGCGGGCTGCCGGGGGTCTGTGCGGGCCTGCTGGGGGTCTGTGCGGGCCTGCTGGGTGTCTGTGAGGGCTGCCGCACAGACACCCGGCAGGCCCGCACAGACCCCCGGCAGCCCGCACATACCCCTGGCAGGCCCGCACAGACCCCCGGCAGCCCGCACACACCCCCAGCAGGCCCGCACACACCCCTGGCAGCATGCACAGACCCCCAGCAGGTTTGTACAGACCCCCGGCAGGCCCGCACAGACTCT
The DNA here is from genome assembly GCF_039654945.1 of Dendrobates tinctorius. Classification (NCBI taxonomy): domain Eukaryota; kingdom Metazoa; phylum Chordata; class Amphibia; order Anura; family Dendrobatidae; genus Dendrobates; species Dendrobates tinctorius. The sequence continues at coordinate 28,541,452 of NW_027361703.1, read as the reverse complement.
CGGCAGCCTGCACAGACCCCCAGCAGACCCGCACAGACCCCCAGCAGTCCTCACAGACACCCGGCAGGCCCACACAGACCCCCGGCAGGCCCGCACAGACCACGCATCATGATGACATCATTTCCGCAGCCAATCACAGCCATGCCATTAGTTAACATGGCTAACACAACTGGCTCATTGCATTCTGGGAACTTCCGATTCTGGTATTCGATATTGTAAAAATATCGGAACTCAGTATCGGAACTCCGATACAGCGAATATCGGCCGATACCCGATATTTGCAGTATTGGAATGCTCAACACTACTGCTCATACATTCACTGATCTTGAAAATAAAAAGGCAGCTGCAGTGCATCTTTTTCACTTATTCTACCCTGCACAGTGGCCCCTGTCTTTTGGGCTGATCAGGGAACTTCAGCACAGTCCAATTCTTCTCTGATGTGTAAAAAAAAAAAAAAAAAAAAAAAAAAAAAAGGTTCAGAATTACTGTCTGTATGTCATCACTTTAGGAGCTGGGAAGATCCTTTTGTCTCACATGCTTTCATAGTGAGTTAACTGAAGCAAGAGAACCCAATTGCTTCCAAATGGCTAAACATTTCATGTACATTTTTCTTGGTGTATAGTACATTTCTTTAATCAGGAAACTAGTTTAAAACTCTACATACTGTTACAAATCCATTTCTACTTTTTGTCAAAATGCTTTCCTTCTGTCACTTTTGCTAAGTAGGTTATAAATCAGTCTTCTTACTTTCTAATGCTGCATAAATCAATTGTGCCTGTCCAAAAATGTCTCACGCATTAATCACTTAATGTAAACTGTATGGTTGGACAGCTTCAGAGAACCTTTCACTGTAATAAAAATATAATTTATATTTCTGACATCCCAAAAGGGATTTTCAATTTTAAAGTTTTAGGAGACAAATGGAAAATGTATATGATCACCGAAAAACAGTAATTCCTAGTCTGAATGATCTCATTATGCAGAGTAATTTTGTGCCCTATCTCTGTTTTACAGATGGCAAATGACATCCAAAGTTTGATCATATTTCTATAAAGACATAACATAACAGACTAGTGCATTTTACATGAAGAGTTGCCACAATACTTTCAGTGAACACTATTATCAATGAATGTTACATAATAAGTGTTTTTTCCAATTCATAACTTATAACCATCTTAATCAAACTCTAAAAAAAAATGCATGTAAATAATTTTGTCCACAAACAGATTTTGCCAAATTTCTGCAGACTGCACACAGAGAATAATTTTGTGATTACTAGTTGATTTTTTTGATTGGTGAATGCAAAAGGGCTGGGATTAACCGATAGTTCTAACCTATGTAAAAAGGCAAGTAAGAAGCTATGTAAGAAGCTCCTGTGGTAGACAACTGTATTGTAGCAAGACACAGGATTGTCTGTTGGATAGGCAAGAGAAATCACTGATGATCTGATACATAAAGAGAAAATTTTAACATATCTGGGTCAGAAGGAGGCATAATTGAAGGTTGAGGGAAGACACCATTTGTAAGTGAAAGGTTGAAGAGACGTGTTAGGGTTGGGATGAAGACTGTGGCGAGGTTAGGGATTTTGTGGGATTGGAGTGGGTCAAGCGTGAAAGTGGTGAGATGTGATCTTGACAGAAGGATGGAGGAAGGATCTTCTGTCATGGTGGAAAAGCTGGTTTTGGAAGAAGAAGGCTGAGCAGTTAAGAGGAGGGGCATTGGGGGCTGCGGGCCAAAGCTTTTTCTCATATTTTCGATCTTCTGCTTAATGAAAGAGGCAAAGTCTTCAGCTGAAATGAGAGGAGAGGGAGGAGGTGCAGGGGACGAAGTAGAGAATTGAAAGTGTTGAAAAGCTGTTTAGGGTTGTGAGACAGGGAGGATATGAGAGATGAGAAGTAAGTTTGTTTTGCAGCAGTGAGCGTGGACTTGAAGCTGGCGAGGGACTGCTTGTATCCGATAAAGTGCTCGGCAGAACGGGATCTCTATCATCTCCGCTCAGCACCCTGGAAGCCCGTCTCAGTTCTTTGGTCAGGCTGGTCAGCCAGGGTTGCCTGTTGATTGTATGATTGTATGAGTTTTGCTGTGCGTGAGGGGGGTGGCCAAATCGAGTGTTGCTGTTATCATGGTGTTATATAAAGATATATAAAGGTGTGATATAAATGGATTCTGTTCATTCGTTTTTCTGATGGTGTACATCTTTTCAAAAAAGTGCAAGAACATAGTCTACTACATTTTTGTGCGTGTCTATGCCAAAAATAGTATAATAATAATATTCCATTTTAACTCTGTTTGTGTCATGTAATCTATGGGTTCCATCAGGCCCTCTTGTTTTTTACAGATTCACGTGAAACTCCTGGAAGAGTAATAAATAATCTGTATAAATTGAGCCTTAAGGCCCTGTCTCACACACACAGTGATCTCGCTAGCGAGATCACTGATTTGGTGATGCCACAGCGATCTCGCCAGTAAGATTGCTGTGTGTAAAGGGGATCAGCGACCGGCCCCCCTGCCGGTTATCGCTGATCGTGCAGCATCGGCCTGGGCTGTTTTTCGATTGCTGGTCTCCCGCTGGCCAGTGCACATCGCTGCGTGTGGCAGCGAGAGGGCAGCGATTAGCGGCGCTGGATGCTGGTTTCTAATGTAAACATCGGGTATCCAGGAGCTGCGCAGTTCTTAGATACCCGATGTTTACCTTGGAAATCAGCATGTTCGCCGGTTTCCAAGGTAAACAGCGGATATCCAGGAGCCGCAGATCCTGGATACCTGATGTTTCCATTAGAAACCAGCGTCCAGCATCACTGGTCCTGATCGCTGGAGGGGCTGTCTTGTTACAGCTCACCAGCGATCAGCCTAACGAAGTCCCAGCAATCCCATCATGTCTGATCGTTGGTCGGATCGCTGGGACATCGTTATGTGTAACGGGGCCTTTAGGCTGACATACCTGAGAAGTTAACCTTTAGGCTGGTTTCACATTTGCACCTGTGTGCGCAGTGTTTGATCCACATAAATCCGCATGTGTCATGCGTACATATATTTAACATGGTGTCCACAGGAACATGCATTTGCATGCGTTCGCATGCTTTTGCGTATGCATGCGTCGTTTCGCCGTGTGTGGCCGTGTGCATCGAAGACAACTTGTTGCATTCTTTGAGGCATCAAAAATCCGTCAAATATGTGCAGGCATGCACATGCGAATGAGTGCATGAAAAAACGCATTACGATCTATGGGAACGTATTCGTACGCAAGGACGTTCGATACACATGCGATATTCAAAATACATATAGAAATCCCATGAGACACGCCCATTTCTGATACGCTGCGGACTCAAACGCTAAGGTGAACCTAGCCTTACTGAAATACAATGGATGTCTCACGGATTGAGATAAAGTCTAGGGCATTATTCTGTTCTTCATTAGGAACTCCCCAGAATTGTATGTTATTGTCAGTTAGATGTGACAGCCATAGAATAGTAGTTAAACAGAAGCTAAAAATAAAGAAATCTAGGTCATGAGACAGATGATTGTCAAAGTCAATAGGTACCTGTAAGCAGAACGAAGATACTCTGAAAAAAACAAACCAGCATCTAGTAGGTTTACTGATTCTCAAGAAAACTTGTCTATTCAGTGCTTGAAATTGGTTGCCAGAATAGATTAATGTTACATAGTATCATTGGCATTTGGTGTACTTGCCAATGAGACACAAAGAAGAAAAACTGTAGTCGTGTGCAACAGTACCCCCATCTTCCTTATTGCCCCTCCCAGTATATGCTATACTATTTTTCACACATGTTTCTTGAGAAACTCTTTAATTAGAAGAGGGGCATGGATCTCTTTCTCATATCCACATTCTCACTTCAGGATCATGCATAACTTTTGTAGTAATTATCCCAAACAAGCTTAAAGTTAAGGATCAGCTTAACCTCAAACTTAAAAGAGGAAACAGTGTCTGTAAAGAAAGTGTCTGTAAATCTTTAGAGACTAGAGTATAAGAATCACCTTGTATGAAGATTTCCCTAAGGCTGAAGAAAAGTGATTATTATGTGCATATTCTGCCAACTGCAAGAATATTTTATAAGACTGACTATTTCATTATCATGCAGAAAACACTGCAGACTAACAGCAAGGGCAAATCTCTTTATTGTTTCATGTAATCATGTATTTCTAGGTTTGATGTTTCTTTACTTGGGTAACAGCAGTGCACTGAGTATAAGATCAAGCTTGACAGGCAACACATGCACACACATCTTATGACATACAGTGCTGTGCAAATTAATTGGGACAAAGCATTTTTTTAAGTAAAATCGTAAGTTGGTTACCAGTCAGTGATTCAAACCAGTTTTAACTGCTTTGAACAGGTGTGAGTGCCTGTTCAAAGCATTTAAAACTGGTTTGAATCACTGACTGGTAACCAACTTACGATTTTACTTAAAAAAATGCTTCGTCCCAATTAATTTGCACAGCACTGTAGGCATTAGGGCATGATACAAGAACACTGTGACAATCTCAACAGATGTCTAATGGATTAAGGGGAAATGAGTGTAAAATTACTGTTAATCCCCTCACAATTGCACAGAAACAGTCATTACCAATAAGAAATCAATGGACACTAATTACTCTATAATCCATTTGACAGCTACTGTTACTATCATGATGTGGCCTTGGGGTAGAAGTGGTGTCATGCATTCATTGCTATTTTTCCATTAATCCAATCCATGAAAAATGTAGCATAGTATTTTCTTTTATATTCACTATGGTGCCTCTCCTGACAAAGTAGAAAAGGCCTTGAAATGAGATTTCTTCAGACACATCTGTCTACCAGTGTGTTTTACCATACGCTTCCCATCCCCCACACTTTTTTCATAAATCTCAAACACAGTCTTATCTTCTGAATCTACTGATAACATTAGGTTATTATCAGTTATCTTGGGCAAAGATAACTGCAATGTGTTTCAATTAGATAACTACATGACTAAAGGTACTGTCACACTTAGCGATGCACCAGCAATCCCGACCAGCGATATGACGCGGTCATTATCGTTGGTGCATCGCTAAGTGGTCGCTAGTGAGCTGCCACACAGACAGATCTCACCAGCGACATAGCAGGGGTCGGGGGTCGCTACTTACCTGTCAGACGAGGTGATCCTGACGTCCTCCCACCCGCGCCCACGCGTCGCTCGTCTCCACAGCAGGAAGCCCCAGCAGGAAGCTGACGACGAGAAACGGCCCAGGACGTTCTCGTGCGATCAGCGATAATCAGCGGGGGAGCGGTCGGAGTAAAGTATCAGACATAGCGATATCACTAGCAATATCGCTGCTACGTCACAAAAACCAGTGACAATATAGCGATATTGCTAGCGATATCGCTTAGTGTGACAAGCCCTTTAGGAAATAGAAGGTAAAAGCCTATGAAAAAAGACCACATGACATTTTAGATATTTGTTACATCTTGAGCCGAAGGAGAGGCCTTCATTACAGGTCTTGTCGCACATATAAGACTTTTAAGACACTGATAAATGTTGCATACAACTATTTCTTGCTACAAGTAATAAATCAAAAGCACAAATTTCTTTCCATCTTAATAGTTTACTGCAATGAATGAGTCTAGTTAAATATGTTAGTCTGGGGTCAAGGTTGTTTAGAAGCATTGTCAATCTGTAGCAAACTTTCAGCATTAAAGAATGTTTGGATTTCCCATTTGGAAATATCAAAAATCAAAAACATTTCCATCCACTAGTATCAAATAGACATCTTAAAAATAATGGAACACTGAGCTACAATGTATAAATTGTAGTTCCACTGAAAACCAAACATGAACACTAGAGATGAGCTAATACACTGCTCAAAAAAATAAAGGGAACACTTAAACAACAAAATGTAACTCTAAGTCAGTCACACTTCTGTGAAATCAACACTGATTGTGATTCAATTTCTTCTGCTGTTGTGCCAATGGAATAAACAACAGGTAGAAATGATAGGAACGTCACTAACATCCATGTGTCTGCTCAGTAAGAGTATCTAGTGTTCCCTTTAATTTTTTGAGCAGTATATATTTAAGTAGAATTTAATTCAACTCAAAAATTACAAAAATCTGCAATTGTCTTTCACAGTAAGCTGAGACTTTTGTCTCTGATGAGGCCCATAACAGTACTGTGCATGCTTGCAGCAAAACAAGCCTACTTATCATCTCTCAAATCCTCCATCATACAACCCTAAATAGCTATTCAATATTATCCATTCTCTCCTCCATCCCTCCGCACCTCCAACCTCTAGTCTCATCTGAAGTCTTGCTTCATTCTTCAAGCAGAAGATTGATAACATCAGAGAACACTTTGGCCTACAGTCCCCGCAGCCTCTCCTAATAACTACTCAGCCGTACTCAGGATTCAGTGCACTGGAAAGAATTACTTCTCTGTGCATCAATGTTCTCAGTTAAATCCAAGCAAATAGGTGTATTCCATTTTGGCCTGATCCACTCAACTGTAGTGAACATTTAATTTTGTAACTATAGAATTCAATTTAGATTAAGAATTCTCAGAAGATTAGTTTTCTTTCTTTGGACTATCTATTTAGTGCAGCATATAAGTGCATTGCAATGAATTAGACCAGAACTGAACCAGAAGAAAACTGAAGGTAAATTGATACATAGACACAGTAAACAATGTTTCTGTTTGTGTCCACTCTCACCCCGATAGCCCTTCACTTTTTACTAACCCCACTAATCTTTATACCTAGTAATGAACTGATTATCTCTTCCTCCATCCTCCCCATCCATCTAACCTCCTCAGATCTGTTTCTCAACATAATATCCTGTGACTCCAAACACAGACAGCCACCTGATGCCCTCTCCTTCCCCACCTATTAACACTTTCTTTTCTCTTCCTCACTCCTGATTATATCCCTCCAAATCCTGTTCCTCCTCACCATATCCTCACAGTTACTTCTACCTCCCACCCACAATCTATCACAAATTTCTGCAACCTTTCTAACCTTAAGGCCTCGTCACACTAAGCAGCGATATTGCTAGCGATATTGCTATATGTGACACTTACCTCTGACCGGCTCCCTCGCTGTCTAGCGCTGATCGAGCGAGAAAGTCCTGGGCCGTTTCTTGTCGGCGGATTCCTGCTGGCGCCGATGAGCGATGCGTGGACGCGGGCGGGAGGACTTCATCGCCGCATCTGACAGGTAAGTAACGACCGCTGACCACTGCTGCATCGCTGGTGAGATCTGCCTGTTTGGCAGCTCACTAGCGACCATTTAGCGATGCACCAGCGATCCTGACCAGGTCATATCGTTGTCGGGATTGCTGGTGCATTGCTAAATGTGATGGGACCCTTATACCCATTCACCCAGCCCCAATTTCCCAGATCTTCTTACACGAGCTCAATGGAACGCTCTCTCTGTCTGAAAAAACTTTCATACATCCATGATATTTTCATTAATAACAAACTTTCCTTCCGTTGCATAATCGAAACTTGGCTCACCCTCTCTGACACAGCCTCTCCTGCTGCACTTTCCTTTGGTGGATTCTACCTTTCTCACCCCTCCTGTGCCCCAGCAGAAAGCTTTGTGGGCGAGTTGGTTTTCTCCTTCCAGACAACTGCTCCTTTACCCAAATTACACTGCCACCCCCCATTACTCTCCCTTCTTTTGAGGTTAACTCGATGCGCATCTACTCCCTCTCCAACCTCCAACTGCTTGTGATTTACCACCCCTAGGGCCAGCCGCCCCCCCTTTTTTACCACTTCACCACCTGGCTACTTAATTTCCTTTCCACTGACATCCCCACTATCGTTATGGGTGACTTCAACATCCCAGTTGACATTTCCCACTCAGCTGTCTCTATGCTTCCAACTCTCCCTTCCTCCTTTGTCCTCACTCAATGGTCTTCCACAGTCATTCACAAAGATGACCACAGGCTGGACCTAATTTTCACCTCTGTTCCCTATATAACCTCTCTAACTTACCTCTCCCTTTTTCTGACAACAACCTACTCACATTCTCTTCCCTTTCCTCTCCAGGTGCACAATCCCAACTCCTCATACTTGAACACCCTCGCAGAAATCTCAAACACCTTGATTTACATTACACTTTCTGAGTCACTTCTCACTTTTGCAGGCATAAATTACCTATCATGACGCAGTTACTGCTGCCACTTTATATAACACCACAACAGCTACAGCTCTCAAATCGGTCGTCTTCTTCACACATACCAAAGCTTGCACAATCAATTGGCAACACTGGCACACAAGCCTAACTAAAGAACTGAGGTGAGCTTCCAAGGTCGCTGAGCGGAAATGGAAAAGATTCAACCCCAATGAGCACATCATCACATTCAAACAGTCCCTCACCACTTTCAAGTCCACACTTACTGCAGCAAAACAAGCCTACTTATCATCTCTCATATCCTCAGTCATACAACCCTAAACAGCTATTCAACACTCTCCATTATCTTCCCTGTCCCTCAGCACCTTCACCCTCACCTCATATCTCAGCTGAAGACTTGCCTCATTCTTCAAGCAGAAGATTGCTAACATCAGAGAAAGCTTTGGCCTACTCTCCGATCACATCTCACCACCTATGAACTTGACCCGATCTTGTCCCACCTAATTCTAAATATCACCGTAGTCTTCATCCCAACCCTAACCCATCTCTTCATCCTATCACTAACAACTGGTGTCTTCCCCTCAAGCTTCAAACATGGCTTGATCACACCCATCCCCAAAAATTCCCATCTTTGATTCATCCTCTGTGTCTAGCTATCACCCCATATCACTTCTCCCCTATGCCTCAAAGCTACTGAAACAAAACTTCCATCTTGAACTGTCCTCCCATCTCTCCTCCTACTCCCTCTTTGACAGCTTACAATCTGGCATTCAATCATATCTTTCCGCTGAAACTGCCCTGACTAAAGTCACCAATGACCTACTAATCACCAAATCCTAGAGACACTAGTCTGTCCTCCTCCACCTGGACCTGTCCTCTGCCTTTGACACAGTGAACCATTACTGCTTATTACAGATTCTCTCATCTCTTGGCATCACAGACTTGACCCTAACTTGACTGTCATCATACCTAACAAACCGGACATTCAGCATTTCCCACTCACACTTGGTGTCCAAGGTTCAGTTCAAGGACCCCTGCTCTTCTCCTCTATGTTGATGACACACAGATCTACCTCTCAAGACCCGATATCACCTCCTTACTAACCAGAATTCCAAAATGTCTTTCCATTATTTCATCTTTCTTCTCTGCTAGACTTCTTAACATGGACAAAACAGAATTCATCTTTTCACATCTCACACAACCCCACCCAAGAGACCTATCCATTTAAAATCAATAGCTGCTCACTCTTCCTAGTCCTTCAAGCTTTCTGCCTCAGGGTAACCCTTGACTCTGATCTCTCCTTCAAACTACATATCCAAGCCCTTTCCACTTCCTTCAACTCCAACTCAAAGCGCAAGCCCTCATCATCTCCCCCTCAACTACTGCAACCTCCTACTCTGTGGCCTCCCTTCTAACACTCATACCCTTGTAGAGTCGTGGGGGGGTGGTCCCTCTGTATACCGCACAAAGACGTCACAGACAAAAGATGGAGGCAGGTTTCGGGTACAACAGGTCCAAGTTTATTCCTCACCGTCCGACTGACGGCCTCAGCAGTACACTGTAATACCTTCACAGCCTTCCGTTTCCAGGCCTCGCTACACACACTGTACTTTTTCACCAGGGACGTAAACAAACGTACCGTCCCTTTTTTCACTTAGCGACGATCCTGTCAGCACAGTCACTGTGGCCGCCATAGGCCCGTACACCATCAGCACTTTTACTGGTCAGTTATCGTCTTCAATACGGTATGCTTTTCCCCGGGGCCTCGTCTGTACTGCTGTACTTCATGTCAGGACCACCCCCCTGACTTTCTCTCTCCTCAGTCCCCTGGTTTGGCTCTCCTCACAGCACACAAACTGTCACAGACTTCTGGTCTCTTGAGCAACTCCCGGGGACTGGAACTTTCTGGAACCCTCCTGTCAAATTTATAACTTTCCCGGTTCACTGTAACTCCACCCCCCATGACCAACGGTTTCTAAAGCTCTAAGCTGCTGTCAAGTCCTGATCTCACACTCCTCCCTGCCATCTTGTGGTCAACCCCAGGTACTGCATGTCACCTACACTTTCCTAGCTGTTTCCCCACTGTCATAACTGCTATCTGCCTAAAATGTGCAAACCCTCCTTCCAACTTGCTGACAAGTCCATCCGTCAGGTCACCTTCCCTACACTCACCCTTCCTTTGTCCATTGTCGTCCCCGACAATCACAACCCCTACCTTTGTCATTCTGAAACTTCTACCATCTGTTGTCGGACCAGTTGTTGGGCCAGACCCGCTATCTGCGGGGGGCAAACCAAACTGGGAGCACCATGCTCCGAGCAGCCTACTGTCACTCGCCAGCACGCACGCCACATGGCAACGTCACTCAAATTGGGCTAGGTACACCCGGATTCTCTCTACAGTGTGTACCTTCCCCTACTCTCCCCTTCTATCACCTTTCACTATGTGGTACACCATGATCAAGGCCTTACACCTACTAGATCATTGTCAGTGTCCGCTTTCTTCTTCGGGAATGTCTGTGGTGTTAGGGACCTGACTCGGGACTTCTGTCCATCTCACATCTTCCATCTCTTTACCTCCCTCTTGGTAACAAGTCATGGTCAGCGTCTCGGTAACACAGACCCTCTTATCTCGTAGACCCCGTTGGTCTCACACTTCCTTCGGTCACACAGACCTTCCCGTACCTGGACCTGTTGCATTTTACTTTTGCATATTATACGTCAAAACAACTTTAAAATAGCACAAGTTCCCTTTTTCTAAATTTTTTTTTAATTTACTGTTTCTTGTTAAAACCAACGTCTAATAAAACAAAAACATAACAGGCTTTCTTACCCTTCCTTCGACATTGACACTCCCCTTTTCCGCATCCCTGCCATGTCATGCAAACTAACTTCTACACTTATATTAAAAAACATTTCTCTTTAACCTGGATGCAAACTGTCCCAATTATCTGCATAACGATGCAGCGAATTTCCGACAGTCCAAACCATCTTCTGTTGGCCGGTAGCAAGGGGGCCCCACAGTCGTGGAGCTCCCAGGATGCAGGGAGTGTCCTTAGAGTCCTTTTTACGGGGGCTCGTGTTCCTCAGGTTCAGCGAGCACGGCTACCGTGTAGTAGCCGCGGGGACAATATTCTTTATAGTATGACACCAAGTCCCCCTCTTGCAAGGCCCAGCCATGGCGGATCAATGCCACATTGAGGTACACTTTCTGACCGGTCACAAGGTCTCGGATAAACCCGTACCCTTTTGGTATATTAGTGTATACAAGCCGTCCCAAGGATCGTGCAGCCACCATGCCATCCTCTCCCCTCTCATGGAGCAGGTTCCAAATTTCCTGCTCCCTGGCCTTTTTCTTTTTGATGACCTCCGCGACCCAAACGGAGGGTCCGGAGTAGGCCCCGGAGTCCTGTGGGCGGGGCTCAGCCAGGGTTGAGAGAGGTGCAGAGGCGGCCGTTGATGTCACCGGCCCAGCAGCCGCTGGGGCCGGGCGGCGGGGAGGAGCAGCCGTAATTCCTGCTGAATCAGCCGCAGAGCCTGACAAATAGGCCGCTGTCAACTTTGGTGACGACACAGATGCAGCCGCAAGGTAGGCCGCACCCATAGTTGCAAACGGGGTTGGAGCAGCGGCCAGATTCATGGACGAGGTCGCTGCTGGCAGGGGAACGCATCAGTGCCTTCCGTGGACAGACTCCGCACAGGCGACACCGGGTGTGGCGCCACTGGGCGGGGTGGTTCGGGGACAGGAGCGAGGGCCTTGCTCAGCATAAACCATAGGGCCCTCCATGGCCAGGCTTTCTGGAACAGAGGAGGCCACGTGCTGCGGCTGAGTGGTGGGGGCCGCCTGCGGAGCCGCCGGCTGAGCCGGGGGAATTCTCACCTTCCCCGGCGTGGCAGCCTCCGACATAACATCCCACGGCTCCTCCTGCACTCTCCATCCTTCACCCCGCCGTCCAGCGGGGCTACCCTCCAGGCTCGGGGGCTCCGAGGGGAAGCTCTCTGCTGTCAACGTTGGCGGCCGCTTCCGCGGGACCAGCAATTGCTCTGCTTCTCCACCCGTGCTCCGGATGTCTGCCTCTGACTCTGAGGAATAAGTCTTCCAGCGAGGCGCGATCTCCCGACGCCATCGCCACTCCAGGCGCCCGATGCCTCGACAACCACAGCGTCGCATCCCGTCCGGTGGACAGCAATCGAATGGCGCCAAGCAGCCGCAGCCAATCTTTCCCTCGGTGCCACTCCCTCTGCTGGGTGGGGCGATGGCAGTCTTGTCCACCCAGCGGCCTAGGTCCAGTATGTGGGAGCGTCGGCCTCCGGGTTCATATCGCTTCCCCCAGGGATACGTTGGAGGGGGTCCCAGACCATCCAGAATGAATGCAAAAACCCGGGCCTCTCTCCTGCATTGGAGCAACACCGCCATCTTGCACAGAACTTGGCACCGCCCCTGATCCTCCGCCAACACCGCAGATCCGCCACAGCGCTCCCAATTTGTAATCCACAGGTAAGCAATTTGTAATCCACAGGTGTTTTCAATCCAAACAGAGCAGTCCAAGTCCTTCTCTGTTCTTCAGAGGCAGGTCTGCCGCAGAAGATATCGTATTAGCGGCGGCGATCCTGCCGACTACACCAAGTGTTGAGTCGTGGGCCGGGCTGGGGGGTGGTCCCTCTGTATATCGCACAAAGACGTCACAGACAAAAGATGGAGGCAGGTTTCGGGTACAACAGGTCCAAGTTTATTCCTCACCGTCCGACTGACTGCCTCAGCAGTACACCATAATATCTTCATGGCCTTCCGTTTCCAGGCCTCGCCACACACACCATACTTTTTCACCAGGGACGTAAACACACGTACCATCCCTTTTTCACTTAGCGACGATCCTGTCAGCACAGTCACTGTGGCCGCCGTAGGCCCGTACACCATCAGCACTTTTGCTGGTCAGTTATCGTCTTCAATGCGGCATGCCCCTGGGCCTCGTCTGTACTGCGGTACTTCACGTCAGGACCACCCCCCTGACTTTCTCTCTCCTCAGTCCCCTGGTTTGGCTCTCCTCACAGAACACAAACTATCACAGACTTCTGGTCTCTTGACCACCTCCCGGGCACTGGAACTTTCTGTAACCCTCCTGTCAAATTTATAACTTTCTCGGTTCACTGTAACTCCGCCCCCCATGACCAACGGTTTCTAAAGCCCTAAGCTGTTGTCAAGTCCTGATCTCACACTCCTCCCTGCCATCTTGTGGTCAACCCCAGGTACTGCACATCACCTACACTTTCCTAGCTGTTTCCCCACTGTCATAACTGCTATCTGCCTAAAATGTGCAAACCCTCCTTCCTACTTGCTGACAAGTTCATCCGTCAGGTCACCTTCCCTACACCCCTCCAGTCCCTTTGCTATTCCCCAGCCTCTCCTTTATGTCAATCCCTTCACTGGCTCCCCATTGCACAGAGACTCCAGTTCGAAACTCTAACCATGGCATACAAAGTCATCCGCAACCTGTCTCCTCCATATATCTGTGACCTAGTCTTCAGGTACTTATCTCCATGCAATCTCCGATCCTCACAAGATCTCCTTCTCTACTCCCCTCCTATCTCCTCTTCCCACAATCAAATACAAAATTTTTCCCATGCATCCCCCTTACTCTGGAACTCTCTACCCAACATATCAGACTCTCACCTACTGTGGAAACCTTCAAAAGGAACCTGAAAACTTACCTCTTATGACAAGCCTACAACCTGCAGTATCCCTCTTTCCATCATACTGCTGCATGACCACCTTTATCCTCACCTACTGTATCCTCACTCATCCCTTGTAGACTGTGATCACTCAAAGGCAGGGTCTTCTCTCCTCCTGTACTAGTTGGTGACTTGTTTTGTTCAAGATTATTGTGCTTATTTCTATTATATCCTTTTCACATGTACAGTGCCAAGGAATAGATGGTGCTATAATAATAAATAATAATAATCTACAAATTGTGGACAACATACTGGTCTAAGGCATGGATGAATGATCATAAGAAGCAGAAAACTGTTCCTGTGCAGCATAATTCATTTTTCAGGCAGTAGGAAAACTGAAATCCAATGTAGGAAGTGACAGATATCACAAGTTAGCAATAGCTTACATAATAAATTAGAAGAGCAAGAAGAAACCTACACCTTGCCCATTGCAGTTTTCACCTAGCTTTTATTACACAATAGCCCAAGATTGTAGACAATGGACTCAATAAAGATTGAGCAGTGAATGCTGTAATCTCTTTTGCTTTGTCTAGTGGTAGCTGCAGGTAGATCAAATTATATCTTTCACATCTATGTCTATGTTAGTGATTTGGAGCTTTGTGGTATAAAAATGGAGCTCTAGCAACTACTGTATAAATAATACTATTATATAAAACTAATCTGCATAGTAGTTTCACCTAAAATCAGATTAGGGTAAAAAAAATATTAGCACCAAAAAAATTGTTTCTAAGTTATAGAAAATTTAATATATATTCATTTTTCATTTATCTCTTAAAATAAAGGCTTTAGCATGTACAAATATTTTTTTCTACAGTCAGATTTAAGAAATAAATTTTGATTAATTTATTTTTAGAGGTTGCAGAAAATGTCAATTTGCGCTCAATAGCAAATGTCAATATGCTGATCATTCCTCCAAGAAGAAATTGGAAACTATAATGTAAAAAGTCATTAGAAAGCACATGGGGAATTGAGCTGTTCACAACTTAATTAGTTGTTTGCATTGTTTTAAAGATCAGAGCACAAATCAAATGGTGCTAAAGAGCATATCCAAAAGATGGAAAGAAGTCAAGCATTTAGCCACTTTAACCAAGTCAGTAAACAGTTCATTCATAGGATGAATATAATGTATAAAATAACTAACCCCTTAGTGACAGAGCCAATTTTGAGTTTAATGACTAACACCCTTTTTTTAAAATGTGACATGTCACTTTATGTGGAAAGAATTCTGGAATGCTTCTGAAAGTTGGTACCAGAGCCAGTGCTGTGGGTCGGTTCTGACTTTTCTTCACCCTGAAACCCGTCTTCTAAAAAGGAATCTAACATATGTGTGTTGTCCTGTGGGATTTGTTCTGTACTCACTTGTCACTCGAGCGTCCTTGTTACTCCCTTGTCCTTGGGACTGGAAACAGCTACACACATAACAGGACACATTTGGTCCAGTTCAGCAGATTCGGTTTTACTGTGCAATTCAGATTCATTTGGCTGCGGCATAAAGTACGAGACAAAGTCCCCTCTGATTGGTGTTCCCTTTGCCCAGTATGCTATCAGGGATCTTGCCTCCATTCTTCCCAAACTGCCCCCTCCTCAACAGACTCTGTTGGTACCAGAGGCTTCCAATTCAGCATTACAGCATCCCTGAAGCTCACCACTTTTCCCACACTCTGTGACCCAACTGTATTCTTCCACTTTGGGGAGAAATAGCCATGGAATTCGATGTTTCTTCTGGGCCCCAGACCCTGGACTGCCACAGGATCTGGGCAAAACTTCAGATGTGCCCTCATGCTGTTTGAGAGATTTGAAACTGATAAGAACCTTTGCTACTAATGCATCTGCTGACCTTGAGCCTGTCACTCCCAATACTGTCTGAGACTTCCCTACACCCATCTCTTTAGGAAGTGCTTCACCTTTTTATCTGATCTAACACCCCCCCAGAATATGTTGGCTATTCAAAGGTTTTTAACTATATTTTGACCTGACTGCTAAGTTGGTTACCAGTAAGTGATTCAAACCAGTTTTAACTACTTTGAACAGGCACTCACACCTGTTCAAAGCAGTTAAAACTGGTCTGAATCACTGACTGGTAACCAACTTACAATTTTACTTAAAAAAATGCTTTGTCCCAATTAATTTGCACAGCACTGTATGTAGACAATATATTCCTAATCTGGCAGGTTTCCTCTGAAACACTTCTACATTTTTCCAAGAGATCAATATTTTCTTACCAAACCTTACCTTCACTATTCATTATCATAAAAAACATCAACTTTCTAGATACTCTAATTAAAATTAATTAATTAATTAATTAATGGCAGATCCATCAGCACCAATCTATCTACAAAACCTACTGACAGAAATAGTTTATTTCATTCCTATAGCTGCCATCCACAGCACTTCAAAGCAGCTTTTCCCAAATCTCAGCTACATAGAGTGGATCGCATAGTTCCAATGACCCTAACCATGCCATATGACAAGAGATGAAGCTTAAATTCCTTGATAGGGAATATCCATAGAGAATACTCAGACCTTCACAGTTCTCCAGAATGAAGACATCCAAGAGACTTGCCACTGTGAGTACACATCACCTCTTTATTCCTAAAATTTATCAATTTGTTCATTAACATTGGCCACTTCTTAGGGAAGCTTATCCTGGTATTCCTAAATTCTATTCTGTTCTCATCTGTAAAAAAAAAGACCAAAAATCTGAGAAATTATTTAGTTCAGGCTGACTTAGGCTCTAAGATTAATCAACTGATTCAATGTTCTTTATTAGTGATGAGCAAGTATACTCGATACTCGAGTTTTCCCGAGTATGCTCGGATGTCCTCGGAGTATTTTGGAGTGCTCGGACATTTAGTTTTCATCTAATCTGCATGATTTGTGACTTGTAGAAAAGCTGTACACATGTGGGAAATCCCTAACAGACAGGCATTCCACACATGTATTCAAGCTGTCTAGCAGTCGCAAATCATGCAGATACAAAAAAAATACTAGGAGGACACCAGAGCATGCTCGGGAAAACCCGAGCAACGAGTATACTCGCCCATCACTATTCTTTATTTCCTAAACACAAGGAAGCATTCATTCCCATATTTGCACTGTTTACAGTGCTCCAATGTGACCAAGGGTGATTTCTTTTTTCACCCTCGCTTTGGAAAATGTTATCTTACCACTGGCTTTTTTACATACGATTCATCATTTGTCATTTATCAAGTGTCTTTGTGGTCTCGGCTATGTTAGGAACACCACCTAACATATCCAAGCACACTTTAGACTGTTGGGCCACTCTGTTTCACAACTGCACTTCCAAAACCTGAAATATTTACCTGTAACACGGAGAGGCAGCAATAGAATCAAAAACTGAAAGAGCATGGTGTGAGGTATGCTGGATTAACACTTTAAAAAAATTGGAACCTTTTGATCTATGTCCTTTACTTTTCATTCTTCTCCCTTTCCTTCCCCTTTCCTCATTCTTTCCTGTTTTTCTATTTTTCTTTCTCATTTTCTTCTCCTTTCTCTTTTTTCTCTTGTTCTCAATTTTTTTCCTTTTCTACCTTTCCTCTTCATCTTCTTTTTTGTTTTTCCATTTTTTTCCTTTTACTCATTTCCTTTTTCTTGCAATGCATTTAAGTCTCTGCATACTGGCATGCCAGACCTGGCTTGTTACTCTCCACAAGGAGAAACCTTACCACTTAGATCCTAGTCTTAGCACCTCGCCTAGCCAAATCTGATCTCATACTTTGCACTGACTAGGGGCAATACCCCAAAACAAAGTGTCTGAAATTGGGATTCTGGTTTGGCTTTTATCCTAAATTATATTGCAAGGCTCTTTAAAGGGTTGATGTTAACTTGTAGGATTGCTACTTCCAATAGGTGGCACTAGAGTTCAAGTCATCTTCTCTGAAAAGTCTATTGTTATGTTAATTTTTCTTTGTCATTTTTATTTTTCTTTTTTCTTTCTTTTACCTTTTTTCTAATTCTTTTGGACCCTTTTTCTTCCTTTTTCTTCTTCATCTCCCATCTACTGTCCCCTTTTTTCTTTCCCTATCATTTCATCTTCCTTAGTTGTCAATCAAGGACAACTCATGTTTCCATATGAAATAAACTATTTTTTTTAACCAAAGTTTTTTACTGCTTTTAGAAATGTATAACAGTGCCACTTTTCTTTGGTTGTCCGACCTTAGATTATAATAAACTGTAAATATAAAAAAGAAAAAACTTATCAACAACTATTATCAAAATAAGACAAAACTGTACTCTTAACTTCAATGCACATGGACTCAAAATGATCTCTTCATTCATCTCATAATCGGGTCCCTAGGTAATGTTTCTTCCTCAGATCATCCTCTGTCCATTGTGACCTGTCTCAATGTGTCAGGGGCAGTCACGGACCGCCCCCGGCACGTTAACCCCTTGCACACCACGATCAAACATGATCGCAGTGTACCGGGGGTTAAAGGGAAGCATTGGCAGGGAGGGGGCTCCCTCTGTGCTTCCCTGAGCCCCCCACAGCAGCACAATGTGCAGCGCTGCTGCGGGGGGCTCTTTCCCTGCAGGTCCCCAAATCCAAGATGGCGACGGGGACCTTCAGGGGCCTGCAGGGAGCTGGCTTCCTCATGCCCGCAAAGCGTAGGCAAGGAGGAAGCCTTGTGCAGTGCCTGTGACAGATCGCTGATCTGTCACAGTGATTTGTGATGTGACAGATCAGCGATCTGTCACAGCACAGTGATGTCCCACCTGGGACAATGTAATAAAGTAAAAAAAAAAAAGTGTAAAGATAATTTTAAAAAAAATCGCTAAATAAATAAAAAAAAAAATATTCCCTAATAAATTAATTTTTTGGAAATAAAAAAAACAAAAACAAAAGTACACATATTTGGTATCGCCGCGTTCGTAACGACCTGTCCTATAAAACTGTCCATTAGTTAACCCCTTTAGCAAACCCCTTAAAAAATAAAAATAAAAAACAAAGCAAAAAATAATGATTTATTATCATACCGCCGAATAAAAAGAGCAATAACGCGCGATCAAAAAGACACATATAAACATGCATGGTACCTCTGAAAATATCATCTTGTCCCACAAAAAACAAGTTGCCATACAGCATCATCAGTGAAAAAATAAAAAAGTTATAGCTCGCAGAATAAAGCGATACAAAAATAATTATTTTTTATATAAAATTGTTTTCATTGCATAAAAGCGCCAAAACATAAAAAAAAGACCTAAATGAGGTATCACTGTAACCATACTGACCCGAAGAATAAAAGGGCTTTATCAATTTTACCACATGCGGAACGGTGTAAACGCACCCCCCAAAAGAAATTCATGAAACGCTGGTTTTTGTTCATTCTGCGTCCCAAAAATCGGAATAAAAAGCGATCAAAAGATGTCACGTGCCCGAACATGATACCAATAAAAGCGTCAACTCATCCTGCAAAAAATAAGACCTCACATGACTCAGTGGGTCAAAATATGGAAAAATTATAGCTCTCAATATGTGGTGATGCAAAAACTATTTTTACAATAAAAAGCGTCTTTTAGCGTATGACAGCTGCCAAACATAAAAACCTCCATAAATAGTAAATCAAACCCCCCGTTATCACCCCCGTAGTTAGGGGAAAATAATAAAATAAAAAAGATGTATTTATTTCCATTTTCCCGCTAGGGCTAGGGCTAGGGTTGACATTAGGGTTAGGGGTGTGTTGTGGTTAGGGTTGGAGTTAGAATTGGGGGGTTTCCACTGTTTGGGCACATCAGGTGCTCTCCAAATGCAACATGGCGTCTGATCTCAATTCCAGCCAATTCTGTGTTGAAAAAGTCAAATGGTGCTCCTTCCCTTCCAAGATCTGCCATGCGCCCAAACAGTGTTTTACCCCCCACATATAGGGTATCAGCGTACTCAGGACAAATTGCAAAACAACTTTTGGGGTCAAATTTCTCCTGTTACCCTTAGGAAAATAAAAAATTGGGGGCAAAAATATCATTTTTGTGGAAAAAAATGTTTTTTTTATTTTCACGCCCGGGCGTTATAAACTTCTGTGAAGCACTTGGGGATTCAAAGTGCTCACCACACATCTAGATATGTTCCATGCGGGTCTAGTTTCTAAAATGGGGTCACTTGTGGGGAGCTTCAATAGTTTAGGTACATCAGGGGCTCTCCAAATGCACATTACACCCGCAGACCATTCCATCAAAGTCTGCATTCCAAAACGACACTACTTCCCTTCCGAGCCCCGACGTGTGCCCAAACAGTAGTTTTCTCCCACATATGGGGTATCAGCGTACTCAGGACAAATTGGACAACAACTTTTGGGGTCCAATTTCTCCTGGTACCCTTGGGAAAATAAAAAAAATTGGTGACTAAAAGATCATGTTTGTGGAAAAAATACGATTTTTTTATTTTCACGCCTGGGCGTTATAAACTTCTGTGAAGCACTGCGGGGTTCAAAGTGCTCACCACACATCTAGATAAGATCCTTGGGGGGGTCTAGTTTCCAAAATGGTGTCATTTGTGGGGGTTTCCACTGTTTTGGTACATCAGAGGCTTTCCAAACACGACATGGTGTCCAATCTCAATTCCAGCCAAAAACGTCAAATGGCGCTGCTTCCCCTTCCGAGCTCCGCCATGCGCCCAAATAGTGGTTTACCCCCACATGTGGGGTATCAGTGTACTTAGGATAAATTGCACAATAACTTTTATGGTACTTTTACCCTTGGAAAAATAAGAATTGAGGGTGAAAAGATCATTTTTGTGGAAAAAATATGATTTTTTAATTGTACGGCTGTACGTCATAAACTTCTGTGAAGCCCTTGGGGATTCAAAGTGCTCACCACACATCTAGATAAGTTCCTTGGGGGGTCTAGTTTCCAAAATGGTGTCATTTGTGGGGGGTTTCCACTGTTTTGGTACATCAGGGGTTTTCCAATCGCGACATGGTGTCTGATCTCAATTCCAGCCAAAAAAGTCAAATGGCGCTGCTTCCCTTCTGAGCGCTGCCATGCACCCAAATAGTCATTTACACCCATATATGGGGTATCAACATACTCAGGACAAATTGCACAATAACTTTTACGGTCCTGTTACCCTTGGGAAAATAAAAATTGGGGGTGAAAAGATCATTTTTGTGGAAAAAATATGATTTTTTAATTGTACAGCTGTACATTATAAACTTCTGTGAAGCCCTTGCTGGTTCAAAGTTCTCACCACATATCAAGATAAGTTCCTTGGGGGGTCTAGTTTCCAAAATGGGGTCACTTGTGAGGGGGTTTCCACTGTTTAGGTACATCAGGGACTCTCCAAACGTGACATGGCGTCCGATCTGAATTCTAGCCAATTTTGCAATGAAAAAGTCAAACGGCGCTCCTTCCCTTCAGAACTCTGCCATGCGCCGAAACAGTGGTTCCCCCCACATATCAGGTATCAGCGTACTCAGGACAAACTGCACAATAACTTTTGCAGTCCAACTTCTCCTGTTACCCTTGGTAAAATAAAAAAATTGAACCTGAAGTATTTTTTTTGTGAAAAAAAGTTAAATGTTCATTTTTTTTAAATATTCAAATAATTCCTGTGAAGCATCTGAAGGGTTAATAAACTTCTTGAATGTGGTTTTGAGCACCTTAAGGGGTGCAGTTTTTATAATGGTGTCACTTTTGGGTATTTTCTATTATATAGACCCCTCAAAGTGGCTTCAAATGTGATGTGGTCCATAAAAATAAAATGGTGTTGCAAAAATGAGAAATCGCTGGTCAACTTTTAACCCTTATAACTTCCTAAGAAAAAAAAATTTGGGTTCCAAAATTGTGCTGATGTAAAGTATACATGTGGGAAATGTTACTTATTAATTTTTTTGTGTGCCGTATCTCTGTAATTTAAGGGCATAAAAATTAAAAGTTGGAAAATTGCAAAATTTTCAAAATTTTCTCCAAATTTCCATTTTTTTCACAAATAAACGCAAGTTATATGAATGAAATTTTACCTCTAGCATGAAGCACAATGTCAGGAAAAAACAGTGTCAGAATCACCAGGATCCATGGAAGCGTTCCAGAGTTATTACCTCATAAAGGGACAGTGGTCAGAATTGTAAAAATTGGCCCGATCATGAACGTGCAAACCACCCTTGGGGGTTAAGGGGTTAATTTCTTTTACTTGACTCTATTTGGCAGAAATTAGACTTTTCAAGCTGTAATTCTTTTATTTCATATAGAGAGGTTGTTCCCTTTCAGAAAATCTTGGTCACTGAGCACAGTTTGTTAAAAAAAACAACAAACTACACCTTTTTCACTGTCTCTGGGATCGGCACTGAGACTCTTGGTGTCTGGTATTGGCCACAGTGTTGATATCACATTGACAGCTTGGTAGCCAATCAGTGAGCTCACAGGCTCTGTATGGGGCATTCCACCCACATGAGCAGAGCCACTGACCCCACTGATTGACTGCCACTGCTGCAACCAATACTGGACAGCAGAAGCAACAGCATATAATATCAAATCACACCAAGATTTTCTGCAAAGGGAATTTAGTTTCTGACCAAACCCCTTTGCTGTCATCCTTATTTTTAAGTACATTAAGATGATCTCTAAAGAAGCTTATGACTTCCACCTCTGACTAAGTTATGGAGAAATTTTGCACATAAACATAGATGCTAAATTACAAATGAAGCTATATTATAGCGGCACAGTTGGAGACACCTTTGGGGATCTGATCCATCTAGAACATGTGACTCACTCTCTTATGAAGTTAACTTTTCACCTCTGTGAGTATGACTTAAACTAAAATTGTCCAAATGAGATCATAAAGATTTGCTATGGACTGTTCTGAGTATATTATATTAAAAAAATGTTTTATCTATGATAGCTCTTGATTCTTTGCTCTGCCCCATACACGCATGATGGGGCAGAGCAAAATGGCTGCACATCCTGTTGGAAGAATGTCTCAAGTGGGGTACCACAGGGCTCTGTCCTGGGCCCTGTATTGTTCAACATCTTTATCAACGATTTAGATGAAGGAATTGAGGGTAAACTGATTAAATTTGCTGATGACACAAAGCTAGGAGGGATAGCTAATACTAGAGAAGAGAGAGAGAGGATTCAAAAAGATTTAAATAAACTGGAGAAGTGGGCAGCAACTAACAGAATGGTTTTTAACAAGGAGAAATGCAAAGTACTACATCTGGGCAATAAAAATGAAAAAAGCATATATAGAATGGGAGGAATAGGGCTAAGTGACAGCACATGTGAAAAAGACTTGGGTATACTAATAGATCACAGACTGAATATGAGTCAACAGTGTGATGCAGCAGCAAAAAAGGCAAATGCAATTCTAGGATGTATTAACAGAAGCATACAGTCTAGACCACGTGAAGTCATTATTTCCCTCTACTCCTCTTTGGTCAGACCTCATCTAGAATATTGTGTCCAGTTTTGGGCACCACATTTTAAAAAAGACATCAACAAACTGGAGCAAGTTCAGAAAAGAGCGACCAGAATGGTGACCGGTCTGCAAACCCTGTCTTATGAGGAAAGGTTGCAGGATTTGGGAATGTTTAGTTTGCAAAAGAGAAGACTGAGAGGAGACTTAATAGCTGTCTACAAATATCTAAAGGGCTGTCACATTGTAGAAGGATCAACTTTATTCTCATTTGCACAAGGAAAGACTAGAAGCAATGGGATGAAACTGAATGGGAGGAGACACAGATTAGATATTAGAAAAAACTTTTTGACAGTTAGAGTGATCAATGAGTGGAACAGGCTGCCACGAGAAGTGGTGAGTTCTCCTTCAATGGAAGTCTTCAAACAGAGGCTGGACAGACATCTGACTGGGATGATTTAGCGAATCCTGCTTTGAGCAGGGGGTTGGACCAGATGGCCCAGGAGGTCCCTTCCAACTCTACGATTCTATGATTCTATGATTCTATGATACAATCTAAATGGTCTCTAAAATTAAAACTTTAAATTATACATTTTAACTATTTCCTTTACTATAACCCCAATGTGAGCTGTTTTCAATATGCTGTTAAGCTCTAATATTTCTCTAAAGGCCATGTCACACTAAGCGAGATCGCTAGCGAGATCGCTTAAGCAAAACCGATATTATGATGGAGCAGCGACATCGTCAATGATGTCGCTGTGTGTGACATGTAGCGGCGATGTGGCCCCTGCTGCGATGTCGCTGATCGTGCACGAACGTCCTGGACCATATTTTGATCGTTGGCGTCCCGATGGTGAGCCGGAATCGCTGAGTTTGACACCCTTTATGAACGACGAGCGTCCTCGTTGGCGACTCATATGTCAGTGGCACAGGCGGGACTAGATCTTCTTTAGTAACGCCCCTCAGCTCCGATTGGCGGCCACAACATCACCTCAGCAATAAATGAGAACTTAAAACTGCGCTTCTCATCCATTGTTCCTAAGCGCTTTGTGGATATTCCTCTGTGCGTTGTTGCGAGGATACAGTACTATCGTGTGTGGGGGTTTTGCGATCCTGTCAGAGTCGCTACAGGGCATCATCTTTGGCATTTATACCTTCTGGATTTTTGGATTTCCGTTGCAAGGTACATATTGTCTCTGTTGTTTTGTGATGCGTTTTTAAGTTATTTTTGCAACACAGCTTGTGTTTTTGGCTGCTTACCTCCAATAAATATATAGACGTGTTGCGGGGAATTTTTTTTTTCGTCTGCAAAACAACCACCACTGTAATTTTAAGATCTTTGTTGCTTTTTGAGTTAATTTTTTGGTTATATTTGATCCTTCATAACAATGGATAACCTAGCAATCTTTTGACAGCCGCCCCCACCCTCCGCCATTTTAGGCTTTTGTCCGCTTGCTGTTTTTTCAATGTTAACTAATGCGATGTAAACAAAAAATAATTTCTTTTTTTTTTAATTAACGTAATTAAATAACTTTTCTCTTCTTTACCGGGGAGGTTGCACATAATGTACATGACCACCGCGGAGCGTGTGATTGTGGCAGCAGCTTTACTGATGGAGGGAGATCGACAAGAAGAGGCGCAGGTGGAACTGAGGTGCTCCAAACGAAAGCGTCGCATGTGGACCAGAGAATGGCTGGAGCAGAGGTCCAAATTCACCCACATGCATCTAGTGAGGGAGTTGCAGGAGAAGAATCCGCAGGATTTCTGGAATTATCTACGGATGTCGGAGGATTCATTCAAGCTCCTACTGGAATGTGTGGGGCCACTCATTGAACGGCAGGATACACGGATGCGTGCAGCTGTTTCAGCAGAGGAACGTTTGGCAGTCATGCTGCGTTTTCTGGCAACCGGACGTTCAATGAAAGACTTGCAATTTTCTGCTGCTGTTTCTCGATCACTCCTCAGTGTATTAATTCCAGAAACATGCAACGCTATCGTCCGCAGTTTACGGAGCTACATGCCTTTTCCAAAAAGCGTGGCGGAATGGCAAAAAATTGCCTCAGATTTTGAACGTATTTGGCAGTTCCCAAACTGTGGTGGTGCCTTGGATGGCAAACATGTGCGGATCACGCAACCAGCCAACAGAGGATCCTACTTCTATAACTACAAGGGCTGCTTCAGCGTGATCCTCATGGCCCTTGTTAATGCCAATTATGAATTTATAAACGTAGACGTTGGCATGAACGGAAGGGTTTCGGACGGAGGCGTTTTGGAGCACACTATTTTTGGGGAATGCTTGAATAACAATGAAATGCACTTGCCAACCAACATGGACACCACCGCCAACCTTAACTTTGTTTTTGTGGGCGATGAAGCCTTCCCCCTTCATGCGCATCTTGTGAAACCATACCCACAAAAGACTTTGACAGAGGAAAGGCGTATTTTTAATTACAGACTGTCAAGGGCACGATGCATAGTCGAGAATGCCTTCGGCATAATGGCCAACCGCTTCAGGGTTTTCCACACACCAATCAACATGAAGCTGGGTTCTATAGACTGCGTGGTGTTGCCCTGTTGCGTGCTGCACAATTTTCTTTGGCAGCGCGATGCTTTAGCTTGCAGTCCGCCAGGCTTCATGGACTCGGACAGCAATGGTGACGTTGTGCTCGGAGAATGGCGTGAAAATGATCCCGCTATTGCAGGACTTCAACCTGTCAATCAAGGCAGGACCAAGGACAATGCGAAGGCCAGCCGAAACAAGTACTACCAATACTTCAACGGGCCTGGTGCAGTGACTTGGCAGCATCAGATATAGTTTGCATTGTAAAAATTTTTAGTTTATCCTTTTTTTATACATTTTGTTAATAAAAAAAATGTACATTTAAAAATGCCTTCATGTTATTTCAATAAATTTAGCAATATGGGAGAAGGGCATGGTGAGAGGGCTAATGATGGGTGTGATGGGGGAGGGGAGTAAAAGGGTGAAGACAAAG
Source organism: Dendrobates tinctorius (assembly GCF_039654945.1). NCBI lineage: Eukaryota > Metazoa > Chordata > Amphibia > Anura > Dendrobatidae > Dendrobates > Dendrobates tinctorius. Next base: position 28,515,262 of record NW_027361703.1, on the reverse strand, counting down.
TTGTAGGTGTGATGGGGAGAGGGGAGTAATAAGGGAAATGAGGGGTGTGATGGGGAGGGGGGAGTAATGGGGATAAGGGAAAATGAGGGGGTGTGATGGGGAGGGGGGAGTAATGGGGAGAAGGCAAAGTCATTGGTGTGATGGGGAGAGGGGAGTAATAAGGGAAAATGAGGGGTGTGATGGGGAGGGGGGAGTAATGGGGAGAAGGCCAAGTCATTGGTGTGATGGGGAGAGGGGAGTAATGTGGATAAGGGAAAATGAGGGGTGTGATGGGGAGTGGGGAGTAATGGGAAAGGCAAGGTCATTGTCGTGATGGGGACAGGTGTGTATCGTGGATAAATCCAATTTATAAGTAGAACGTGTAGCTATAGAAAACGTGATTCCAAGACATATGTAAGTTTTGTTGCGTCGCCAAAGAGGCCGCGGTATAACTATGACGCATCACCATCACTGCGCGCCATGACGTCATGACGCTCTGGTGGGCGGCGTTAATGTGGCCTAGCCAACACATAACGGAACAACATGGCGTCCCAGCGTTCAGTTCCTTGGGGGAGCCAGAGTTCCGATTTCTGATCAGAGAACTTGACGCACGGGACTATGACTGTGCAACACATGACTGTCCCATGCTGCACAAGAAGCGCGTTTTAAAAAAAATCAAAAAAGGCCTAATGCGCAACTTTGGAATACAGCGGACCACGATGCAGATCAGAAAGCAATTGGCGGATCTGTGTTACCGCTCAAGTGAGCGCATGGTGACTATCTGGTCAGAAAACCAAAGGGGAGAGGGTGAGTGTTTTGGACAGTATGTGAATTTTTTTTAAGTTGTATGTTGTCTATGGACATGTACTTTACCGCCTCTTGTCTGACATAGCACGTTCACCTTTTGACAAGTGTCAGCTTGTAAACACTCAGCATGATGGCATTTGCCATTTGCAAAAATGCAGGGGCATTGTAATGTGTGAAAGTGAAACTTACAAGAAGTGTGAATATTTTTTTTTTTTTTTTGGTGAAGCTTTTAAATGAAGATGCACATCTACCGATTTTTTAAAAATTTGTACCAAATTTAAACCAAAACTTTTAAACTTTTTTAAAGTAAAAGTTACATTAAAATTTTAAAGTTACTCCAGGATTAAAATAAAAAAAAGGTTTATTGCTGTAGGTAAAAGCGGAACTGTAAAAGAGTACAACATAACATTTAAAATTGAGAAGAATACTTGTTATTATTGAATAGTTGCTAGCGGTATGCGAATACCGTTGACGATTTAATAACTCGATTAAAACACTAATGTTCGGGCCTGCTTTTTTTTTAAAATGAAATACTGCATTTTACATTCAGATATCAATGGACTGTTTTTCCTATCTCTAGGAGCACCCTCACCATCCAGCCCGCCATCGCGGTCAGCACGACCAACAACCCCACCATCTCCAGAGGATCACCACGTCTCAGCACCTACCCATTCGCCCGCTGCCAGCCCATCTCCAGCATCACTCTGTGATATTGGTGCAGCCTCTCCATCTGGTAATTAAATTAAAGCACGTTTTTTTTAATAAAATACAAAAAAGGGTACATTTATGTTTGGCTTTGGAAAGGATGGAGGGTGGTCGTTAAATTTTTTGTTTTTGGTCCCGTAGCCGTTGGTGCCACTGGTTCAGAGTGGGCTATTAGCCCCTCAGCTGACGGAACTGAGCCACCGCAATACCGTAAGTATAAAAACAAGAACCATGGACCTTTTGTTTGTAGTGTGTCAATAATTTACAGGTTTACGTTTATCATTTCTTCAACAGAGATCCCCACTGCATAGGCCCTGCTGGCATCTCACCGGCGGATGATGGACGTGCACGGACAGATGCTGGAGAGGTTCTTGACGGGCCTACAACAGGGTGGCATGCCCTAATTTTTTTTTCTTTTTTTGTTATATTTATGTTTAATGTTTTACTATCGGTACAAAAAGTTTGTATCATGTTTACACAAAAAGTTTGATATATAATATATATATGGCATAAATATATATTTATATATTTTAAGTTCATATACGTAGCTGTGTCGTTTTTTAGGTAAAAGATTGGTTACTTGGGCTGACGTCCGTGATCGTGTATACGGACATCTTTATATTGTAGTGTACAATAATGTTCAAATATCAAACAAAAGAAGAAAACAAAACCTCGTTTCATATGAAATATAAAATTTTTATTAAAAACACTTAAACAACTTGTAAAAAATATATATACACAAAAAAATTGTAAGAAATATGTGCAGAACTACAATTGTTGGTAATATGTGTCGTTTTCATTTCCACGTTGCCTTGGCGGAGTATAATAAAAAGTGGGGGAACAAGTCTTGGGTTCTGCTGAGGGTCTAACCCCTCCTCATTGTACGCTCAAGAGCTGCAGGATTGTGCGGCCAAGAGTATTGCGGGTTGTGATTTCTGTCCATGACAGTATATGTGTCAGTGAGTCTCCCGGTTGCTGCTTGACTCAACACCTCGAGCATAAGCCTTTCAGCATGAACACGCTGTATTGGATCGAGTGTAGGCAGCTTCTCATTAGCATAGTACGCAAAGCCGGTAAGGTTCTGAGGTGTTGTTAGGACTTTTTTGGCAAGTTGGATAAATTCAGGGGTAGCCGAGGTGGGGGCCTTCTTTTTCGACCTGAAAATGTGAATCGCCTCGGTACAGATGTGGATGGTGTCTCAACTGTTTCCTCCTCTTGCACCGTTGCAATGCTGTCTTGTTCGGGCGTGATTAAGGGAGGTGAGATGACTGCCTCTTCTGTGTCCTGTGTGAACAAAAAATACATGTAACATCACAAAGCAAAAGAAATTAAGCTTCACACTATAACAGCCAAATACAGCAACAAATTTGATAACGGGAATAGTATCAATGGTTATTAACTGTCCTTCAACTGTATGTTAAATAGATAGGCCTCAAACGTTTAACTTGATTAATTATCAGTACGTTATGGGATAACTTGTGCTATTGTGTCAATTTTCCCTTATTTATTTGTAATTTCTATTCCAAATGGGCATGTACATTCAGCGTCGGACTGGCCCACCGGAGAACCGGTGGATTCTCCGGTGGGCCCTGGCATCTGGTGGGCCCTGGCACCTGCAGGCATACAGGGCCAGCAGTTGCCTAGGGCCCCCGCTGCTCCAGGGGCCCCCAGCCAGTGGTGTGTCGCACACCATGCAGCTGCTATGGGGGCCCCTGCCAGCGGAGCAGCAGCGGGTGTCAGGAGGCAGGAGCCCTGTCCCCGCTGCTAAAGAGAAATGAATATTCACTGCGAAGCAGTGAATATCATTTCAGGTCTCCACCCCCAGAGGACCCGCCCCCAGCCCAGTAAGCCGCTCTGCAGACTACAGCTGTAAATCAGGGCCGGCGCCGCCCTCAGTCCTCTCTGCTCCTGGCTCACAGCCAGTGCGCGATGACGTCACTACATCGCGCACCCGCTGTGTGTCTGGCAGAGGGGGCAGCTCCTGACACTGAAGCCGGGATCAGCGTGGGAGCGAGGAGGAGAGGTGAGTATTGTGTTTTGTTTTGTTTTTTTTTATATATCTCTCTCGCTCTCTCTATCTGTATCTATCTATCTATCTATATATCTCTCTTATATCTATCTATCTTTCTATCTCTATCTATTATCTATATCTATCTATCTCTATATCTATCTCTATCTATTATCTATATCTATCTATTTCTATATCTATCTCTATCTATCGCTCTATCTCTATATCTATCTATTATGTCTATCTATCTATCTCTATATCTATCTATTATGTCTATCTATCTATCTCTATATCTATCTATCTTACTCTATCTATCTCTATATCTATTATCTCTATATTTATTATCTATCTAGCTTCCATCTATATCTATCTATCTTTATCTATATATATCTATATCTATCTCTATACCTATCTATCTATTTATCTATCCGTTATCTATCTCTATATCTTTTCTCTGTATCTATCTATCTCTATATCTATATCTCTCGCTATCTATCGCTCTATCTCTATATCTATATATCTATCTCTATCTATCCCTATATCTATCTCTATATCTATATCTATTTCTCTCTATATCTATCTCTATATCTCTCTCTGTATATCTATCTATCGCTCTATCTCTATATCTATCTTTCTATCTCTATATCTATATATCTATCTTTCTCTATCTATTTATCTCTTTATCTTTTCTCTGTATCTATCTCTCTCTATATCTATATCTATCTATCTCTATATATATATATCTATTATCTCTATATCTATATCTATTTCTCTCTATATCTCTCTCTATATCTATCTATTTATCTCTATCTCTATATCTATCTCTCTGTTTTTCTATCTATCTTTCTATCTCTATATCTATCTCTATATCTATCTATCTTTCTCTATCTCTATCTATCTATCGCTCTATCTCTATATCTATCTTTCTATCTCTATATCTATCTTTCTATCTATCTCTATATCTATCTATATCTATCTATTATGTCTATCTATCTAGCTATCTCTATTATCTATATCTACCTATCTCTATATCTTTCTATCTGTTATCTCTATATTTATTATCTATCTTTATCTATCTATCTCTATCTATTATCTATATCTATCTCTCTATCTATCGATCTATGTATCTATCTCTCTCTATATCTATCTCTCTCTATCTACCGCTCTCTATCTATCTTTATATCTATATCTATCTATCTCTATATCTATTATCTCTATATCTATCTACCTACTGTATCTCTATATCTATCTCTATATCTATATCTGTTTCTCTCTATATCTATCTCTATATCTCTCTCTCTATAGCTATCTATATATTATCTCTATATCTATCTATCTATCTCTATATCTATCTATCTCCATATCTATCTGTTATCTCTATATCCATATCTATCTATCTCTATATCTATCTTTCTATCTAACACTATATCTCTATATCTATCTCTATATCTCATTATCTATCTATCTCTATCTCTCTTTATCAATCTATCTATTGATCTATCCATCTATCTCTATATCTATCTCTATATCTATCTATTATATCTATAATCTATATCTATCTATCCATCTATCTATCTAGCTATCTCTATCTATCTCTATATCTCTCTATATCTATCTATCTTTCTAACTCTATATCTATCTATCTCTATACATATCTCTATATCTAGCTATTATCTCTATATCTATCTCTCTATATCTATCTGTCTCTATATCTATCTATCTATCTCTATATCTTATCTCTATATCTATCTCTATATATATCTCTATATCTATTTTTATTTATAGCCATCTATATATATTTATCTCTATATCTATCTATATATGTCTATATTATTATTATTATTATTATTATATCTGTATATCTCTATCTATTATCTATCTCTATCTATTATCTATCTCTATCTATTATCTATCTCTATCTATCTATCTATCTATCTCTATATCTTTCTATCTATAGCTATCTATCTCTATATCTATCTATCCATTATCTATTTTCTATCTATCTCTATATCTATCTACCTATCGATCTATCTATCTATCTATCTATCTTTCTTTCTATATCTATCTTTATATCTATCTCTATCTATCTCTATCTATCTATCTCTATATCTTTTCTCTGTATCTATCTATCTCTATATCTATATCTCTCGCTATCTATCGCTCTATCTCTATATCTATATCTATATATCTATCTCTATCTATCCCTATATCTATCTCTATATCTATATCTATTTCTCTCTATATCTATCTCTATATCTCTCTCTGTATATCTATCTATCGCTCTATCTCTATATCTATCTTTCTATCTCTATATCTATATATCTATCTTTCTCTATCTATTTATCTCTATATCTTTTCTCTGTATCTATCTCTCTCTATATCTATATCTATCTATCTCTATATATATCTATTATCTCTATATCTATATCTATTTCTCTCTATATCTCTCTCTATATCTATCTATTTATCTCTATCTCTATATCTATCTCTCTGTTTTTCTATCTATCTTTCTATCTCTATATCTATCTCTATATCTATCTATCGCTCTATCTCTATATCTATCTTTCTATCTCTATATCTATCTTTCTATCTATCTCTATATCTATCTATATCTATCTATTATGTCTATCTATCTAGCTATCTCTATTATCTATATCTACCTATCTCTATATCTTTCTATCTATCTGTTATTTCTATATTTATTATCTATCTTTATCTATCTATCTCTATCTATTATCTATATCTATCTCTCTATCTATCGATCTCTGTATCTATCTCTCTCTATATCTATCTCTCTCTATCTACCGCTCTCTATCTATCTTTATATCTATATCTATCTATCTCTATATCTATTATCTCTATATCTATCTACCTACTGTATCTCTATATCTATCTCTATATCTATATCTGTTTCTCTCTATATCTATCTCTATATCTCTCTCTATAGCTATCTATATATTATCTCTATATCTATCTATCTATCTCTATATCTATCTATCTCCATATCTATCTGTTATCTCTATATCCATATCTATCTATCTCTATATCTATCTTTCTATCTAACACTATATCTCTATATCTATCTCTATATCTCATTATCTATCTATCTCTATCTCTCTTTATCAATCTATCTATTGATCTATCCATCTATCTCTATATCTATCTCTATATCTATCTATTATATCTATCATCTATATCTATCTATCCATCTATCTATCTAGCTATCTCTATCTATCTCTATATCTCTCTATATCTATCTATCTTTCTAACTCTATATCTATCTATCTCTATACATATCTCTATATCTAGCTATTATCTCTATATCTATCTCTCTATATCTATCTGTCTCTATATCTATCTATCTATCTATCTCTATATCTTATCTCTATATCTATCTCTATATCTAATCTCTATATCTATTTTTATTTATAGCCATCTATATATATTTATCTCTATATCTATCTATATATGTCTATATTATTATTATTATTATTATATCTGTATATCTCTATCTATTATCTATCTCTATCTATTATCTATCTCTATCTATATATCTATCTATCTCTATATCTTTCTATCTATAGCTATCTATCTCTATATCTATCTATCCATTATCTATTTTCTATCTATCTCTATATCTATCTACCTATCGATCTATCTATCTATCTATATTTCTTTCTATATCTATCTTTATATCTATCTCTATCTATCTCTATCTATCTATCTATCTATCTATCTATCTCTATGAATCTTTCTATCTATATCTATCCATTATCTACTTTCTATCCATTATCTACTATCTATCTCTATATCTATTTCTACATCTATCTTTCTATCTATATCTATCTAACTCTATATCTATATATCTATATAGCAGTATTCCCTATGAGGGGGGCAGTATTATTCCCTATGAGGGGGTGCATTATTCCCTATGAGGGGGGCAGTATTATACCCTATGAGGGGGTGCATTATACCCTATGAGGGGGTGCATTATACCCTATGAGGGGGGCAGTATTATACCCTATGAGGGGGGCAGTATTATACCCTATGAGGGGGGCAGTATTATACCCTATGAGGGGGTGCATTATACCCTATGAGGGGGGCAGTATTATACCCTATGAGGGGGGCAGTATTATACCCTATGAGGGGGTGCATTATTCCCTATGAGGGGGCAGTATTATACCCTATGAGGGGGTGCATTATACCCTATGAGGGGGGCAGTATTATACCCTATGAGGGGGGCAGTATTATACCCTATGAGGGGGGCAGTATTATACCCTATGAGGGGGGCAGTATTATACCCTATGAGGGGGTGCATTATACCCTATGAGGGGGTGCATTATACCCTATGAGGGGGGCAGTATTATACCCTATGAGGGGGGCAGTATTATACCCTATGAGGGGGGCAGTATTATACCCTATGAGGGGGTGCATTATACCCTATGAGGGGGGCAGTATTATACCCTATGAGGGGGCAGTATTATACCCTATGAGGGGGTGCATTATACCCTATGAGGGGGTGCATTATACCCTATGAGGGGGGCAGTATTATATTCTATGAGATGGCTGCATTATATTCTATGAGATGGCTGCATTATATTCTATGAGGGGTCTACATTATATTCTATGAGGGGGCTGCTTTATATTCTATGAGGGGGCTACCCCAACTCCTGCTACATAATTAAGACATGTACAACCTTATATTATACCCGGATATTAGCGTGTTTTACCGCACAATTGGTGGTCTGGTATTTAACTCTATGCAGCTACATAGTGGGCCCCAAGAATGATTTTCTCTGGTGGGCCCAAGGTGTTCCAGTCCGACGCTGTGTACATTCCTATGTGTACTACAAGATAGGTACTTACATCACCGACAGGGGAGTCCTGCGGTATCACAGGGTCTGGTGCCAACATACATGTCATTTGTCTCGGTACTACTTGGTCCCTTGTGAAAGCAAGAAGTTCAAAGTACCAAAGTTTGGGGACATATACATCTTCTGACCCGGCTCCAGACTTGGTTGAATTCTCGACTTTCTTTAGTTCTTTCCGGTATACTGTGCGGAGGGCCTGAATTCTTTTTTTGACCGAAGACTCATCCACTGGCTCATTGGGGTAATGGTTTTTTGAAAGCTCCACCAGTTTTTGGTAAGCCTCCTTCTTTTTCAGCCTGTTGCTGTAATTAGCTGACTTTATTTTCCATAAGCAAGGCATCGAGCGGTACATCTCTATGAAGTCACGCATGAAATCTTGCTTATCGGCCATCTGCAATAAAAAAGTGATTATGTGAGAACGGCCCAATACAAGTAACATTTGTTTTATTGAAAGGTATGATAAAATAAAATGCGTACATAGCCTACAACTTAAAACACAGCTATGATCATAAAATGGCGGGGGTGGGCGCGGCAGAAACAAAAATGGCTGCCCCACAAAAAATTAGTGATGGCCAACAACTGTTAACACAGCTGGATAAAATGGCGGTGCTGGGCATGGCAGAAACAAAAATGGCTGACCCCCCCAAAAAAATCAGTGATGGTCAACATCGGTTAACACAGCTGCATAAAATGGCGGTGCTGGGCGCAGCAGAAACAAAAATAGCTGCCCCCAAAAAAATCCAGAGATGGCCGACAACTGTTAACACAGCTGGAAAAAAATGGCAACGGTGGGCGCGGCAGAACAAAAATGGATGCCACAAATAAATTCATAGATGGCCGACAATGGTTAACACAGCTGGGATGGTAAAATGGCGGTGGTGGGCGCGCTAGAAACAAAAATGGCTGCCCCAAAAAAATCCAGAGATGGCCAACAACTGTTAAAACAGCTGCAAAAAAATAGTGATAGTGGGCACGGCAGAAACAAAAATGTCCGAAAGATGTTATAGCAGAGGGCGGTGGCAGGAAAACTACCATGGCTGCTGGATATAAAGACAGATATAAATATTAAAAAAAGTTAAAAAAAAATTAATGCAAAAAAAAATTATAAAATAAGAAAAATAAGTGCCTACCTTACAATACAGTATAGAGATCCTGATGGAATCAATAAATCCGGGCCAAACACAACAGCAGCACAGAATGGATCGCAGGAACTGCAAAGCAGAAGGCTAGCTGGATGCAATATGGATCGCTGCTGGAAACTCGTATGAACCTCTGCGCTCTAGAAAAAATGGATGGGAGCGCTAATACATCATCCTTTTATTACACGGTCGTCCAATCACCAAGCGAGAGCTGTGACATAAACAGTCAAGCCATACACTGACCACCAATCTGTGCAGAGGGGCGTGGAAAAAGATGCGCTCAATCACGCCTATTGGGGTCGGGGTCTTTTACAATATATGCTGTGTGACAGGTCCCAACGACCGCCGAGGTCGTTAGACAGATCGCTGATCGCTGATGTGTCGTTTATGAGATCTTCATGTTTGGAAGCTAACTAGCAACCATATAGCGATGTGCAAACAATCTCTGCCAGGTTGTGTCGTTGTCGTGATCGCTGGTGCGATCGCTTAGCGTGACAGTACCTTAAGGCTGGAGTTACACATAGTGACTCACCAGTGATCCTGACAACGATATCAATTTGTCAGGATCGCTGGTGAATCGCTATGTGATCGCTGGTGAGCTGTCAAACAGACAGCTTCACCAGCGATCAGCACAGCAACGCTGAGCGCGTGGTGTCGCTGTGCACGTTAGTAACCAGCGCGCTGATGCAGGAAGCTGGTAACTAACGTACATATCGGGTATCCAAGGGACGTGTGTCCCTAGATACCCGATGTGTACGTTAGTTACCAGCTCCATGCATCAGCGCGCTGGTAACTAATGTACACATCGGGTATCTAAGGGACGCACGTCCCTTGGAAACCCGATGTGTACATTAGTTACCAGCAGATCGCTGGTCTCCCGCCTGTCACACGCAGCGATGCGTGGTGGCCAGTGGGAGACCAGCGACCAAAAAAAAGTCCTGGCCTTTCCTGTAGCGATCAGCGATACCAGCAGGGGGGCCGGTCGCTGATCGCTGTCACACACAGCGATCTCGCTGGTGAGATCGCTGTTGTGTCATAAAAATTGTGACTCAGCAGCGATCAAGCTAGCGAGATCGCTATGAGTGACGGGGCCTTAAGAGGAAACTAGAAAGATTAGATTCTACTACAGGCTTAACCCTACCTCACCCTCTCTCTCCTTTGTCCAATCCAAAGTTTATTTAAGATGAATTGGCAAATAAGAATAAGCTTATTAAACATTTCTTTGATACCTGGTTATCTTTCATGAACATTCTTTTGAAGATATTAGAAAGAGATAAGTGTCACATTTTGAAGGTAAAAAATGGTATTTAACACAAGTTCTCAAAAGATGTTTTTTATGCTTAATGCGGTGACTAAAACTAAGGTGATGGCTAAATCCCATGGCCCTCTCTATACCCAGACCTGTATTTTACATTTTTTTTCTCTGAAGTTGGAGGTATTCCTCTATATTCCTCCCTTCTCTAAATTTCCGTTGCTTGATATTTTAAGTTGCTGAGAGCTGAGCCAAGAAAAGCAACTGCAACTCTAAATTCCAAGTTGCCTGCTGAGCTAGGCAGCAGTTGCTTTTCACTTTGTTAGTCCCTATTTGCCACTTATTTTTTTCTGTATTCCTGTTTTAGATTTTTTTTTCTCCAATGAAGATTTGAATATTTAGAAAACATACAACTAATTATATAAATTATCATTGCAATTATTTTGAAAGGTTAAACACGTTGTCTAATTGATCGATGTGTACAGCTCCTCTACTTTTCATTTGCATTAAGCTCTAGATATTTAATTCAATTTACATATAGTGACACTAAAAAAGGTACATTGCAAATAATTGTTTCTGTTTTCCATACAAGACAAATTGTAATTTTCAAAATCATAATGTCTGCATATTGTAAAAACATTTACAAATGAAATTGACAAGTACCCTTTTTTACTCAAAACCAGTTATCTTACAGTTGGTGTTATATTTTGGCACTTTAAGTATACAGTGAAGGAGATAATTATTTGATCCCTTGCTGATTTTGTAAGCTTGCCCACTGACAAAGACATGAACAGTCTATAATTTTAAGGGTAGGTTAATTTTAACATTGAGAGGTAGAATATCAAAAATAAAATCCAGAATATCACATTGTATATTTTATGTAAATTTATTTGCATTTTTCCAGGGAGAAATAAGTATTTGATCCCCTACCAACCCTTAAGAGTTCTGTCTCATATAGACCAGTTAGACGCTCCTATTCAACTTGTTACCTGTGTGGGGAGGAGGACCCCCATATAGTGTTTGGGCCGGAACCAAGGGGACCGCCATCAGAGTTATTGAAGGAAGCACAACAGGGGAATTACAAAGGGAGACATGCGACTGAGGTTGTCAGGGCAACAGGGGGAGGGGCTAGGGTAAAAGGAGCAGGGGACGCGCTGAAGTGGCAGTTGGGGAAGAGAGAGAGTGAAGGCAGGACGCAGGGTGACTTGCAGGGGCACCGAGAGGAGCCTGCGAGGAGAAAGCAGCCGATTTACCGACAAGAGAGACGTGAGAGACTGTACCCAGAGACTGCTCCCCGCTCCCGTTCTAAGAGAATTATCCCCGCTAACCCCTGCCTTGGAGAGAGAGGAACTATACCTCCGGTTGTGGCCGTGAGTACCGGTAACCAGGCCTCAGAGACCTGGGCCCTTCCCCCCAGCCTTCCCCCATCACGCCGACCCGGCCATCATCGGCCTCAAGATACGCCACCTTGTCACAGGCGGGATTAAAGGCTCACTACCCTGGCTTAGGAAGAGACTCCTTGGTAAAGGACGGCTACAGGCCTTTCTGGGGAACTGCGTCATCACCGCGCGCCACCTCCATCATTTACTTCAGGGCCTGTTGAGCCCCAACGGCATTGTTTTCTTCAGGGCCTGTTGCGCCCCAGCGGCAGCATTTTCTTCAGGGCCTGTTGCGCCCCAGCGGCAGCGTCTCCTTCAGGGCCTGTTGCGCCCCAGCGGCAGCGTTACCTTCAGGGCCTGTTGCGCCCCAACGTCCCCGTTTCCTTCAGGGCTTGTTGCGCCCCAGCGGCAGCGTTTCCTTCAGGGCCTGTTGCGCCCCAGCGGCAGCATTACCTTCAGGGCCTGTTGCACCCCAACGTCCCCGTTTCCTTCAGGGCCTGTTGCACCCCAACGTCCTCGTTTTTCTTCAGGGCTTGTTGCGCCCCAACGTTATTATTTTCTTCAGGGCCTGTTGCCCCCATCGACATCGCTTTCCCCAGGACAGCCGCCTCAGCGACCTCAACGCGGCCACGCTACCGAACCCAGCAGTCCCTGGAAGGCTAAGTGAACTTATATTTGGCTAAGATTGTTGAGTCCCTGCGTGGACTGTTTGGTGTTGTTCTTTTTCCTTGTTTTGTTCAGCCTAGCCCATCGGCTAGAGTTATATAAAAGTAATTTCGAAAACCACCATTCGTTTAGTGTCTCGTCACTGCATCCTGCGAACCTGTCCGACCCCACACCTGCATTAAAGACAGCTGTCTTACACAGTCACCTTTATAAAAGACACCTGTCCACAGACTCAAATAATCAGTCAGACTCTAACCTCTACAACATGGGCAAGACCAAAGAGGTTTATAAGGATGTCAGGGACAAGATCATAGACCTGCACAAAGCTGGAATGGGCTACAAAACCTTAAGTAAATGCTGGGTGAAAAGGAGACAACTGTTGGTGCAATAGTGAGAAAATGGAAGAAATACAAAATGACTGTCAATCAATATCGATCTGGGGCACCATGCAAAATCTTACCTCAGCCTAAAACCACACAGGGGGTAACTTGTTATTATTCTCAAAGCAGCTGGGACCACAGTCACCAAAAAAACCATTGGTAACACATTACGCCATAAAAGTTTATAAACCTGCAGTGTCGGAAGGCCCCCCTGCTCAAGAAGTCATCCTCTGATGAAGGATACAGTCCGAAACGCGCATTGGGGTGTGCGCCACACCGGAACCTCCCCCTGCTCTCTGACCAGGTAACATATAAACACCCTTATTATTACCACATTGTGCCATCTTTATTATCATACTGTGCCACAGTGCCCTCTGACTGCATTGACACTTGTATTTGTTATATCAGCCTCACTTTCTTCTCCTAGCAGTGTGAGATAGATAATATATAGAACTTGTTAATTCCATCTCATTACAGTATCCTTTTGCTACCTGTTTACTACATTGCTGCAGATTGCCCACTTGTTGATTCATTGCTATAGCACTCCAGTGATGTGCTGTCTCACTCTCCTCTCTTAGCAGTTTGAGACAGATAATACATAGAACGTGATATTTCCTTCTCATTACAATGTCCTTTTGCTACCTATTTACTGTATTGCTGCAGATTGCCCATTTGTTAATTCATTGCTATAGCACTTCAATGGTTCATTGCACTATATTTCACACCATATATTTTTTATTATTTTGTATTTTCACTTTGGTTTGATATGCTTAATTTTATTATACTGTATGTGTTCACACACTTGCTGAGCACTTACACCTTTTTTCACTTGAATATTATTACCCCTGAATTTGAAATTATATTATTGAAGTGATTTATTTATATTTTTATATTTTTTTAGCTTTTTGCACTTCTTTTTAAATACATAGTTAGTTATATTCCTGGGCATTTTTGCAATATATTGTTATTTACATTTTTACAACTGTACATTTATATATTTTTATTGCTTGGGCACATTGCACTTTTTTGATATATGGACCTCTGATTATAAGATGTTATATATGTAAACTTAAATTAATATATATTCTGTTGTTACCTTTAAGATTGCTTTTAACTTGATGACTTGATGTATTATCATTTTTTTATTGTACGGTGCAGACACCTCTTGTATGCGTTGCTACCTCTTACCAAATTATTCTGATCACAGGTTCGGATTCTCTTCTCTGTTTTCACCTCTTTTCTGAATGATCTACTATTCATTTACTGAGCAGATATATACCACTTATTCTATGAATTAATAGACACATTGATCTATATAATCGGGTATATATTAATTGCTGCGTCCAGTATATTTTTATCAAGAAGGCACATGTGCAGGCCCATCTGAAGTTTGCTAATGAACACCTGGATGATTCTGTGAGTGATTGGGAGAAGGTTCTGTGGTCAAATGAGGCAAAAATTGAGGTCTTTGGCATTAACTCAACTCTCCGTGTTTGGAGGAAGAGAAATGCTGCCTATAACCCAAAGAACACCATCCCCACTGTCAAGCATGGATGTGGAAACATTATGTATTGGGGGTGTTACTCTGTTAAGGGCACAGGACTACTTCACTGCATCAATGGGAGATTGGATGGAGCCATGTAGTGTAAAATACTCAGTAGCAACTTCCTTCCCTTCACCAGGACATTAAAAATGGGTCACGGTTGGGCCTTCCAGCAAGAAGATGACCCAAAACATACAGCCAAGGCAACAAATGAGAGGCTCCAAAAGAAGCACATTAAGGTCATGGAGTGGCTTAGCCAGTCTCCATACCTTAATCCCATAGAAAACTTATGGAATGGATTTGAAGCCCCGAGTTGCCAAGTGAAAGCCTCAAAATCTTAATAATTTAGCGATTATCAGCAAAGAGGAGTGGACCAAAATTCCTCCTGACATGTGCGCAAACCTCATCATAAACTACAAAAAATGTCTGACTGCTGTGCTTGCCAAGAAGGGTTTTGCCACCAAGTATTATTTCTCACTGCAAAATGCATATAAATTTATATAATTTATACAATTTGATTTTCTGGATTTTATTTTTGATATTCTCTCTCTCAATGTTAAAATTAACCTACCCTTAAAATAATAGACTGTCCATGTCTTTGTCAGTGGGCAAACTTACAAAATCAGCAAGGGATCAAATAATTATTTCCTTCACTGTACATATGTATTTTTATTGTTACATAATACTGCCACCTTGTCTCTCCTCATAACATCTCCATCCACATAGCACCTATAGCAGGAGTCTGTTTGCCTTGCGGACCAGAAAAATAGTCGGAGACATAGTCCTATTGGGCTGTTTATTGTTGACAGTGAGAGAGGGTGGTCCAGTTAGAACCTGTTGGGCGTCGGGTTCCTGCCTCTGCACAGGAGGAATCCCAAGCCTTGCCTTCTGCTGTCTTTCATACTGTTCCGGCCGCAGAGGAGGCTGCTCAGCAAAGGCGTCAATCCAGGCGTCTTGCTCAGGCTAATGCTGTCAGGTTGGTTGCCACCTCTGGTTCAGCTTTAGCAATTCGCACTAGCCAGCAAGAGCAGCTCCAGAGTCTAAGTCCCTTTTGCAGCCTACTGAGCATGCCCGTGGGACGACCTCTCATTGGAGGTCGGAGGTCACATGCTCAGGTCCTCAAGCAGCTCAGATTGGACCATCAGGAAGGTCCCAGAAGGACGCTCGGCCATGTGCTAGTATAGACTCAAATTGTTATTTGTGTGTGATGACGGATGCATGTGTACAGGTGACTGACTCATTAAGACTTCCTCCCTTGGTTGTGTATGAGATAGGGTTTAGAGTTAAAGTCAGCACCGAGTAGTGGCACTGCCTAGTGCCGCAGTGCTCCCAGCTCCTCTCACATATTAGTGCCTGAGGGCACCATTCAGCACATGGCACCACTGTACCACATATACTGCAGCGTCTGTCAGAGCGGTGCCGTGCGCAGATAGTGCGCTTTCCAGCTCTATGCTTAGGCTGGTTAGTGGCGTCCGCCAGTGCGGCGCTGTTCTCACTCAGTGCGGTAAGCAACTGTCTGCTGCACCCTGTGACTAATAATAAGGCACAACGTTCCTCAAGGGTCTACCCCTGGTGCCGCAGTAGCGGCTCCGTGTGCCTGTGGGTCTAGAGGGACTCCATCCCCATGTCCTCGGGACTAAGTCCTGTGACCACATCACTAGCGCCTTTTTTACGTTAGAGCGGCCCTGTGAAGTAAAAGGGTTCGCCTTTTAAACACCGGGTGGCGTAACCTGTGTGTGTTTTGTATCCACCATTACCGAGCAGCAGGTAATATCTCTGCACAGTGGACCCCGGACTGCGAACGCACCTTATTTCATCTTTATTGTTTGGTGCGTTCCGCTAGCCCTTAACAGAACCTTTGTTTTGGGTCTAGTGAATGCAAAATCTTGAATTTTGTTATTCATTCAATTTAGTAAAGCCAGACACTATTTCACTGAATCTCCTTTTAAATCTGTCATTTTTCACATACTCTGTAACTAACTCATCGTCCTGCCACTCTTTTGTCAATCCTCAAAGCAACCAAAACCAAGTAACTTGCTATTTGTAGTGTTGATATATTTTATCTCAGGTGAAGCACCCACTCTCATTGAATAGACTTACAGTGGAAACAAAAGGTCTACACATCCCAGTTGAAATATCAGATTTTTTTCATGTAAAAAAATTATGCTCAGTAGAATCATTTCAGAACCTTTTCTACCTTGGATAGGAGTATAGGAGGTAGGTCCAATTGTAGGTAATGTCATTGTGCCAAATTCAAAACACTTCTTAATGTCTGAGTGTTCCATGGTATATCCAATGTACTGGAATTATTTTGCATGCTTTTCTAGACTGATAACTTTCAGCCACGATATCCCTTTGCTGTGTTGTAAGCTGTTTACAGACCATGGATTTTGCTGTAAAATGAAACTTAGAAAATGTCATTAAAATCCTACTAGAAAAAATAAAATTTTTATCTGGTAAATCAGAATCACTATAATTGATGTCAGCTGTGTACTGACTACTATTTAACATGCATTTAAATGTTATTGGCATATAATGAACACAAAAACATCCTAAAAAATAAGAGGGTATTGATACTTGTTTGTTTCTCAATGGATTTGTACAGATTACGGATGACATTAAAGGTGGAAAAAACTTCTGAAATTATTCTTTTTGGTAAGAGGTTTTTTACATGACAACAATCTGACATTTTAACAGGGGTGTGTAGACTTTTTATATCAACTGTATCTATGCATAGAGACATATTTTCAAAGCAGTGCTCCATGGGAATAAAATATGCAAATAGCTCATGTCAGACAATCCAGTGACCCATTTGTGAACAGCACTGTATCAGTGTTTTTGCCCCTCATTAGTACAGAGCAAGGCAGTGTTTTAGCATGGGTTGCCAGTGTCCAGGAAAAAGCAAGTATTTTATACACCCTAATCTGTGAATCATTAGCATTCCCTGTGTCCTTTGTAGTAGCCCATTATTGAACTTCTATTCAGACAAGAACATGTATTATGTTATATTAAAATACTGATATAATTATAGTTTTCCCCTTGACCTACTAGTTATTTTCTGCTTTTTGCTGAAATTTAATATCAAAGTTTAAAAATAAAAGGTTATATATTGTTTTATTTTTTTTTTTACTTTCTCCTACTTTTGTGTTTTTTTTATTTTATTATTTAATTAACTTAACTCTTATCCTATCATTAACCCTATCATCATCCCTAAACATTTTACTAATGCCAGCCCTAGTCCTAAAGGCCCTGTCACACTAAGTGATATCGCTAGCAATATCGCTATAACGTCAATGGTTTTTGTGACGTTATAGCGATATTGCTGGCGATATCACTATGTCTGATACTTACCTCCAACCGCTCCCCCGCTGGTTATTGCTGATCGCGTGAGAAAATCCTGGACTGTTTCTCGTCGTTAGCTTCCTGCTGGGCTTCCTGTGGTGCTGACGAGCGACGCGTGGACGCGGGCGGGAGGACGTCAGGATCGCTTCATCTGACAGGTAAGTAACAACCCCCGACCGCTGCTATGTCGCTGGTGAGATCTGCCTGTGTGGCAGCTCACTAGCGACCACTTAGCGATGCACCAGCGATCCTGACCGCGTCATATTGCTGGTGCATCGCTAAGTGTGACAGTACCTTTACTCTAGTACTAAACCTGGTCATAATGTTACTTTAATTATAGCCTCTTTTGATGGCCCATATTCAGTGACCATACAATATAAGAAAAATAAAAACATCTTATAGTCACCTAGTCCCAGCGCAGCCTCCATCTCTTCTCATATCACGAACAGCAGCGGGAGCTGGATGGCACAATGACATCACTGAATTGCGCCATCTGACGTCCTGCGTGTGCGCCGTCTCCAACAGGGCAAAGGCCGGAAGTGGTCTGCATTCTGATGAAGTTCCTGGTGGCACAGGGAGCTGTTTACAGTTCCTCTGCTCCTGTGTTGGTGGCAGCACATCTATTATATTCATAATAGACGCAAATACAATTGAGTGCGGGGAGGTAAAGTCAGCCAGGGTGTAGGCAGAGAAGGGAGTCAGTAACTGACACCACTCACCTCCATGTCTATGCCCAGGCTGTCACTGTGCTGAATGCTATGCTGGGGGATTGCGTCAGTGTCATCAATGTTTGGTGTTTTTTTAACACCCACCCTCGGGTGGGCAAGAGGAAGCATCCTAGGCAAGTGCCTACCCTTCATCCCAGCCCCGATCCCTGTCCTGTTCTCTGGTTCAAACTTTAAGTTCACTTGACGTCAGTCCCATATATATTTTTGCACATGGGCATGTAGCATAGCGACCACATGCATGATATTTATGGTAGTCTTTAATTTGATATTCTTTCAATCCAATGAGAGGAAAAGAATGATGTAGTATTAGTCTTGCAGTATTAGTTTCCATTTCTTGTACCAAAAACTTCAAAATGGTACATGCAGTTTGTGAATTTTGTGGAGAGTCAAAAACCTATTTTATTTTTGCCCTTCAACCTTTTTCATCCCAAAAAGTTGCATGTGGTCCAAAATGATGCAAAGGATGGGCACAAATTTAATGGTGCACATAAAATCTCTTGAGGAGGAGAGTTTGGGGTACATTAGACACAAGTTATGTGACACAAATGAGGAATCAAGAAAAGATATCTGAAAATCCTTAACTCTGTACATATTGGCGAACATTAAAAAATGAACCCCTTTCCGTTATGTGCCGCAATAATACGCACATGTCGGATTCCTCCTGCTTGGAGTGGGCTCTGGTGCTGAGCACTCACCTTTCCAGGCACATGACAGCTCTATACAGCTGATATGTGCCCGCAACAGCAACCGGTGGAATCGTGATCCACCTGCAGCTGTTAACTAGTTAAATGCCGTTTTCATTCTCTGACAGCGGCATTTAAGTCATGCTTACAGAAAGCTTGTCACTGGCTCCGCCCATCAGTGACCCCGTCACATGATCGCCTGTCACCGATGCGTCGGCATAACAACCAGAGGTCTGCAACAGACTCTGCCATATTGCTATGAGCACTGACCCGTGGTCAGAGCTCTTAGCAGGTGAGCATTTTTGCTACGCACAAGCGATCTGATCATCACCTGTGTGTAGCAGAGGCAATTGAAGTACTGCAGCTTCTAGTCTCCCATGGAGACTATTGAAGCATGCAAAACGTAAAAAAAAGTTTTAAAAATATTTAAAAAATAAAAAAATATAAAAGTTCAAATTGATCCCCTTTCACCACATTCAAAATAAAACAATAAAAAAATCAAATATACACATATTTGGTATCGTTGAATTCAGAATTGCCTGATCTATGAATATAACAAAAAAATTAACCTGATCGCTAAATAGCGTAACGAGAAAAAAATTCAAAATGCCGAAATTATGTTTTTTTGGTCACCGCTGCATTGCAATAAAATACAATAACGGGCGATCAAAACATTGTATCTACACCAAAATTGTATAAATAAAAACGTCAGCTCAGCGCACAAAAAAAAAGCCCTCACCCAGCCAAAGATCACGAAAAATGGAGACGTTAGGTCTCAGAAAATGGCGCATTTTTAAGCAAATTTTGGATTTTTTTCACCACTTAAATAAAACAGAACCTATACATGTTTGGTGCCTGTGAACTTGTAATGACCGGGAGAATCAAAATGGCAGGGCACTTTTAGCATTTAGTGAACATGGTAAAAAAAAAAAACTGCAATTGCACTTATTTCGCAATTTCACTTCGCTTGGAATTTTTTTCCCATTTTTCAGTACAAGATATGTTAAAACCAATGGTATCGTTCAAAAGTACAACTTGTCCTGCAAAAAACAAGCCCTCACATGGCCATATTGACTGAAAAATAAAAAAAGTTATGGCTCTGGGAGAAAGGTGGAGAAAAAAAATGAAAATGCAAAAGCGAAAATACGTCCGGGGTTAAGGGGTTAAATAAACTTTTAAAAAAGCATACATTAAAAAAAGAATTAGGAGAAAATGAAAAATAGGGTAACTCAGCAAAAACTAGGGAAAAAGGTGTAAATGCAATGATTAATCAGGTCCTATATTTTTAGCGTGTGCAACAAGAAAAATTAGAAAAGTTTCAGTAATAATTGATAACTCGCTGGTAGCTATTAAACGCTGCTCAGAGCAAATATCCAATTACCTGCAAATAATAAGTGAAAGAAAAAACAAAGAAAGGGAAAGAAATACCCTGCATAGAAAGAAAAATTAAAATACGGTAAGTAATATATGTTTGGAAATGTGTATATTAATATTCTACCAGTCAGAAATGTGTCGCCTGGACCATGTTCTGTTATTTGCATAGTGCTGAGATAATGTAATAAATTATCCAAGATGACCTTCATCTATGTTAATCATTGGTTATGTTAATATTCTCAGTTACAGGCTCACCTCTAGAATAAAGGATTGTCACTTTGCCATTTAAAGTGCTTCCTCCAGATGTCATGCTGTCTATCCCCTTCACATCTTTATAAGTCTCTTATATTATTTGTAAGAGGGTGCCAGATTATTGTGATGACTAAGCTATCAGAGGTTGTAATGAGAAGATATCTTTCGGAAAACGGAGGAGATGAATTAGTCTAATCATCCAGTGTGCCAGGAATCAGGAATATCATTAAAATATTCTTAGCCCACTCTTCATCCAGAGCTGTTACAAATATAGAACATGTAGGAGATGATTGTATCTCCTAAGAGCATAAAGCTATTAGGATGGTGTGGAAATATACATTTTCCTTATTCTTATACACAATGCTGCTCAGTTAATGACAAGTAAGCAATTGATAAGGATGGCTTGCTAATTGCATTGTGATATTACTTAACATTATTGGGTAACGGATTGCAAACTAATCCAAATCAGATAAGACAACTGTTACATAGACGTTGGCTGCCATTGGATTTTAACATAATTGATCTGTTAATGTTCTAGATAAGACACATTTATTCAAATTTATTCATGTAAATATTAGTATAATGGTAGGCAGCTTTCCAAAGTTGTGAAATCCCACATCCAAAAGTTCTGGAATCATTATCTGTTTTACATGTTCAGAAATATATTTTATGAAATAACCCAACCCCCCCAAAAAAAAAAAAAATTAGAAGAATAGTCTATTACTGTAGCTATGCATGTAACTGTTAGACTGCATTCTCATTTTCAATGAGAGTTGCCTCTCAATGATACACTGGTGAAACAGCGTTCTGCTGCCAGGACCCCAGAAATGAACTACAGGTTCTTCTCACAAAATTAGAAAATCATCAAAAAGTTAAATTTATTTCAGTGACGTCACCGTTAGTCACTTATGTTGTGCTGCCTCACAGCCTGCCCCGCGGTGAACTCTGGAGTGTGGGAAAACGCCAATTCATTCTCCCACACTGCAGAGCTCAGCATGGGTCAGGCCAGCAGGGAGGGCAGCCTCAGTGACGTCAGCGCTTGGCTCTGAAGCAAGCGCTGGCATCATCTCAGTCATTCAGCAGTGGTTTACAGCTAGGATGTTCACAATAGCACCACTCCTGGTTGTAAACTGTAAATTGCCCCAGATATGGATTACAGCGTGGGACTTTATGCCAGACAGGTATGGTATATTGTTGTTTTTTATTTTTAATTTATTACAGGAGATTGAGGGCATCATTTGGATTAGCAGAAGAATAAAGATGGGAAAACTGTGTGTTATTTCATTTCATGAAAATCCTTTATTCTGTCATGATCTCAGTGCAGGGTTTTTACCTGCACATCAGGGGTTAATTGTTGTGGCCTCTCTTTGGTTCAGGGAGGGCTTCTTATAGCCCTTGGAAGCTCCCATCCCTGTCAGTTATACTTTTGCCATCAGCTGAGTAGTTTTATCCTTGTGTGCTTGTGCCTCGTGCCTGTTCTCTGTTTGATTCCCTGTTGCTGATCCGGTTAGTCCCCCATCTCGGTTTGTGTCTAGTGATTCGATCCTGATTGCTGTCTGCCTGGTATTTGACTCCTGACTACCCACTTTGTCTGTCCCTCCTGTACCTCTGCTTCCCTCTACGGTTCTGTCCTTTGGCTTGATCCTGACTCCACTTTCGTCATACCCTCTTTGGTACCGCTGTTGCCTTTCTTGGTAGCCATCCCGACTTTCCCAGTCGACACTCTCCGCTGTCTCCCTGGTGAATGTTGCAGCAGACTCCACCCCTGTCCTGCCTCCAGTGGTCATGTGTCACAGGTCCTGCAACCCTGTGGGTACGAGAGCTACCAGTGGCTCGCGGGGTGCTACCCGGCCCCGTTTGCCATGGACTTAACCGGTTCTGTGCTAAGTGCACATCACCGGTTAGTGCTCATGATATATTCTGCATGTGTGTGTTTATTTAACCCTTTACAAACTTTAGGATTAGTAATGGATAGGTGTCTTATTGACACCTCTCTATTACTAAGCCATGATTAATGTCACCTTACAATACAAAGGTGACATCAACCCCCTTATGCCACCACTACAGGGCAATGGGAAGAGAGAAGCTCAGTGCCAAAACTGGAGTGGCTGGGGGAAGATCTTTTTAGCCAGGGGGGGGCAATAACCATGGTCCCTTTCTAGGCTATTAATATCTGCCCTCAGTCACTGGCTTTCCCTCTCTGGCACAGAAAATTGCACGGGAGCCCACATAATTTATTTCTGTGAAAAGAATCTTTTAATAAATACATACAGGTCCCAAATTTTACACACATACTACTAACAGTATTAGGCTACTTTCACACATCAGTTTTTTGCCGTCAGGCAGGATCCGGCTTTTTTTAGAAAAAACGGATCCGGCATAAATTTTGGAGAACTGTAGAAACGGATCCGTTTTTTTGCTGGATCCGTCTCTGTTCCTGGGGGCTGGCCAATTGGATCTGAGCATGCGCAGACTTAAAAAAAACGGATCCGGTGGCTGGATCCGTCTTTTTCTGGATCCGGCGCATTCCGGCACCCATAGACTTTCATTGTAGCAAAAAGCTGGAAGCGCCGGATCCGGCGCTTCCGGCTTTTTCGCCGGAGACAAAAAACGTTACAGTAGCCGTTTTTTCCAGACGCCGGAATGAGACAAGTTGCCGGATCCGGCAAAAAACGGATGAAACGCAATGCCATCCGGCACGATCCGGCGCTAATGCAAGTCAATGGGGAAAAACCGGATCCGGCATTGCATTTTGCCGGATCCGGTTTTACAAAAAAAAGCCGGATCGCGCCTGAAGGCAAAAAACTGATGTGTGAAAGAGGCCTTAGACACTGACATACAGCTCTAGAAAAAATTAAGAGACCATCACATCTAAACCCTGTCATGGGCAGCCTATTCTCTAGACTTGAACTCCATTGAAAACCTCTGGAATGTAATCAAGAGGATGGTGGATAGTCACAAATAGAGTTGAGCGATACCGTCCGATACTTCAAAGTATCGTATCGGATGGTATCGGCCGATCTTTAAAAAAAGTATCGGTATCGCCGATTCCGATACCGGAAGTCCCATTCAAGTCTATGGGACTTCCGGTATCGGAATAAGAAAAACCCTTTCCTGCCCTTGTACAGCCTCTCTGGGGTCTGTACGGGCCTTTCGGGGGGCTGTGCCGGCCTGCCAGGGGGTCTGTGCAGGCTCCGGTGGTCTGTGCCGGCCTGCCGGTGGTCTGTGCAGGCTCCGGGGGGCTGTGCCGGCCTGCCGGGGGGCTGTGCCGGCCTGCCGGGGGGCTGTGCCGGCCTGCCGGGGGGCTGTGCAGGCTCCGGGGGGCTGTGCCGGCCTGCCGGGGGGCTGTGCAGGCTCCGGGGGTCTGTGCAGGCATCGTCCGATGGGACTACAAGTCCCATCGGGCGATGCCTGCTACCATGACAGTGATTGACACATTAGCCAATGATGGGACAGTAGTAGTCCCATCATCCGGCTAATGTGTTAAATGTAAAAAAAAAAAAAAAAAAAAATTACATGCTACATACATACAACATGCATACTACATACATGCTACATTCATACTACATACTACATACATGCTACATTCATACTACATGCATGCTACATACATACTGCATGCTACATACATACTACATGCATGCTACATGCATCATACATAACACATATATACTACATGCATGCTACATACATACTACATGCTACATACTACATATATACTACATGCATGCTACATACTACATGCTACATACATACTACATATATACTACATGCATGCTACATACATACTGCATGCTACATACATACTACATACATACTACATACATACTACATGCATGCTACATACATACTACATATATACTACATACATACTACATGCATGCTACATACATACTACATGCATGCTACATACATACCACATACATAACACATATATACTACATGCATGCTACATACATACTACATATATACTACATGCATACTACATACATACTACATATATACTACATGCATGCTACATACATACCACATATATACTACATACATACAATACATTCATACAATACATACATAGACATACAGTACATATAACATAGAGTAACATACTTACCAATACTTGTCACATTGTTCCCCGAAGCCATTGTCTTTCCGGAATAAATATTAACATAACAAACCACAAAAATACTCACCCACGATCCGAAGCAGTCCACGAGTGTGTCCCACGACGATCTTGGGTAGAGAACTGCAGCATCAGCTGTTGCTGCCGTTCTCTACTGGCTGCAGGAATCCAATGACGGAAGGTAGGAATCCTTCCGCACTGTATTCCTCCGCCACTTAAAAAAAAAAAAGTCCCTAGTCTCACTTTATGCCATTGCTGTGTGGGAAATTCCCACGCAGCAATGGCATAAAGTGAGACTAGGGACTTTTTTTTTTTTAAGTGGCGGAGGAATACAGTGCGGAAGGATACCTACCTTCCGTCATTGGATTCCTGCAGCCCGTAGAGAACGGCAGCATCATCTGATGCTGCAGTTCTCTACCCAAGATCGTCGTGGGACACACTCGTGGACTGCTTCGGATCGTGGGTGAGTATTTTTGTGGTTTGTTATGTTAATATTTATTCCGGAAAGACAATGGCTTCGGGGAACAATGTGACAAGTATTGGTAAGTATGTTACTCTATGTTATATGTACTGTATGTCTATGTATGTATTGTATGTATGTAGTATATATGTGGTATGTATGTAGTATGTATGTAGCATGCATGTAGTATATATGTAGCATGTATGTAGTATGTATGTGGTATGTATGTAACATGTAGTATGCATGTAGCATGCATGTAGTATGTATGTGGTATGTATGTAGCATGTAGTATGTATGTAGCATGCATGTAGTATGTATGTAGTATGTATGTAGCATGTAGTATGTATGTAGCATGCAGTATGTATGTAGCATGTATGTAGTATGTATGTAGTATATATGTAGTATGTATGTAGCATGCATGTAGTATGTATGTAGCATGTAGTATGTATGTAGCATGTATGTAGTATGTATGTAGTATATATGTAGTATGTATGTAGCATGTAGTATGTATGTAGCATGTAGTATGTATGTAGCATGCATGTAGTATATATGTAGTATGTATGTAGCATGTAGTATGTATGTAGCATGCATGTAGTATGTATGTAGTATTTTTTTTTTTTTTTTTTTTAACATTTAACACATTAGCCGGATGATGGGACTACTACTGTCCCATCATTGGCTAATGTGTCAATCACTGTCATGGTAGCAGGCATCGCCCGATGGGACTTGTAGTCCCATCGGACGATGCTTGCACAGACCCCCGGACATCAGCACAGCCCCCCGGCAGGCCGGCACAGCCCCCCGGCAGGCCGGTACAGACCCCCACAGGGTGCACAGACCACCGGCAGGCCGGCACAGCCCCCCGGCAGGCCGGCAGAGACCCCGGGCAGTCCACACAGCCCCCCGGCAGGCCGGCACAGCCCCCCGGCAGGCCGGCAGAGACCCCCGGAAGGCCCGAAATGACGGCGCATCATGATGCGCACACACCGCGCATCATGATGACGTCAGGCCGTCAATCAACTGAACTTCCGATTCCGATGCCGAATTCCGATATTGAAAAAATATCGGAAGTCGGTATCGGAATTCCGATACAGCAAGTATCGGCCGATACCCGATACTTGCGGTATCGGAATGCTCAACACTAGTCACAAACCATCAAACAAAGAAGAACTGCTCAAATTTTTGAGCCAGAAGCACTGTGAAAGACTGATGGAAAGCATGCCAAGACGCATGAAAGCTGTTTTAAAAATCATGGTTACTCAACAAAATATTGATTTCAGAACTCTTCCTGAGTTAAAACATTAGGATTGTTATTTCTAAATGATTATGAACTTGTTTTCTTTGCATTATTTAAGGTCTGAAAACACTGCTTTTTTAAATTTTTTACCAATTTTCTTCGTCAGAAAAAAAATACAAAATTTTTTGCTTGGAAATTCAGAGACATGTCAGAAGTTTATAGACTAAAAGAACAATTTACGTTTTGCTCAAAAATATACCTATAAAGAGAAAAATCAGACAAACTGAACATTTGAAAGTGGTCTCTCAACTTTTGCCAGAGCTGTATATAAATCTAACTGTTTTGCATGGGTTTACTGTATGTAAACCATGTCTGCTATCCTGTCGGCTTCTGCATTGATTTTACAGAAGCCAACAAATTAATTAAGGGCTATTCTTCTATCTATAACTCTATGCAATATAAAGATATATATATATATATATATATGAGAAACTGGATCTGAGCAGAAAAAGTAAATTAATGTGCATGCAAAATGTAATTGCATATGAACACATGACCTTTACACAGAGAAAACCAAAAACAAAACACAAAACAAATATCCTGGAATAAAAAAGTAAAAAAATATATTGCAAAAATTAAATAAAGGGAACACTAAAATACCACATCCTAGATATCTCTGAAGGAAATATTCCAGTCGCAAATTTGTATTCATTGCATAGTGGAATGTGTTCAGAACAATAAAACATAACAACATAACAATTATCAATATAAATCAAAATGAATATACCATGGAGGTCTGGATTTGGAATGATACTCAAAATCAAAGTGGAAAAGCAAATTACAGGCTGATCCAACTTCAGTGGAAATGCCTCATGACAAGGAAAAGATGCTCAGTATTGTGTGTGGCCTCCATGTGCCTGTATGACCTCCCTACTGTACAACGCCTGTGCATACTCCTGATGAGGCGGTGGATGGTCTAATGAGCGATCTCCTCTCAGACCTGGACTAAAGCATCCTCCATCTCCTGGATAGTCTGTGATGCAATGTGACGTTGGTGGATGGAGCAAGACATGATGTTCCAGATGTGCTCAATTGGATTCAGGTCCGGGTAACGGGCGGGCCAGTCCATAGCTTCAATGCCTTCATCTTGCAAGAACTGCTGACACACTCCAGCCACATGAGGTCTGGCATTGTCCTGCATTAGGAGGAGCCCAGGGCCAACCGCACCAGCATATGGTCTCACAAGGGGTCTGAGGATCTCATCTCGGTACTAAATGGCAGTCAGGCTGCCTCTGGCGAGCACATGGAGAGCTGTGCGGCCTTCCAAAGAAATGCCACCCCACACCATTACTGACCCACTGCCAAACCAGTCATGCTGAAGGATGTTGCAGGCAGCAGATCGCTCTCCATGGCATCTCCAGACTCTGTCACGTCTGTCACATGTGCTCAGTGTGAACCTGCTTTCATCTGTGAAGAGCGCAGGGTGCCAGTGGCGAATTTGCCAATCCTCGTGTTCTGTGGCAAATGCCAAGCCTCCTGCATGGTGTTGGGCTGTGAGCACAACCCCCATCTGCGGACATCGGTCCCTCAGACCATCCTCATGGAGTCGGTTTCTAACCGTTTGTGCAGACACATGCACATTTGTGGCCTGCTGGAGATCATTTTGCAGGGCTCTGGCAGTGCTCCTCCTGTTCCTCCTTGCACAAAATTGGAGGTAGTGGCCCTGCTGCTGGGTTGTTGCAATCCTACAGCCCTCTCCACCTCTCCTGGTTTACTGGCCTGTCTCCTGGTAGCGCCTCCAGCCTCTGGACACTACACTGACAGACATAGCAATGCTTCTTGCCACAACTCGCCTTGACGTGCCATCCTGGATGCACTACCTGAGCCACTTATGTGGGTTGTAGAGTCCTTCTCATGCTACCACGAGTGTGAAAGCACAACCAACATTCAAAAGTGACCAAAACATCAGCCAGAAAGCATTGGTACTGAGATGTGGTCTGTGGTCCCCACCTGCAGAACTACTCCTTTATTGAGGGTGTCTTGATAACTGCCAATAGTTTCCATCTGTTGTCTATTCCATTTGCACAACAGCATGTGAACTTGATTGTCAATCAGTGTTGCTACCTAAGTGGACAGTTTGATTTCACAGAAGTTTGATTTACTTGGAGTTATATTCTGTTGTTTAAGTGTTCCCTTTATTTTTTGAGCAGTGTATATACTGTATATAGTCACTGACATACATACATAAACACATATATACATATACAGTATATACGAGTACACACCTATTCTATCTATTCTATTATAACCTATTCTATTCTATACTGTACCCGGCAAATCGTTTGCTGGCTTTTAATCTAATTATCTATCTATCTATCTATCTATCTATCTATCTATCTATCTATCTATGAAAAACATATATCTATCTATATAAAACATATATATGCTTTGAAGAATATTTCATTTTAAAACGATGTGTAAATGACTTAGAACATTTCTCTATGTAAAAGCTCATGTTAAAATCGCATTGCAGTCTGATAGCAATCGCACTGCATTCGGATGTAAATCGGATGCTATGTGCGAAAAATCAGATTGTACTCACATGACACTCGCATGACAATTGCATTACACTCGTCTGACTTTCCTGCATCAAAATCGGACCGATTTTTAAATTGATAGTGTGTCTCTGCCCTTACTGTGAAGCAGGTTGGCGACTGTATAGCTGGAGTAATTATCAATAAGGCCATGTGCACACATTGAGTATTTGGTGAGTATTTTACCCCAGTATTTGTAAGCTAAAACCAGGAGTGGAACAGTCAGAGGAAAAGCATAATCGAAGCATTTGCACCACTTCTGCATATTTCACCCACTCCTGGTTTTGGCTTACAAATAATGGGGTAAAAAACTCACGAAATACTGGATGTGTGCATGTGGCCTAAATGTGAGAAAATATCTCTTCTTACTAGAAGTTTGAACACTCATTGGACCACATGCATCTGTATGTATCAGATCCAGAGGCTGTGCAGATCTAGTGGTGCTTATTTTAAGAAAGGATTTTCTGGGCATTTTCCCTTTAAGACAGTTAGAGCACTTAGGCTAAGTGCACACGTACCGGAACTCTCGCGGAAATTACCGCGAGAATTCCGGAATTCCAGTCCGCGGGAAAATCGCATTTTAAATTCCCGCGATTTTCCCGCGGAAAAACTAGCATTTTGCAAGCGTAATTAGCTTGCAAAATGCTAGCGTTCTCCAAGCGATCTGTAGCATCGCTTGGAGAACTGATTGACAGGTTGGTCACACTCGTCAAACATAGTGTTTGACAAGTGTGACCAACGTTTTACTACTGAGGCCACCTATGCGGCATCAATAGTAAAAGATAGAATGTTAAAAAAAAAAAAAAATGGTGTTATTCTTACCCTCCGACGTCCCGCGCATCCGTTCCCAGTAATCCTTTGCGAAAATGCCCGTGATGACGTCAGTTCTCGCGGGATCGCGACGTCTCGCGGTCATTCGCGATGACGTCGCGCGAATGACCGCGAGATTTTGCGATCCCGCGAGAACGGACGCCATCGCGGGCATTTTCGCAAAGGACTACTGGGAACGAGAGCGTGAAGAGAAGCAGGAATGCTGCGCGGGACGCCGGAAGGTAAGAATAACAATATTTTTTATTTTTAAATTCTATTTTTTACAGGGATATGGTACCCAAAGCCCGGAGGACAGTCTCCTCTCCTCCGGACCGTGGGTACCATCCGCAATTGTTCTGCTTACTTTCCGCATGGTGTGCAGAGCCACTTGCGGGAAGTAAGCGGAACAATGCATTCCTATGGGTGCGGGATCGCCGCGATTCCGCAAATTAATGAGCATGCTGCGGTTTTTACTGCGAAGCTATTCCGCCGCGGTAAAAACCGCAGCATTAGTACAGCATTGCGGAATCCCATAGGAATGCATGGGATGCTTATTTTTCACGTTTTCGCGGCAAAATCGCGCGGTTAAAACCGCCGCGGAAACGCGAAAAAAAGCCACGTGTGAACTCAGCCTTAATCATTTGACTACATTGGTTGATTTCAATACCATTTGCAAGATGAGCTAGCTTCCTTAGGCTATGTGCACACGTTGCATATTTTTGTGCAGAGTTTTCTGCACAAAATATGCATCTTCTGCCAGAAACCGCAGGGTGCTAGTATTGCGGTTTTTATGCGGTTTGTATGCGGTTTTTATGCGGTTTTTTGAATGCGGTTTTCCTGCAGTTTTCATTCACTTTTCCATGCAGTTTCTCTGCTGATTTCATGCATTTTTTGTGCAGTTTTGCTTGCGTTTTTCTGCCTGATTTGTCTGCCTTTTTTGTAAGCAAGAAATAAAGAGAAGAAACTTCAAAAAAGAAAAAAAATGTGATGTCATTTCCTAGTCCAACCTCTTCTCATCAATCTCCATTTTGGAATCTGCACACTTTCGTCATCATGAGTGGTAAACGTGAAAATGAGCGTAGTGAGCAACGAAGTACACAGCATGGTGAAGAACATGGTGAAACTAATGTATGGCTACGCAGGTCACAACGCCTCCAGTCTTTGGGAGTATTGCTCGATTATCTGAATCAGCAAAGACTCCAGGTAAGCAACACTTTGTGTAAAAATATTGTTTTTGAGCCCTCATCATACACAGTGAGATGGCTAGCGAGATCGCTGAAACATCACAGCTGTTGTGACGCAACAGCGACCTCGCCAGCAATCTTGCTACATGTGACGGATATGGGCGACCGCCCCCCTGCTGGATATCGCTGATCGTGCTTGAATGTCCTGTCCATTTTTTGATCGCTAGTGTCCCGCTGGCCGCATGCATCGCTATGTTTGCTGCCAATGAGCGACTGCGATGGTGACGCAGAATTCAGGGCTGTAGGCGGGAGTCGTCATAATAGCTGCTGAGTGACAAGGTCCCAATGACCGCTGAGGTTGTTACGGCTCGACGTATTGTTGCTGTGTAATTGAATAGATCTGCCTGTTTGACAGCTTACTAGTGACCATGTAGCGACGTACCAGCCATCTTTACCAGGTCACATCGTTCTCGTGAGCGCTGGAGCGTCGCTGAGTGTAACGGGACCTTAACCCATATTTTTATATCTTACTTGCAGGCCAGAAAGAGACCAAGAAGAATGTGGGTACACCCCATTGTGGCAGAACGTACAAGAAAGGGACACTTTCGTGTGCTATACCAAGATTTGAGAAGGTAAGTTAACCATATGTGAAGAGATTTTGTTATGTAAAAAGTTTGTCAGTAGAAGAAATCTGTATCTGATGCAACTTACTATTTTTTTTTACAGATATCCCGAGAAATTTATGTCCTTTTGCCGTCTCACCATCTCAGCATTTGACCGGCTTCTGAGCATAATGGGAGAAGAGCTTACGTATATGGACACAGTGATGAGGAAGTCCATCTCTGCTGAGGAAAGGCTGCTCCTCACCTTGCGGTAAGTATATTGTTTCATTTTTGGGTTTTTTGTGTCATAAGGCCTTTTCACTGTCAGTGTCTCTGGTACATGTGGTCACACTTTTCACATGTCCTGGAGACACTGCCACACGTACACCCAATTCAATGATTGGGTCTATCCACATGTCAGCGTGGTGTCATGGAACGTGTGTACGTGTGCCTTGTTTTTGTGTTTTGTTTTTTTTTAATGGTAGCAGGGTCCACAAAACACACATGGATGTACTCTTTCAACCAAAATTATTATTGGTATTGTTGGACTTGGGAGTTATATCTTATAGTGGCAATCATTGCTAATAATCTTTTTTTTTTTTCATTTTCAGATTTTTGGCCACAGGAGAGAGCTATACATCCCTACACCTCCAATTTAGAGTTGGTAAATCCACCATCTCTCAAATTGTGAGGTGCACATGTAACGTGATCTGGCAGAAGTTGCAGCCCATGGTGATGCCTTCCCCAACCGAGGAGACTTGGCTGCTTTCAGTCTGTGGCCAATTTCCCAAACTGCATAGGTGCAGTTGATGGTAAACATGTAAGAGTGCAGAAGCCACCACTATCAGGATCACGCTTCATTAATTATAAGAAGTATTTTTCTGTGGTCCTGATGGCGGTGGCTGATGCACATTACAAATTTGTTGCCATCGACGTTGGTGCCTATGGTAGTACTGGGGATTCTCGGGTGTTGCGA
Source organism: Dendrobates tinctorius (assembly GCF_039654945.1). Taxonomy (NCBI): domain Eukaryota; kingdom Metazoa; phylum Chordata; class Amphibia; order Anura; family Dendrobatidae; genus Dendrobates; species Dendrobates tinctorius. The sequence goes on along the minus strand of NW_027361703.1, from coordinate 28,482,171 downwards.
ATGTCACAGATTGGTCAGCAAATTCTTCGAGATGGCGGAACGCTCCCAGCCCCAAGACCTTTGCCGGGTTCCACACATCGAGTGCCCTTTGTGATGGTATTGGATGAGGCGTTTCCCTTAATGATCACCCTGCTGCGCCCATACCCACGGAGGGAACTGAATGCCCGGCGGAGGATTTTTAATTATCGGCTGAGTCGTGCATGCAGATATGTGGAATGCACCTTCGGGATCATGTGTAGTCAGTGGAGGATTTTTCATACACCTATCCAGTTGGATACTGACACCGTTGATCCTGTGATTAAGGCATGCTGTGTACTCCACAACTATGCTCGTGAGTACAGCACTGACATAGATGTGGAGTACCAGCAGCCAGTAATTAATCCAGTGACCAACGTCTGTCAGGGAAGGCCATCCAACAATGATGTGAGTGTGAGAGAAGCCTTCACTGAATACTTTATGAGTCCTGAAGGCTCCGTGCACTGGCAATACTCCTGTGTCGGTGAAGAGCAGCCGGACCAGCAAAGGAGGGAAGAAAACTGATCTGAAGACAAAGACAATTTCGACAAATTATATGTTCTTTAGCCAAAAAAGAATGGTATATACCCCTTATGTTATTGTTCCAAAAATACTAGTAAAAAAATTTGAAAATATAACTTTATTAGAAAACCAATAAAGACTTTATGACCAACATAGCCCTTTTTTTTTTTTTTTTAAATATATAATGTTTCAACAAAAAATAATTGGTGCAACAAACTCGACTGTTATTAGCATCTTCATATTTAGTTTGTTAGCATACAGAAAATGAAATTAAAAAATTTAAACTGTGCAGGCCGTAAGTACGCCGACCGCCATATCAAAATAACACAGTGATGGTACCAGGACACCCACCTCCATCAGACTGCAGCTTGCCTGCTGCCTGCCACCCGGCCCCCCCCACCGCTGGACCTGCCGCCGCTGACCCCCCTCACCGCCACCTGTACTCACATACACACACACGTACACACACTTCCCTCCCGATGCGATAGCATCGGGCACACCTCTAGTTTATATAAATACATATATATATATATATACACTCACTGGCCACTTTATTAGGTACACCTGTCCAACTGTGTGTTAAGACTTAATTTCTAATCAGCCAATCACATGGCGGCAACTCAGTGCATTTAGGCATGTAGACATGGTCAAGACAATCTCCTGCAGTTCAAACCGAGCATCAGTATGGGGAAGAAAGGTGATTTGAGTGCCTTTGAACGTGGCATGATTGTTGGTGCCAGAAGGGCTGGTCTGAGAATTTCAGAAACTGCTGATCTACTGGGATTTTCACGCACAACCATCTCTAGGGTTTACAGAGAATGGTCCGAAAAAGAAAAAAAATCCAGTGAGCGGCAGTTCTGTGGCCGGAAATGCCATGTTGATGCCAGAGGTCAGAGGAGAATGGGCAGACTGGTTCGAGCTGATAGAAAGGCAACAGTGACTCAAATTGCCACCCGTTACAACCAAGGTAGGCAGAAGAGCATCTCTGAACGCACAGTGCGTCGAACTTTGAGGCAGATGGGCTACAGCAGCAGAAGACCACACTGGGTACCACTCCTCTCAGCTAAGAACAGGAAACTGAGGCTAAAATTTGCACAAGCTCATCGAAATTGGACAGTAGAAGATTGGAAAAACGTTGCCTGGTCTGATGAGTCTCGATTTCTGCTGCGACATTCGGATGGTAGGGTCAGAATTTGGCGTAAACAACATGAAAGCATGGATCCATCCTGCCTTGTATCAACGGTTCAGGCTGGTGGTGGTGGTGTCATGGTGTGGGGAATTTTTTCTGGGCACTCTTTGGGCCCCTTGGTACCAATTGAGCATCGTTGCAACGCCACAGCCTACCTGAGTATTGTTGCTGACCATGTCCATCCCTTTATGACCACAATGTACCCAACATCTGATGGCTACTTTCAGCAGGATAATGCGCCATGTCATAAAGCTCGAATCATCTCAGATTGGTTTCTTGAACATGACAATAAGTTTACTGTACTCAAATGGCCTCCTCAGTCACCAGATCTCAATCCAATAGAGCATCTTTGGGATGTGGTGGAACGGGAGATTCGCATCAGGGATGTGCAGCCGACAAATCTGCGCCAACTGTGTGATGCTATCATGTCAATATGGTCCAAAATCTCTGAGGAATGCTTCCAGCACCTTGTTGAATCTCTACCACGAAGAATTGAGGCAGTTCTGAAGGCAAAAGGGGGTCCAACCCCTTACTAGCATGGTGTACCTAATAAAGTGGCCAGTGAGTGTATATATAGAGAGAGAGAGAGAGAGACACACACATCTCTATATGTTATGTATACACAGCTCAGAAAAATAAAGGGAACACAAATAACTAGTGTTGAGCGATACCATTTGATACCCAAAAATATCGTATCGGATGGTATCGCCCGATACGAAAAAAATATCGGGTATCGCCAATGGGACTTCCGGTATCGGAATTAAAAAAAGGCCTTTATTTCCTTGTTGGCTAATTCTACATAATTGAAAACAAATAAGAGTCATGTAGAATGTATTGTGGGAGGTGGAGGAGACATTAAAAGCATAGTGGTTTATTCAAATCACATGGCATAGCATTAATTCCAATTTTTTTTTTCAAGACGTTCGGAGTTAAAAAGATATTGACTATGTTAACTTTTTTATATTTAGTCAGATATGTATGTTTCGCAACTTCCATGCTCTTCACCTTCTTTTGTACTTCTCCCACACTTTCTCCTTCATGATCCGCAGCAGTAGCATTTTTTTCATCAACTTTTTCTTCACCTTATTCATCTTCTTCTTCTTCACCTTCTTCCCATTAATTTTTTTTTTCCATTCTTCATATTCTTCTTATTCAGCTATTATTAATTTTCATATGCTATTTCTTCATCTTCTTCCTATTCTTCTTTTTCTTCATTTTCTTATGGTGACAGGCATTCCTGTAGTACTTCTCTATAAAAGTTATAAGATTACACCTTACGTTCTGCCTGTCACAAAAGATTTACAACAGGATTTGTCCGCGTTCAGTTTGGCCTGCAGCAGCAGGCATTTTCCAGGGGCACCACGAGGAGGAACGGACTCACCCCCATTTACTGCTTAGTCTTCTTCTGCTTATAATTTTGATTTCTTCTATGCTGATTTTTTGTCTTATGCTTAATGTTCTTCTGCTTTCTGTTCTTCTGCTTTTGCTTCTTCTGCTTCTTGTTCTTCTGTCTTTTGTTCTGTATCTTGGTGGTTGTCTTCATGTTCTTTGTCCTCTTGGTCTTATTATTTAGGGTCATATTTCTGGTCTTCTTTAGTGTGGTCTTCAGGGTCGTCATCATCAGGGTCATCGTCATGGAGATCAATAAGGATTACCAAAGACAATTTCAAAAAGCTTGATCTTGGAAATGTAGCAGAAAGTACAAGAAGGCTGAGAAACTGGTGAGAACCAGCAGACAGTGCTGGCACCCGGATGGGTAGCAGAAGGAACAAGAGCCAATGGCACTACCGAGGACCAACTGACGGTGCTGGACCACGGTTACTAAGCAGAAGGTACCTGTGCTAAAAAGCACTACCAAGGACCAGCTGACGGTGCTGGACCTCGGATACCGAGATGGAGGCACCTAGGCCAAAGGCTCTGGCGAGAACCAGCAGACAGTGCTGGAACCCGGGTGGGTAGCAGAAGGTACCCATTGAAAGCAAAGTAGCCAGGCCGCAAGCCGGCCGCAGTTACCGAAACCCACAGTCCTACAGGGGGTCCATGTCCCATTGGCACTACGGATCCAGCCTTCAGTGCCAGTTCCCGCAGCCCACATAGGAGTCACCTAAACTGCAGGCACCGTAGAGTCGGCTAACCCGGCCGCAAGACGACAGGACAACGGATTGGTGGCATAGTGACCTTGACACTACCCGGAAACAGCAGGCGTGCTGGAACCAGGCTGGGCAACAGGGAGTCCCCGTGCCAAAGACACTGCCGAGCACCAACTAGCATTGTTGGAGCCCAGGGAGAACCAGGGTGCAGGCCGAGGCCTACTTGGTGGCAGTTTTACAGTGTTTGTAGGCTACAACAGACTGTCAACGTGCTCCAATTAGGCATCTGTCTCCACTCTGTTTCCAGGATTTCACGTGACTACCAACACCGCCAGTTTATGCGTACAGTAGCCGTCTGCCCAATCCACACGTGTTCCTGTGTTACTGGTGTTCTGTAATGTCAGCAGATCCCCTGATGTTTGCCTGCCAATGTCTCCTGCTCTGTCCACATTCCCACCGCTTGCAGTGGGAAGGTGGACAGCGCAGGAGACAGTGGCGGACACACATTGGGGGATCTGCTGACGTAACAGAACCCCAGTAACACAGGAACACGAGTGGAATGCGTGGACGGCAACTGTGAGCAGGACCTGGCTGTGTTGGAGGTCAGGGGAAATACTAGAGACAGAGTGGAGACAGAGGCCAAATCAGAGAATGTTTAAATCTGAAGTAGCTAAAATTTGGAGGCAGCAGCAGTTTGCCCGCCACACAGCCGGGGATCAGCTGACGTTACCGAACCCCACTTTCACATGAACGAGTGTGTTTTTCTGTGTGGACAGCACTTCCAAGCACCAACTGGCGGTGTCGGAGCCCAGGGAAAATCAGGTAGTAGGCCAAGGCCTACTTGGAGCCAGGTGTAAATCTGAGGTTGTTTGACTGTGGAGGGAGCAGGACACTTTGCCATACACACAGCAGGGGATCAGCTGACGTTACCGAACCCCACTTACACTTGAGCGAGTGTTTTGTCTGTGCGGACAGCACTTCTGAGCACCAACTGGCGGTGTCGGAGCCCAGGGAAAATCAGGTAGTAGGCCGAGGCCTACTTGGTGGCAGTTTGCGATTGTTTCTAAACTACTACTAACTGTCAACGTACTCCAATTAGGCCTCTGTCTTCACTCTGTTTTGAGTATTTCCCTGGCTTCCAACCACGCCAGTTGCTGCTCTGAAATGCCGTCTGCACAACCCACACTTGTTCCTGTGTTACTGGGGTTCTGTAACAGCAGCTTCTCCCTAGAGGTGAGTCAGGCAATGTCTCCTGCTCTGGCCACATTTCCACTACAAGTAGTGGGAATGTAGACAAAGCAGGAGACATTGCCGTGCTCAACTCTGGAGATGAGCAGATGTTACAGGACCCAGGTACCACAGGATCAAGTGTGGATTGTGCAGACGGCACTTGAGAGCAGAAACAGGCGGTGTTGTAGGCCGGAGGAAATACTCAAAGCAGAGTGGAGACAGAGGGCAAATCAGAGAACATATTAAATCAGAGGTAGTCAGAAGTTGTAGGCAGCAGGAGAGTTTGCCGTACACACAGCAGGGGATCAGCTGACGTTACCGAACCCCACTTACACATGAGCGAGTGTTTTGTCTGTGCGGACAGCACTTCCGAGCACCAACTGGCGTTGTCGGAGCCCAGGGAAAATGAGGTAGTAGGCCGAGGCCTACTTGGAGCCAGGTGTAAATCTGAGGTTGTTTGACTGTGGAGGGAGCAGGACACTTTGCCATACACACAGCAGGGGATCAGCTGACGTTACCGAACCCCTCTTACACATGAGCGAGTGTTTTGTCTGTGCGGACAGCACTTCTGAGCACCAACTGGCGGTGTCGGAGCCCAGGGAAAATCAGGTAGTAGGCCGAGGCCTACTTGGTGGCAGTTTGCGATTGTTTCTAGACTACTACTAACTGTCAACGTACTCCAATTAGGCCTCTGTCTTCACTCTGTTTCGAGTATTTCCGCTGGCTTCCAACCACGCCAGTTGCTGCTCTGAAATGCCGTCTGCACAACCCACACTTGTTCCTGTGTTACTGGGGTTATGTAACAGCAGCTTCTCCCTAGAGGTGAGTCAGGCAATGTCTCCTGCTCTGTCCACATTTCCACTACAAGTAGTGGGAATGTAGACAAAGCAGGAGACATTGCCGTGCTCAACTCTGGAGATGAGCAGATGTTACAGGACCCAGGTACCACAGGAACAAGTGTGGATTGTGCAGACGGCACTTGAGAGCAGAAACAGGCGGTGTTGTAGGCCGGAGGAAATACTCAAAACAGAGTGGAGACAGAGGGCAAATCAGAGAACATATTAAATCAGAGGTAGTCAGAAGTTGTAGGCAGCAGGAGAGTTTGCCGTACACACAGCAGGGGATCAGCTGACGGTACCGAACCCCACTTACACATGAGCGAGTGTTTTGTCTGTGCGGACAGCACTTCTGAGCAACAACGGGCGTTGCTGTAGCCCAGGAAATAAAGTTCAGGTCATAGAAACATGAACACAACAGGAGACCTGGATCCTGTTGCCAGCCAATTATTTATTCTGGAAGAGGACTGGCAAATTCAGGTGAGATCCAGGCCTTGTTCATTTTCACAAAAGTAAGCCGGTCAACATTATCGGCGGATAGTCGCGTGCGACGGTCTGTTACCACACCACCTGCAGCACTAAAGACACGTTCCGATAGTACACTGGCAGCAGGGCAAGCCAGCACCTCCAATGCATACTGGCTAAGCTCTGGCCATGTATCCAGCTTAGAGACCCAATACTTGAACGGGGAAGAGCCGTCTGGGAGAACACTAACAGGGCACGACAAGTAGTCTGTCACCATCTGACGGAAACGTTGCCTCCTGCTGACTGGAGCCGTCTGTGATGGTGTAGCCGTTTGTGGCGGTCCCACAAAACTTTTCCACATTTGGGCCATACTGGCCTTGCCTTGTCCTGCGGCACTGCCTCTGCTACCTCTTTGTGCAGAGCTTCCTCCACTGCCTCTACCCACATGGCTGCTTTGAAAAGCACTACCAGCAACACTTGTGGGGGGAATGGAGAACATGATGGCCTGCACAAGTGTTTCTTGGTACTCCCGCATTTTTCGCTCCCAGTTCAACTGTGGTATGAGGCTTTGTAAGTTGTCCCGGTAGCGAGGATCTAGGAGGGTGTACACCCAATAATCAGCCGTGTGGAGAATGTTGGCGATGCGGCGGTCATTTAACAAGCACTGCAGCATGAAATCAACCATGTGCTACAGACTGCCAACTGGACCGGAAACGCTGTCTCCAGCTTGAGGCAGCATCTCTGCCTGCTCAGCATCACCCCACCCTCGCTGTACACACTGACTACTAGAGCCTTGTGTACCTCCCTCCTCTGGAGAGATGTGTTCCTCCTCCTCCATTGACTCCTCGTCATCCTCCTCACTAAGTGTCCCCTGCCTGGGCCTTTGTGTGGAAGCACGTTGCGCAGACTTGCCAGAAGCAGATGGCATTTCTGACTGCTCATCCTCGACCTCTTCAAAAACCTCCTCACTTAGTGCTTGTAAGGTTTTTTGAAGCAGACAGATGAGGGGGACAGTCATGCTGATTAGTGCATCATCTGCACTGGCCATCCGCGTGGAGTCATCGAAGGCACGCAAAACTTGGCAGATGTCCCTCATAGTGGCCCACTCAGTGGTGGTGAAGTGTGTCCGGCGCACAGTGCGACTTGTTTGCGCCTGATACAGCTGGTACTCCATTACTGCTGCCTGCTGCTCACACAACCGCTCCAACATATGTAACGTTGAATTCCACCTGGTGGGGAGGTCACATATGATGCGATGTTCTGGCAGGCGGAATCGGCGTTGCAGAGATGCAATGCGCGATCTTGCCATGCTGGAACGCCGCAAGTGAGCACACTCTAGGCAAACCTTGTGCAGCAGTGCATCAAGATCCGGATAGTCCCTCAGAAAGCTCTGCACGACCAAATTGAGCACGTGTGCCAGACATGGTATGTGAGTGAGGTTGCCTAGGCCCAGAGCTGCCACTAGATTTCGGCCATTGTCACTCACTACCAAACCTGGCTGGAGATTCGCTGGCACAAACCACACATCGCTCTCCTGCTTGATGGCATTCCAGAGCTCCTGTGCTGTGTGGCTCCGATTCCCCAAAGAAATTAATTTAAGAACGGCCTGTTGACGTTTGGCCACACCTGTGCTCATATCTGGCCTAACAGGCTCACGCAGTGCTGATTCCGAGAAACAAGAGTAGGAGGAGGACTCAATATGTACAGACTGCATTCCTGCAATCCTTGGAGTTGGCAGAATACGTACAGAGCCACTCTCCAGATCTGTACCCGGCTCCACAACATTGACACAATGGGCAGTGAGGGAAAGATATCGTCCCTGTCCATGGCTACTGGTCCACGCATCGGTGGTCAGGTGGACCTTGCTACTGACGGCATTTAGTAGCGCATTTTTAATTTTTCCCTCCACATGCTTTTGCAGGGCAGGGACAGCTTGCCTGCTGAAATAAAAGCGGCTGGGCACATTGTATTGTGGAACTGCCAATGACATAAAGTTCCGGAATGTGTCAGTCTCCACCAGCCTGAATGACAGCATCTCAAGGGCCAGTAGTTTGGCAATGCCGGCATTCAGAGCCAGTGCTCGGGGATGGTTTGCCGAGTATGGCCGCTTTTTCTCCCATGCCTGTGCTACCGATTGCTGGTGAGTGGCCTGGGAGGGTGCTGATGACTGCGAACGTGGTTCAGTGGGTGGAATTTCACTGGGTCTCTGGACAACAGTGGCAGTGGTTCTTCCATGGCGTTCCAGTGAGGAAGCTGAACCAGCTGTGTTTGAGCTGGAGGAAGAGGCCCCAACACGAGCTGAAGAGGTGGTAGGTGCTGCTGAAGGTTGGCCTACATCTTCAGTGTGTCTGTGTAACTCCACCTCGTGCTTGGTACGCACATGTTTCCACATATTTGTGGTATTGAGGTTGGTCACATTTTTGCCTCGTTTCACTTTCTGATGACACAGCTTGCATTTGACAAAGCAAATGTCATCGGCAACTGTGTCAAAAAAAGACCACGCACTGCAAGTCCTGGGAGCGCCCGTTTTGTGTTTTGGAAGAGGATTGCTCCTCACGGGTGCCAAAGTGGAGGCTACAGGCAACCAAGTCTGCCCCCGCCCTCTCCCTCCTCTTTTGGCCGTTCGGGGAATCTCTTCCTCAGAGCTGCTCCCACCACCTTCCTGTGGCTGACGCCATGATGGGTCAAGGACCTCATCATCTCCACTCCCCTCTTCAAGCACCGGCTGGTCCTGGGTTGTCTCGCCAGCACCGTACGCACCAGAAATTGGCAACTGAGTCTCATCATCATCTGATGCATACTGAGGTGTGCTGACCATAGGCACTGGCCCACCCGCCTCTTCAGATTCAGAGGGACAAAGCAGTTGCGCATCACTGCATACTCCCTCTTCTTCACGCTCTAGAATGCTGCTTGGCTGGCCACCTCTTTCCAAGCCAACAGATTCTGAGAACAGAAGTAAAGATTGAGATGGCTCCTGTCCAGGGCTCTCAGACTGCCTGGGCAATTTGGCAGGTGGTGAAGAGACAGATGGTTGCTCTTCAGTGCTCTGGCCAAGGGAGGATACGGAAGTCATTGAAGTGGATGCGTTAGCTGCCATCCATCCGACAACGGCTTCAATATGTTCGTCACGCAGCAGTGGGGTACGGCGAGGTCCTACAAAGCTGCGCATGAAGGACTGTTGCCTGGTAAAAGTGGGGGATGCCGGGTCACTGGTGGCCGCAGCAGATACTGAATCCCCACGTCCTCTCCCTGCTGAATCCCCCCGTCCTCTCCCTGCTGAAACTCCACGGCCACGACCACGTGCCTTACTCCCTGCCTTCTTCATCTTGGTAGACTGATAAAGATAGGCAGAAAAGTAAAAAAGGGGTGGCTTAGTGTTCTTATTCCTGAACACCTGCTAACCAGTATAAGAAACACTAATTTGGCTAAGAGTGTGTGTACTACACTTTAATATGATCTAATGTGGCCTAGACAACTGTAAAGTGGAGTGTTTGGTGAACTTTATTTCCTTTTTTTTTTTTGGGTGGGGGGAAAGGAAAGGATGTGACCAAAGTTTGAAAGCTATAGTATCACAAACTTTTTGGAGCGATTACAATGCAGGAAGCAAAAAATAGGGTGACACTAGCCTGGCTGGCCCTGAAGGGCACAAGCCAGCAAAAAGGCTCCTCTATCTAATCCTATATAGTGTTTGCAACCAACCAATGACAATGGATGCGGTTGGAAGCACACTAATATAGGAGCAAAAATCTGGCTAAATTTGCTGCAAAAAAAGGACTATGTATGAGGCAGTGACGCACGCTGAGCGGACTACAGCTAGCGGTGGCTGTAGAACACACTGCAACGTGAGCTGCACTCACACACAGAGAGACCTATCAGACAGCCAAAAACAGTGCAGAGAAATGGGCTATAGCACTGAAAGGCTGCTGAAAGGCTCCGCTGTCCACTCCTTTAGTGTTTGCAACCAACGTATATGGATACGTATGGAAGCACACTATACAGGAGAAAAAAAAAGCAGCAATAAAAGAAAAATGTGTATGAGGCAGAGACACACGCTGGCCGGCCTACAAGCAGACGTGCCTGCAGGACACACTACACAGCGTGGGTCTGCACTCACACAGCCCTTGCAGACAGCTGTGAAAACAGCGCTGCTAGGGAAAAGCAAGCTACAGTGGTGGTTTATGTAGCCTGGATAAAGCACAATATTGTTTTTAGAATCGCTATTTCTAACTGTCCCTCACAGTCTTCAACAGCAGCCTGTCCCTAACTGAATTCACAGCAGAGTGACCAGAAATGGCGGCTGCAGCGCTTTTTATAGTGCATCATGACATCATTTCAGCAGCCAATCACAGCCATGCCAGTAGTTAACATGCCTACATGCCTAACAGGATATGCCCACACTTCTGAGGATCCCCATTGGCTGAATCAAATCGAGCGGGCTCCTAGCATTATGGGAACTTCCGATTCCGGTATTCGATATGAAAAAAGTATCGGAACTAAGTATCGGAATTCCGATACAGCTAATATCGGCCGATACCCGATACTTGCGGTATCGGAATGCTCAACACTACAAATAACACATCCTATATGTAAATTAATGAAATATTCTAATTGAATATTTTGTTTGGTACAAGGTTGATTGTGCTGTCAACGTAATCACAGAAAAATCATCAATGGATATCCAATTTTTTAAACAATGGAGGCCTGGGTTTGGAGACACATAACAAATTAAACTTGAAAAATGTAAAAATGAGGCTTAGTATTGTGCGTGGCCTCCACGTGCCTGTATGACCTCCCGACAATTCCTGCCCATTGTCCTGATTATGTTGCGGATGTTGTCCTTAGGGATCTCCTCCCAGACATGGACTACAGCATCCGTCAACTCCTGGACAGTCTGAGTTGCGACGTGACATTGCTGGATGGAGCAAGACATGATGTCCCAGATGTTGTCAATCGGATTATGGGGAATGGATGGTCCAGTCCATGGCTTTAATGCCTTCATCTAGCTGGAACTGCTGACACACTGCAGCCACATGATGAGGTCTGGCATTGAGGAACCTAGGGCCAACCGCACCAGCATATGGTCTCACAAGGAGTCTGAGGATCTCATCTCGGTACCTACTGGCAGTCAGGCTACCTCTGGCAAGCACCTGGAGGGCTGTGTGGCCCTACCAAGAAAATCCACCCCACACCATTACTGACCCACTGCCAAACATGTCATGCTTAATGATGCTGCAGGCAGCAGATTGCTCTGTATGTTGTCTCCTCACTCTGTCATGTCTTTCACATGTCCTGAGTGTGAGCCTGCTGCCTGCACCATCCTTCAGCATGACCGTTTTAGCAGTGGGTCAGTAATAATGGTGTGGGGTGGTAATCATTTTGAGGGCCAGGCGTTGTAGTGAAGTCAGACAGGCACATAGAGGCCACACACAATACTAAGCCTCATTTCCAAAAGATTCCACTTTCATTTGGGGTGTCTTTCCAAATATAGGCCTCCATTGGTTTAAAATTTTGATTTCAATGGATGCTCTTTCTTCAGACAGCTGCGGGCTGATATTCATTGCCTGTGAAGATTAACCCCTTCCCAGGATAGCAAAAATCAGGCCCCAGTCACTGGATTTCCCTGTCTGGACTAGATAAAAATGGCGTGCGCTCCCGCCATTTTGTTCAAGTCCAGACAGGGAAATCCAGCAACTGTGTGCTCATTTTTGGTATCCTGGGAAAGGGGTTAATCTATCCAGGCTAAGAATATCAGCCCACAGCTGTCAGCAGAGTCTTTGATGGCTATTATAATATGGGGACCCCCCCAAAAAAAGACGTGGGGTCTCCCTATATTTTTGTAGCCATCAAAGGCTCTGCTGACAGCTGCGGGTTGATATTCATAGCCTGGGAAGAGTAACCTCTTCCTAGGCTACAAAAAATCAGCACGCAGTTGCTGGATTTCCCTGTCTGGACTTGAAAAAAAATGGCGTGGGCTCCCACCCAATTTTCAATTCCAGAGAGGAAAAGCCAGCAACTGCGTGCTGATTTTTTGTAGCCTAGGAAGAGGTTAATCTTCCCAGGCTATGAATATCAACCCGCAGCTGTCAGCAGAGCCTTTGATGGCTATTACAATAGAGGACTCCCCCCTCAAAAAATGACGTGAGGTCCCCCTCTATTTTTTTTTAGCCAGAAAGGCTATGCCGACAGCTGCTGGCTGATATTCATAGCCGTGGAAGGCCATGGATATTGCCCCCCCCCCCCCCCCGGTAACAAATATCAGCACGCAGCCGCCCCAGAAATGGCACATCTATCAGATGTGCCAATTCCTGCACTTAGCCCCTCTCTTCCCACATCCCGCACAGCTGCGGCGGGATGTGGGGTAATAAAGGGTTAATGTCACCTTTGATTGACAGGTGACATTAAGCCAGGTTAATAATGGAGAGGCGCCAATAAGACGCCGATCCATTATTAATCCTATAGTGAAATAGTTAAAAAAAACACACTGAAATTTTTTTTTTTTTTCTGAATTTAACCATACTTACCAATAAACAACCATAACCTGTAAAAAAATAAATAAATTAAAAAACAACAAAAATACCAACCTGTCCGACGGAATCCATTTTAAATCGAGTGTCCCACGACGATCTCTAGTGGAGAACAGTCACATCAGGAGATGTGACTGCTCTCCACGGGTTAAAAGTCACACTGACAGGAGAAAGTTCCTGCAGTGTGACTGCGCATGCGTGAAAGTTTACCGGAGTTCAATGAACTCCGTGACTCTCACTTTATGGCAATTCTGACAGGTCAATTACTGTAAAGTGAACTCACGGACTGTAAAGTGAGCTCCCGGACCGTAAAGTGAGCTCCCGGAGTTCATTGAACCGCGGGAAACCACCGGGCGACCAGCGAACACTGCAGGAGCAATTAACTCTTGCAGTGCATCACCGGAGGACATCGTGGGACACTCTACAAAGTGGCAAACCTTTTTTTTTATTTTATTTGAAAAGGAGCGAGGGAAGGCTTCGGGCGCAAGTTGTATGTGGTGAGTATGTATACATGTTGTGTGTTGTATGTACTGTTTGCTACATGTCTGTTATGTGTTTGTTTTTTTTAACCAACAATCTGTCACTACAGACACACAGACTGACGCACAGACTGACACACAGACACAGACTGACACACACAGACATTACTTACCAAATCAATCATACGCCTCACATCCATCCCCATATGACGGTACGACTCCATTTTATTTTCACACAGCACATACACTTCCTCCTTCCTGTGACCTCATTTTCCTTTCCTGCGGTTTTTGCTACCCCAAATTGCACCAAATCAGCAACAAAACCGCAGATCTTTTTTAGATTTGCGGTTTTGCTGCAGATTTGCAAGATACAATGGGAGTCTATGGGTGCAGAACCGCAGCAGTACCGCAGAGAAGAAGTGACATGCTGCGGAAAATAAACCGCTACGTTTCTGTGCGTTTTTTTCCGCAGCATGTGCACAGCAAGTCTGTGGTTCCCATAGACTTCCATTGTAGGTGCACTACGCTGTGGATTTGAGGCAATTCCGTGCAGTACAAACCGCGGCGGAACCGCAATTAAATCCGCAACGTCTGTACATGACCTTACTGCTTCTGGGTCTCAGTGCCCAAGACGTCTGTGTCATACATGGATACAGTTCTTATGTAGATCTTGTCTAGCACTGTACACTCTTTCATTTCTTTGATAAAGTTCATCTTTAGAGATTTACTTCTGCAAGAGTGTGACCCTGCTTTGAGATAATGCAGCTGTTATCTTTAAAAGTAACTACATTCCCCTTTTGCATGAGCTTCTTTACTGACAGAAGATTGCTTTCAAGGCTGGGAACATAGAGAGCATCCTTTTTCTGCATTGTGCTGAGGAAACTTGACAGTGGAGGTAGTTATCTCCTACTCCTTCTGAAGTCATATAGTGACCATAAGCTAGGATGACCTTTTCTGACTTGCTTTCATTAAGGTCAGTGAAGAAATCCTTGTTATTTGTCATATGACTGCTTGCACCAGAATTTATACACCATATATGCTTTGCAAATGGGCATATACTGGCATTAAATGCACCTTCAACACATGCCAAATCTTCCTTTACAGCTGTTTTAATCCTTTGATGTTCTGCTTTTTAAGCTGACTCATTCTTGCTTTCCAAATTCTGCAGTCTGCTTTAAGGTGGACAGGCTTTTTACAGACATAATATTCACAAGTTTCTCTTAGATTGCTCTTATGTTTAGGGACATCCTGTGTCTTTAATGCTGTTTCTTCTCTGGATTCATTACTGCTGCTTACATGCTGTGTTTTTCTCTTGAATTCATCCACAAGTTTGCCTTTATCATACTCTAGTGTAAGCTCATCATCTGGCCATGCATCTAATGCAGTCACGAGTGTGTCATAACTTTCTGGAAGACCACTTAATAGAAGTGCAGCAACATGAAAATCTTTAATTTCTTCTCCAATACAATTGAGATGTTCCACAATCTCTAGGGTGTTTCTTATGTAGTCCTGCATATACTGTCCATCACTTAGCTTAGACTGATACAGCATTCTCATGAGATGAAGCTTATTGCTTAGATTAGATCTTTCATGCACTTTCTGTAACTCATCCCACATCTCCTTTGCAGTTGCACCCTTGCATATATGCAAAATCTGATTATCATCTACACTGAGAGAGATTGTGCTTTGTGTTTTCTGAACCTTCTCTAGCTAATCATCTGGTAATGGATAAGGCACTTATTCCTGAGTATATTTCTACATACCTTCTCTTATGAGCAGCATCTTCACCTTGAATTTCCAGGACTGGTAGTTCTGTGTAGTGAGGATTGGCACTGAGAACTTGACATGATTTCTGCTAGTGGACATCTTCTCTGTTGCTCTGTGCTGCTTTTGCTCTGGGCTTCTTTTGCTGTGTAACTCTGGGGTTGTGTGTCACTCTGGCCCCATGACCTGTTTGCAGCAGATTTGTCATGATCCAGACCAGGATTTGAGTCCTGTCTTTCCATGTTCCTGGTCTATTCATTTCAGGGGTTAACCTTTCTCAGCCTCTGTTTGGGTTCAGGTTTCTGTTATTGATGCTGCTTCCTGCAGGCTGTGTAAGTTATAGTTCTGCCTACGGTGTGAGTAGCTGACTCTGTTACACCCTGATTTGTACTGCTGTATTCCTGACTTGACCAGTGTCTGTGTTATTCCCTGATCCCTGTCCCGACTCTGTGTCCTCTTTGTGTCTGTACTTCTTTGTACGTGACCTCGGCTTGGACCCTGACCTGCTTTTGTCTCTTGTCTTTGGTATATCCACTCCTGACAGTTACTGACCCCCTGGCTTGTCTCTGACCCTGAGTTTGCTTATTCCTTTAGCACTGCGCTACAGTCTAGGATTTGACCCAACTTGTTTGACTATTGTTTGACTATTCTGCTGCCACCTGCTGATAGCTTTGCTGCTGCGCTGCAGGTCTGCTCTTGCTGTGTGCAGTCCTCCCTCCACTCTATTGCCATCTAGTGGAGCTTGCATCTAAATGCATAGCAGCAGCTTCTATATTCAGGAAAAATCAGGAACAATATACAGTATGATAAACTTAACAGATCAGGAATAAATAATTTGTGTGTCTCTATCTGTGCAGCATCTACAGCAGGCTGCTTCTCTCATACACAGACAGAGGAAAAACAGGAAATACAGTCACATTCTCTCACTGTGTGAACCTCTGGGAATTTTTTTTGTTCTTTATGAACCGCATACAAATCTAGCAACTGAACACTCATAGTCAGGAATGGAGTTGTTGCAGCAAACATATTCCAACAGTTCTTAAATATAAAGAGTGAAACTCATATTGTATAGAGTCATTACAGAGTGATCCACTTCAAGTAATTATTTCTGTTAATGTTGATGATTATGGCTTACAGCCAATGAAAACCCAAAACTCATTATCTCAGTAAATTATAATAACAAAAAACACCTGCAAAGGCTTCCTAAGCATTTAAAAAAGTATCGTAGTCTATTTCAGTAGGCTACAAAATCATGGGGAAGACTACTAACTAGTGTTGAGCATTCCGATACCGCAAGTATCGGGTATCGGCCGATACTTGCTGTATCGGAATTCCGATACCGACTTCCGATATTTTTTCAATATCGGAATTCGGCATCGGAATCGGAAGTTCAAAGTTGATTGACAGACTGACGTCATCATGATGCGCGGTGTGTGCGCATCATGATGCGCCGTCATTTCGGGCCTTCCGGGGGTCTCTGCCGGCCTGCCGGGGGGCTGTGCCGGCCTGCCGGGGGGCTGTGTGGACTGCCCGGGGTCTGTACCGGCCTGCCGGGGGGCTGTGCCGGCCTGCCGGTGGTCTGTGCACCCTGTGGGGGTCTGTACCGGCCTGCCGGGGGGCTGTGCCGGCCTGCCGGTGGTCTGTGCACCCTGTGGGGGTCTGTACCGGCCTGCCGGGGGGCTGTGCTGGCCTGCCGGTGGTCTGTGCACCCTGTGGGGGTCTGTACCGGCCTGCCGGGGGGCTGTGCCGGCCTGCCGAGGGGCTGTGCTGATGTCCGGGGGTCTGTGCAAGCATCGTCCGATGGGACTACAAGTCCCATCGGGCGATGCCTGCTACCATGACAGTGATTGACACATTAGCCAATGATGGGACAGTAGTAGTCCCATCATCCGGCTAATGTGTTAAATGTTAAAAAAAAAAAAAAAAAAATACTACATGCATGCTACATACATACTACATGCTACATACATACTACATATATACTACATACATACTACATACATGCTACATACATACTACATGCATGCTACATACATACTACATGCTACATACATACTACATGCATGCTACATACATACTACATGCTACATACATACTACATACATACTACATACATACTACATGCATGCTACATACATACTACATGCATGCTACATACATACTACATGCATGCTACATGCATGCTACATACATACTACATGCTACATACATACCACATACATACTACATACATACTACATACTACATATATACTACATGCATGCTACATACATACTACATGCTACATACATACCACATACATACTACATACATGCTACATACTACATACATACTACATACATACTACATGCATGCTACATACATACTACATGCATGCTACATACATACTACATGCCACATACATACTACATACATACTACATACATACTACATGCTACATACATACTACATATATACTACATGCATGCTACATACATACTACATGCTACATACATACCACATACATACTACATACATGCTACATACATACTACATATATACTACATGCATGCTACATACATACTACATATATACTACATGCATGCTACATACATACTACATGCTACATGCATGCTACATGCATGCTACATACATACTACATGCTACATACATACCACATATATACTACATACATACAATACATTCATACAATACATACATAGACATACAGTACATATAACATAGAGTAACATACTTACCAATACTTGTCACATTGTTCCCCGAAGCCATTGTCTTTTCCGGAATAAATATTAACATAACAAACCACAAAAATACTCACCCACGATCCGAAGCAGTCCACGAGTGTGTCCCACGACGATCTTGGGTAGAGAACTGCAGCATCAGATGATGCTGCCGTTCTCTACGGGCTGCAGGAATCCAATGACGGAAGGTAGGTATCCTTCCAAACTGTATTCCTCCGCCACTTAAAAAAAAAAAGTCCCTAGTCTCACTTTATGCCATTGCTGCGTGGGAAATTCCCACACAGCAATGGCATAAAGTGAGACTAGGGACTTTTTTTTTTTTAAGTGGCGGAGGAATACAGTGCGGAAGGATACCTACCTTCCGTCATTGGATTCCTGCAGCCCGTAGAGAACGGCAGCAACAGCTGATGCTGCAGTTCTCTACCCAAGATCGTCGTGGGACACACTCGTGGACTGCTTCGGATCGTGGGTGAGTATTTTTGTGGTTTGTTATGTTAATATTTATTCCGGAAAAGACAATGGCTTAGGGGAACAATGTGACAAGTATTGGTAAGTATGTTACTCTATGTTATATGTACTGTATGTCTATGTATGTATTGTATGAATGTATTGTATGTATGTAGTATATATGTGGTATGTATGTAGCATGTAGTATGTATGTAGTATGTATGTAGCATGCATGTAGCATGCAGTATGTATGTAGCATGCATGTAGTATATATGTAGTATGTATGTGGTATGTATGTAGCATGTAGTATGTATGTAGCATGTATGTAGTATATATGTAGCATGTATGTAGCATGTAGTATGTAGCATGAATGTAGTATATATGTAGTATGTATGTAGCATGTAGTATGTATGTAGCATGCATGTAGTATATATGTAGTATGTATGTAGCATGTAGTATGTAGCATGCATGTAGTATATATGTAGTATGTATGTAGCATGTAGTATGTATGTAGCATGCATGTAGTATATATGTAGTATGTATGTAGCATGTAGTATGTATGTAGCATGCATGTAGTATGTATGTAGCATGCATGTAGTATGTATATGGTATGTATGTAGCATGTAGTATGTATGTAGCATGCATGTAGTATATATGTGTTATGTATGTGGTATGTATGTAGCATGCATGTAGTATGTATGTAGTATATATGTAGTATGTATGTAGCATGTAGTATGTATGTAGCATGCATGTAGTATATATGTAGTATGTATGTAGCATGTAGTATGTATGTAGCATGCATGTAGTATATATGTAGTATGTAGTATGTATGTAGCATGCATGTAGTATGTAGCATGTAGTATGTATGTAGCATGCATGTAGTATATATGTGTTATGTATGTAGCATGTAGTATGTATGTAGTATGTATGTAGTATGTATGTGGTATGTATGTACCATGTAGCATGCATGTAGTATGTATGTAGTATATATGTGGTATGTATGTAGCATGCAGTATGTATGTAGCATGCATGTAGTATATATGTAGTATGTATGTTGCATGTAGTATGTATGTAGTATGTATGTAGCATGTATGTAGTATGTAGTATGAATGTAGCATGTATGTAGTATGCATGTTGTATGTATGTAGCATGTAATTTTTTTTTTTTTTTTTACATTTAACACATTAGCCGGATGATGGGACTACTACTGTCCCATCATTGGCTAATGTGTCAATCACTGTCATGGTAGCAGGCATCGCCCGATGGGACTTGTAGTCCCATCGGACGATGCCTGCACAGACCCCCGGAGCCTGCACAGACCACCGGCAGGCCGGCACAGCCCCCCGGCAGGCCGGCACAGCCCCCCGGCAGGCCGGCACAGCCCCCCGGAGCCTGCACAGACCACCGGCAGGCCGGCACAGACCACCAGAGCCTGCACAGACCCCCTGGCAGGCCGGCACAGCCCCCCAAAAGGCCCGTACAGACCCCAGAGAGGCTGTACAAGGGCAGGAAAGGGTTTTTCTTATTCCGATACCGGAAGTCCCATAGACTTGAATGGGACTTCCGGTATCGGAATCGGCGATACCGATACTTTTTTTAAAGATCGGCCGATACCATCCGATACGATACTTTGAAGTATCGGACGGTATCGCTCAACTCTACTACTGACTTGACAGATGTCCAGAAGACAGTCATTGACACACTCCACAAGGAGACTAAGCCACAAAAGGTCATTGCTAAAGAAGCTGGTTGTTCAAAGAGTGCTGTAACCAAGCATATTAATGGAAAGTTGAGTGGAAGAAAAAAGTATGGTAGAAAAAGGTGAACAAGCAACCAGGATAGCTGTAGCCTTGAAAGGATTGTTAAGAAAAGGACATTCAAAAATTTGGGGGAGATTCACAAGGAGTGGACTGCTGCTGGAGTCAATGGAGACTATTCAAGCATGCCAAAAGTAAAAAAAAAAATAAGTTTTTAAAAATATAAAAAAAAAAGAATATAAAAGTTGAAATCACCCCCCATTTGACTCATTCAAAATAAAACAAAAAAAAAAATCAAACATACACATATTTGGTATCACTGGGTTCAGAAGCACCTGATCTATCAATAAAAAAAGGATTAACCTGTTCGCTAAATGGCATAGCGAGAAAAAAAGTAAAAACGCCAAAATTATGTTTTTATGGTTGCTGTGACATTGCATTAAAATGTAATAACGGGCGATCAAAAGATTGTATCTGCACCAAATGGTATTATTAAAAACGTCAGCTCAGCACACAAAAAATAAGCCCTCACCCAACCCCAGATCACGAAAAATGGAGACGCTACTGGTATCGGAAAATGGCGCAAAGTTTGGAATTTTTTTTCACTACTTAGATTAAAAAGAACCTAGACATGTTTGGTATCTATGAACTCGTAATGACCTGGAGAATCATAATAGCTGGTCAGTTTTAGCATTCAGTGAACCTGGTAAAAAAAAAAGTGTGGGATTGCACTTTTTGCAATACATACAAGACATGGTAAAACCAATGGTGTCGTTCAAAAGTACAACTCATCCCACAAAAACAAGCCCTCATATGGCAGTATTTATTGAAAAATAAAAAAATTATGGCTCTAAGACGAAGTGGAGCAAAAAACGAAAATGAAAAACTGAACATACCTCCATTCATGAAGGGGTTAAGAGGGCTATTTCCTCATGACTATTCTTGACCATATACCAAATTAACCCCTTCACCCCCAAGGGTGGTTTGCACGTTCATGACCGGGCCAGTTTTTACAATTCTGACCACTGTACCTTTAACTCTGTACTGTACCATAACTCTGGAACGCTTCCATGGATCCCGGTGATTCTGACACTGTTTTCTCGTGACATATTGTACTTCATGATAGTGGTAAAATTTCATTCAAATAACTTGCGTTTATTTGTGAGAAAAACGGAAATTTGGCGAAAATTTTGAAAATTTTGCAATTTTCCAACTTTGAATTTTTATGCCCTTAAATCACAGAGATACGGCACACAAAAAACTTGATAACTAACATTTCCCACATGTTTACTTTACATCAGCACAATTTTGGAACCAAATTTTTTTTTTGTTAGGAAGTTATAAGAGTTAAAAGTTGACCAGCGATTTCTCATTTTTACAACACCATTTTATTTTTACGGACCACATCACATTTGAAGCCACTTTGAGGGGTCTATATGATAGAAAATACCCAAAAGTGACACCATTCTAAAAATTGCACCCCTTAAGGTGCTCAAAACCACATTCAAGAAGTTTATTAACCCTTTTGGTGCGTCACAGGAATTTTATTGAATATTTAAAAAAAAATAAACATCTAACTTTTTTTCACAAAAAAAATACTTCAGGTTCAATTTTTTTTATTTTACCAAGGGTAACAGGAGAAATTGGACTGCAAAAGTTATTGTGCAATTTGTCCTGAGTACGCTGATACCTGATATGTGGGGGGAACGACTGTTTCGGTGCATGGCAGAGCTCAGAATGGAAGGAGCACCGTTTGACTTTTTCAATGCAAAATTGGCTGGAATTCAGATCGGACGCCATGTCACGTTTGGAGAGTCCCTGATGTACCTAAACAGTGGAAACCCCCTACAATTGACCCCATTTTGGAAACTAGACCCCCCAAGGAACTTATCAAGATATGTGGTGAGAACTTTGAACCCACAAGGGCTTTACAGAAGTTTATAACGTACAGCGGTACAATTAAAAAATCATATTTTTTCCACAAAAATGATCTTTTCACCCCAATTTTTATTTTGCCAAGGGTAACAGGACACTAAAAGTTATTGTGCAATTTGTCCTGAGTACGCTGATACCCCACATGTGGGGGTAAACCACTATTTGGGCGCATGGCAGAGCTCGGAAGGGAAGCAGCGCCATTTGACGTTTTTGGCTGGAATTGAGATCGGACATCATGTCGCAATTGGAAAACCCCTGATGTACCAAAACAGTGGAAACCCCCCACAAATGACACCATTTTGTAAACTAGACCCTCCCCCAAGGAACTTATCTAGATGTGTGGTAAGCACTTTGAACCCCCCAGTGCTTCACAGAAGTTTATAACGCCCGGGCGTGAAAATAAAAAATTCGGATTTTTTCCACAAACATGATCAATTAGTCCCCAATTGTTTTATTTTCCCAAGGGTAACAGGAGAAATTGAACCCCAAAAGTTGTTGTCCAATTTGTCCTGAGTACGCTGACACCCCATATGTGGGAGAAAACTACTGTATGGACACACGTCGGGGCTCGGAAGGGAAGTAGTGACGTTTTGGAATGCAGACTTTGATGGAATGTTCTGCGGGTGTCATGTTGCCTTTGGAGAGCCCCTAATGTACCTAAACAGTGGAAACCCCCCACAAATGACCCCATTTTGGAAACGAGACCCCCTAAGGAACTTATCTAGATGTGTGGTGAGCACTTTGAACCCCCAAGGGCTTCACAGAAGTTTATAATGCCCGGGCAAGAAAATAAAAAAATCGTATTTTTTCCACAAACATGATCAATTAGTCCCCAATTTTTTCATTTTCCCAAGGGAAACAGGAGAAATTGGACCCCAAAAGTTGTTGTCCAATTTGTTATGAGTACGCTGACACCCCATATGTGGGAGAAAACTACTGTATGAACACACATCGGGGCTCGGAAGGGAAGTAGTGACGTTTTGGAATGCAGACTTTGATGGAATGGTCTGCGGGTGTCATGTGCGTTTGGAGTGCCCCTGATGTACCTAAACTATTGAAGCTCCCCACAAGTGACCCCATTTTGGACACTAGACCCCCAACGGAACTTATCTAGATGTGCGGTGAGCACTTTGAACCCCCAAGTGCTTCACAGAAGTTTATAACGCTCGGACGTGAAAATAAAAAAATCATTTTTTTCCACAAAAATGATATTTTTGCCCCCAATTTTTTATTTTCCTAAGGGTAACAGGAGAAATTGGACCCCAAAAATTGTTTTGCAATTTGTCCTGAGTAGGCTGATACCCTACATGTGGGGGTAAAACACTGTTTGGGCGCATGGCAGAGCTTGGAAGGGAAGGAGCACCATTTGACTTTTTCAACTCAGAATTGGCTGGAATTGAGATCAGACGCCATGTTGCATTTGGAGAGCCCCTGATGTGCCCAAACAGTGGAAACCCCCAATTCTAACTCCAACCCAAACCCCAACACACCCCTAACCCTAATCTCAGCCCTAACCCTAGCCCTAACCCTAACCCTAACCCTAACCCTAGCCCTGGACCTAACCCTAGCCCTAACCCTAATGGGAAAATGGAAATAAATACATTTTTTTATTTTATTATTTTTCCCTAACTAAGGGGTGATAACGGGGGGTTTGATTTACTATTTATGACGGGTTTTTATGTTTGGCAGCTGTCATAGGCTAAAAGACGCTTTTTATTGTAAAAATAGTTTTTGCATCACCACATATTGAGAGCTATAATTTTTCCGTATTTTGACCCACCGAGTCATGTGCGATCTTATTTTTTGCAGGACGAGTTGAAGTTTTTATTGGTACCATTTTCGGGCACATGACATTTTTTGATCGCTTTTTATTCCGATTTTTGGGACGCAGAATGAACAAAAACCAGTGTTTCATGAATTTCTTTTGGGGGGGTGCGTTTACACCGTTCCGCGTGCGGTAAAATTGATAAAGCGGTTTTATTCTTCGGGTCAGTACGGTTACAGCGATACCTCATTTAGGTCGTTTTTTTATGTTTTGTCGGTTTTATGCAGTGAAAACTATTTTATATAAAAAATAATTATTTTTGCATCGCTTTATTCTGCGAGCTATAACTTTTTAAATTTTTTCGCTGATGATGCTGTATGGTGGCTCGTTTTTTGTGGGACAAGATGATGTTTTCAGTGGTACCATGGATATTTATATGAGTCTTTTTGATCGCGCGTTATTACACTTTTTGTTTGGCGGTATGATAATAAATCATTATTTTTTGCTTCGTTTTTTATTTTTATTTTTTAAGGGGTTCACTAAAGGGGTTAACTAATGGGACAGTTTTATAGGGCGGGTCGTTACGGACGTGGTGATACCTAATATGTGTACTTTTATTGTTTGTTTTTTTTTTATTTCCAAAAAATGGATTTATTGGGGGAATATTTTTTTTTTCTAATTTATTTGGCGATTTTTTTAAAATTATTTTAACACTTTTTTTTATTTTTTTTTTAACTTTATTACATAGTCCCAGGTGGGACATCACTGTCCTGTGACAGATCGCTGATCTGTCACATTATAGATCACTGTGACAGATCAGCGATCTGTCACAGGCAGTGCAGAAGGCTTCCTCATGCCTGCGCTTTGCAGGCACTGAGGAAGCCAGCTTCCTGCAGGCCCCTGAAGGCCCCCATCGCCATCTTGGATTCGGGGGCCTGCAGGAAAGGAGCCCCCCGCAGCAGCGCTGCACATTGCGCTGCCGTGGGGGCTCAGGGAAGCACGGAGGGAGCCCCCTCCCTGCCGATGCTTCCCTTTAACCCCCGGTACACCTCGATCATGTTTGATTGCGGTGTTCAAGGGGTTAACGTGTCGGGGGCGGTCCGTGACTGCCCCTAACACATTGTGCCGCGTGTCAGCTGTGATAATCAGCTGACACCCGGCCGCGATCAGCGGCGCTCACCACGTGGGCGCCGCTGATCGCGCTAGACGAATTATCCCATCCATGGGCATAGGGGCCCGGGTCCCATAGACGGGATAGTACGTCGGATGTCAGGAAGGGGTTAAAGAAAATAGACATCATAAACAGGGTATGGAAGAATAGTCCATGACTGGTGAACCTGAGCACTCCATTTGTTGTGTGAATAGCCATCTGCATAAATGAAAGAAATGTTGAAATGTAATGCTAGTTTTGTCTGGATACCAACAACTAAGCTGAAAGGCATGGTGCTTGAGGAGACGGAAAATCACTATTGCAATCCAGAAAGCCCCTTCCAATATATTTTACAAATGTCCAGATGTTCACTGATATTCATTATAATCCATTTTTCCTTGTGTTTAAATTGTGTGCACTGTACTGAAATTACATTTTTTGCAACTACTTCCTAAAAGGATGAGCTTCCACTACTACAGTGGCTTTAAAAGTATTCACTCCCTTTGGCATTTTCAGTGTTTTGCTATGCAACACAACCTAGAATTTCACTGGGTTTTTTTTTTTGAGAGTTTGCATCAGTTCATGTAAAGAATGACAGCAAAGCGCACATTGGAGTGCTGTGAGGGGGCAGTGGTGTGTCACTGTGGTTGATATCTAATTATTATCATCAATTATTTCTATTGAAATTGCTTTTTTATACTTTATATGTGGTGATTGCTGTTCAGGCAATTGAAATTACCATTGTGCTCATTGTACTATGCACTTTCCTTGTACTTTCATTCATTATTTGACTTATCAACTGTAGGCAGCTATCTTTTCTGCTATATCACTTAATAACTTTTTACATAGATACATTTATTTCTTATACACATTGGGTCAATAATAAGTATATCAAATAATTACAGCATGATGCACTTTATATTGTGAATTAATGTATCTCTAATATTGATTGATTGTTGCTTGCACAGCAGTCCCCACAATTCTAACTGCTACTATGGATGTATTATTGTTCTGATCTAATTTTTGCCAATCTGGGTGACATATCCTGCTCTCTCACATATCATTGTTTTATATTTCGTTATTTAGCCTCTTCACTTCTTGTATAATTATGTCTCGTGTAATTATTTTTACCTTCTTTATTGTTGTAGAATGTTTTAATATTTATCAATTAAATTCAACATTGCATACAATTTTTCTGTATTCCTTTTTGGTTTATGTTTTGTATTTTTGGTATTCATGGTACAATTTCATTGATTCTTATTTATGGGATTTCTTTTCTATATAGGTTTTTGTTCATGTAAAGAACATGCCTACAACTGTGAACATTTGTTTTTCATTTTATTGTGAAGCAAACAACAAATAGGACAAAATAACTGAAAACTTTAATGTGCATAACTATTCACCTTGCTAAAGTCAGCACTTTGTGGAGACTCCTTTTGCAGCAATTACAGATGCAATTTGCTTTGCATCAGTCTCTATGAGCATTCCACATCTTGCCTTGCCACTGATATTTTTGCCCAATCCTGAAGGCAAATCTTCTCCAGTTCCTTCAAGTTAGATGATTTCCTCTGGTAAATAGCAATCTTCAAGGCTTGCCGCTGATAATTGGATTAAGGTCTGGTCTTTGACACTCCAAAACTTTTGCACATTTCCCCTTAAACTACTCTTGTGTTGCTTTAGCAGTATGCTTTGGGACATTATCTTGTTGGAAGGTGAATCTTCATCCCAATCTCAAATCACTGACAGACTGAAATAGGTTTTGCTCTAGAATATCCCTGTATTTTGCACCAAATATTATCCACTCGACTTGGACCATTTTCCCTGTCCCTGCTGCAGAATAATATCCCCACAGCATGATGATGCTGCCACCACCATGTTTCATTGTGGAAATAGTGTTCTTTGGGTGATGCGCTGTTTTGGTTTGATTCCAGACATAGCGTTAACCTTGGTGGCAAAAAGTTAAATTTTCGTCTCATCTGACCACAGCACCTTCCTCTATACATTTGAGGAGTCTTCCACCTGTCTTTTGTCAATGTCACAATTCCACCCCTCACTGTGTCTGGGATGCAGTTACTGAAAGCTCGGCTGTCTAACCTGGTATAGGGGTGGGTTGAAGCTGTTGGTAATTTGACAGCTTGGCCATTCAATCTTGTACAGGGGCGTGCTGAACTGTCAGTGTGTTGATTGATGGCTCAACTATCCAATCTAAGACCGGCTGTCTCCATGTGTTCACTATTCCAGTTAATTGCCATGCTTCTTAACTGAGCTGTGTCTCCCAGAACTCTGCAATACGTACATTCAGCGTGTGAGGTTTGTGTTTTCCTGTGCCTTGCGTTCTGTATGCTTGATCTGTTGCCTGACCTTAAACTTCGTTTCGACCATCTGCCTGTTTAACACCTTCTGCTTTGATCCGTTATCCTCCTGGTACTCTGACCTCGGAATGTTACCTAACTACGATTTTTTCTCTTTGTTCTGTTTATGACATACCCTCCTGGCTTCTGACCTTGGACTACTTGACCATTCTGACTCATGGCTTGACCGTGAGAAGTGACTAGCGTCACAGGCAAAATCAAAAAGAGCCTTACAATTTTTGTGTGTAAGTAAAGGCTTTTTTCTGCCCACTCTTCCATAAAGCCACCTATATGGATTATACGGCTTATTGTTGTCGTATGGGCAGAAACTCCGGTCTCTGCTTTGGAACTCTACAGCTCATTCAGTGTTACCTTTGGTCTCTGTGTGGCCTCTCTGATTAATGCCTTTCTTGTCCGGGCTGAGAGTTTTGGTGGGCGGCCATCTCTTGGCAGGTTTGTTGTGGTACCATGTTCTTTCTATTTGAAGAAAATGGATTTGATGATGCTCCTGGGGATCATCAGAGATTGGGATTTTTTTTATAACCAAACCCTGACTTGTACTTCTCTAGAACTTTGTCCCTGACTTGTTTGGAGATTTCCTTGGTCTTCATGGTGCTGTTTAGTTAGTGGTGTCTCTTGCTTAATATTGTTGCAGCCTCTGTGGCCGTTCAGAAAAGGTGTGTATATTCTGACAGACTATGTGACACTTAGATTACACACAGGTGAACCACCTTTCACTAACAAAGTGATTTATAAAGGTAATTGCTTGCACAAGAAGATTTCAGGGGCTTCAGAGCAAAAACTGTGAATACATATGAACATGCCAATTTTTATCCAGGAAAGAAAGGAGAGGTTTGTGGATGGTTTCCGCACTTGTTGATCAATGATGGGACATATATCCCAGATTGGCAAATGAAATAGTGGTTTATTCTACGCGTTTCAAAGTACAAATGACTTCTTCATCAGGAAAGATCACAAGTACTTGAGCACTAAATAGCATAAGTTGGTGAAATGAAGTGGACCATACAGTCATCATATGTGACCAAACCTCAATTGCTGACTAGTAGATATGAGCGAATCTTTTGATATCCAAATTCATAAGCTTCAGAGAATTTTTCTGAAAAATTCTATTTACAGTGAACAAATTTGCTGCAAACCACAAGTATAAAATGTGTCCTAAATAGAAATGCATAAGACTTTGATGTTTCTTAGGACTGTGTCCAACTTATTTCAAGTTCTTTAACAGAAATGTAGTCTTAGTAATGTCACAGTGACCTCATTATATACATTTGTGGCCAAAAGTATTGACACCCCTGTAATTCTGTCAGATAATACTCAGTTTATTCCTGAAAATGATTGCAAACACAAATTCTTTGGTATTATTATCTTCATTTAATTTGTCTTAAATGAAAAAACACAAAAAGAATTGTCCTAAAGCCAAATCTAATATATAAAGCTCAAAGTGTGTATGTATGTATGTGTGTATGTGTATGTCCGGGATTGGCATCCACACCGTCACAGCTACAGCCACAAAATTTGGCACAGTCACACGTCTGGACCCCAAGAGCATCCTAGGCTATGTTGTGAGGCGAAATTTTAACCCCGCGCGTTCCAATTCACCAAACAATTTTGCCCCTGTCTACATACTGGGGAAAAAGTGTGTGTGCGTCAAGCCCCGCCCCTCATTATGATGTCATAATACCCCTAACTACATACTGGGGAAAAAGTGTGTACGTGTCAAGCCCCGCCCCTCATTATGATGTCACAATGGTTGCCATGGCGACACTGATGTCATCATAGGTTGCAAGCCCCGCCGCTCATTATGATGTCATAATGGTTGACTATGGAATGGAGGATGTGTGATGGGTATAAGGGCACTGGACTATGGGATGGAGGATATGTATGACGGGCATATGGGCACAGGACTATGGGATGGCGGATATGTATGTGGGCACGGGACTATGGGATGGTGGATGTGTGATGGGTATATGGGCACTGGACTATGGGATGGAGGATATGTATGACGGGTATATGGACACGGGACTCTGGGATGGCGGATATGTATGATGGGTATATGGGCATGGGACTATGAGATGAAGGATGTGTGATGGGTATATGGGCACTCGACTATGGGATGGCGGATATGTATGATGGGTATATGGGCACTCGACTATGGGATGGAGGATATGTATGATGGGTATATGGGCACGGGACTATGGGATGAAGGATGTGTGATGGGTATATGGGCATGAGACTATGGGATGGAGGATGTGTGATGGGTATATGGGCATGGGCCTATGGGATCGTGGATATGTATGATGGGTATATGGGCACGGGACTATGGGATGGAGGATAATTATAATTTGCTATAACTAACCACAGTTAGTTACTATGCCCGGTCAGTGCTGGACTCTTCAGCTAGTTGGATATAATTCCACACCAAACATAAAACAGAGGGTGGACAAAAGTATTGGCACTGTTTGAAAAATCATGTGATGCTTCTCTAATTTGTGTAATTAACAGCACCTGTAACTTACCTGTGGCACCTAACAGGTGTTGGCAATAACTAAATCACACTTGCAGCCAGTTGATATGGATTAAAGTTGACTCAACCTCTGTCCTGTGTCCTTGTGTGTACCACATTGAGCATGGAGAAAAGAAAGAAGACCAAAGCCTTGAGAAACCAAATTGTGAGGAAGCATGAGCAATCTCAAGGCTACAAGTCCATCTCCAAAGACCTGAATGTTCCTGTGTCTACCATGCGCAGTGTCATCAAGAAGTTTAAAGCCCATGGCACTGTGGCTAACCTCCCTAGATGTGGACGGAAAAGAAAAATTGACAAGAGATTTCAACGCAAGATTGTGCGGATGTTGGATACCTCGACTAACATCCAAACAAGTTCAAGCTGCCCTGCAGTCTGAGGGTACAACAGTGTCAACCCGTACTATCAGTCGGCGTCTGAATGAAAAGGGACTGTATGGTAGGAGACCCAGGAAGACCCCACTTCTTACCCTGAGACATTAAAAAGCCAGGCTGGAGTTTGCCAAAACTTACCTGAAAAAGCCTAAAACGTTTTGGAAGAATGTTCTCTGGTCAGATGAGATAAAAGTGGAGTTTTTTGGGCAAAGGCATCAACATAGAGTTTACAGGAGAAAAAAGAGGCATTCAAAGAAAAGAACACTATCCCTACGGTCAAACATGGCAGAGGTTCCCTGATGTTTTGGGGTTGCTTTGCTGCCTCTGGCACTGGACTGCTTGACCGTGTGCATGGCATTATGAAGTCAGAAGACTACCAACAAATTTTGCAGCATAATGTAGGGCCCAGTGTGAGAAAGCTGGGTCTCCCTCAGAGGTCCTGGGTCTTCCAGCAGGACAATGACCCAAAACACACTTCAAAAAGCACTAGAAAATGGTTTGAGAGAAAGCACTGGAGACTTCTAAGGTGGCCAGCAATGAGTCCAGACCTGAATCCCATAGAACACCTGTGGAGAGATCTAAAATTGGCAGTTTGGAGAAGGCATCCTTCAAATATCAGGGACCTGGAGCAATTTGCCAAAGAAGAATGGTCTAAAATTCCAGCAGAGCATTGTAAGAAACTCATTGATGGTTACCGGAAGCGGTTGGTCACAGTTATTTTGGCTAAAGGTTGTGCAACCAAGTATTAGGCTGAGGGTGCCAATACTTTTGTCTGGCCCATTTTTGGAGTTTTCTGTGAAATGATCAATGTTTTGCTTTTTGCTTCATTCTCTTTTGTGTTTTTTCATTTAAGACAAATTAAATGAAGATAACAATACCAAAGAATTTGTGTTTGCAATCATTTTCAGGAAGAAACTGAGTATTATCTGACAGAATTGCAGGGATGTCAATACTTTTGGCCACAACTGTATGGCTAAGGGTTAATGGATTGTAACATTTTTCCACTGCTGAGCTGTCACAAACTGTCTGGAATGCTTACTCAGTGTTTTATAGTTTTCTCTCCATATCTCTTTTGCTAAGCTTTGAGCAGAGATATTGTCTCACCATTAGAGTTGAGCGACTTTTGGTTTTTTAGGGTCGCGTTTCGTTTCGTGAAACCCGACTTTTCCAAAAGTCGGGTCGAGCAAGATCGTCCGATTATAGGGAAAAGTCGGGGTCGTCCCGAAACACGAAACCCAATGTAAGTCAATGGGGAATAAAAGTCGGCAGTGAGAGGAGGACAGGAAACACACCAACAGTGCCCATTTGAATGCCAAAAGCATCAATTCTTCTTACTTAAGCTTGTCAACCTTAATTAACTTCATAATACAAGTTACGCACTGAAAAATGGGGGTTATTTGGCTACAGACTGTGGGGGGGGAGGGCTGGCTCCAGGTTTTCATGTGCCCTGGGCGAAAGAGCGCCCCTTTAACACATACCACAACTCATCATGCTCCGATACGGCAGAGAAATAGCGGTATAGTACAATGAAAAATACCTCACTTTTTACATCTCATGACGAGGCCCATCTATTTCTCCATACAGAATCATTGGTCCCATATAATGTTTGAAACAGTATATGATGAGCTCCACATAATGCTACAGTATATGTTGGTCCCCATGGATGAAGCTCTACTGTTTTATGGGCCCAAATAATGCTCCAAACATAATGGGCCCCATTTCTAATGCTCTAGTGTATAATGGGCCCTGTAAATGCTGCTCCAGTGTCTGATGTCCACCTTTGCAATGTTCCAGTGTATGGTGGGCCCCATCTATCATTCTCAGACGGTGTTAGGCCCAGTATGGATTGCACGTGATTGCACAAAGGTTAGAAAGGGTACCGTATCCCCAGATAACATGTATGGATAGCGTACACATTCAAAATATATGTCTCAGGAGGCAGGCTAGGACGGTGTTAGGCCCAGTATGGATTGCACGTGATTGCACAAAGGTTAGAAAGGGTACCGTATCCCCAGATAACATGTATGGATAGCGTACACATTCAAAATATATGTCTCAGGAGGCAGGCTCAGACGGTGTTAGGCCAGTATGGATTGCACGTGATTGCACAAAGGTTAGAAAGGGTACCGTATCCCCAGATAACATGTATGGATAGCGTACACATTCAAAATATATGTCTCAGGAGGCAGGCTCAGACGGTGTTAGGCCCAGTATGGATTGCACGTGATTGCACAAAGGTTAGAAAGGGTACCGTATCCCCAGATAACATGTATGGATAGCGTACACATTCAAAATATATGTCTCAGGAGGCAGGCTCAGACGGTGTTAGGCCCAGTAAGGATTGCACATGATTGCACAAAGGTTAGAAAGGGTACCGTATCCCCAGATAACATGTATGGATAGCGTACACATTCAAAATATATGTCTCAGGAGGCAGGCTCAGACGGTGTTAGGCCCAGTATGGATTGCACGTGATTGCACAAAGGTTAGAAAGGGTCCCTTTTCCCCGGATAACATGTATGGATAGCGTACACATTCAAAATATATGTCTATACATCAGGAGGCAGGCTCAGACGGTGTCAGGCACAGTATGGATTTGACGGCCCAGATTACACAGCGGAGGAGCAGGGAGAGGTAAAGATTGCAAATGCTGGGGCCCTGGCCAAGCAAGGGGGGCCCACTCGTGGGCGTCGGTACTGGCACTGGGCCCCTCATAGTACAGCGGTGTGTCTGACGGCGGGTGTGCACCACCACCGTCAGAGACACTTGATTGCACTATGAGGGACCCTGTGCCAGTGCCCGCGCCCAAGAGTCGGCCTACCCACCTGTCCAGGGCAACAGCACTCGCACGGTGTCGTGCGCTAGGTGGTGACCCCGGCCATGGGGGGGGAGGCAGCACAGTTAAGGAGTTTTAGAAAGTGGCATATGTTGATGTTGGACATTCAGCTGATGCAAAAGGCGAAATAGGTGAAGTACCAGGAAGAGGTGGACCAAAGCAAGCCATTTTTCTGTCACCCTATGTGTCATCAGGGGAAGGTGGGACAAAATCCTTGGAAACCCATGCGTGGTTCATTTTAATGAAGGTTAGATCATCCACATTTTGGGTTGACAGACGGGTCCTTTTTTCTGTCAGGATTGATCCAGCTGCACTGAAGACTCTTTCCGATAGCACACTTGCAGCTGGGCAAGCGAGCTCCTGTAAGGCATATTGGGCCAATTCAGGCCAGGTGTCCAGTTTAGCGGCCCAATAGTCAAAGGGGAATGACCTGTGTGGGAGAATATCGATATGGGAGGAAAAGTAGTTTGTAACCATAGTTGACAACTGCTGTCTCCTGTCAGTTTCCATCGATGCAGTATTACCAGTTGTGTGAGCGGTATTTGAAAAATCAGTCCACAACATTGTCATGAAACCCCTGTCTCCAACGCCACTTCTGCTGTGTGCACCACGAACACCTCTGCCAAGCTGCCCCCGGCCCGTACGGCTCGTGTGAGAACGATCACCGCTGCTGTGTGCTGGGAATGCCTCAAGCAACCGATTTACCAGAGTTGCTTGTTTATTAGCCAATATTAGGTCAAGGTTCTCCTGTGGCATGATGTTTTGTAATTTGCCTTTATAGCGTGGATCCAGGATGCTGGCCAACCAGTAGTCGTCATCGTTCATCATTTTGGCAATGCGGGGGTCCCTTTTTAGGATCCGCAAGGCATAATTTGACATGTGGGCCAACGTTCCCGGTGTCAATGATGCACTGCGAGTGCTGGGTGGAGGAGCACTTTCTGGCAAATCCACATCCCTCCAGTCACGCACAAACCCTGTACCAGACCTTGCCACGCCAACATTTTCACTTGCCCCACGAGATGCATCCTCCTCCCCTAAGTAATCATCCCCATCATCATCCTCCTCCTCCTCTTCTTCCTCCACCTCGTCCAGGAGAGGTCCCTGAGCAGACAATGGCTGAATGTCATCAAGGATTCCCTCCTCCTCTTCCTCCTCATCAACATTGGCTGCAGACGCCTGCTCCTTAAGGTGCGTCAAAGTTTGCATGAGCAGACGCATAAGTGGGATGCTCATGCTTAGGATGGCGTCGTCTGCGCTTACCAGCTGTGTGCATTCCTCAAAACACTGAAGGACTTTACAAAGGTCTTTCAGCTTCGACCACTGCACACCTGTCAACTCCATGTCTGCTCTCAAAGTGCCTGGCCGTGTATCCTCCCACAAATGCATTATGGCCTGCCTCTGCTCGCACAGCCGCTCCACCATGTGCAGGGTGGAGTTCCACCTTGTTGCAATGTCGATAATGAGGCGGTGGTTGGGAAGGTGGAGCAATCTCTGCAGCTTCTGCATACGAACGGAGTGTACAGGCGACTGGCGAATGTGCGCGCACAGTCTTCGCACCTTCTGGAGCAGGGCTGTTAACTCCGGATAATTTTTGAGGAAGCACTGCACCACCAGGTTCAAGGTGTGAGCCAAGCAAGGTATGTGGCTGAGTTTTGAAAGGGCTATGGCTGCCACAAAATTACGGCCGTTATCACTAACTACCTTGCCTGCCTCAAGATGCACACTGCCCAGCCATGACTCAGTTTGTCGCTTCAAGTACTCTGCCAGCACCTCGGCGGTGTGTCTGTCGCCCAAACACATCATCTGCAACACAGCCTGCTGACGCTTTCCACTAGCTGCTCGATAGGGGGACACATCGTGTGCAACAGTGGCAGCTGCAGATGGAGTGCTCGTACGACTGCGCTCTGTGGACGAGCTTTCGCTTCTGGAGGAGGAGGAGGAGGAGGAGGGTCGAATGCCTACAGCCAACTGTTTCCTATACCGTGGGCTAGGCAGCACTGTCCCACCACCGCTGTCCCCTGTGGACCCTGCATCCACCACATTAACCCAGTGCGCAATGATGGACACGTAACGGCCCTGGCCATGCCGACTGGACCATGCATCAGTTGTGAGGTGCACCTTTCCGTTCACTGACTGCTTGAGTGCATGGACAATGCGGTCTTTCACATGATGGTGGAGGGCTGGGATGGCTTTGCGAGAGAAGAAGTGGCGACTGGGTAGGTCATAGCGTGGTACTGCATAGGCCATGAGTTCGCGGAAAGCTGTGCTTTCCACCAACCGAAAGGGCATCATCTCAAACGAGATTAGTTTGGCAATGTGGGCGTTCAAACCCAGTGTACGCGGATGAGAGACTGAGTACTTTCTTGACCTACTCATAGTGTCTGGGAGGGTGAGCTGGACTTTAGAGCTGCATATGGTGGAAGTAGCGGTGGACAGGGCGGACTGAGAGAGGGTTGATGATGGTGATGGAGTTGGTGTTCTTTCTGATGGCCTAGAATCAGTCTTTTGTTGATATAACAGTGGGATTCCCTGACTGCTGTGGTCTTGCAACGACACCTCAACATTTGCTGCTGTGCTAACCGGTGGACTTACAGTGGGGGAAACAATGTAGCGCTGCTGACTACCTTCGTTGTGATCAGTTGCACATGTGGCACTTGAGGTTTGGTGTTGTGTCCACGCTTGCAAGTGCATGCTGGTTAAATGTCTAAGCATGCAACTGGTATTCAAATTTTTCAGATTTTTCCCTCGGCTAAAGGTCTTTGCGCACTTCTTACAGATAACCTTGGCCTGATCATGAGGATTTTGGTCAAAAAAGTGTCACACTGCACTCTTCCTACTTTGGCAGACATTTTGGGGCCTAGCACGCTGTGATCTTTTGACACTCTGGACAAGCTGTCCAGCAACTCTTTTGATGTTTGGAACCTGTCTTTGGAGTGCTCCGGGCCTGCCAGAAAACAGCTGTTGCGATGTCGATGTCTGCTGTGGATGCTCCTCATCTGAGCTATTGGAAGCAGCACCCTCTTCCCCCAATGGATGCCAATCTGGGTCAACAACTGGGTCATCCATCACCTCCTCTTCTATGTCATGTGCACCTTCCTCTGTGTCACCGTGCATGGTGGTATAGTGTGCGGGAAGGGGCACCTGAGTCTCATCAGGGTCAGAATCTGGCTCTGTACACTGCGAGGACAATGTAGTGCTCTGAGTGAATGTACCAGCAGAATCATCCATCAGCGGCTGTGCATCAGTGCACTCCATGTCAGATTCATCTTGGCCTGGGTAATTCACCATTTCACTTGATAATCCAGGCATGGTATGTGAAAACAGCTCCATGGAGTAATCAGTAGTATGGCCTGCGTCATCCTTCAATCTTGGTTGGGGTGAAGGACACAAGGAAAGGTGTGGTTCATGAACATGAGCCTCCAATGACGACTCAGTGCTTTTACTTTTTACAACTGAAGAAGAGGAGGCGATAGAGCTGGAGGCTGAGTCAGCAATGTAAGACAAAACTTTTTCCTGATGCTCTGGCTTTAAAAGCGGTTTGCCAACTCCTAGAAAACTAAGCGTTCGAGGCCTTATGTAGCCAGACGATGACGCAGGGTCAGCACCTCCTGCATTAGGTCCTATTTTGCTCTTGCCACTACCATCAGATCCACCACCAACACCATCATTACCAGCTGCCAACCCCCGCCCAATTCCACGGCCTCTTCCACCAGCCTTCCTCATTTTTGGTAGAAATGTAGACAAAATCCAACAAACTATATAGTAATGTAAAACAAGGTACAAGGTGTCTATAGGACAGGGGAGATTTTGAATTTCTGCAGACACTTGTGGACACTGGACACTTTTGGATTGTGTGGGGCCCACTGATATCTGAGCGCTATGTGACAGGCTCGATGGCACAGCTGTGACCAAAGTGACTAGAGGATAAGGGAGATTTTGAATCTCTGCACACACTTTTGGACACTGGATGGACACTTTTGGATTGTGTGAGGCCCACTGATATCTGAGCGCTATGACAGGCTCGATGGCACAGCTGTGACCAAAGTGACTAGAGGATAAGGGAGATTTTGAATCTCTGCACACACTTTTGGACACTGGACACTTTTGGATTGTGTGAGGCCCACTGATATCTGAGCGCTATGTGACAGGCTCGATGGCACAGCTGTGACCAAAGTGACTAGAGGATAAGGGAGATTTTGAATCTCTGCACACACTTTTGGACACTGGATGGACACTTTTGGATTGTGTGAGGCCCACTGATATCTGAGCGCTATGTGACAGGCTCGATGGCACAGCTGTGACCAAAGTGACTAGAGGATAAGGGAGATTTTGAATCTCTGCACACACTTTTGGACACTGGATGGACACTTTTGGATTGTGTGAGGCCCACTGATATCTGAGCGCTATGTGACAGGCTCGATGGCACAGCTGTGACCAAAGTGACTAGAGGATAAGGGAGATTTTGAATCTCTGCACACACTTTTGGACACTGGATGGACACTTTTGGATTGTGTGAGGCCCACTGATATCTGAGCGCTATGTGACAGGCTCGATGGCACAGCTGTGACCAAAGTGACTAGAGGATAAGGGAGATTTTGAATCTCTGCACACACTTTTGGACACTGGATGGACACTTTTGGATTGTGTGAGGCCCACTGATATCTGAGTGCTATGTGACAGGCTCGATGGCACAGCTGTGACCAAAGTGACTAGAGGATAAGGGAGATTTTGAATCTCTGCACACACTTTTGGACACTGGACACTTTTGGATTGTGTGAGGCCCACTGATATCTGAGCGCTATGTGACAGGCTCGATGGCACAGCTGTGACCAAAGTGACTAGAGGATAAGGGAGATTTTGAATCTCTGCACACACTTTTGGACACTGGATGGACACTTTTGGATTGTGTGAGGCCCACTGATATCTGAGCGCTATGTCACAGGCTCGATGGCACAGCTGTGACCAAAGTGACTAGAGGATAAGGGAGATTTTGAATCTCTGCACACACTTTTGGACACTGGACACTTTTGGATTGTGTGAGGCCCACTGATATCTGAGCGCTATGTGACAGGCTCGATGGCACAGCTGTGACCAAAGTGACTAGAGGATAAGGGAGATTTTGAATCTCTGCACACACTTTTGGACACTGGATGGACACTTTTGGATTGTGTGAGGCCCACTGATATCTGAGCGCTATGTGACAGGCTCGATGGCACAGCTGTGACCAAAGTGACTAGAGGATAAGGGAGATTTTGAATCTCTGCACACACTTTTGGACACTGGACACTTTTGGATTGTGTGAGGCCCACTGATATCTGAGCGCTATGTGACAGGCTCGATGGTACAGCTGTGACCAAAGTGACTAGAGGATAAGGGAGATTTTGAATCTCTGCACACACTTTTGGACACTGGACACTTTTGGATTGTGTGAGGCCCACTGATATCTGAGCGCTATGTGACAGGCTCGATGGCACAGCTGTGACCAAAGTGACTAGAGGATAAGGGAGATTTTGAATCTCTGCACACACTTTTGGACACTGGATGGACACTTTTGGATTGTGTGAGGCCCACTGATATCTGAGCGCTATGTGACAGGCTCGATGGCACAGCTGTGACCAAAGTGACTAGAGGATAAGGGAGATTTTGAATCTCTGCACACACTTTTGGACACTGGATGGACACTTTTGGATTGTGTGAGGCCCACTGATATCTGAGCGCTATGTGACAGGCTCGATGGCACAGCTGTGACCAAAGTGACTAGAGGATAAGGGAGATTTTGAATCTCTGCACACAATTTTGGACACTGGATGGACACTTTTGGATTGTGTGAGGCCCACTGATATCTGAGCGCTATGTGACAGGCTCGATGGCTGTCTTGCTAAATTTTCTCCCAAATTAGGTTATTTACCTTAACTTACGTAGCGCTCACTGACATCCCAGCCAGGCAAAGATTATTGACAATCTTTTATTTTAGCAAGCAATCATTTTGTTTTACATAGCACATGAATAGTCTCAAGATTTAAGAAAAATGACAGTTATGACACATTTTGTAAGCTATATAGCAATTCCATATGGATCATAGAATCACTACAATAGCCATCACCAACACGGGATGAATCAGCCAATTCA
This sequence comes from Dendrobates tinctorius, assembly GCF_039654945.1. Lineage (NCBI taxonomy): Eukaryota > Metazoa > Chordata > Amphibia > Anura > Dendrobatidae > Dendrobates > Dendrobates tinctorius. The sequence continues at coordinate 28,443,030 of NW_027361703.1, read as the reverse complement.
ATAATTTGGTAGCTGAGGGCGAATACCCTAGAAAAATATCATACCAATGATGAGAGGTGGCATCAGCAATTGCCGAACCCATTTTAACAATTTTCCCTGCCACTATGGTGGTACTAACAACATGATATTGTATTGTTTTATTTAACATTTGAATTATTCTATTCCCTTCTTCAGATGTCTCCATAATATTCCTGAGCCGGGTCATATTCAATTCCCAGTTGTTTACCTGCAACTTGGTCGGTTGCCACCGCATTGTTTTCTGCACCTCCCGGTCATGAGTGAGAAGGAAGGTTTGGCCTTCCCACTGTAAAGCGGAAACAGTCTGTAAACACCCCACATAAGGAACTTTCATCCCAGGAATAATAGGGACATCAGTTATTACACAAATTTCTTGTGAACCTATCTCCACCAACATCTTGTAGGATACTGGTAGAATGGTGAACTCACAAATATTCACAGTCTCTTGTAGCAAACATGGTTCATATACAGCAGAATGCAACCTACAAATTTTACCTTCTAATGTGTCTTCACATAAGCTTAAATCATGCGTGCGATTATTGTTATCAATATATAAGCCATTCATTTTAGGCATCCACAACCATTGATCCCCTGGGGGTCCCAATAATAGTGGTAAAACTACATATCTACACATTACTTGCTGGTTGGTTACATTATATATATTCAATATCCCTTGACATACTGTGTCATTGCAAACCATTTTGGGAGCTTCAATTTTAAGCCATGAAACTCCAGGAATTGTGTTATTAAACATAGTCCTCCATACCCATTCATTTCCTGTCATAAGACGAGTCTGCATTGTTGCCTTCTGCTGCATCTGATAAATAGCCTGCATTGTACACGTAGTCCAATTAAGAATCGCACTAATATTTGATCCTTCCTTGAATACAAAAGAATTTGAAATATTCTGCATATCTAGTAAAAATGTATCTGCTTGCCAAGCTTGTGTCAGTGGGTGCCATATTGTAGGCATCCATTTACCTTGTAAAGTTAAAACATCTTGTATTCCTGCACCTGCTTTACTCATGCGATTTGCTAGAGTTTCAATATCAAAAGAATTCAAAGTCCCAGTAACAGTTCCCACTCCCCCCATCAACGTATCATACCATGCCCTTTTTTGTCTTATAGGGCAGAGAACGTTAGACGGAAATATCACTATAGCTGTTACTACAGTCTTTTGTGATTGAGTTCCAGTCTTTACACAGGACGAGGGGATCCTCTTCATATGTCCCGGATCCGTTTTTGACGAATTCATATTAACAAACGTTATACTTTGTGCCCAAGTACTTCTATTCGTTATACTAGTAGCATTATGACAAAGTAAAGTCTGTAGGACATTAATTCTGAATACTAATTCTGTTCCACTTCCAATGGTGGGGGTGCAATTCTTATAGATCCGTATTTGTTGAGTTGGAGACAAAGACTCATAACCCCCACCGGCGTTACAACATGTTAAGTTCACCTTAGCGGTAATATTCACAGTTCCGTGCATATTGTGTAACATATATGCTACTTGAAATGAGGTGGTCCCACGGGGGCCTATCCATACATATCCTTCCACTGTTACATTAGCTATGTTACAGTTCTGTCCTTCTGGGCAAATAAAATCCTCTTGTTTTAGTTCTTTTGTGCTTTTCTTCCACAACCACCTTATCCGACTGGTGTTTTGACTTTGGATTTGAGTACCCGGTGTTCATCCTTCAACTTTCACCAAACACTCGCTTCCAAGGATTCCAATAATTTCACACATTCCCAGAAATATCTGTTAGGGAAAAAAAAACAAAGCATGATTTTATTCACGCAAATAATTTTTTTTTTTTTTTCCTGGGGAACATATTCCCATTTCTCCACTCCTGGTCTCATGATTAGCAAAGTACGATCCTTGCCCACAGCAATGACTTCAGCCGCCGATGACGGTCCTTGAGGACTCTGTACCCAAATTCTAGCTCCTACATTGGTCACATCTGATGACCCAAATGCTTTATCCCCCCGTAAGGAGAGTTCTAGTGGAGCTTGTCCTTCGATGGCTTGATCTAAACTAATAGGTATTACCAACATTTGAGCCATCTTTTGTCCTTTGGAAATAACTAGCGGCTCTTGTCCTAAATTGGACATAATAACTTTGATTTCTCCTTGATAATCAGCATCAATTACTCCTCCCACCACTATTGCCCCTTTTAAAGCAAAACTAGACCGAGTTGCCAACTTACCATAATGTCCTTTAGGCATTTGACATCCTAATCCTGTTAGTATAGGAACCATCTTACCTGGAGGTACAATAGTCACTTCTATTGCACTGAGATCCAATCCCGCAGATAGGGGAGTTGCTCTTTCAGGAATTTTAGCCTCTTGATTCATCTTCCACCAAGTAATTGTATGTACAATATGAGTTTCGTGTATGGTAAGATTGGGTGTCAGCATTCTCATCAATGGTGTCATGGAATCAGTAATTGGCCTATTGTTAATAATTTGTAAAGCCTCACTTAGATTGTCTCTCCACTGGCCATATTCTCCTTCCATATTGTGTATCTTTTTCAGAGTAGACTTCAAGAGTCCATTCATCCTTTCCACTAATCCTGCAGCTTGGGGATAGTAAGGCATATGATATACCCATTGGACATTATGCTCATTAGCATAATCCTTTATCTGTTGACCAGTGAAGTGTGACCCATTGTCAGTCTGTATCTGCAGTGGAACACCATAGTATTGTGTAATAATCTCTAATGTAAGTAATGTGCTCCATAGTGTGGCTGCTTTGCAAGGGAATCCTATCATAAGTCCTGAGTAGTTATCTACTGCTGTGCAGACATATTTACATCCCCTACTCTCAGTGAGTGGACCAATGAAATCCATCTGCCAAATTTGAGCTGGTAATTGTCCTCGAGCTATGTGTCCCATTACTGTGTGTGGAACTTCCCTTTTTTGTGAATGCTGGCATACTGGACACTGTGCAATGACTTGTTTTATAATGTCCATGGATAGTGGAACACCTCTTTCTTGGGCCCACCTGTAAGTGGCTTTTTCTCCAAGGTGTCCACTCTTGTTGTGCGCCCAAATAGCTGTACCTTGCAGCCATTTTTCTTTTTCTTGATCAACCTCAGAAGTCTGTCTAATAGCGGCGGCTTTATCTGCTTCAGAATTAAACAAACGATCAAGTGAGTCAGCAGGCATATGTGCATCAACATGAAAAACAGTAGTAAGTGTGATTTGAACCATTTCTTCTATAAATTCCCACACCTCTTTTCCCCACACTTCCTTACCATGTATTAACCAACCATATTTCTTCCATCCAATCATCCAAGTTGCAAGACCATTAGCCACAGACCACGAGTCTGTGAAAAGGTGACACTCCTTCCCTTGTTCAAAACTCAATGCCAGAAAGATAGCATATAATTCTGCATATTGGCTACTTTTACCGTGACCTTCCATAACCAAATGTTTTTCTAGTTTCGGGTTATAAGCCACACTCTTCCAGTGTCGCTTTCCATTAACATATCGAGCTGACCCATCAGTGAACCAAGCATGTTGCTGTTGTTGTTCTGTTAAATCTTCATAAGATTTTCCCCATTTTACAGGGGACTCTTCCCGGACAGTTGGTTTCACAGGGGATTTGATTTCTTCCCCTATTTCAGCTATTTTCTCATGGAGGGAGGCCATCCCGCCTTCTCCTTTCTTTGCTCCTCATATGCACCAAAAGTTTTTCCAATTGTGATTTCACTGCCTGCTCCTCATTTCCTTGTATCATTATATCATCAATATAATGAGAAATTTGCATATCTGAGGGCAAGGAGAACTGATCTAGATGTTCTGCCACCGTCCGGTGACAAATAGTAGGGCTATGAAGCCATCCTTGAGGCAATCTGGTCATGGTATACTGTCGACCTAACCAGGTAAAAGCAAATTGATCCTGCGCCTTTTCCTCTATTGGAATTGTAAAGAAGGCATTAGCCAAATCAATCACTGCATACCAAGTTCCATTATGACTCTGTATATTTTCTATTATAGTGATAGTATCTGGCACTGCAGCTGTTAATGGGGGGGGTACATTTGTTCAATTCCCTGTAATCCACTGTCATACGCCAGGAGCCATCACTCTTTTTAACTGGCCAGACTGGATTATTCCATGCAGTAGTAGTGGTACGCATGACTCCTGCGTCCACCAGATTTTTAATTGTTTCAGTAATCTCTTTGTGTCCCCCTGGTATTCGATACTGTTTCATTGCCACCATTTTAGTAGCAGGAGGGATATGTACAGGGGGCATTTTTACTTTTCCTATCGTTACAGGTCTCATTTGTATTTCTGCCATTTTTACTCCAAAGGAAAATTTTCCAGCCGATAAATTTAAAGTCATTCCTTTTAAAACATCAATTCCCAATATATATTCTGGAATGGGTACTACTAAAACACGGTAATTTCTTATCGGTAAGTTTCCTATTTTCAAAGCAACTTGTGTTTGTACTCCGGTGATTACCTGTCCTCCTAGTCCAGCAATTTTAATTTTTGGACCTCTGAATTTTGTGGGAATACCTTTTTTCCTTATTAATTTTTCCTCTTCTCTTGCAATATTTATTTTGAGCAACTATGATAGCAGCTTTCTCTGCTACACTCTGGTAATGTTCCAACTTATCTTTGAGCAGACGGGTATTGCAATCCAGCACCACTTTCTGCCCTCCTAGCTCTGCAACTTATTGTTCCAATTGAGAGCACTTCCTCTGCAATTGTTGATTCAGCTCATGCATCGCGCGATATGCACTGAGCAGAATCCAAGTTCGTCGCCCAAGCGACACAACATCACCCGCCTTGGCGGGGACACCCATGAGTACATTAACAACATCATGGGTTAACTGCATCACCTGCCTTTGCAGGGAAAACCTCGAGTAACTAAACAACATCGAGGGGTTATCTGCATCACCTGCCTTTGCAGGGATCCCCATGAGTAAACCAACAACATCATGGGTTAACTGCATCACCTGCCTTTGCAGGGAAAACAAATCCACATACGCCGTCCTAAAAACTCTACATCACCCCTGAGTACTTTAACAACATCAGTGGGTTCACTACCTTTAAGCTTACTAGACCACTGTTCCGCCAGTCCAGAACTGCTCAACTCATGTGCCAATACATTATACGGTGCCTCAGTCCAACCGGGCACATCCACTACATCCTCCTGCTTTTCCTTTCGTTTCTTAAACATATTGAAAAAGATCCTGCCGACTACGCCAATTTATGTCTTGCTAAATTTTCTCCCAAATTAGGTTATTTACCTTAACTTACGTAGCGCTCACTGACATCCCAGCCAGGCAAAGATTATTGACAATCTTTTATTTTAGCAAGCAATCATTTTGTTTTACATAGCACATGAATAGTCTCAAGATTTAAGAAAAATGACAGTTATGACATGAAAGATTTCAGCATCAATAATAATTACCGAGTTATTGTAGCATCACCCTTCGCATCGGGGGACCTCGATCAGCGGGAAGGGGTTTTCCTCGGTCAGCATCACAGACTAAGTGCGTCCACTTGAATCGTCTGGAAAGTCCCTACCCGCTGAGGAGGTCAGTACTTTTTATAATATTAATTGGAATGATCACGCACTGACATGCGCAGTGAATCAGGTTTCACCTTGATCACGCGCTGTCATGCGCAGTAACTTGTTTTTTTTCACATTCCTCCTTTATCTCAGTTGGTTTGGTTCTCACATTCCTCCCTTCCAACTCCCACAACAATGCCTGAGCAGGTGGTTGCTTTTCACATTCCTGAGTGTGTGCTCTCCTCATGGTAGGAAAAGTTCAGATTCCGGTCACAATCCATAGTATCCAAATGGATGTTTCAATGTACTGCAATCACTACCTTATTGACTGGATGCCTGTCATGTCGGACGCTGTTCACACCACAGCATCCGGCAGGCAGAGGTAGTTCCACCTCCAGCCACTATAGCCTCAGTGGCGCCGGTTTGATCTTCAGGCTCTCGGGGGTTAATCCTGCTGGAGACCAGGTTGGAAGGTTAGTCACGCCCACGGTCTTTAAATAGTCATACTGGCATATGGGCGTCGCCGATTATAGCTTGTGTTTCATACCAAGTGGTTCCGGTCTGGAGTGGAGGTGTTCAAGAGAGAGAGATTCATATCTGGTGTCGTATGATCCGTCGTTATCCTTTCTCCTTCCCATATTTGTGTTTAGTTGTGCCCTGTTCACATTACTGTTTATTCCTGTGTGTGTGCGGCGCAGTGCAGTTTAAGTTCTCCCTGTCTGTCATTATTTGTGTGGGAGCTTTGGTGGTGTGACTCCTCACTGGGTGGAGGGTGGAGGGTTAAGTGCAGGGCTGAGCAGGAGATAAGGAAAGGTCGGAGGCTCAGGCATTTGCACCTTCAGCAAAAACCCTGGGTTGAGGGTCAGACAGGGTTTCCCCTAGTAAAAGGGACACCACAGGGGCCCCGGGTATTTCAGCCTTAGTTGAACTAAGCCCCCGTGACATTATAATCGGCCCACATTTTTTCAGGAGTCCATGGATCCATTAGATTCCATAACCCGCCAGTTGGCGGCGCTGTCCATACAGGTCTCCGAGTTGAAAGGGGCAGTTCAGCAGCAGGGCCTGGTAGTAGCAAAGGTGCAAACGGCATCTGCAGGTATCGGTGCAGAGCCGAAGTTTCCGCTGCCAGAACGATTTTCAGGCGATCGCAGCAAATTTGTCGTATTTCGGGAGGCCTGCAAATTATACTTCCGCATGCGGCCAATATCCTCAGGTAATGAGGCCCAGCGAGTAGGGCTGGTGTTGTCATTACTGAGTGGTGACCCCCAAGCATGGGCATTTTCCTTACCAGCTGACTCTGCTACATTTCATTCGGTCGATAATGTTTTTTCTGCCCTCGGGCTCATTTACGATGACCCTGACCGACTGGCTCTAGCGGAATCTAAAATCCGCGCCCTCCGCCAGGGGGAGCGCTTGGCAGAAGACTATTGTTCGGAATTTCGCCGCTGGGCTGTAGACACACAGTGGAATGACCCAGCACTGCGGAGCCAGTTTATTCATGGGGTATCAGGGAGGGTGAAACAAGCACTCCTGATGTATGAGACTCCGGCATCATTGGAGTCTGCCATGAGTTTGGTGATACGTATTGATCGCCGTTTTCGTCAGGGGGCACAGGAGACGCTACCTCTGGGGGAAAACAGAGGTGCAGGTGTGGTTGAAGTAGATGAGTCCCCTGAACCTATGCAGATTGCTGGCGTGGCACAGGTTCAGCCTCGCGCTCCGGGATTCAGGAAGCCCGGAGCATGTTTCTACTGTGGTAAAGGAGGTCATTATGTTAACGTTTGCCCGGTACTACCTAAGAGGGTCACACCGGCGGAAAACTGTTAAGCTCAGAGGGTATGGAGGAGACCCAACTGAGCGTATGCATATCCTCCATGATGGTATCTCAATGTATGCTCCCTGCCAAGGTTATTATCTCCGGCAGAGAGCTACCTATATCAGTGTTTGTGGATAGCGGTTCCGCCACCAATCTCATAGATGAGGAGTTTGCACACACCGCCGGGTTTAAGATCGAAAAACTTCCTCACCCCATACAGGTGGTGACCATTAATGCTGTTCCCCTCCCTCAAGGGGAGATTACTGAGTTTGTGGCAGAGGTGAAACTCCACATTGGGGTCCTACATTCTGAGTCGGTTACATGTAGGGTCCTCCGTAATCTCCCAGCTCAAATGGTCCTGGGTTTTCCATGGCTGTCCAGGCACAACCCGGTAATTGATTGGAAAACTCAGGACATAGTACAATGGAGTGGTTTCTGCAAAGACAATTGCTTGGCCACATGTGTGTCCGCCGTGTCGCCCAGCCTGCCGGAGGCTTTGCAGGATTTCGCGGATGTTTTCTCTGAGAAGGGTTGCTCAGAACTGCCTCCACATAGAGCCTATGACTGTGCTATTAGGTTAAAACCCGGGGCCAAATTACCTAAGGCCAGGATGTTTAATATTTCTGGTCCTGAGAGACAAGCTCTGAAAGACTACATCGCGGAGAGTCTGAGCAAAGGTCACATCCGGCCTTCGTCCTCGCCTGTAGCCGCGGGGTTTTTCTTCATTAAGAAGAAAGATGGGGGGGTTACGCCCGTGTCTGGATTTCCGAGAGTTAAACCAGATTACTATCCGTGATCCCTACCCAATGCCGTTGATCCCGGATTTGTTCAACCAGGTAGCGGGGGCGAAATGGTTTTCCAAGCTGGACCTCAGGGGGGCGTATAACCTCATAAGGGTCCGTCAGGGGGATGAGTGGAAGACGGCGTTTAACACTCCTGAGGGTCATTTTGAGAGTCTGGTTATGCCGTTTGGGTTGACCACCGCGCCTGCCGTTTTCCAACATTTTATTAATGATGTATTTGCTCATGTCCTGGGGAGATTTGTGATTGTATACCTGGATGATATCCTCATTTATTCTAGCGATCGGGACACTCATTTGGAGCATGTTAGGCAGGTGTTACAGTTGCTCCGGGAGAACCAGCTCTATGCTAAGCTGGAAAAATGTTTATTTTTTGTCCAGGAGTTGCCCTTTTTGGGATATATTGTGTCCGCAGCCGGTTTTAAAATGGACACCGCTAAGGTGCAAGCGGTGTTGCAATGGGAGAGGCCGGAGAGTCTGAAAGCACTCCAGCGGTTCCTTGGGTTTGCGAATTATTATAGGAAATTTATAAGACACTTTTCGACTGTCGCCAAACCGCTCACGGACATGACAAAAAAGGGTGCCGATCTGGCGAACTGGCCTGAGGTGGCTATACGTGCATTTGAGCGTCTGAAGAATAGTTTTGCTTCAGCCCCCATTCTGGTGCAACCAGACGTGTCTAAACCTTTTGTGGTAGAGGTTGATGCGTCGGAGGTGGGAGGGGGGGCAGTACTGTCTCAAGGCTCGTCCTTGAGCGAGATGCATCCATGCGCCTACTTCTCCAAGAAGCTGTCGCCGGCCGAACGGAATTATGATATCGGCAACAGGGAGTTGTTGGCCATCAAACTGGCTTTTGAGGAATGGCGACACTTCTTGGAGGGGGCGGCTCACCAGGTCACAGTTATCACCGACCATAAGAATCTGCTCTACCTGGAGTCGGCCAAGCGTCTGTCTCCTAGGCAGGCTCGCTGGGCATTGTTTTTTACTCGTTTCAATTTTCTTGTGACGTACCGTCCCGGGGCTAAAAACACCAAGGCGGATGCTTTGTCTAGGTGTTTTCCGGGGGGAGAACCTCGGGAAGAGCCGGTACCCATCCTCCAGAAAGGGGTAGTGGTCTCGGCTCTCACGACTGAGGTAGAGGCGGAGATTGCCGAGGCCCAAGAGGAGGTACCACCAGGACTTCCCGCCAACAAATCATTTGTACCCCTGCATCTTCGGCTTAAGGTGTTGAAGGAACACCACGATTCGGTACTGGCTGGTCACCCAGGGGTGAAGGGCACCTTAGAGCTGGTATCACGTCATTTCTGGTGGCCCAAAATCCGGCAGGACGTGGTCTCGTACGTGGCAGCTTGCATCACGTGCGCTAGGGCTAAGTCACCCCGAACCCGTCCTGCTGGCACGCTACAGCCTCTGGGGGTACCCAATAGGCCATGGACAGAAATCTCCATGGATTTTATCACTGACTTGCCAGCCTCGGCAGGGAACACGGTCATCCTGGTGGTGGTTGACCGTTTTTCAAAGATGGCGCATTTTGTGGCGTTGTCCTCTTTGCCCAATGCTAAGACGTTGGCTCAGGTATTTGTGAAGGAGGTGGTCAGACTCCACGGAGTACCGTCTGACATAGTATCTGATAGGGGTACGCAATTTGTGGCGAGGTTTTGGAAAGCTTTTTGCTCAAGGTTGGGGATCAAGTTGTCACATTCATCGGCGTTTCATCCACAGTCTAATGGACAAACTGAGCGCATGAACCAAAATCTAGAACAGTATTTACGATGCTTTGTGTCCGACAACCAGGAGGAGTGGTCTACTTTCCTTCCTCTGACCGAATTCGCATTAAATAATCACCGCCAAGAGTCATCAGGAGAGTCTCCATTCTTTTGTGTGTACGGTCAACATCCTCAGTTTTGTACCTTACGTCAGGGTGACTCCGGGGGTGTCCCGGAGGAGGATCAGCTAGGAGCCCAATTGTCGTCAGTCTGGAGGCGGGTGAAACAGCGTTTGTTGAGCATGAGTGCCAGGTACAAACGGGTGGCTGACAGTAGACGCGTGCCAGGTCCGGACCTGTGTGTGGGTGAATGGGTGTGGTTAGCTACGAAGAACATAAAACTCAAAATCCCATCTTTAAAACTGGGTCCAAGGTTTATTGGGCCTTTTAGGATTTCTGCCATCATTAACCCAGTGGCTTATCGGTTGGAACTTCCTGCGGTGTACAGAATACATAACGTTTTTCACAGGGCTTTATTGAAAAAGGTGGTAGGCTTGGTGGACACGACGCCGATGCCACCTCCAGTCATGGTGGATGGCGAGTTAGAGTTCGAGGTCGCCAAGGTAGTGGACTCTCGAGTAGTACGCCGTACTCTTCAGTATTTGGTGCACTGGCGGGGGTATGGTCCAGAGGAGAGGTCTTGGGTTCCAGCCTCAGACATACATGCGGATCGGCTGGTCAGTTCTTTTCACCGTCGTCATCCGGACAAGCCGGGTCCTATGAGTCTTGAGGGCCCTGGGGTCCCTCGTAGAAGACGGGGTACTGTCATGTCGGACGCTGTTCACACCACAGCATCCGGCAGGCAGAGGTAGTTCCACCTCCAGCCACTATAGCCTCAGTGGCGCCGGTTTGATCTTCAGGCTCTCGGGGGTTAATCCTGCTGGAGACCAGGTTGGAAGGTTAGTCACGCCCACGGTCTTTAAATAGTCATACTGGCATATGGGCGTCGCCGATTATAGCTTGTGTTTCATACCAAGTGGTTCCGGTCTGGAGTGGAGGTGTTCAAGAGAGAGAGATTCATATCTGGTGTCGTATGATCCGTCGTTATCCTTTCTCCTTCCCATATTTGTGTTTAGTTGTGCCCTGTTCACATTACTGTTTATTCCTGTGTGTGTGCGGCGCAGTGCAGTTTAAGTTCTCCCTGTCTGTCATTATTTGTGTGGGAGCTTTGGTGGTGTGACTCCTCACTGGGTGGAGGGTGGAGGGTTAAGTGCAGGGCTGAGCAGGAGATAAGGAAAGGTCGGAGGCTCAGGCATTTGCACCTTCAGCAAAAACCCTGGGTTGAGGGTCAGACAGGGTTTCCCCTAGTAAAAGGGACACCACAGGGGCCCCGGGTATTTCAGCCTTAGTTGAACTAAGCCCCCGTGACAATGCCTATCTATACCAGTCTCTCACTCATGCATATCCCATTTGTATCAAAATGGCACAGCTGTGACCAAAGTGACTAGAGGATAAGGGAGATTTTGAATCTCTGCACACACTTTTGGACACTGGATGGACACTTTTGGATTGTGTGAGGCCCACTGATATCTGAGCGCTATGTGACAGGCTCGATGGCACAGCTGTGACCAAAGTGACTAGAGGATAAGGGAGATTTTGAATCTCTGCACACACTTTTGGACACTGGACACTTTTGGATTGTGTGAGGCCCAATGAATATCTGAGAGCTATGTGACAGGCTCGATGGCACAGTTGTGACAAAATTGACTAGAGGATAAGGGAGATTGGATTGCTTTTAAAAAAGCAGTTTGCGGAGCAGTGGGTAAACAGCAATGCAGGAATGTCAGGAAGCCTTAGAAGGCAGCCCAACAACCAACACCACTGATACACCACTATATAGCCTCCCCTTGCACTGCACACACAGTGACTGGTGTGTTGTGCAGGCCAAATCGCTAGCAGCAGAAGCAGTTTTTTTGTCTTCTTCCCTGCCTAACGCTCTCCCTACAGAATCAGCAGCAACCTCTCCCTATACTAAGATCGGCAGAAGTAAGATGGCGGTCGGCGTGCACGCCCTTTTATACCCCCTGTGACGCCCACCAAAGCAAGCCAATCACTTGCATGCCCTTCTGAAAGATGGTGGTGACCCGTGCCTATGTCATCACGTTGCCCACAGTGTCCGTGGATCCTGATTGGCTGAAAAAGAGCGCAAAACAAACTTTTGAAACGCGACTTTGGCGCGTAAGTCGCCGACTTCGTGGCCGACCTCATCCTGGGGACGGGTTTCGTTTCATGAAACCCGACTTTGCCAAAAGTCGGTGACTTTTGAATTTTTTCGACCCGTTTCGCTCAACTCTACTCATCATCCATTCACCCCAAAAGTTCTGTTGCAATTCCTGCCTCTGCTTTTATACAGGCAATGATGGTACCTCCTGATTGGCTGTGCTATACCAGGTGATGTCATAGCTGCAAGGGATTATGGAGAAACCCACATGGCCATTCCCAATGGCATGTGAGCCTTCTCTTGCTGATGCAATTTTCTGCAATGGGTAACATGGTGACAGCGCTTTTTGGTGATTCACGCAAATTAATCATATTTACTGAGTTAAAGAGTAATCATTGTTTCAATTTTTATTTCATAAATCAATGGCAATGAAAATATTAAACTTTGTAATGTATCTTATCAGAAAAATCTCCTTTCTCTGTCAGGACTGATCTTTCATTCTCCAAATTCTCAATTCTGGGGTAAAATCTGTATTCAGTGAAGACAGACTTTCCCATTTCTTAGATAGGAGATGGCAGTTGGTGCTTTTAAGACTATTTGTAGAGTGGATGGATTAGAGTTTTCTCCACCCACTCCCCTTTGAACAGAATCTTATCAGCAGCAAATGCCATCTTTATTCTCAATAATATACAAACACATGGACCATGCACACAGTGAACAAGTCTGTGGGACAGTGTTCACACCACCAAAAGACTGAAACACAGAAAAACACAGTAAAAAAAATGTATAAAAATACTCTGTTGTAAAAAAAAGTACAGTAAACAGCAAGTGCTAGTAAAAAAATGATAAAAAACAGGGTATTTGGTTGATAATTTTTTTGCAAAAAATGTATACTAAGCCGCTCTACCAAACATCAAGGTAACCCATATCAGAGCAGTCCCTAACTGATGTGTTTAAAAACCTGATCATGTGTATAGTATATATATGAGCAGGATTCAGACAGGTAATGTCCTATGTGGACACGCTGCAGAGGACGGCTTTTATGTGCATGTCCCACAAGGGCATAGTATACATTTTTTGCAAAAACTTATCAACTAAATACCCTGTTTTTATTATTTTTTTACTACCACTTGCTGTTTACTGTTTCTTTTTTACAACAGAGTGTTTTACACAGCGGAGGAGCAGGGAGAGGTAAAGATTGCAAATGCTGGGGCCCTGCCCAAGCAAGGGGGGCCCACTCGTGGGCGTCGGTACTGGCACTGGGCCCCTCATAGTACAGCGGTGTGTCTGACGGCGGGTGTGCACCACCACCGTCAGAGACACTTGATTGCACTATGAGGGACCCTGTGCCAGTGCCCGCGCCCAAGAGTCGGCCTACCCACCTGTCCAGGGCAACGGCACTCGCACGGTGTCGTGCGCTAGGTGGTGACCCCGGCCATGGGGGGGAGGCAGCACAGTTAGGGAGTTTTAGAAAGTGGCATATGTTGATGTTGGACATTCAGCTGATGCAAAAGGCGAAATAGGTGAAGTACCAGGAAGAGGTGGACCAAAGCAAGCCATTTTTCTGTCACCCTATGTGTCATCAGGGGAAGGTGGGACAAAATCCTTGGAAACCCATGCGTGGTTCATTTTAATGAAGGTTAGATCATCCACATTTTGGGTTGACAGACGGGTCCTTTTTTCTGTCAGGATTGATCCAGCTGCACTGAAGACTCTTTCCGATAGCACACTTGCAGCTGGGCAAGCGAGCTCCTGTAAGGCATATTGGGCCAATTCAGACCAGGTGTCCAGTTTAGCGGCCCAATAGTCAAAGGGGAATGACCTGTGTGGGAGAACATCGATATGGGAGAAAAAGTAGTTTGTTACCATAGTTGACAACTGCTGTCTCCTGTCACTTTCCATCGATGCAGTATTACCAGTTGTGTGAGCGGTATTTGAAAAATCAGTCCACAACATTGTCATGAAACCCCTGTCTCCAACACCACTTCTGCTGTGTGCACCACGAACACCTCTGCCAAGCTGCCCCCAGCCCGTACGGCTCGTGTGAGAACCATCACCGCTGCTGTGTGCTGGGAATGCCTCAAGCAACCGATTTACCAGAGTTGCTTGTTTATTAGCCAATATTAGGTCAAGGTTCTCCTGTGGCATGATGTTTTGTAATTTGCCTTTATAGCGTGGATCCAGGATGCTGGCCAACCAGTAGTCGTCATCGTTCATCATTTTGGCAATGCGGGGGTCCCTTTTTAGGATCCGCAAGGCATAATCTGACATGTGGGCCAATGTTCCCGGTGTCAATGATGCACTGCGAGTGCTGGGTGGAGGAGCACTTTCTGGCAAATCCACATCCCTCCAGTCACGCACAAACCCTGTACCAGACCTTGCCACGCCAACATTTTCACTTGCCCCACGAGATGCATCCTCCTCCCCTAAGTAATCATCCCCATCATCCTCCTCCTCCTCCTCTTCTTCCTCCACCTCGTCCAGGAGAGGTCCCTGAGCAGACAATGGCTGAATGTCATCAAGGATTCCCTCCTCCTCTTCCTCCTCATCAACATTGGCTGCAGACGCCTGCTCCTTAAGGTGCGTCAAAGTTTGCATGAGCAGACGCATAAGTGGGATGCTCATGCTTAGGATGGCGTCGTCTGCGCTTACCAGCCGTGTGCATTCCTCAAAACACTGAAGGACTTTACAAAGGTCTTTCAGCTTCGACCACTGCACACCTGTCAACTCCATGTCTGCTCTCAAAGTGCCTGGCCGTGTATCCTCCCACAAATGCATTATGGCCTGCCTCTGCTCGCACAGCCGCTCCACCATGTGCAGGGTGGAGTTCCACCTTGTTGCAATGTCGATAATGAGGCGGTGGTTGGGAAGGTGGAGCAATCGCTGCAGCTTCTGCATACGAACGGAGTGTACAGGCGACCGGCGGATGTGCGCGCACAGTCTTCGCACCTTCTGGAGCAGGGCTGTTAACTCCGGATAATTTTTGAGGAAGCACTGCACCACCAGGTTCAAGGTGTGAGCCAAGCAAGGTATGTGGCTGAGTTTTGAAAGGGCTATGGCTGCCACAAAATTACGGCCGTTATTACTAACTACCTTGCCTGCCTCAAGATGTACACTGCCCAGCCATGACTCAGTTTGTCGCTTCAAGTACTCGGCCAGCACCTCGGCGGTGTGTCTGTCGCCCAAACACATCATCTGCAACACAGCCTGCTGACGCTTTCCACTAGCTGCTCGATAGGGGGACACATCGTGTGCAACAGTGGCAGCTGCAGATGGAGTGCTCGTACGACTGCGCTCTGTGGACGAGCTTTCGCTTCTGGAGGAGGTGGAGGAGGAGGAGGGTCGAACGCCTACAGCCAACTGTTTCCTATACCGTGGGCTAGGCAGCACTGTCCCACCACCGCTGTCCCCTGTGAACCCTGCATCCACCACATTAACCCAGTGCGCAGTGATGGACAAGTAACGGCCCTGGCCATGCCGACTGGACCATGCATCAGTTGTGAGGTGCACCTTTCCGCTCACTGACTGCTTGAGTGCATGGACAATGCGGTCTTTCACATGATGGTGGAGGGCTGGGATGGCTTTGCGAGAGAAGAAGTGGCGACTGGGTAGGTCATAGCGTGGTACTGCATAGGCCATGAGTTCGCGGAAAGCTGTGCTTTCCACCAACCGAAAGGGCATCATCTCAAACGAGATTAGTTTGGCAATGTGGGCGTTCAAACCCAGTGTACGCGGATGAGAGACTGAGTACTTTCTTGACCTACTCATAGTGTCTGGGAGGGTGAGCTGGACTTGAGAGCTGCATATGGTGGAAGTAGCGGTGGACAGGGCGGACTGAGAGAGGGTTGATGATGGTGATGGAGTTGGTGTTCTTTCTGATGGCCTAGAATCAGTATTTCGTTGATATAACAGTGGGATTCCCTGACTGCTGTGGTCTTGCAACGACACCTCAACATTTGCTGCTGTGCTAACCGGTGGGCTTACAGTGGGGGAAACAATGTAGCGTTGCTGACTACCTTCGTTGTGATCAGTTGCACATGTGGCACTTGAGGTTTGGTGTTGTGTCCACGCTTGCAAGTGCATGCTGGTTAAATGTCTAAGCATGCAACTGGTATTCAAATTTTTCAGATTTTTCCCTCGGCTAATGGTCTTTGCGCACTTCTTACAGATAACCTTGGCCTGATCATGAGGATTTTGTTCAAAAAAGTGCCACACTGCACTCTTCCTACTTTGGCAGACATTTTGCGGCCTAGCAAGCTGTGATCTTTTGACCCTCTGGACAAGCTGTCCAGCAACTCTTTTGATGTTTGGAACCTGTCTTTGGAGTGCTCCGGGCCTGCCAGATAACAGCTGTTGCGATGTCGATGTCTGCTGTGGATGCTCCTCATCTGAGCTATTGGAAGCAGCACCCTCTTCCCCCAATGGATGCCAATCTGGGTCAACAACTGGGTCATCCATCACCTCCTCTTCTATGTCATGTGCACCTTCCTCTGTGTCACCGTGTATGGTGGTATAGTGTGCGGGAAGGGGCACCTGAGTCTCATCAGGGTCAGAATCTGGCTCTGTACACTGCGAGGACAATGAAGTGCTCTGAGTGAATGTACCAGCAGAATCATCCATCAGCGGTTGTGCATCAGTGCACTCCATGTCAGATTCATCTTGGCCTGGGTAATTCACCATTTGACTTGATAATCCAGGCATGGTATGTGAAAACAGCTCCATGGAGTAATCAGTAGTATGGCCTGCGTCATCCTTCAATCTTGGTTGGGGTGAAGGACACAAGGAAAGGTGTGGTTCATGAACATGAGCCTCCAATGACGACTCAGTGCTTTTACTTTTTACAACTGAAGAAGAGGAGGCGATAGAGCTGGAGGCTGAGTCAGCAATGTAAGACAAAACTTTTTCCTGATGCTCTGGCTTTAAAAGCGGTTTGCCAACTCCTAGAAAACTAAGCGTTCGAGGCCTTATGTAGCCAGACGATGACGCAGGGTCAGCACCTCCTGCATTCGGTCCTATTTTGCTCTTGCCACTACCATCAGATCCACCACCAACACCATCATTACCAGCTGCCAACCCCCGCCCAATTCCACGGCCTCTTCCACCAGCCTTCCTCATTTTTGGTAGAAATGTAGACAAAATCCAACAAACTATATAGTAATGTAAAACAAGGTGTCTATAGGACAGGGGAGATTTTGAATTTCTGCACACACTTGTGGACAGTGGACACTTTTGGATTGTGTGAGGCCCACTGATATCTGAGCGCTATGTGACAGGCTCGATGGCACTGCTGTGACAAAAGTGACTAGAGGATAAGGGAGATTTTGAATTTCTGCACACACTTGTGGACAGTGGACACTTTTGGATTGTGTGAGGCCCACTGATATCTGAGCGCTATGTGACAGGCTCGATGGCACAGCTGTGACAAAAGTGACTAGAGGATAAGGGAGATTTTGAATTTCTGCACACACTTGTGGTCAGTGGACACTTTTGGATTGTGTGAGGCCCACTGATATCTGAGCGCTATGTGACAGGCTCGATGGCACAGCTGTGACAAAAGTGACTAGAGGTTAAGGGAGATTTTGAATTTCTGCACACACTTGTGGACAGTGGACACTTTTGGATTGTGTGAGGCCCACTGATATCTGAGCGCTATGTGACAGGCTCGATGGCACAGCTGTGACAAAAGTGACTAGAGGATAAGGGAGATTTTGAATTTCTGCACACACTTGTGGACAGTGGACACTTTTGGATTGTGTGAGGCCCACTGATATCTGAGCGCTATGTGACAGGCTCGATGGCACAGCTGTGACAAAAGTGACTAGAGGATGAGGGAGATTTTGAATCTCTGCACACACTTTTGGACACTGGACACTTTTGGATTGTGTGAGGCCCAATGAATATCTGAGCGCTATGTGACAGGCTCGATGGCACAGCTGTGACAAAAGTGACTAGTGGATAAGGGAGATTGGATTGCTTTTAAAAAAGCAGTTTGCGGAGCAGTGGGTAAACAGCAATGCCAGCCTGTCAGGAAGCCTTAGAAGGCAGCCCAACAACCAACACCACTGATACACCACTATATAGCCTCCCCTTGCACTGCACACACAGTGACTGGTGTGTTGTGCAGGCCAAATTGCTAGCAGCAGAAGCAGTTTTTTTTTCTTCTCAGCAGGACAAAAAAAAAAAATTGGGATTGCTTTTAAAAAAGCAGTTTGCGGAGCAGTGGGTAAACAGCAATGCCAGCCTGTCAGGAAGCCTTAAAAGGCAGCCCAACAACCAACACCACTGATACACCACTATATAGCCTCCCCTTGCACTGCACACACAGTGACTGGTGTGTTGTGCAGGCCAAATCGCTAGCAGCAGAAGCAGTTTTTTTGTCTTCTTCCCTGCTTAACGCTCTCCCTACAGAATCAACAGCAACCTCTCCCTATACTAAGATCGGCAGAAGTAAGATGGCGGTCGGCGTGCACGCCCTTTTATACCCCCTGTGACGCCCACCAAAGCAAGCCAATCACTTGCATGCCCTTCTGAAAGATGGTGGTGACCCGTGCCTATGTCATCACATTGCCCACAGTGTCCGTGGATCCTGATTGGCTGAAAAAGAGCGCAAAACAAACTTTTGAAACGCGACTTTGGCGCGTAAGTCGCCGACCTCGTGGCCGACCTCATCCTAGGGTCGGGTTTCGGTTCATGAAACCCGACTTTGCCAAAAGTCGGCGACTTTTGAATTTTTTCGACCCGTTTCGCTCAACTCTAGTCACAAGCCATCAAACAAAGAAGAACTGCTTACATTTTTGTACCAGGAGTGGCATAAGGTTACCCAAAAGCAGTGTGAAAGACTGGTGGAAAGCATGCCAAAATGCATGAAAGCTGTGATTAAAAATCATGGTTATTCCACAAAATATTGATTTCTGAACTCTTCCTGAGTTAAAACATTATTATTGTTGTTTCTAAATGATTATGAACTTGTTTTCTTAGCATTATTTGAGGTCTGCAAGCACTGCATTTTTTTGTCATTTTGACAATTTCTCATTTTCTGAAAATAAATACAAAATTTAGTGCTTGGAAATTCGAAGACATGTTGTCAGTAGTTTATAAAATGAAAGAACAATTTACATTTTACTCAAAAATATACAAATATTTATATAAAGAGAAAAATCAGACAAACTGAAAATTTTGCAGTGGTCTCTTAATTTTAGCCAGAGCTGTATTTATGGTCCGCAGAGCATTTGTGTAGAACTGATATTACCATTATGTGGTCACTGTATGGTAGTAATATTAGTCCTAGTACAATGGTTTTGGTTAAAGAAGCACTTCCATCTCTATTTTGTTTTAATAAATATTGTGTATGTGCAAATAGTGTAGTGTGAGTGCATTAATACACACTCTGCCTTCTCCTGGGTCCATCACCGTTCTGGTTCACCTATCAGTGACACTCCTGCAATTGCAACTAGCCAGCTCACTCTTTTGCTCTATGTGTGATCTATAAGCTTACATTGTAAAAATCACTTCCAGGACACGCAGAGCGCAATGTGAACCAGAGTATGCAGAGCAGTTACATAGTAACATAGCATAGTAACATAGCATGGCCGAAGAAAGACATTTGTCCATCCTGTTCAGCCTATATTCCATCAGAATAAATCCCCAGATCTACGTCCTTCTAAAGAACCTAAAAACTGTAAGATACCATATTGTTACGCTCCAGGAAGACATCCAGGCCTCTTGACGTCACTGAGAAGCAGAGAAAAATGGTGCTGGACACTGGAGAAAGCAGTGGGAGGTGAGTATATTAATATACTGTACTTGCACTACACTACATGCCCATACACACATATTTAATTAAAATTAATTAATAGGAATGCTTCTTTAATAATTAGTATGGTGCTATTATCACTACTTTATACACTGGTGGAATTTGTCTTTTATATTGCAATGTTACGATGTACAATACAAAATAATATTGTGGTACCGTGCTAGCCAGAAAAATAGATGTACTTATGTCCCCAAAAATGAAAAAAATTGAGAAAAGTATTCAAGCACTGATACCTTTATTGGCTAACCAGAGAAATGATGTTTGCAAGCAAGCTTTCAGGACTCAAAAGGCCCCTTCATCAGGCTAGATTACAAGTGAATTACTGAGAAGAGATGGCAACATTTAAATAGAAATTACAACAGGACATGAGGTGATACAAGCCAAGGAAATTAAATTAAGGTTTTTGTTACACATGTAAATCAGGTGGCAGTGTTCTATTAGAGATTTGAAGACCTTCTTGTGGAGGTGTGAACTGTGTCCATGTAATGAGTCATGAATCCAGGTGTCAAATTCAGTCCTATTGTTGGAGATTGAAACATATTTATAAATTTATACTCCCAAATTTTCCTTTCTCTGTCACTATTAAAATGACCTTTCAATATTAGGACTTTTAGATCTGCCAAGCTGTGTCCAGGTTTAGAGAAGTGTATTCCTACAGGTGTGCCCAGCTAATTTTTTATCGTACGTCTATGCAGATTCATCCTTGTTTGTAGTTTTTGCTGCGTTTCTCCTATATATGTCCCTGCATTGCACCTTGTACATTGTATCATGTACACGACATTGGAGGACATTGCATGCTTTTTATAGCGAACGGGACATTCCGGAAATCTCCCAGGCTCCAGGAAGAGCCAATAGGATTCCACACAGGACCTGAGCGCCTGACTCCTGAACTCCAATGGGAGTTCATCCCATGAGCATGCCCAGATGAGGAAACAAAGGACTTAGCCTCTGGAGAGAGTTGCCGCAGGGCAATCTCCTCTGCAATCTCCTCTACAGCAGGAAAGGCGCAGGAGACTGCAGAATGTGAGGATCTAGATTTCAGCAAGGGAGAGGCAGAAATCTGACTCCTAACATTACCCCCTCTCCTAGGGCCCCCTCCTCCCTGAGCCCTCCAGACAATCAACCTGTGCCCTGTGGTGGCATAGGGCACAAACTCGTCCGAAGGCGAGCTTGGTGTCCTGGAAGGTGATATGGTAAACCAGTACACCTGGACGGCATCAGTAGAGGCAAAGTCACCAGGTTTCAGAAGAGACACCTGGGAAATGGTGGGAGTGGCCAAAGCAACAGAGCGTTGCCGTGAGTCAGCGGCCGTCGCCACCCTCTGCATAGGAAGGCTATCCTGAGCACATGAGGTGCATGCCTGAATAAATCTTTTGATGTCCCAAGCCTTGTGGGGCCACCAATACGTACCGGCCAATAGCTTTGTGGTTTGCATATAGCCCCGATGGTTGTGCGCATTGGACGCGTGTGCCCAGGCGAGAACCTGAGTCCTAAGATGAGGAGGGACAAAGGTCTCGACCACCGGTTCAGATTCCGAGCATTGCGGGGAGCTGGCTTCCTGAGAAGCAGCACACACATGGTAACAACCGCAAACGGGCTCTTGGGTCGGACCTGTATCAAAACCGGTGCGAGACACCTCCATGGACTCTGGGGGTAGAGCCTCTGGCTCAGGCAGCTCAACAGGTTCAAAAAATTTGGGAGCCGAGCTAGCTCTCCGCTTGGAGTGAGCACGCTCCATACCGCGCTCTAAAAAACAGAGGTTGATACATGAGGAGACAGAAATTAGCTCCTCCAGGCTGGTGGGGATCTCTCTAGTTGAGAGAGCATCCTTGACATGCTCCACTAGCCCACGCCAAAAAACGGGGATAAGGGCCTTGTCGGACCACTCCAGCTCGGACGCCAGTGTCCAAAAAACGGACGGCATACTGGCTAACTGAGAGCAACCCCTGAGTCAGTGCAAGTAGCTGCAGAGACGTGTCATGCGTGACCCGTGGGCCGAGGAAAACCTGCTTGATGGCCATTAACAGGTTCCATGCAGTCCGTATCTCAGGATCACTGCGCTCCCACAAAGGCGTAGCCCATTCCAGAGCCTTGCCCGACAGTAGGGATATGATAAATGCCACCTTGGCCCGTTCTGTGGGGAATTGCGCAGCCAGCAACTCCAGGTGGATTGAGCACTGGCTGATGAAACCCCTACAGGAGGCACCATCCCCGGAGAACTTATCAGGTAACGGGAGGCGGGTGACTGTCGGTGCAAGGGTGAACACGGACATATGGCCTACCGCATCAGTTAGAGCCTGTACAGCAGCATCCGTAGCCGTAGCCTGTGCAGCGGCGAGAGCCTTCTCGAGGGTGAGTAACCGGTTCTCAAGCTGCCGTATGCACTGCATAAGTTGCTGCTGATCTGCCATCACTAGCCAGACCCTGGCGCTAGAATAATGTTAGGAGTGGCGGAAAGCACTAAATAAAAATATAAATAAAGTGCCTTCGCCACTCGGGGTCCACCGTGCGGAGGATGGAAAACCGCAGCTAAGTGACGACAGAGCAATCTGGCGGTAGTGTGCATGGGGTTAAACTCCACCCAAAGTGCACAGCACAGACTCTGTTAGAGTCACAGAGTCGTGTAGACAAGTAATAAATATAAGTATGCTGAACCTGTTAGGTGCACAGGAATTCAGCAGCACACAGGCGGTAAATGGTCACCGGAGTAGTTAAAATATGACAGCACTACACCCGCAGAGACCTACCGTGGAGCCTAGTGTGCACAGCGTTGCCACCGCAAACGCGCTAATAAGCTGCTACTGCAGCGCGGCATGGAGTGCCGCCTAGTGACCCCGCTGGTAACGCAGGCGCGATGTCAGACGCTAAGCTGCTGAGGTAGATGGAGCAAATGCGCGCTGGCGCTAGCGCTGCTTGTTATGAATGAGTCACCGTAGGAGGCAAAAACAGAAATGCTAGCTAAGTCCAGAAAACCAGAGAAGTTGGCAGCTATCGGATTGCAGACCCCTGAACCTATCAACAACAACTAGCAGTAGCCGTGGGGGGTTCCTACGGTGCCCTAGACCCCACGATCAGAGCCGGAGAACTACATAGCCTAAAGACAGAAAAGGGAAATCTAAACTGCCCCAGAGCAGACCTCAAAGCAATAGGCAGCCCCCAACATATAATGACGGTGAAGCAAGAAGAAAAAACACTAACACAGATAGAAAGATAGACTGAGAAAATGATGGGGCCCAAGCTAACTAGATAGGACAGGATAGAAAAGCTGCTGTCTGCAATCCGCCAAAAACCCTATCAAAACAAGAGCCAACAGACTGACAGGGAAAAAGGCCCTGAAGATGCTAGGCTTCAAAAAGACGATGTCAGTACTCAGGTATTTTCTGAAGACAGAGCAAAAAGACACAAAGGAATTCAGCTCACCCCAGCAGGGAATGGCAGAATCCAGAAAAGCAAGGCAAAATAGAACCAAAACACAAATGCAAAAAGCAAGGCAGAAAACTTAGCTTTTGAGGAGCAGGAATCAGACTGGTCTCCTAGAATCCCTCAGAGAAATCACCAGCGAGGAAGAAGGGCGTCGGCTGCCTTATATTCAGTCAGCAATTCCCGTCACCCAGTCATCCTCTACCAGCTCAGGTGTTTGGTAATCAGCCTCACTACCTTCCTTCACCAGAAGAGGGAGTTCATCAAACCTCAATGGTGAAGGGGAAAATGAACACATAACAGCTGCTACTGGCAGAACTCAAACACTCACACAGACGTAGTATCAGAGGAATGGGGATTTCAAATGAGTCATTCACCAGTCCAAGCATCCATCAACAAACATACAGCAGCAAGTATGAATATACTAGCGCATGGCTGAATAGCCATGCGCGCTTTTTATAGCGAATGGGACCTTCCGGAAATCTCCCAGGCTCCAGGAAGAGCCAATAGGATTCGACACAGGACCTGAGCACCTGACTCCCGAACTCCAATGGGAGTTCGTCCCATGAGCATGCTCAGATGAGGGAACAAAGGACTTAGCCTCTGGAGAGAGTTGCCACAGGGCAATCTCCTCTGCAATCTCCTCTACAGCAGGAAAGGCGCAGGAGACTGCAGCATGTGAGGATCTAGATTTCAGCAAGAGAGAGGCAGAAATCTGACTCCTAACAACATCTGACCTGGGACAAAGCTCTGCCTGTGGAGAGCTGTACCATCTCAGCTGCATTACCATCAGTCCCAGAGGATCTGCCCTGCAGCGCTGGTCATCTCTGACCAGAAACCACAGGTGGCGTCACGAACACTTTATTACAAACTTTATTTATCCCTTGTAAATACCCCTTTTTTTGGACGCCCAGGGCCATGGACCAGGTCACTGCTGCCGTGACACTACCCCTTTAAATACTGGCCCAGTGCCGAGTACCCCACGACCCTAGCGGGCAATCCACAATTGTTTTAGTTTTTTTTCCCATGTTCAATAAATAGTAAAAATGACCTGCCATTATGATTCTCCAGGTCATTGCAAATACACAGATACAAAATGTGTATAGGTTCTTTTTTATTTAAGAGGTGAAAAAAATCCAAAATTTGAAAGAAAAAAATGGCGCCATTTTCCGAGACCCAGAGAGTTTCCATTTTTCGTGATCTGTTCCTGGGTGAGGGCTTATTTTTTGTGCACTAAGCTGACATTTTTATTGATACCATGTTGGGTAGATATGATTTTTTTTATGATCAGACACTTCTCAATGCAGCAATACCAAATGTGTATTTTTTAGTATTCATTGTTTTATTTTGAATTGGGCAAAGGGGGTGATTTGAACGTTTACATTTTTTATATATATTTTAAGACTTTTTTTACTTTTAACTTACTTTCGTAGTCTACAGCCCTGCTATGTGTAGCAGAAATCATCATCCACAGGCCATCGTTCACATGTGATCATGTGACAGGGGCACTGATAGGCGGTTCTCATGACATGTTTCTGACATACTCGAGCTAAATACCACTGTCAGTGATTGACAGTGGCATTTAACATGGTAACAGCCGTGAGTGGATCGCGATTCCACCCGCAGCTGTTAGAGGCACATGACAGCTGATCAAATCATCATTTATCAACGGGAACCAGATATTTCTAAAGTGACGATAATACTACAGATTTTATAGACTAAACATCATCCATAAGAGTCCGACTTGATCCAACTTCATCATAAAGAAACTCTTTATATCATTTTCAAAAACTTTCCAGAAAGAAATCCTTGTGCAAAAAATGTACTATTAGCTGTTGAGCTGTGCAGATTGGGGGCAAAGGAAGCTGAACACACAAAAGGTTCCACCAATTGATGAAATAACCCTTCCAGATATTCTTGTAAATAGGGACAAAGTGAAGAATAAAAGCATGACTAAAAAAGAAGTATAAAAAGCATATAATCATTTGTAACACTAGCAAAGATTTAGTATGCACACATTTAGCACAAAAAGCCTGTGTGAAGTAATTCTTCAATGAGTCACGAAGGGGAAGTTGATTTTAGAGTAAAAACCCCAGAAAACCCCAGAAAAGAGCGACCAGAATGGTGACCGGTCTGCAAACCCTGTCTTATGAGGAAAGGTTGCAGGATTTGGGAATGTTTAGCTTGCAGAAGAGAAGACTGAGAGGAGACTTAATAGCTGTCTACAAATATCTCAAGGGCTGTCACATTGTAGAAGGATAATCTTTATTCTCATTTGCACAAGGAAAGACTAGAAGCAATGGGATGAAACTGAATGGGAGGAGACACAGATTAGATATTAGAAAAAACCTTTTTGACAGTTAGAGTGATCAATGAGTGGAACAGGCTGCCACAAGAGGTGGTCACTTCTCCTTCAATAGAAGTCTTCAAACAGAGGCTGGACAGACATCTGTCTGGGATGATTTAGCGAATCCTGCTTTGAGCAGGGGGTTGGACTAGATGGCCCTGGAGGTCCCTTCCAACTCTACGATTCTATGATTCTATGATTCTAGACTCCATTTGTAATAGCCTTTTTTTCGATAATCTTCACTTCTAACATTTGCACGGAATTTTTGAAGTACAATTATTCTGATGTCATTGGGCTTTCTTTGATGGTAGGTAATGAAGTGTGGAGCAACCAAAGTGAGGGGTTTTTCCTTTTCTTTCATCTGTACTCCCCAAATGAATAGTAGAATAGTAGAAATATGTTTCTGAATGCGCCTTCTGAGTTCTTGGGAGGTCTGACCAACGTAAACTTAGTTACATGAACAGGTAATGGCATAGAAAACATGTTTCGTTTTGCAATTGATATAATGATGCAACAATACTTTTTTTTTGTTTTGTGTGTCTATTGTTGGATAACTGGATAGATCTGGCTACAGCCATTTGAGATTACTATTAATTCATTCTTTATTTGAGAATTATTACATTGCTCTACATATTGCACCTTACAGTATATTTCAATCATCTCCAGTATGCCTTGTTCTCACTGGTGTGTAATATAGCATACCATTTCTTTATGCCTTAGGATTATTGGTGTATTATATGGTGTCCTCCATATGCATTTATGTATGGCTAATACTAATTATATGTACCCTTGCAGGCAATAATTATAAAAGATGATATATTATCCTCTTATGTCTACCTTTTGGTACCATATATACTCGTGTATAAACCGAGTTTTTCAGCCCCTTTTTTGACCCTTTCGGCTTATACATGAGTCATACTCCAGAAAGCCGGCGGGGGAGGGGGTGTGGGTGAGCAGGAGACATCATACTCACCCTCCTGGCGTCTGCATATCAGGCTCTGCTACATCTCAGTCCCAGCGTCTGCTTCTCTCTTCCTGTCTTCTTCCTGTGCGGTCACATGGTACCGCTCATTAAAGTAATGAATATGGACGCGTCTCCACTACCATAGTGTGGAGAGCATATTCATTTCTTTAATGAGTGGTACCATGTGACCACACAGGAAGAAGACAGGAAGAGAGATGCAGATGCCAGGACTGAGATGAAGCAGAGCCTGATATACAGACACCAGGAGGGTGAGTAGGACTGAGGGAGGGTGAGCGATGCCATATTCACCTGTCCCTGTTCCACCGCTGCGCTGTCTTCCAGATCCTCTGGCTGTGATGTTCAGGTCAGAGGGCACAATGATGTATTTAGTGCGCGCCCTCTGCCTGAACAGTCACTGCAGAGAGCCGGCAACGCTGAGGAGCAGCAGTCAGCGATGAGAGGTGAGTATGTCATTTTTTTTAAATCACAGCAGCAGCATTATATGGGGCATATAGTAATATGGAGCATCTTATGGGGCCACCATTAACCTTTGTGCAGCATTATATGGGACATATTTTAATATGGAGCATGTTATGGGGCCACCATTAACCTTTGTGCAGCATTATATGAGGAGTATTTTAATATGGAGCATGTTATGGGGCCACCATTATCCTTTGTTCAGCATTATATGGGGCATAGATTAATATGGAGCATGTTATGAGGTCACAATTAACCTTTCTGCAGCATTATATGGGGCATATATTAATATTGAGCATCTTGTGGGGCCACCATTAACCTTTGTTCAGCATTATATGGGGCATATATTAATATGGAGCATGTTATGGGGCCACCATTAACCTTTGTGCAGCATTATATGGGCATATATTAATATGGAGCATGTTATGGGGCCACCATTAACCTTTGTGCAGAATTATATGGGGCGTATTTTAACCCCTTAATGACCAAGCCATTTTGTAGGTTAAAGACCAGGCCTTAATTTTGAAATCGGACCACTGTCACTTTATGTGCTTATAACTCTGGAACGCTTCAATGGATCCCGCTGATTCTGACTTTGTTTTTTTGTGACATATTGTACTTCATGTTAGTGGTAAAATTTCTTCGATATGACTTGCGTTTATTTATGAAAAAAATGGAAATATGGTGAAAATTTTTAAAATTTTGCAATTTTCAAACTTTTAATTTTTATGCCCTTAAAGGGAATCTGTCACCCTTTTTTTCAGCTGGCAGCTGCTGGCATAGACATCGGGGGCTTATCTACAGCATTCTGTAATGCTGTAGATAAGCCTCCGATGTAACCTGAAATAGAAGAAAAACACGTTATATTATACTCACCGGGGTAGGCAGTCCGGTCCGGTGGGCGTTGCGGTCCGGTCCGACGCCTCCCTTCTTCATGCGATGATGTCCTCTTCTGTCCTGTAATGGCTGCGGCGCAAGCGCACTGCTCTGCCATGTTGAGGGCAGAGCAGAATTCTGCAGTGCGCAGGCACAGGCCCTCTCCCGAAGCCTGCGCACTGCAGGACTCTGCCCTCAACAGGTCAGAGCAGTGCGCTTGCGCCGCAGCCATTACAGGACGGGTAAAGAGGATGTCATCGCATGAAGAAGGGAGGCGTCAGACCGGACCGCAACGTCCACCGGACAAGCCCCCGATGTCTATGCCGGCAGCTGCAAGCCAAAAAAAAGGGTCACAAATTCCCATTAAATCAGAGAGATATGTTACAAAAATAGTTAATAAATAACATTTCCCACATGTCTACTTTACATCAGCACAATTTTGGACCAAAATGTTTCTTTGTTAGGACGTTATAAGGGTTAAAATTTGACCAGCGATTTCTTATTTCTACAACAAAATTAACAAAACCATTTTTTTTTTTAGGGACCACATCACATTTGAAGTCACTTTGGGGGGTGTACATGACAGAAAATACCCCAAAATGACACCATTCTAAAAGTGCACCCCTCAAGGTACTCAAAACCACATTCAAGAAGTTTATTAACTCTTTAGGTACTTCACAAGAATTGAAGCAATGTGGAAGGAAAAAAAATAACTTAACTTTTTTTCCCCAAAATTTTTCTTTGGACCCATTTTTTTTTTATTTTGTCAAGGGTTTCAGGAGAAAATGAATCACAGTATTTGTTGTGCAATTTCTCCTGAGTACACCGATACCCCATGTGTGGAGGAAGACCAATCTTTAGGCGCACGGCAGTGGTCAGAATGGATCATTTGAGATTTTGAATGTCAAATTGGCTTGAATCGAGAGCAGACGTCATGTCGCGTTTGGAGAGCCCCTGATGTACCTAAACAGTGGAAACCCCCCATAAGTGACCCCATTTTGGAAACTAAACCCCCCAGGGAACTTATCTAAATGTATGGTGAGCACTTTGAACCCCCAACAGCTTCACAGAAGGTTTTAACGTAGAGCCGTAAAGTTAAAAAAACATATTTCTTCCACAAAAATGATCTTTTCATTCCCAATTTTTATTTTCCCAAGGGTAACAGGACCCCAAAAGTTGTTGTGCAATTTGTCCTGAGTACGCTGATACCCCATGTGTGGGGTGGAACCACTGTTTGGGCGCATGGCAGAGATCGGAAGAGAATGAGTGCCGTTTTCGAATGCAGGCTTTGATGGAATGGTCTGCAGGCGTCATGTTGCGTTTGCAGAGCCCCTGATGTACCTAAACTGTGGAAACCCCCCACAAGTGACCCCATTTTGGAAACTAGACCCCCCAAGGAGCTTATCTAGATGTGTGGTGAGCACTTTGAACCCCCAAGTGCTTCACAGAAGTTTATAACATAGAGCCGTGAAAATAAAAAAATCATATTTTTTTCCACAAAAATGATCTTTTTGCCCCCAAATTTTTACTTTCACAAGGGTAAAAGGAGAAATTTGACCCCAAAAGTTGTTGTGCAATTTGTCCTGAGTACGCTGATACCCCATATGTGGGGATAAACCACTGTGATTGCCTTACTGCGATCCTTGGGAGGCAGAATGCATAAATCCACAAAAGGTGAAGAATTGGTTTTATTTTTTACGCCGTTCCTCGTGCGGTATTAGTGATTAGTAGAGTTGAGCGAAACGGGTCGAAAAAATTCAAAAGTCGCCGACTTTTGGCAAAGTCGGGTTTCATGAAACGAAACCCGACCCTAGGATGAGGTCGGCCACGAGGTCGGCGACTTACGCGCCAAAGTCGCGTTTCGAAAGTTTGTTTTGCGCTCTTTTTCAGCCAATCAGGATCCACGGACACTGTGGGCAACGTGATGACATAGGCACGGGTCACCACCATCTTTCAGAAGGGCATGCAAGTGATTGGCTTGCTTTGGTGGGCGTCACAGGGGGTATAAAAGGGCGTGCACGCCGACCGCCATCTTACTTCTGCCGATCTTAGCATAGGGAGAGGTTGCTGCTGATTCTGTAGGGAGAGCGTTAGGCAGGGAAGAAGACAAAAAAACTGCTTCTGCTGCTAGCGATTTGGCCTGCACAACACACCAGTCACTGTGTGTGCAGTGCAAGGGGAGGCTATATAGTGGTGTATCAGTGGTGTTGGTTGTTGGGCTGCCTTCTAAGGCTTCCTGACAGGCTGGCATTGCTGTTTACCCACTGCTCCGCAAACTGCTTTTTTAAAAGCAATCCAATCTCCCTTATCCTCTAGTCACTTTGGTCACAGCTGCGCCATCGAGCCTGTCACATAGCGCTCAGATATTCATTGGGCCTCAAACTGATTTTTTAAAAGCAATCCCAATTTTTTTTTTTTGTCCTGCTGAGAAGAAAAAAAAACTGCTTCTGCTGCTGATAGCAATTTGGCCTGCACAACACACCAGTCACTGTGTGTGCAGTGCAAGGGGAGGCTATATTGTGGTGTATCAGTAGTGTTGGTTGTTGGGCTGCCTTTTAAGGCTTCCTGACAGGCTGGCATTGCTGTTTACCCACTGCTCCGCAAACTGCTTTTTTAAAAGCAATCCAATCTCCCTTATCCTCTAGTCACTTTGATCACAGCTGTGCCATCGAGCCTGTCACATAGCGCTCAGATATTCATTGGGCCTCACACAATCCAAAAGTGTCCAGTGTCCAAAAGTGTGTGCAGAGATTCAAAATCTCCCTTATCCTCTAGTCACTTAGGTCACAGCTGTGCCATCGAGCCTGTCACATAGCGCTCAGATATTCATTGGGCCTCACACAATCCAAAAGTGACCAGTGTCAAAAAGTGTGTGCAGAGATTCAAAATCTCACTTATCCTCTAGTCACTTAGGTCACAGCTGTGCCATCGAGCCTGTCACATAGCGCTCAGATATCAGTGGGCCTCACACAATCCAAAAGTGTCCAGTGTCCAAAAGTGTGTGCAGAGATTCAAAATCTCACTTATCCTCTAGTCACTTAGGTCACAGCTGTGCCATCGAGCCTGTCACATAGCGCTCAGATATCAGTGGGCCTCACACAATCCAAAAGTGTCCAGTGTCCAAAAGTGTGTGCAGAAATTCAAAATCTCCCCTGTCCTATAGACACCTTGTACCTTGTTTTACATACTATATAGTTTGCTGGATTTTGTCTACATTTCTACCAAAAATGAGGAAGGCTGGTGGAAGAGGCCATGGAATTGGGCGGGAGTTGGCAGCTGGTAATGATGGTGTTGGTGGTGGATCTGATGGTAGTGGCAAGAGCAAAATAGGACCGAATGCAGGAGGTGTTGAGCCTGCGTCATCGTCTGGCTACATAATGCCTCGAACGCTTAGTTTTCTAGGAGTTTGCAAACCGCTTTTAAAGCCAGAGCATCAGGAAAAAGTTTTGTCTTACATTGCTGACTCAGCCTCCAGCTCTATCGCCTCCTCTTCTTCAGTTGTAAAAAGTAAAAGCACTGAGTCGTCATTGGAGGCTCATGTTCATGAACCACACCTTTCCTTGTGTCCTTCACCCCAACCAAGATTGAAGGATGACGCAGGCCATACTACTGATTACTCCATGGAGCTGTTTTCACATACCATACCTGGATTATCAAGTGAAATGGTGAATTACCCAGGCCAAGATGAATCTGACATGGAGTGCACTGATGCACAGCCGCTGATGGATGATTCTGCTGGTACATTCATTCAGAGCACTACATTGTCCTCGCAGTGTACAGAGCCAGATTCTGACCCTGATGAGACTCAGGTGCCCCTTCCCGCACACTATACCACCATACACGGTGACACAGAGGAAGGTGCACATGACATAGAAGAGGAGGTGATGGATGACCCAGTTGTTGACCCAGATTGGCATCCATTGGGGGAAGAGGGTGCTGCTTCCAATAGCTCAGATGAGGAGCATCCACAGCAGACATCGACATCGCAACAGCTGTTATCTGGCAGGCCCGGAGCACTCCAAAGACAGGTTCCAAACATCAAAAGAGTTGCTGGACAGCTTGTCCAGAGGGTCAAAAGATCACAGCGTGCTAGGCCGCAAAATGTCTGCCAAAGTAGGAAAAGTGCAGTGTGGCACTTTTTTGAACAAAATCCTCATGATCAGGCCAAGGTTATCTGTAAGAAGTGCGCAAAGACCTTTAGCCGAGGGAAAAATCTGAAAAATTTGAATACCAGTTGCATGCTTAGACATTTAACCAGCATGCACTTGCAAGCGTGGACACAACACCAAACCTCAAGTGCCACATGTGCAACTGATCACAACGAAGGTAGTCAGCAACGCTACATTGTTTCCCCCACTGTAAGCCCACCGGTTAGCACAGCAGCAAATGTTGAGGTGTCGTTGCAAGGCCACAGCAGTCAGGGAATCCCACTGTTATATCAATGAAAGACTGATTCTAGGCCATCAGAAAGAACACCAACTCCATCACCATCATCAACCCTCTCTCAGTCCGCCCTGTCCACCGCTACTTCCACCATATGCAGCTCTCAAGTCCAGCTCACCCTCCCAGACACTATGAGTAGGTCAAGAAAGTACTCAGTCTCTCATCCGCGTACACTGGGTTTGAACGCCCACATTGCCAAACTAATTTCGTTTGAGATGATGCCCTTTCGGTTGGTGGAAAGCACAGCTTTCCGCGAACTCATGGCCTATGCAGTACCACGCTATGACCTACCCAGTCGCCACTTCTTCTCTCGCAAAGCCATCCCAGCCCTCCACCATCATGTGAAAGACCGCATTGTCCATGCACTCAAGCAGTCAGTGAGCGGAAAGGTGCACCTCACTACTGATGCATGGTCCAGTCGGCATGGCCAGGGCCGTTACGTGTCCATCACTGCGCACTGGGTTAATGTGGTGGATGCAGGGTCCACAGGGGACAGCGGTGGTGGGACAGTGCTGCCTAGCCCACGGTATAGGAAACAGTTGGCTGTAGGCGTTCCACCCTCCTCCTCCTCCTCCTCCTCCAGAAGCGAAAGCTCGTCGACAGAGCGCAGTCGTACGAGCACTCCATCTGCAGCTGCCACTGTTGCACACGATGTGTCCCCCTATCGAGCAGCTAGTGGAAAGCGTCAGCAGTCTGTGTTGCAGATGATGTGTTTGGGCGACAGACATACCGCCGAGGTGCTGGCCGAGTACTTGAAGCGACAAACTGAGTCATGGCTGGGCAGTGTACATCTTGAGGCAGGCATGGTAGTTAGTGATAACGGCCGTAATTTTGTGGCAGCCATAGCCCTTTCAAAACTCAGCCACATACCTTGCTTGGCTCACACCTTGAACCTGGTGGTGCAGTGCTTCCTCAAAAATTATCCGGAGTTAACAGCCCTGCTCCAGAAGGTGCGAAGACTGTGCGCGCACATCCGCCGGTCGCCTGTACACTCCGTTCATATGCAGAAGCTGCAGCGATTGCTCCACCTTCCCAACCACCGCCTTATTATCGACATTGCAACAAGGTGGAACTCCACCCTGCACATGGTGGAGCGGTTGTGCGAGCAGAGGCAGGCCATAATGCATTTGTGGGAGGATACACGGCCAGGCACTTTGAGAGCAGACATGGAGTTGACAGGTGTGCAGTGGTCGAAGCTGAAAGACCTCTGTAAAGTCCTTCAGTGTTTTGAGGAATGCACACGGCTGGTAAGCGCAGACGACGCCATCCTAAGCATGAGCATCCCACTTATGCGTCTGCTCATGCAAACTTTGACGCACCTTAAGGAGCAGGCGTCTGCAGCCAATGTTGATGAGGAGGAAGAGGAGGAGGGAATCCTTGATGACATTCAGCCATTGTCTGCTCAGGGACCTCTCCTGGACGAGGTGGAGGAAGAAGAGGAGGAGGAGGATGATGGGGATGATTACTTAGGGGAGGAGGATGCATCTCGTGGGGCAAGTGAAAATGTTGGCGTGGCAAGGTCTGGTACAGGGTTTGTGCGTGACTGGAGGGATGTGGATTTGCCAGAAAGTGCTCCTCCAACCAGCACTCGCAGTGCATCATTGACACCGGGAACATTGGCCCACATGTCAGATTATGCCTTGCGGATCCTAAAAAGGGACCCCGCATTGCCAAAATGATGAACGATGACGACTACTGGTTGGCCAGCATCCTGGATCCACGCTATAAAGGCAAATTACAAAACATCATGCCACAGGAGAACCTTGACCTAATATTGGCTAATAAACAAGCAACTCTGGTAAATCGGTTGCTTGAGGCATTCCCAGCACACAGCAGCGGTGATGGTTCTCACACGAGCCGTACGGGCCGGGGGCAGCTTGGCAGAGGTGTTCGTGGTGCACACAGCAGAAGTGGCGTTGGAGACAGGGGTTTCATGACAATGTTGTGGACTGATTTTTCAAATACCGCTCACACAACTGGTAATACTGCATCGATGGAAAGTGACAGGAGACAGCAGTTGTCAACTATGGTTACAAACTACTTTTCCTCCCATATCGATGTTCTCCCACACAGGTCATTCCCCTTTGACTATTGGGCCGCTAAACTGGACACCTGGCCTGAATTGGCCCAATATGCCTTACAGGAGCTCGCTTGCCCAGCTGCAAGTGTGCTATCGGAAAGAGTCTTCAGTGCAGCTGGATCAATCCTGACAGAAAAAAGGACCCATCTGTCAACCCAAAATGTGGATGATCTAACCTTCATTAAAATGAACCATGCATGGGTTTCCAAGGATTTTGTCCCACCTTCCCCTGATGACACATAGGGTGACAGAAAAATGGCTTGCTTTGGTCCACCTCTTCCTGGGACTTGACCTATTTCGCCTTTTGCATCAGCTGAATGTCCAACATCAACATATGCCACTTTCTAAAACTCCCTAACTGTGCTGCCTCCCCCCCCCATGGTCGGGGTCACCACCTAGCGCACGACACCGTGCGAGTGCCGTTGCCCTGGACAGGTGGGTAGGCCGACTCTTGGGCGCGGGCACTGGCACAGGGTCCCTCATAGTGCAATCAAGTGTCTCTGACGGTGGTGGTGCACACCCGCCGTCAGACACACCGCTGTACTATGAGGGGCCCAGTGCCAGTACCGACGCCCATGAGTGGGCCCCCCTTGCTTGGGCAGGGCCCCAGCATTTGCAATCTTTACCTCTCCCTGCTCCTCCGCTGTGTAATCTGGGCCGTCAAATCCATACTGTGCCTGACACCGTCTGAGCCTGCCTCCTGAGACATATATTTTGAATGTGTACGCTATCCATACATGTTATCCGGGGATACGGTACCCTTTCTAACCTTTGTGCAATCACGTGCAATCCATACTGGGCCTAACACCGTCTGAGCCTGCCTCCTGAGACATATATTTTGAAT
Source organism: Dendrobates tinctorius (assembly GCF_039654945.1). Taxonomy (NCBI): domain Eukaryota; kingdom Metazoa; phylum Chordata; class Amphibia; order Anura; family Dendrobatidae; genus Dendrobates; species Dendrobates tinctorius. The sequence goes on along the minus strand of NW_027361703.1, from coordinate 28,407,675 downwards.
GTGTACGCTATCCATACATGTTATCCGGGGATACGGTACCCTTTCTAACCTTTGTGCAATCACGTGCAATCCATACTGGGCCTAACACCGTCTGAGCCTGCCTCCTGAGACATATATTTTGAATGTGTACGCTATCCATACATGTTATCCGGGGATACGGTACCCTTTCTAACCTTTGTGCAATCACGTGCAATCCATACTGGGCCTAACACCGTCTGAGCCTGCCTCCTGAGACATATATTTTGAATGTGTACGCTATCCATACATGTTATCCGGGGATACGGTACCCTTTCTAACCTTTGTGCAATCACGTGCAATCCATACTGGGCCTAACACCGTCTGAGCCTGCCTCCTGAGACATATATTTTGAATGTGTACGCTATCCATACATGTTATCCGGGGATACGGTACCCTTTCTAACCTTTGTGCAATCACGTGCAATCCATACTGGGCCTAACACCGTCTGAGCCTGCCTCCTGAGACATATATTTTGAATGTGTACGCTATCCATACATGTTATCCGGGGATACGGTACCCTTTCTAACCTTTGTGCAATCACGTGCAATCCATACTGGGCCTAACACCGTCTGAGCCTGCCTCCTGAGACATATATTTTGAATGTGTACGCTATCCATACATGTTATCTGGGGATACGGTACCCTTTCTAACCTTTGTGCAATCACGTGTAATCCATACTGGGCCTGAGAACGGCTGGCGAGCTGTTAAGCAAGCTACAGCACCTGTGGTTTGCACACGTAAGTTTTTCATTTTTTCAGGAATGACGGTTAGGCCTAATTCCGGAACTGCGGTTGAGCTGCACTTACTGGGAAATCATTGTTCGCGGGTAATAATTGTAATCAGTGATCCCCATCACTAACGTTGTTCAGCGGGTTATCTGCACCTGTAAGCGACAAACGCTGGCCTTTTCAGTGTAGTGCACATGCAGCCACGGACATGTAAGGGCATGACACACCAGTTATTGGCCAATCTCATGTGCCAGAGCCTCACGTGTCCCTCTAGTAAGCCGGACTCGGACCGCGGGGCATGACGGAGTCTCGTTCGTTAACGGAATTAAGCTTGCAATGTGTGCATCTGTTCTGTAGCTGGCATGGTTGAGGTTTCCCAGGTGGAGTCGAATTTAACCGTAGGCTCCACTCCTGGTGGTGCCCTTCTGGACATTCCTTTAAGGTTCAGATTTGCAACCATACTGCCCACGTAAAACAAACAATTTGCCTTCATGAACGCTGTTTGGAGGGTCATGACTCGTGGGAATAACGCCGCCCAATCAGTTAACCTGCTAGAGAGATCCTTCGTTGCTCCCAAGCATGACATCACACTCCCTAGGAGGAAGGTAATGCCACTGTGGCGACCATACTCCTGGGGGCGACACAAGTGCACTGATGCCCAGCCACTGCTCGATGAATCTGCTGGTACATTGACCCAGACCACTACATTCCCCTCGCACGCTACACGGCCTGAATCTGACCCTGATGAAACTCAGGTTACCCTTCCCATATACAGTTCCATCTTACACGGTGACAAAGAGGAAGCTGCAGATGAAAGTGCAGGTTCGGCCCACCCGCCATCAGACACACCACCGTGCTATCAGGGGCCCTGTGCCAGTGCCGTCGCCAATGAGTGGGCCCCCCCTGCTTGCTCAGGATCACAGCACTTGCAAGGTTGAAATACTGTGCAGTGAGATGGAAGATGGGGACGACGAGGAGTCCAGACTAGTACAGGGATTCCCTAGCGAGGAGACTTATTTGATTGTTTTCAATGTTGGGACAGCAATTTTTGGGGAGCACGTTACTCTGGAGAATGATAGATGGGGCCCACCATACACTGGAACATTCCAAAGGTGGACATCAGACACTGGAGCAGCATTTACAGGGCCCATTATACACTAGAGCATTAGAAATGGGGCCCATTATGTTTGGAGCATTATTTGGGCCCATAAGACAGTGGAGCTTCATCCATGGGGACTAACATATACTGTAGCATTATGTGGAGCTCATCATATACTGTTTCAAACATTATATGGGACCAATGATTCTGTATGGAGAAATAGATGGGCCTCGTCATGAGATGTAAAAAGTGAAGTATTTTTCATTGTACTATAGCGCTATTTCTCTGCCGTATCGGAGCATGATGAGTTGTGGTATGTGTTAAAGGGGCGCTCTTTCGCCCAGGGCACATGAAAACCTGGAGCCAGCCCCCCCCACAACTTTAGCCAAATATCCCCCATTTTTCAGTGCGTAACTTGTATTATGAAGTTAATTAAGGTTGACAAGCTTAAGTAAGAAGAATTGATGCTTTTGGCATTCAAATGGGCACTGTAGGTGTGTTTCCTGTCCTCTCACTGCCGACTTTTATTCCCCATTGACTTACATTGGGTTTCGTGTTTCGGGACGACCCCGACTTTTCCCTATAATCGGACGATCTTGCTCGACCCGACTTTTGGAAAAGTCGGGTTTCACGAAACAAAACGCGACCCTAAAAAACCAAAAGTCGCTCAACTCTAGTGATTAGGCGACTTTATTCTTCAGGTCAGTGCGATTACCGTGATACCAGATTTATATACTTTTTTCGTGTTTAGCTTCTGTCACACACTAAAAGACGCATTTTTATGGAAGAATTTTTTTGTAATTAATTTTTGCATCTCCGTATTTTGAGAGCTATAATTTTTCCGTATTCCGGCCAACAGAGTCATGTGTGGGCTTATTTTCTGCGGGAAGAGCTGACGTTTTTAGTGGTACCATTTTCGGGCACGTAATGTTTTTTCATCGCTTTCTATTCCGATTTTTGTGGAGGCAGAATGAACAAAAACAAGCAATTCAGGAATTGTTTTTTGCTTTTTTTTTCCTCTGTTCCGCGTGTGGTAAAATTAGTATGGCAGCTTTATTCTTCGGGTCACTAAGATTACAGCGATACCTCATTTATATCTTTTTTTATGTTTTGGTGTTTTTTTACACAATAAAAACTTTTATAGAAAAAAATAATTATTTTTGCATTGCTTTATTCTGCGAGCTATAACATTTTAATTTTTCGTCTGATGATGCTGTATGGTGGCTCGTTTTTTGCGGGACAAGATTATGTTTTCAGCGGTACCATGTTTATTTATATCCGTCTTTTTGATCGCATGTTAGGCTGGTTTCACACTTCCGTTTTTTTGCGCTGTATTATTGCGCAAAAAAAGCGCATGTGTTTTTTCCCTATCTTTTACATGGGTGCGTATACACATGCATTTGTATGCGTTTGTATGCACATGCGTTTTTTTGTAGTGTGCGTTCGGGCGCACAAAATGCATCTTGTTGCATTTTTTGTGCGTCCAACCTGTCCCAAAAAAAGCATGCGCACGCAATGCATTTTTTTTCACCCAAACATCCATTATAGTCTATGGGTGCGCTGATGTGCGCATAGTAGTGCGCACGTCAGCACAAAAAAACCATGCGTTTTTTTTAAAAACGCGCCTAAACCCGCAAAGAAAGCACACAAACGCATGATGCATTTTTTATGTGCATTTGCACTGCGTACGGTGCGCAGCGCAAAAAAACGCAAGTGAGAAAGTAGCCTTACTGCACTTTTTCCAAGCGGTATGATGATACCACTTGGAAAAAGTATAATTTGCTACTTTTTTGTGTTTTTTTATGGTGTTCACTGAAGGGGTTGACTAGGTCCCTGCCCCCTTGCCGTGCCTCTCAGCTGTCATAGACAGCTGTCGGCACTGAACTGAAACTGATTGTTTACAAGCAGTGGCAGTTCAAAGGCAGGACGTTCAGAGTCCGTACTGGTGCGGGAAGTTACATCCTGCCATGACGGACTGTGCACGACCATAGACATTAAGGGGTTAATATGTAGCATGTTATGGGGCCAACATTAACCTTTGTGCAGCATTATATAGGGCATAGATTAATATGGAGCATGTTATGGGGCCACCATTTACCTTTCTGCAGCATTATATGGGGCAAATTTTAATATGGAGCATGTTATGGGGCCAACATTAACCTTTGTGCAGCATTATATGGGGAATACTTTAACATGGAGCATCTTATGGGGCCACCATTAACCTTTGTGCAGCATTATATGGGGCATTTATTAATATGGAGCATCTTATATGGCTACCATTTTACTTTTATTGGTATCTATTTTTATTTTTTAAATTTACCAGTAGCTGCTGCATTTCCCACCCTCGGCTTATACTCGAGTCACTAAGTTTTCCCAGTTTTTTGTGGCAAAATTAGGGGCCTCGGTTTATACTCGGGTCGGCTTATACTCGAGTATATACGGTATGTCATCTTGGCCCATGTTTGCACCTGATTAGGTGCAGTTAAGGTTGTTTCATTGATATTTTATATATATTTTATGCTTGTACACCAATAAAAGCTGATTTTATTTTAGGTGTGTACTTGTGTATTTGTTATTTCTCTCTCGTGTTAAAAGTAAAAAGCCACATGCAATTTAGAGCAACTGTGCTACAAGCATCAAGCACGAAAGAGCTATAGTAAAGGTGGCAGGACTGATTTAGTATGCCTCATGTTTTGCAGAATTCTTTGCTTTATGTAAGTCAGTCTTCTGCACCTTGAATATGTTTTTATTATATAGTGATATTTCCAATCAATTTGCTATAATATTCCTTATACTGCATGGTATTTTATTGTTAAATACATCTCCTGTAACTCTACTGCTATTTCTATATATCTGTATATGCCACAGATAAATAGTGAATTTTGTTATATCTCCATTTTTGTATGCTGGCAACTGTAACAAAGGAAATAATTCCAGTTCTGTATGATCAAGATACATGTGCATGAATATTGTATTACCCATCCCAAGGCTTTAACTTTTCTATCTCATATTAACTTTTACTGAGCTCTTGCAAGTTCTCAATAGCACATATTGGTACACAGCACCTCAGGTACTTTAATCTTGCACTAGAAGCTGTCAGAAAGCAAAATATACAGAACAACAAACAAAAGCTCAAGAGGCAATCCGTGACTAGAAAAAGAGCACAACTTGCCAATCAGGATTGCAAACTGGAAACAAGAGGAATATTTAAAGCTTTTGTTCATATTAATTGTAAAGTAGAATATCATTTGTTCAGCAGCTCGATCCTCTATATCTGAATGTGTTCTGCAAGATTAACAGTAGGAGTGTAGCTTACATTAACTTCTATATTATTTAAATGTAAAGTAATACGAAAGCCAACATTTCCCACTTTCAGCACAACATCCCTTTCCTGCTATTGATCATATACAGTGTGCAACAGACAGGAATGATTTACAGCATTCTTTGAAATGACTGTAATTGTCAAGCGCTTAGGCCCAAAATACATATAATTAGGTGACTTATGGGTCACTTCTGTTAGGGAGGAGATTTACTGCCACACATTCAGGGTAATCAATAATTAAATCTGGTAAATGGAGGCAGCTTTTATAGTGTGCCAAGACTATACTTATTATCCATCAATAATACTTGTGATTTTTTTTCTCTAATTATGATTATTTCATTCTTGCTAGACTATCTGAACAATCTACAACTCTACTTCTGCTTCTCCTTCTCTCTCATACATTTAAAGGAGTTGTCCAAGACTTAACAATTGATGACCTATTCCTACAATTTGTTAGAAAAAAAAGAGATTGATTGGGGGGGTCTGGCACCTACCACCCACTCCAGGTGAAATCTGTAGTCATAAACAATGTACGAGGTACAACACAGCAACCCCAAATATTGATTAATGACTGCCAAGTAATTCTGTTTATCTCCTATTAAAGTGAATGATCAATGGTAGGACAGGGTTTTTGGACCCTCACCATTCTAATAATGATGACCTAGTTCATACATAGTTTGTCTATTTTTAAGACCCAGACAACCATTTAAATGTTCATCAACTGCTCTACATTTACAACCCAAAAATTCAGCATTTGGCTATTTTTATATGATAGTGATATGGTTAGTCGTGAGTGGACTTTTAAACCCTAGTACCTTCCTGTAAGACTGGGGTGCACAACAATTTTTGGCAGAAGTGCAACATTACGAATCAGTCCCAAGAGGTGAAAAATAATTTAAAGAGTTTCTGGCAGCTCAGTACACATAGCAATGTGGGTTATAGATAATTTAGTGACAAAAAAATGTATAATTGGTGGAAAAGGGTTGAACTTGATGGACCTAGGTCTTTGTTCAACCCATGTAACTATGTAACTGAGAAGAGGCTTTGAAGAGTTTCTGCTCAAAAAAAATAAGTGTGATCACACGCTGACCTAATCTGAATGTTTGGAGCAGAAACTCACCAAATCCTGCTCATAATCTCAAATCTCTAAGTTTTGAGGACATTTAAGTTTGTACATAGCCATAAAGCACTTTAAGGATTGTTACAAGTGTACAAGTTCAGAACCATCATCAGCACATGAGTGCAGCACCAGAACCACTATCAGTATATGCATGCAGCATCAGAACCACATCATTACAAGAATGTCATAACAAAACCAACACCAGTGCATGAATACAGCACCAGAACTACTGTCAATACATCAATGCAGCATCACAACAACTGTCAGTCCATCAATGTAGCATCCAAACCACCATCAATGCATGAATGGAGTACTAAAACCACCATCAATACATGAATGCATTTTGGCAAAGTCGGGTTTCATGAAACGAAATCCGACCCTAGGATAAGGTCAGCCACGAGGTCGGCGACTTACGCACCAAAGTCGCGTTTCAAAAGTTTGTTTTGCGCTCTTTTTCAGCCAATCAGGATCCACGGACACTGTGGGCAACGTGATGACATAGGCACGGGTCACCACCATCTTTCAGAAGGGCATGCAAGTGATTGGCTTGCTTTGGTGGGCGTCACAGTGGGTATAAAAGGGCGTGCACGCTGACCGTCATGTTACTCATGCTGATCTCAGAATAGAGAGAGCTGCTGCTGCTGCTGATTTTGTAGGGAGAGCATTAGGCAGGGAAGAAGACACCAAAAACTGCTTCTGCTGCTAGCGATTTTGCCTGTACAACACACCAGTCACTGTGTGTGCAGTGCAAGGGGAGGCTATATAGTGGTGTATCAGTGGTGTTGGTTGTTGGGCTGCCTTCTAAGGCTTCCTGACATTCCTGCATTGCTGTGTACCCACTGCTCCGCAAACTGCTTTTTTAAAAGCAATCCCAATTTTTTTTTTTTGTCCTGCTGAGAAGAAGAAAAAAAAACTGCTTCTGCTGCTAGCGATTTTGCCTGTACAACACACCAGTCACTGTGCAGTGCAAGGGGAGGCTATATAGTGGTGTATCAGTGGTGTTGGTTGTTGGGCTGCCTTCTAAGGCTTCCTGACATTCCTGCATTGCTGTTTACCCACTGCTCCGCAAACTGCTTTTTTAAAAGCAATCCCAATTTTTTTTTTTGTCCTGCTGAGGTACTGAGCGTGCATTTTTTCACACCATACAGCAGTGTACGCTCCTCACACAGTACCGTGTAACGGCTGTTATCACAGCCACAGTGAAGCTATCAGTGTGTCACCCTTTGAGAATAAGTCGAGGACATGTTCCGTTCTTACAGACCTGCACTCTAGGGAGATTCCTATTCTGCCCAATTCTACATACACCTTGTAGTTTGTGATACACTAGCCAATTTCTGCCTGTGACATAGCGCTCAGATATTCAGTGGGCCTCACACAATCCATAAGTGTCCAGTGTCCACAAGTGTGTGCATAAATTAAAAATCTCCCTTATCCTCTAGTGACTTTGGTCACAGCTCTGCCATCGAGCCTGTGACAGAGCTCTCAGATATTCAGTGGGCCTCACACAATCCATAAGTGTCCAGTGTCCACAAGTGTGTGCAGAAATTCAAAATCTCCCTTATCCTCTAGTGACTTTGGTCACAGCTCTGCCATCGAGCCTGTGACAGAGCTCTCAGATATTCAGTGGGCCTCACACAATCCATAAGTGTCCAGTGTCCACAAGTGTGTGCAGAAATTCAAAATCTCCCTTATCCTCTAGTGACTTTGATCACAGCTCTGCCATCGAGCCTGTGACAGAGCGCTCAGATATTCAGTGGGCCGCACACAATCCATAAGTGTCCAGTGTCTACAAGTGTGTGCAGAAATTAAAAATCTCCCTTATCCTCTAGTTACTTTGGTCACAGCTCTGCCATCGAGCCTGTGACAGAGCGCTCAAATATTCAGTGGGCCTCACACAATCCATAAGTGTCCAGTGTCCACAAGTGTGTGCAGAAATTCAAAATCTCCCTTATCCTCTAGTGACTTTGGTCACAGCTCTGCCATCGAGCCTGTGACAGAGCGCTCAGATATTCAGTGGGCCTCACACAATCCATAAGTGTCCAGTGTCCACAAGTGTGTGCACAAATTCAAAATCTCCCTTATCCTCTAGTGACTTTGGTCACAGCTCTGCCATCGAGCCTGTGACAGAGCGCTCAGATATTCAGTGGGCCTCACACAATCCATAAGTGTCCAGTGTCCACAAGTGTGTGCAGAAATTCAAAATCTCCCTTATCCTCTAGTGACTTTGGTCACAGCTCTGCCATCGAGCCTGTGACAGAGCGCTGAGATATTCAGTGGGCCTCACACAATCCATAAGTGTCCAGTGTCCACAAGTGTGTGCAGAAATTCAAAATCTCCCTTATCCTCTAGTGACTTTGGTCACAGCTCTGCCATCGAGCCTGTGACAGAGCGCTCAGATATTCAGTGGGCCTCACACAATCCATAAGTGTCCAGTGTCCACATGTGTGTGCAGAAATTAAAAATCTCCCTTATCCTCTAGTGACTTTGGTCACAGCTCTGCCATCGAGCCTGTGACAGAGCGCTCAGATATTCAGTGGGCCTTGCACAATCCATAAGTGTCCAGTGTCCACAAGTGTGTGCAGAAATTCAAAATCTCCCTTATCCTCTAGTGACTTTGGTCACAGCTCTGCCATCGAGCCTGTGACAGAGCGCTCAGATATTCAGTGGGCCTCACACAATCCATAAGTGTCCAGTGTCCACAAGTGTGTGCAGAAATTAAAAATCTCCCTTATCCTCTAGTGACTTTGGTCACAGCTCTGCCATCGAGCCTGTGACAGAGCGCTCAGATATTCAGTGGGCCTCACACAATCCATAAGTGTCCAGTGTCCACAAGTGTGTGCAGAAATTCAAAATCTCCCTTATCCTCTAGTGACTTTGGTCACAGCTCTGCCATCGAGCCTGTGACAGAGCGCTCAGATATTCAGTGGGCCTCACACAATCCATAAGTGTCCAGTGTCCACAAGTGTGTGCAGAAATTCAAAATCTCCCTTATCCTCTAGTGACTTTGGTCACAGCTCTGCCATCGAGCCTGTGACAGAGCGCTCAGATATTCAGTGGGCCTCACACAATCCATAAGTGTCCAGTGTCCACAAGTGTGTGCACAAATTCAAAATCTCCTTTATCCTCTAGTGACTTTGGTCACAGCTCTGCCATCGAGCCTGTGACAGAGCGCTCAGATATTCAGTGGGCCTCACACAATCCATAAGTGTCCAGTGTCCACAAGTGTGTGCAGAAATTAAAAATCTTCCTTATCCTCTAGTGACTTTGGTCACAGCTCTGCCATCGAGCCTGTGACAGAGCGCTCAGATATTCAGTGGGCCTCACACAATCCATAAGTGTCCAGTGTCCACAAGTGTGTGCACAAATTCAAAATCTCCCTTATCCTCTAGTGACTTTGGTCACAGCTCTGCCATCGAGCCTGTGACAGAGCGCTTAGATATTCAGTGGGCCTCACTCAATCCATAAGTGTCCAGTGTCCACAAGTGTGTGCAGAAATTCAAAATCTCCCTTATCCTCTAGTGACTTTGGTCACAGCTCTGCCATCGAGCCTGTGACAGAGCGCTCAGATATTCAGTGGGCCTCACACAATCCATAAGTGTCCAGTGTCCACAAGTGTGTGCAGAAATTCAAAATCTCCCTTATCCTCTAGTGACTTTGGTCACAGCTCTGCCATCGAGCCTGTGACAGAGCGCTCAGATATTCAGTGGGCCTCACACAATCCATAAGTGTCCAGTGTCCACAAGTGTTTGCAGAAATTCAAAATCTCCCCTATCCTCTAGTGACTTTGGTCACAGCTCTGCCATCGAGCCTGTGACAGAGCGCTCAGATATTCAGTGGGCCGCACACAATCCATAAGTGTCCAGTGTCCACAAGTGTGTGCAGAAATTAAAAATCTCCCTTATCCTCTAGTGACTTTGGTCACAGCTCTGCCATCGAGCCTGTGACAGAGCGCTCAGATATTCAGTGGGCCTCACACAATCCATAAGTGTCCAGTGTCCACAAGTGTGTGCACAAATTCAAAATCTCCCTTATCCTCTAGTGACTTTGGTCACAGTTCTGCCATTGAGCCTGTGACAGAGCGCTCAGATATTCAGTGGGCCTCACACAATCCATAAGTGTCCAGTGTCCACAAGTGTGTGCACAAATTCAAAATCTCCCTTATCCTCTAGTGACTTTGGTCACAGCTCTGCCATCGAGCCTGTGACAGAGCGCTCAGATATTCAGTGGGCCTCACACAATCCATAAGTGTCCAGTGTCCACAAGTGTGTGCAGAAATTAAAAATCTCCCTTATCCTCTAGTGACTTTGGTCACAGCTCTGCCATAGAGCCTGTGACAGAGCGCTCAGATATTCAGTGGGCCTCACACAATCCATAAGTGTCCAGTGTCCACAAGTGTGTGCAGAAATTCAAAATCTCCCTTATCCTCTAGTCACTTTGGTCACAGCTCTGCCATCGAGCCTGTGACAGAGCGCTCAGATATTCAGTGGGCCTCACACAATCCATAAGTGTCCAGTGTCCACAAGTGTGTGCAGAAATACAAAATCTCCCTTATCCTCTAGTGACTTTGGTCACAGCTCTGCCATCGAGCCTGTGACAGAGCACTCAGATACTCAGTGGGCCTCACACAATCCATAAGTGTCCAGTGTCCACAAGTGTGTGCAGAAATTAAAAATCTCCCTTATCCTCTAGTGACTTTGGTCACAGCTCTGCCATCGAGCCTGTGACAGAGCGCTCAGATATTCAGTGGGCCTCACACAATCCATAACTGTCCACTGTCCACAAGTGTGTGCAGAAATTAAAAATCTCCCTTATCCTCTAGTGACTTTGGTCACAGCTCTGCCATCGAGCCTGTGACAGAGCGCTCAGATATTCAGTGGGCCTCACACAATCCATAAGTGTCCAGTGTCCACAAGTGTCTGCAGAAATTCAAAATCTCCGCTGTCCTATAGACACCTTGTACCTTGTTTTACATTACTATAGAGTTTGTTGGATTTTGTCTACATTGCTACCAAAAATGAGGAAGTCTGGTGGAAGAGGCCGTGGAATTGGGCGGGGGTTGGCAGCTGGTAATGATGGTGTTGGTGGTGGATCTGATGGTAGTGGCAGGAGCAAAATAGGACCGAATGCAGGAGGTGTTGAGCCTGCGTCATCGTCTGGCTACATAAGGCCTCGAACGCTTAGTTTGCTAGGAGTTGGCAAACCGCTTTTAAAGCCAGAGCATCAGGAAAAAGTTTTGTCTTACATTGCTGACTCAGCCTCCAGCTCTATCGCCTCCTCTTCTTCAGTTGTAAAAAGTAAAAGCACTGAGTCGTCATTGGAGGCTCATGTTCATGAACCACACCTTTCCTTGTGTCCTTCACCCCAACCAAGATTGAAGGATGACGCAGGCCATACTACTGATTACTCCATGGAGCTGTTTTCACATACCATGCCTGGATTATCAAGTGAAATGGTGAATTACCCAGGCCAAGATGAATCTGACATGGAGTGCACTGATGCACAGCCGCTGATGGATGATTCTGCTGGTACATTCACTCAGAGCACTACATTGTCCTCGCAGTGTACAGAGCCAGATTCTGACCCTGATGAGACTCAGGTGCCCCTTCCCGCACACTATACCTCCATACACGGTGACACAGAGGAAGGTGCACATGACATAGAAGAGGAGGTGATGGATGACCCAGTTGTTGACCCAGATTGGCATCCATTGGGGGAAGAGGGTGCTGCTTCCAATAGCTCAGATGAGGAGCATCCACAGCAGACATCGACATCGCAACAGCTGTTATCTGGCAGGCCCGGAGCACTCCAAAGACAGGTTCCAAACATCAAAAGAGTTGCTGGACAGCTTGTCCAGAGGGTCAAAAGATCACAGCGTGCTAGGCCGCAAAATGTCTGCCAAAGTAGGAAGAGTGCAGTGTGGCACTTTTTTGAACAAAATCCTCATGATCAGGCCAAGGTTATCTGTAAGAAGTGCGCAAAGACCTTTAGCCGAGGGAAAAATCTGAAAAATTTGAATACCAGTTGCATGCTTAGACATTTAACCAGCATGCACTTGCAAGCGTGGACACAACACCAAACCTCAAGTGCCACATGTGCAACTGATCACAACGAAAGTAGTCAGCAACGCTACATTGTTTCCCCCACTGTAAGCCCACCGGTTAGCACAGCAGCAAATGTTGAGGTGTCGTTGCAAGGCCACAGCAGTCAGGGAATCCCACTGTTATATCAACGAAAGACTGATTCTAGGCCATCAGAAAGAACAACAACTCCATCACCATCATCAACCCTCTCTCAGTCCGCCCTGTCCACCGCTACTTCCACCATATGCAGCTCTCAAGTCCAGCTCACCCTCCCAGACACTATGAGTAGGTCAAGAAAGTACTCAGTCTCTCATCTGTGTACACTGGGTTTGAACGCCCACATTGCCAAACTAATCTCGTTTGAGATGATGCCCTTTCGGTTGGTGGAAAGCACAGCTTTCCACGAACTCATGGCCTATGCAGTACCACGCTATGACCTACCCAGTCGCCACTTCTTCTCTCGCAAAGCCATCCCAGCCCTCCACCATCATGTGAAAGACCGCATTGTCCATGCACTCAAGCAGTCAGTGAGCGGAAAGGTGCACCTCACAACTGATGCATGGTCCAGTCGGCATGGCCAGGGCCGTTACGTGTCCATCACTGCGCACTGGGTTAATGTGGTGGATGCAGGGTCCACAGGGGACAGCGGTGGTGGGACAGTGCTGCCTAGCCCACGGTATAGGAAACAGTTGGCTGTAGGCGTTCCACCCTCCTCCTCCTCCTCCTCCTCCAGAAGCGAAAGCTCGTCCACAGAGCGCAGTCGTACGAGCACTCCATCTGCAGCTGCCACTGTTGCACACGATGTGTCCCCCTATCGAGCAGCTAGTGGAAAGCGTCAGCAGGCTGTGTTGCAGATGATGTGTTTGGGCGACAGACACACCGCCGAGGTGCTGGCCGAGTACTTGAAGCGACAAACTGAGTCATGGCTGGGCATTGTACATCTTGAGGCAGGCAAGGTAGTTAGTGATAACGGCCGTAATTTTGTGGCAGTCATAGCCCTTTCAAAACTCAGCCACATACCTTGCTTGGCTCACACCTTGAACCTGGTGGTGCAGTGCTTCCTCAAAAATTATCCGGAGTTAACAGCCCTGCTCCAGAAGGTGCGAAGACTGTGCGCGCACATCCGCCGGTCGCCTGTACACTCCGTTCGTATGCAGAAGCTGCAGCGATTGCTCCACCTTCCCAACCACCGCCTCATTATCGACATTGCAACAAGGTGGAACTCCACCCTGCACATGGTGGAGCGGCTGTGCGAGCAGAGGCAGGCCATAATGCATTTGTGGGAGGATACACGGCCAGGCACTTTGAGAGCAGACATGGAGTTGACAGGTGTGCAGTGGTTGAAGCTGAAAGACCTCTGTAAAGTCCTTCAGTGTTTTGAGGAATGCACACGGCTGGTAAGCGCAGACGACGCCATCCTAAGCATGAGCATCCCACTTATGCGTCTGCTCATGCAAACTTTGACGCACCTTAAGGAGCAGGCGTCTGCAGCCAATGTTGATGAGGAGGAAGAGGAGGAGGGAATCCTTGATGACATTCAGCCATTGTTTGCTCAGGGACCTCTCCTGGACGAGGTGGAGGAGGAGGATGATGGGGATGATTACTTAGGGGAGGAGGATGCATCTCGTGGGGCAAGTGAAAATGTTGGCGTGGCAAGGTCTGGTACAGGGTTTGTGCGTGACTGGAGGGATGTGGATTTGCCAGAAAGTGCTCCTCCAACCAGCACTCGCAGTGCATCATTGACACCGGGAACATTGGCCTACATGTCAGATTATGCCTTGCAGATCCTAAAAAGGGACCCGCGCATTGCCAAAATGATGAACGATGACGACTACTGGTTGGCCAGCATCCTGGATCCACGCTATAAAGGCAAATTACAAAACATCATGCCACAGGAGAACCTTGACCTAATATTGGCTAATAAACAAGCAACTCTGGTAAATCGGTTGCTTGAGGCATTCCCAGCACACAGCAGCGGTGATGGTTCTCACACGAGCCGTACGGGCCGGGGGCAGCTTGGCAGAGGTGTTCGTGGTGCACACAGCAGAAGTGGCGTTGGAGACAGGGGTTTCATGACAATGTTGTGGACTGATTTTTCAAATACCGCTCACACAACTGGTAATACTGCATCGATGGAAAGTGACAGGAGACAGCAGTTGTCAACTATGGTTACAAACTACTTTTCCTCCCATATTGATGTTCTCCCACACAGGTCATTCCCCTTTGACTATTGGGGCGCTAAACTGGACACCTGGCCTGAATTGGCCCAATATGCCTTACAGGAGCTCGCTTGCCCAGCTGCAAGTGTGCTATCGGAAAGAGTCTTCAGTGCAGCTGGATCAATCCTGACAGAAAAAAGGACCCGTCTGTCAACCCAAAATGTGGATGATCTAACCTTCATTAAAATGAACCATGCATGGGTTTCCAAGGATTTTGTCCCACCTTCCCCTGATGACACATAGGGTGACAGAAAAATGGCTTGCTTTGGTCCACCTCTTCCTGGGACTTCACCTATTTCGCCTTTTGCATCAGCTGAATGTCCAACATCAACATATGCCACTTTCTAAAACTCCCTAACTGTGCTGCCTTCCCCCCATGGCCGGGGTCACCACCTAGCGCACGACACCGTGCGAGTGCCATTGCCCTGGACAGGTGGGTAGGCCGACTCTTGGGCGCGGGCACTGGCACAGGGTCCCTCATAGTGCAATCAAGTGTCTCTGACGGTGGTGGTGCACACCCGCCGTCAGACACACCGCTGTACTATGAGGGGCCCAGTGCCAGTACCGACGCCCACGAGTGGGCCCCCCTTGCTTGGGCAGGGCCCAGGGCCCAGCATTTGCAATCTTTACCTCTCCCTGCTCCTCCGCTGTGTAATCTGGGCCGTCAAATCCATACTGTGCCTGACACCGTCTGATCCTGCCAACTGATGTATAGACATATATTTTGAATGTGTACGCTATCCATACAGGTATCCGGGGATACGGTACCCTTTCTCACCTTTGTGCAATCACCTGCAAGCCATACTGGGCCTAACACCGTCTAAGCCTGCCTCCTGATGTATAGACATATATTTTGAATGTGTACGCTATCCATACATGTTATCCAGGGATACGGTACCCTTTCTCACCTATGTGCAATCACCTGCAAGCCATACTGGGCCTAACACCGTCTGAGCCTGCCTCCTGATGTATAGACATATATTTTGAATGTGTACGCTATCCATACATGTTATCCGGGGATACGGTACCCTTTCTCACCTTTGTGCAATCACCTGCAAGCCATACTGGGCCTAACACCGTCTGAGCCTGCCTCCTGATGTATAGACATATATTTTGAATGTGTACGCTATCCATACATGTTATCCGGGGATACGGTACCCTTTCTCACCTTTGTGCAATCACGTGTAATCCATACTGGGCCTGAGAACGGCTGGCAAGCTGTCACGCAAGCTACAGCACCTGTGGTTTGCACACGTAAGTTTTTCATTTTTTCAGGAATGACGGTTAGGCCTAATTCCGGAACTGCGGTTGACCTGCACTTACTGGGAAATCATTGTTCGTGGGTAATAATTGTAATCAGTGATCCCCATCACTAACGTTGTTCAGCGGGTTATCTGCACCTGTAAGCGACAAACGCTGGCCTTTTCAGTGTAGCGCACATGCAGCCACGGACATGTAAGGGCATGACACACCAGTTATTGGCCAATCTCATGTGCCAGAGCCTCACGTGTCCCTCTAGTAAGCCGGACTCGGACCGCGGGGCATGACGGAGTCTCGTTCATTAACGGAATTAAGCTTGCAATCTGTGCATCTTTTCTGTAGCTTGCATGGTTGAGGTTTCCCAGGTGGAGTCGAATTAAACCGTAGGCTCCACTCCTGGTGGTGCCCTTCTGGACATTCCTTTAAGGTTCAGCTTTGCAACCATACTGCCCACGTAAAACAAACACTTTGCCTTCATGAACGCTGTTTGGAGGGTCATGACTCGTGGGAATAACGCCGCCCAATCAGTTAACCTGCTAGAGAGATCCTTCGTTGCTCCCAAGCATGACATCACACTCCCTAGGAAGAAGGTAATGCCACTGTGGCGACCGTACTCCTGGGGGCGACACAAGTGCACTGATGCCCAGCCACTGCTCGATGAATCTGCTGGTACATTGACCCAGACCACTACATTCCCCTCGCACGCTACACGGCCTGAATCTGACCCTGATGAAACTCAGGTTACCCTTCCCATATACAGTTCCATCTTACACGGTGACAAAGAGGAAGCTGCAGATGAAAGTGCAGGTTCGGCCCACCCGCCATCAGACACACCACCGTACTATCAGGGGCCCTGTGCCAGTGCCGTCGCCAACGAGTGGGCCCCCCCTGCTTGCTCAGGATCACAGCACTTGCAAGGTTGAAATACTGTGCAGTGAGATGGAAGATGGGGACGACGAGGAGTCCAGACTAGTACAGGGATTCCCTAGCGAGGAGACTTATTTGATTGTTTTCAATGTTGGGACAGCAATTTTTGGGGAGCACTATACTCTGGAGAATGATAGATGGGGCCCACCATACACTGGAACATTCCAAAGGTGGACATCAGACACTGGAGCAGCATTTACAGGGCCCATTATACACTAGAGCATTAGAAATGGGGCCCATTATGTTTGGAGCATTATTTGGGCCCATAACACAGTGGAGCTTCATCCATGGGGACCAACATATACTGTAGCATTATGTGAAGCTCATCATATACTGTTTCAAACATTATATGGGACCAATGATTCTGTATGGAGAAATAGATGGGCCTCGTCATGAGATGTAAAAAGTGAAGTATTTTTCATTGTACTATACCGCTATTTCTCTGCCGTATCGGAGCATGATGAGTTGTGGTATGTGTTAAAGGGGCGCTCTTTCGCCCAGGGCACATGAAAACCTGGAGCCAGCCCTCCCCCCCCACAACTTTAGCCAAATAACCCCCATTTTTCAGTGCGTAACTTGTATTATGAAGTTAATTAAGGTTGACAAGCTTAAGTAAGAAGAATTGATGCTTTTGGCATTCAAATGGGCACTGTAGGTGTGTTTCCTGTCCTCCTCTCACTGCCGACTTTTATTCCCCATTGACTTACATTGGGTTTCGTGTTTCGGGACGACCCCGACTTTTCCCTATAATCGGACGATCTTGCTCGACCCGACTTTTGGAAAAGTCGGGTTTCACGAAACGAAACTCGACCCTAAAAAACCAAAAGTCGCTCAACTCTACTGATGAGACCTAGTCAGTGTTACAAATAAACATATGCATCCAGGTACTTTGTAGATAACATCTCCAAATTAAATCATTCTTATCTCTTTTTTCTCCATGTAGAACTGACCCCATGATGAGATTTCATGCCCAAAGCTTGTCCCTCTTCTCCATCCTCAACAGCACTTTATGACTCAGGAATTATAATTATACTGCCCCAGAAATAGAAATATCTCCCATGCTGTGCCACTGAGTAAATAATTGTTCCTCACTGTGCTTCCCGCCCACACTGTCATTCTCCATAATGTCTTCCCACACAGCCCCTCTCCATAATATTCCCTCGCACTACACCTCTCAATAATATGGACCCCACACTGTCCATCTTGAAACAGCCACACCGCTAGTTTCCAGAGAGTCCAGTATTTCAGCTGATGTTATTTGTGGATATTTCTGTGCATCCTGATCAATTTTCCTGGCATTTGTCACAGGTCACAAGTGAGGATTTTTCCTTTAGTAGCCATTCAAAACCATTTGTGTCAACTTCTGTGCATGTTATCAGGCCAAAATCACTAGGGTATGCAAACTTTTGATCAGGGTCACTTAGATGTTTTGGGTTGTCATTATGATTTAAAAAGAGAAAACACAGTAGTTTGACAATAAATGGCTTCACCCACCCACTGACCCTGAGTGGAGAAAAAGTTTTGGTGTTTTCATTCATATTCTCTGAAAAAACGCCAAGAAAGCAAAAATTCTGCCAGGGTATGTAAACTTTTGAGCACATATTTATGCAGCCTCAAACCCATAGTGGTCAGCTGTTAGATAATAGTGTATGGGATTCCTAGAAATTCCATGTCCACTATGCATGCATAGTCACCCTCGGATCTCCCGCATCTTTCAAGATGGCAACACGTCAATTCCTGTTGCGGAAATGCTAGTATCTGCAAGAGAAATTTCATGAATAGAATGTATTGAATGCGGTAAAACCATATGGTTCAGTGAATACATGCAGATTTATCCGTGCTCAATAGAGGGGAGTGCTTTGGATGCAGCGAACATATACTGCATCCAAAGCACTAATATTAAAAATGTGGAAACAGTCTACTCATCTTTTTCATATAAGCATAAGTATGCATATGCAAGTAAACATCGGGCACTCCCATGCAGCGGCTGTCCTCAAATTTAGGTGTTTCCAATGTCATTGTTATATATATATATATATATATATACATATATATATATATATATATATATATATAAATATATATATTTTACTATGAGTTACTAAGTATTTACATAACTGATCATAATGTTACAGCATACCGCTGTTATGATCAGTGACATTTTGGCACCCTTGCCGATCCTAGAAAAAAAGAACAGACATTCTCGCATCTGCAGTCATTTCTGGTAAAAACAATTGTGATTCCAACTCTGTCTTGGCATTATTTTACTTTGCATGCTACTTTGATACTAGCATTACAAACAATAGTTCACACAGAAAATTAGGAAGATGAATACAAATTTGTGTTTTCTTCTTAGTGGAATTGTCCTGGATTTGTCACATTCTCTTTTTCTCCTTAAGGTTTCGTATTAGCATCATTATTATTTCTAATTATGGAACTTGCAGATATTTCATTGCAGGTATTCACCAATGGGTTCATTACCTCTTACACTCTGCATGAGTGTGAAAGAAAAACAGGAGGTGGTTTTCAAATTAAGCTGTTCCATATGTTGTTACTTTACTTCAGTGATTCATCAGAACAACCCAGATGCTGTATACTGGTTATTTATCTGGTATTGTTCCAACTTGAAATTTAAAACCTTAATAGTATCATAAAAAATGAACTTGAGAAATAAAAATACTTTTTTTGCTACCTGAACATCTGAATATATCAAAATAATTTCAGAGAACGAATAATTTCATAAATACAGAGGGGAAAATACAGAATACTAAAAAGTCCTATAACATCTTAACACTGTGCTTCAGGCTCCAAATGGCATCATACTTTAACTGTGAATTAGAATTGCTCCTAGATGAGCGGATGTAGGTAGAGTTGAGCGAAACGGGTTGGTCAAATTCATAAGTCGCTGACTTTCGCTAAAGTCGGGTTTCATGAAACAAAACCCGACCATAGCGTGAGGTCGGCTATGAGGTTGACGACCAGAGCGCCAAAGTCGCGTTTCAAATGATGCTTCCAGCTCCCTTTTTCAGGCAATGATGGAGGATGCACACTGTGGACAACGCGATGACATGGGCATCGGTCACCACCATCTTTGAGAAGGGCATGCAAGTGATTGGCTGGCTTTGTGTGGCCTCACAGGGGCTATAAAATGGCTTTCACGCCGACCTCTATCTTACTTCTACCGATATTAGCATAGGGAGAGCTGCTGCTGCTGATTCTGTAGGGAAAGCGTTAGGCAGGGAAGAAGAACAAAAAAACTGCTTCTGCTGGTAGCGCTTTTCACTGTACAACACAACAGTTTGTGTGCAGTGACAGGGGAGACTCTATTTTTGTGCATCAGCTCTGTTGGTTATTAGGCTGCCTTATAAGGCTCCCTGATAGCTGCATTGCTGTTTGCACACTGCTGTGCAAACTGCTTTTTTAAAAGCAAAAATACTTTTCTTGGAACCTCCACACAGTGCCCCCTAGCGGACATAGTGGTTACTACACCACATTTGTCATACACCAGCCAATTTCAGCCTGTTAAATTGAGGTGTAATCTATAGTGGGCCTGAGATAATAGTTCAGCCTCCTAAAATCTCTAGGGAGATTCAAATTCTCCCCAATACTATATACACCTTGTACTTTGTCATATGTAGGGAGGAGGGCCCCTGCAGTGTGTCCGGCCCAAAACCAAGGGGGCCACCATCTAGGTTCTCAAGGCAATTGTACCCAGGGGACGGAGGAGGAAGGAGGACGGCTGAGAGTGATAGAACAGAAAGGGGAGGGGTGAGTATAAAAGGGGCAGGGAGCACGCAGGGAGGACAGTTGGCAGAGCGGCGGAGACTGAGCAAGAGACGGTGGGAGCGTGAGAGAGCCAGCACAACAAACTAGAGTTGAGCGAAACGGGTCGAAAAATTTCAAAAGTCACCGACTTTTGGCAAAGTCGGGTTTCATGAAACGAAACCCGACCCTAGGATGAGGTTGGCCATGAGGTCGGCGACTTAAGCGCCAAAGTCGCGTTTCAAAAGTTTGTTTTGAGCTCTTTTTCAGCCAATCAGGATCCACGGACACTGTGGGCAACGTGATGACATAGGCAGGGGTCACCACCATCTTTCTGAAGGGCATGCAATTGATTGGCTTGCTTTGGTGGGCGTCACAGGGGGTATAAAAGGGTGTGCACGCCGACCGCCATGTTACTCATGCTGATCTCAGAATAGGGAGAGCTGCTGCTGCTGCTGATTTTGTAGGGAGAGCGTTAGGCAGGGAAGAAGACACCAAAAACTGCTTCTGCTGCTAGCGATTTTGCCTGTACATCACACCAGTCACTGTGTGTGCACTGCAAGTGGAGGCTATATTTTGCTGGATCAGCGGTGTTGGTTGTTAGGCTGCCTTCTAAGGCTTCCTGACGGCTGCATTGCTGTTTACCCACTGCTCTGCAAACTGCTTTTTTAAAAGCAATCCCAATTTTTTTTTTTTGTCCTGGTGAGGTACTGAGCGTGCATTTTTTCACACCAAACAGCGGTGCACACTCCTCACACAGTACAGTGTAACGGCTGTTATCACAGCCACAGTGAAGCTATCTGTGTGTCGCTCTGTAAGGATAAGTCGAGGACATGTTCCGTTCTTACAGACCTGCACCTTCTAGTTTTGTCTAGTTTTCAAACAGTTAAATATATTTGCTGTTTGATCACATTCAAAACTATAGAGAGACAGCGTGTGTCAGTCCGTATACTTAAAAAACACGGAGCTTGACAATTTTACGTACACCGGACGGCCGTGTACGTGCACGCTCCTCTCTCAGTACCATGTAACGGCTGTTATCACGGCCACAGTGAAGCTATCTGTGTGTCGCTCTGTAAGGATAAGTCGAGGACATGTTCCGTTCTTACAGACCTGCACCTTCTAGTTTTGTCTAGTTTTCAAACAGTTAAATATATTTGCTGTTTGATCACATTCAAAACTATAGAGAGACAGCGTGTGTCAGTCCGTATACTTAAAAAACACGGAGCTTGACAATTTTACGTACACCGGACGGCCGTGTACGTGCACGCTCCTCTCTCAGTACCATGTAACGGCTGTTATCACGGCCACAGTGAAGCTATCTGTGTGTCGCTCTGTAAGGATAAGTCGAGGACATGTTCCGTTCTTACAGACCTGCACCTTCTAGTTTTGTCTAGTTTTCAAACAGTTAAATATATTTGCTGTTTGATCACATTCAAAACTATAGAGAGACAACATGTGTCAGTCCGTATACTTAAAAAACACGGAGCTTGACAATTTTACGTACATCGGACAGCCGTGTACATGCACGCTCCTCTCTCAGTACCGTGTAACGGCTGTTATCACGGCCACAGTGAAGCTATCTGTGTGTCGCTCTATAAGGATAAGTCGAGGACTTGTTCCGTTCATACAGACCTACACTCTAGGGAGATTCCTATTCTGCCCAATTCTATATACACCTTGTAGTTTGTAATACACTAGCCAATTTCTGCCTGTGACATAGCGCTGTGATATTCACTGGGCCTCACACAATCCAAAAGTGTCCAGTGTCCACAAGTGTGTGCTGAAATTCAAAATCTCAGTTATCCTCTAGTCACATTTTTCACACCTGCGACATCAAGTCTGTGACATAGCGCTATGAAGAGGAGGATGAATGAACTCATGGAGATCAACATCCGACACTGCGGAGACACCATCAGGTGTTTCTCAACGCAGTGATTCTAGAGCACTGCCCCCATCCCTTATGGGAAATATGCAAAACATGCAAAATAGAAGCCGCGGAGACACCATCACGTGTTTCTCAACACAAGCAATGATCAGCCAGGTCTTTGTCCGGGAAGGAACAACCACGGGAAGGGCAGTCTCCAATGAAGGAAACCACCTATGCCAAAACATGGTATCCATCCACATACAGCTGTTTCGGGGTATTGCCCCTCATCAGTGTGGAGTAGGAAACTGGCTGGTAGGAGCAATGCCTAGTAAAAAAACTATGAAGAGGAGGATGAATGAACTCATGGAGATCAACATCCGACACTGCGGAGACACCATCACGTGTTTCTCAACGCAGTGATTCTAGAGCACTGCCCCCATCCCTTATGGGAAATATGCAAAACATGCAAAACAGAAGCCGCGGAGACACCATCACGTGTTTCTCAACGCAAGCAATGATCAGCCAGGTCTTTGTCCGGGAAGGAACAACCACGGGAAGGGCAGTCTCCAATGAAGGAAACCACCTATGCCAAAACATGGTATCCATCCACATACAGCTGTTTCGGGGTATTGCCCCTCATCAGTGTGGAGTAGGAAACTGGCTGGTAGGAGCAATGCCTAGTAAAAAGACAATGAAGAGGAGGATGAATGAACTCATGGAGATCAACATCCGACACTGCGGAGACACCATCACGTGTTTCTCAACGCAGTGATTCTAGAGCACTGCCCCCATCCCTTATGGGAAATATGCAAAACATGCAAAACAGAAGCCGCGGAGACACCATCACGTGTTTCTCAACGCAAGCAATGATCAGCCAGGTCTTTGTCCGGGAAGGAACAACCACGGGAAGGGCAGTCTCCAATGAAGGAAACCACCTATGCCAAAAATTTTGTTTTGCATATTTCCCATAAGGGATGGGGGCAGTGCTCTAGAATCACTGCGTTGAGAAACACGTGATGGTGTCTCCGCAGTGTCGGATGTTGATCTCCATGAGTTCATTCATCCTCCTCTTCATAGTCTTTTTACTAGGCATTGCTCCTACCAGCCAGTTTCCTACTCCACACTGATGAGGGGCAATACCCCGAAACAGCTGTATGTGGATGGATACCATGTTTTGGCATAGGTGGTTTCCTTCATTGGAGACTGCCCTTCCCGTGGTTGTTCCTTCCCGGACAAAGACCTGGCTGATCATTGCTTGCATTGAGAAACACGTGATGGTGTCTCCGCGGCTTCTGTTTTGCATGTTTTGCATATTTCCCATAAGGGATGGGGGCAGTGCTCTAGAATCACTGCGTTGAGAAACACGTGATGGTGTCTCCGCAGTGTCGGATGTTGATCTCCATGAGTTCATTCATCCTCCTCTTCATAGTCCTTTTTACTAGGCATTGCTTCTACCAGCCAGTTTCCTACTCCACACTGATGAGGGGCAATACCCCGAAACAGCTGTATGTGGATGGATACCATGTTTTGGCATAGGTGGTTTCCTTCATTGGAGACTGCCCTTCCCATGGTTGTTCCTTCCCGGACAAAGACCTGGCTGATCATTGCTTGCGTTGAGAAACACGTGATGGTGTGTCCGCGGCTTCTGTTTTGCATGTTTTGCATATTTCCCATAAGGGATGGGGACAGTGCTCTAGAATCACTGCGTTGAGAAACACGTGATGGTGTCTCCGCAGTGTCGGATGTTGATCTCCATGAGTTCATTCATCCTCCTCTTCATAGTCTTTTTACTAGGCATTGCTCCTACCAGCCAGTTTCCTACTCCACACTGATGAGGGGCAATACCCCGAAACAGCTGTATGTGGATGGATACCATGTTTTGGTATAGGTGGTTTCCTTCATTGGAGACTGCCCTTCCCGTGGTTGTTCCTTCCCGGACAAAGACCTGGCTGATCATTGCTTGCGTTGAGAAACACGTGATGGTGTCTCCGCGGCTTCTGTTTTGCATGTTTTGCATATTTCCCATAAGGGATGGGGGCAGTGCTCTAGAATCACTGCGTTGAGAAACACGTGATGGTGTCTCCGCAGTGTCGGATGTTGATCTCCATGAGTTCATTCATCCTCCTCTTCATAGTCTTTTTACTAGGCATTGCTCCTACCAGCCAGTTTCCTACTCCACACTGATGAGGGGCAATACCCCGAAACAGCTGTATGTGGATGGATACCATGTTTTGGCATAGGTGGTTTCCTTCATTGGAGACTGCCCTTCCCGTGGTTGTTCCTTCCCGGACAAAGACCTGGCTGATCATTGCTTGCGTTGAGAAACACGTGATGGTGTCTCCGCGGCTTCTGTTTTGCATGTGACATAGCGCTGTGATATTCACTGGGCCTCACACAATCCAAAAGTGTCCAGTGTCCACAAGTGTGTGCAGAAATTCAAAATCTCCATTATCCTCTAGTGACATTTTTCACACCTGCGACATCGAGCCTGTGACATAGTGCTGTGATATTCAGTGGGCCTCACACAATCCAAAAGTGTCCAGTGTCCACAAGTGTGTGCAGAAATTCAAAATCTCCGTTATCCTCTAGTGACATTTTTCACACCTGCGACATCGAGCCTGTGACATAGAGCTGTGATATTCAGTGGGCCTCACACAATCCAAAAGTGTCCAGTGTCCACAAGTGTGTGCAGAAATTCAAAATCTCCATTATCCTCTAGTGACATTTTTCACACCTGCGACATCGCGCCTGTGACATAGCGCTGTGATATTCAGTGGGCCTCACAGAATCCAAAAGTGTCCAGTGTCCACAAGTGTGTGCAGAAATTCAAAATCTCCGTTATCCTCTAGGAACATTTTTCACACCTGCGACATCAAGCCTGTGACATAGCGCTGTGATATTCAGTGTGCCTCACACAATCCAAAAGTGTCCAGTGTCCACAAGTGTGTGCAGAAATTCAAAATCTCCGTTATCCTCTAGTGACATTTTTCATACCTGCGACATCAAGCCTGTGACATAGCGCTATGATTCAGTGGGCCTCACACAATCCAAAAGTGTCCAGTGTTCACAAGTGTGTGCCGAAATTCAAAATCTCCGTTATCCTCTAGTGACATTTTTCACACCTGCGACATCGAGCCTGTGACAGCGCTGTGATATTCAGTGGGCCTCACACAATCCAAAAGCGTCCAGTGTCCACAAGTGTGTGCAGAAATTCAAAATCTCCGTTATCCTCTAGTGACATTTTCACACCTGCGACATCGAGCCTGTGACATAGTGCTGTGATATTCAGTGGGCCTCACACAATCCAAAAGTGTCCAGTGTCCACAAGTGTGTGCAGAAATTCAAAATCTCCGTTATCCTCTAGTGACATTTTTCACACCTGCGACATCGAGCCTGTGACATAGCGCTGTGATATTCAGTGGGCCTCACACAATCCAAAAGTGTCCAGTGTCCACAAGTGTGTGCAGAAATTCAAAATCTCCATTATCCTCTAGTGACATTTTTCACACCTGCGACATCGAGCCTGTGACATAGCGCTGTGATATTCAGTGGGCCTCACACAATCCAAAAGTGTCCAGTGCCCACAAGTGTGTGCAGAAATTCAAAATCTCCCCTGTCCTATAGACACCTTGTACCTTGTTTTACACTACTATATAGTTTGTTGGATTTTGTCTACATCTCTACCAAAGATGAGGAAGGCTGGTGGAAGAGGCCGTGGAATTGGGCGGGGGTTGGCAGCTAGTAATGATGGTGTTGGTGGTGGATCTGATGGTAGTGGCAAAAGCAAAATAGGACCAAATGCAGGAGGTGTTGAGCCTGCATCATCGTCTGGCTCCACAAGGCCTCGAAGGCTTAGTTTTCTAGGAGTTGGCAAACCGCTTTTAAAGCCTGAGCTTCAGGAAAAAGTTTTGGCTTACATTGCTGACTCAGCCTCCAGCTCTATCGCCTCCTCTTCTGAAGTTGTAAAAAATGAAAGCACTGAGTCGTCATTGGAGGCTCATGTTCATGAACCACACCTTTCCTTGTGTCCTTCTCCCCAACCAAGATTGAAGGATGACGCAGGCCATACTACTGATTACTCCATGGAGCTGTTTTCACATACCATGCCTGGATTATCAAGTATATAAAGTGCTCTCAGTGAGAGAAACAAAATAGGAATCTTGTGGGTATGATACCTTTTAATGGCTAACAAATAATAGCCATTAAAAGGTATCATACCCACAAGATTCCTATTTTGTTTCTCTCACTAAGAGCACTTTATATATTTTTTTCTACTGGCTAACACGGTACCAAACCACTTTTTTCGTTGGATTATCAAGTGAAATGGTGAATTACCCAGGCCAAGATGAATCTGACATGGAGTGCACTGATGCACAGCCACTGATAGATGATTCTGCTGGTACATTCACTCAGAGCACTACATTGTCCTCGCAGTGTACAGAGCCAGATTCTGACCCTGATGAGACTCAGGTGCCCCTTCCTGCACACTATACCACCATACACGGTGACACAGAGGAAGATGCACATGACATTGAAGAGGAGGTGATGGATGACCCAGTTGTTGACCCAGATTGGCATCCATTGGGGGAAGAGGGTGCTGCTTCCAATAGCTCAGATGAGGAGGAGGAGCATCCACAGCAGACATCGACATCGCAACAGCTGTTATCTGGCAGGCCCGGAGCACTCCAAAGACAGGTTCCAAAAATCAAAAGAGTTGCTGGACAGCTTGTCCAGAGGGTCAAAAGATCACAGCGTGCTAGGCCGCAAAATGTCTGCCAAAGTAGGAAGAGTGCAGTGTGGCACTTTTTTGAACAAAATCCTCATGATCAGGCCAAGGTTATCAGTAAGAAGTGCGCAAAGACCTTTAGCCGAGGGAAAAATCTGAAAAATTTGAATACCAGTTGCATGCTTAGACATTTAAGCAGCATGCACTTGCAAGCGTCGACACAACACCAAACCTCAAGTACCACATGTGCAACTGATCACAAAGAAGGTAGTCAGCAACACTACATTGTTTCCCCCACTGTAAGCCCACCGGTTAGCACAGCAGCAAATGTTGAGGTGTCGTTGCAAGGCCACAGCAGTCAGGGAATCCCACTGTTATATCAACGAAAGACTGAATCTAGGCCATCAGAAAGAATACCATCTCCATCACCATCATCAACCCTCTCTCAGTCTGCCCTGTCCACCGCTACTTCCACCATATGCAGCTCTCTAGTCCAGCTCACCCTCCCAGACACTATGAGTAGGTCAAGAAAGTACTCAGTCTCTCATCCGCGTACACTGGGTTTGAACGCCCACATTGCCAAACTAATCTCGTTAGAGATGATGCCCTATCGGTTGGTGGAAAGTGCAGCTTTCCGCGAACTCATGGCCTATGCAGTACCACGCTATGACCTACCCAGTCGCCACTTCTTCTCTCGCAAAGCCATCCCAGCCCTCCACCATCATGTGAAAGACCGCATTGTCCATGCACTCAAGCAGTGAGTGAGTCGAAAGGTGCACCTCACAACTTATGCATGGTCCAGTCGGCATGGCCAGGGCCATTACGTGTCCATCACTGTGCACTGGGTTAATGTGGTGGATGCAGGGTCCACAGGGGACAGCGGTGATGGGACAGTGCTGCCTAGCCCACGGTATAGGAAACAGTTGGCTGTAGGTGTTCGACCCTCCTCCTCCTCCAGAAGCGAAAGCTCGTCCACAGAGCGCAGTCGTACGAGCACTCCATCTGCAGCTGCCACTGTTGCACACGAGGTGTCCCCCTATCGAGCAGCTAGTGGAAAGCGTCAGCAGGCTGTGTTGCAGATGATATGTTTGGGCGACAGACACACCGCCGAGGTGCTGGCCGAGTACTTTCAGCGACAAACTGAGTCATGGCTGGGCAGTGTACATCTTGAGGCAGGCAAGGTAGTTAATGATAACGGCAGTAATTTTGTGGCAGCCATAGCCCTTTCAAAACTCAGCCACATACCTTGCTTTGCTCACACCTTGAACTTGGTGGTGCAGTGCTTCCTCAATAATTATCCGGAGTTAACAGCCCTGCTCCAGAAGGTGCGAAGACTGTGCGCGCCGGTCGCCTGTACACTCCATTCGTATGCAGAAGCTGCAGCGATTGCTCCACCTTCCCAACCACCGCCTCATTATCGACATTGCAACAAGGTGGAACTCCACCCTCCACATGGTTGAGCGGCTGTGCGAGCAGAGGCAGTCCATAATGCATTTGTGGGAGGATACACAGCCAGGCACTTTGAGAGCAGTCATGGAGTTGACAGGTGTGCAGTGGTCGAAGCTGAAAGACCTCTGTAAAGTCCTTCAGTGTTTTGAGGAATGCACACGGCTGGTAAGCGCAGACGACGCCATCCTAAGCATGAGCATCCCACTTATGCGTCTGCTCATGCAAACTTTGACGCACCTTAAGGAGCAGGCGTCTGCAGCCAATGTTGACGAGGAGGAAGAGGTGGAGGGAATCCTTGATGACATTCAGCCATTGTCTGCTCAGGGACCTCTCCTGGACGAGGTGGAGGAAGAAGAGGAGGAGGAGGATGATGATGGGGATGATTACTTAGGGGAGGAGGATGCATCTCGTGGGGCAAGTGAAAATGTTGGCGTGGCAAGGTCTGGTACAGGGTTTGTGCGTGACTGGAGGGATGTGGATTTGCCAGAAAGTGCTCCTCCACCCAGCACTCGCAGTGCATCATTGACACCGGGAACATTGGCCCACATGTCAGATTATGCCTTGCAGATCCTAAAAAGGGACCCACGCATTGCCAAAATGATGAACGATGACGACTACTGGTTGGCCAGCATCCTGGATCCACGCTATAAAGGCAAATTACAAAACATCATGCCACAGGAGAACCTTGACCTAATATTGGCTAATAAACAAGCAACTCTGGTTAACCGGTTGGTTGAGGCATTCCCAGCACACAGCAGCGGTGATGGTTCTCACACGAGCCGTACCGGCCGGGGGCAGCTTGGCAGAGGTGTTCATGGTGCACACAGCAGAAGTGGCATTGGAGACAGGGGTTTCATGACAATGTTGTGGTCTGATTTTTCACGAACCGCTCACACAACTGGTAATACTGCATTGATGGAAAGTGACATGAGTCAGCAGTTGTCAACTATGGTTAACAACTACTTTTCCTCCCATATCGATGTTCTCCCGCACAGGTCATTCCCCTTTGACTATTGGGCCGCTAAACTGGACACCTGGCCTGAATTGGCGCAATATGCCTTACAGGAGCTCGCTTGCCCAGCTGCAAGTGTGCTATCGGAAAGAGTCTTCAGAGCAGCTGGATCAATCCTGACAGAAAAAAGGACCCGTCTGTCAACCCAAAATGTGGATGATCTAACCTTCATTAAAATGAACTATGCATGGGTTTCCAAGGATTTTGTCCCACCTTCCCTTGATGACACATAGGTTGCCAGAAAAATGGCTTGGTTTGGTCCTCCTCCTATTCTGTGAACTTGACCTATTTCGCCTTTTGCAGCAGCTGAATGACCCACATCTACATATGCCACTTTGTGAACCTCCCTAAGTGGGTGCCCCCCCATGGCCGGGGTCACCACCTAGCGCCCAAAACCGTGCGAGTGCCGTTGCCCTGGACAGGTGGGTAGGCTGACTATTGGGCGCGGGCACTAGCATAGGGTCCCTCATAGTGCAATCAAGTGTCTCTGACAGTGGTGGTGCACACCCGCCATCAGACACACCGTCGTACTATGAGGTGCCCAGTGCCAGTACCGACGCCCACGAGTGCGCCCCCCTTGCTTGGGCAGGGCCCCAGCATTTGCAATGTTTACCTCTCCCTGCTCCTCCGCTATGTAGTCTGGGCTGTCAAATCCTTCACTGGGACTGCCACTACAAATTGATTGAACTGAAAGATGATGGTTAAGATGTAGCTATGCCCTGTCCTGCTGGCCGGGCTCTAGCTCCAGATGATCAGTAGTTTCCATTTCTTATGGACCTCGACTCACAATTACATGCAGTGGTGGATTATCATCAGCTTTCACAGTTTTCCTACTCACAAAAGTGTGACATTCCGGCGCACATTTCAAAATGTGCCCTCTCATGCCAATCAAATAGAATCGCTTACGGCCTGTGGCTTCTGTCTTTTGCACTCCAAAGTTACGTGACAGATCATGATAGCCAGTGAGCACCATGTTTACATCGCTCCCTGTAATAAAAATTGGATTGAGATGAGTAACAGTGATGGAATCAACGGAAGTGCGATACAGCAAGACTTTATTCACAAAAAAATGTTTTCACTGTCTCAACACACAAATTAATTGAGGGTCAGCATCGCCTATGAGAATTGTGACGGAAGTTTTTCCCGTGAATAATAATTCCTAGATTTCTGCAATCAATAGCCTTTATGTCACTAATTGTATGCATCTCATTTCCTATTGCGGAGAGGCTGGACTGTATTACTGAGACAGAAATATATATGAAGATTTAAAAATAACACCAAAAGTATATAGTTGTGTACGCCTCAAATGCATTTCCTTTTTTCCACTTTTTAGATTGCTGTGTAATCCATACTGAGAACACGGAGATTTTACATGTTTAAACTATGCAATATATACCTGCTATCCAGTGATAAAGTACCCTTTCTCAACTTTGTACAATCTGGTCAAATCCATACTGGGCCTGAGAACATCTGAGTCTGCCTCCTGATCTATAGACATATATTTTTAATGTGTAAACTAGGCTACATATATACGTGTTATCCGGTGAAACTGTACCCTTTATCAACTTTCTACAATGTTGTTGAATCCATACTGGGCCTGAGAACGGCTGCCGAGCTGTTAAGCAAGCTACAGCACCTGTGGTTTGGACACGTAATTTTTTCAGGAATGACGGTTAGGCCTAACTCCGGAATTGCGGTTGACCTGAACTTACTGGGAAATCATCGTTCGCGGGGAATAATCTGAATCCCAGATCCCCATCACTAACGGAGTTCAGCAGGTTATCTGCACCTGTAAGCGACAAAAGCTGGTCCTTTCAGTGTAGTGTGCATGCAGCCCCGGACATGTACTGGAATGCTAGACCTGTTATTGCTCGATCTCACGTGCCACAGCCTCGCGTATCCCTCTAGTAAGCTTGACGCGTACCGCGGGGCCATGCCGGAGTCTCGGTCGTTAACGGAATAAAGCTGAGAAAACGCAAGCACAACTACAAACGGACATACCACACCACACACAGAATCAACAAAGCTTGCAATCTGTCCATCTTTTCTGTAGCTTGTATGGTAGTGGTTTCCCGGGTGCAGTCCAATTAAGCCACAGGCTCCACTCCTGGTGGTGCCCTTTTGGACATTCCTTTAAGGTTCAGCTTTGCAATCATACTGCCCCCGGAAACCAAAAACATTGCCTTCAGGGACGCTGTTTGGAGGTTCGTGGGAATAACGCAGCCCGATCAGCAGTCGGCATATGGGTCGCCCTCCCAGGGCTGTGGGGTACTCGGTACCGGGCCAGTGTCAGTGGGATGTGTCACAGCAGCGTTGACCCGGACGGTGGCCCTGGGCGCCCATGTAAATGGCGTGGTAAAGAGTTTATATAGATAGTTTGACGCCACCTGTGGTGTTCGGCAACATAGATGTTAGGCCGACGCTGCATGCAGATCCTCTGGGACTGATGGTGTTGTGCAGCAAAGATGGTGAAGCTCCCCACAGGTGGAGCTGGAGTTCCAGGGAAGTGTAGATGTAGTGATGGGGGAAAGGCACAGGCAGTGTAGGTGCTGGTACCCAGATGTAGCGGTGCTGGAATAACTGTAGGACACCAGAGCGTGCAGTTCCAAAGCTTTACTCACAGTCTGCAGGTTACACAGATGCCTGCCTCTGTGCTGTTTCCTCCGGGTCAGGACCTCTGCCAACCTCCGGGACCAGAATGGAAAGCTCCCTTCCAACACTCCATCAACATGTACCTTCCTGAACGTCTCCTTTCTAGCGCTTGTGGGGGAAGCACTCACAGGACCGTGGTTCACTGAAACGCCTCCTGTCTAACAGATGTTCCTCAGACTTTACTTGTATGGCAGACAGCTGTAGCCTTTTCCTTCTGCCTCGCACACGTCGATGCTGGGGCCTCCGAGCCTTAGTTGGGTACAGAGCATTTATGGCTGCTACTTCCCCCGGTTTCTGCTGCAGGAACGTCAGTGTCCCTACAAACTCGGAGACCAGAATCCGGACCATGCGCTCCAGCTAGGAGTGAGCCTTAACTCTGCTCATCCTCCAGCTCCCCTTCTCACGTCCACACACTTCCCCTTCCCTGCACAGAGTGCCCTAACTTACCTCCTCCCGACCACAGAGAGCAGCTCCTCAGCAGTCAGGTTCAGAGGTCTCCCTGCTGGCCTGGAGTGGGAAATGTGTTGTGTGTTGGTTTCACTGCTAGAAAGATCCTTCGTTGCTCCCAAGCTTGACAGCACACTCCCTAGGAGGAAGGCAATGCCACAGTGGCGACCGTACTCTTGGGGACGCCACAAGTGCACTGAGGCCCAGCCACTGCTGGATGATGCTGCTGGTACATTGACCCAGACCACTACATTCCCCTCGCACTCTACACAGCCAGAATCTGACCCAGAGGAAACTCAGGTTCCCCTTCCCGCATACTATACCACCTTACATGGTGACAAAGAGGAAGGTGCAGATGAAAGTGCAGGTTCCTTGAGCAGGTGGGGGGGCATACTCATGGACGATGGCACTGGCACAGGGCACCGCATAGTACGCAAAAGTGTCTCTGCCGGTGGGAGGGCCTAAACAGCCAAGTGCAGTGAGATGGAACATGGGGACTACAAGGAGTTCAGAGTAGTGTAGGGATTCCCTAGCAAGGAGACTTATGTAATTGTTTTCAATGTTGGGACAGCAATTTTTGGGGAGCACTATACTCTGGTGAATGATATATGGGGCCCACCATACACTGGAGCATTCCAAAGGTGGACATCAGACACTGGAGCAGCATTTACAGGGCCCATTATACACTAGAGCAGTAGAAATGGGGCCCATTATATATGGAGCATTATTTGGGCCCATAAGAGAGTGGAGCTTCATCCATTGGGACCAACATATACTGTAGCATTATGTGGAGCTCATCATATACGGTTTGAAACATTATATGGGAATAATGATTCCGTATGGAGAAATATATGGGCCTCATTACTCTGTATAGCGCACTAAGCGCTGGCCATAATACTGTATGGAGTTATATACTGTCCGTTTTTGGAGGTATTGGAGAATTTAAAATGGATATCAGTCATGAGATGTAAGAAGTGAAGTATTTTTCATTGTACTATACTGCTATTTCTCTGCCGTATCGGAGCATCATGAGTTGCGGTATGTGTTAAAGGGGCGCTCTTTGGCCCTGGGCCTACGAAAACCTGGAGCCAGCCCTCCACCCCCACAACTGTAGCCAAATAACCCCCATTTTTCAGTGCGTAACTAGTATTATGAAGTTAATTAAGGTTGACAAGCTTCAGTAACAAGAATTTATGCTTTTGGCATTCAAATGGGCACGGTTGGTGTGTTTCCTGTCCTCCTCTCACTGCCGACTTTAATTCTCCATTGACTTACATTGGGTTTCATGTTTCGGGACGACCCCGACTTTTCCCTATAGTCGGCCAATTTTGCTCGATCCGACTTTTGGAAAAGTCGGGTTTCATGAAACAAAACTCGACCCTAAAAAACCAAAAGTCGCTCAACACTACAACAAACTGTGAGCAGAGGGGAGATTTACCGTGGTCTGCTGGGAGGAGGCACCGGGCTTAAAGACAAGAGACTGCCGCTTCACTCCAGTCCGGAGTCGCGGCCTGCCCACGGACACTCGCGGCCAGTGCCGCTGTACTCCAGCCCGCCGCGGCCTGCCCGCCGCCTCTAGTGGTCGTTCCCGCCTCACTCCAGTCCGCGGTTGCGGCCTGCCCGCTGCCGCCGCTCCGCTTCAGCCTGCGGCTGCGGCCTGTCCATCACTGCCCGCAGCCGCCATCACCCCGCTGCAGTTGGGGCCTGTTCCTCGTCAACAAAGACACTCTGCACATAGCCTCAGGCTGCGCTCTTGGCCAGTAAACCGCCACTCTTAAAGACTGCGACACCACCCTGCTTGGATACAAAAGCCCGATTGAACTCGCAAATAAGCCGAACCCCGCTGTGTTTACAGGGGGTTACCTCTTCAAGAGACTCCTTCAGGGCCTGTTGTGCCCCACCTTCAGGACTCCTTCAGGGCCTGTTGTGCCCCAACGTCAAGACTCCTTCAGAGCCTGCAGTGCCCAATTCCAGGAATCATTCAGGGCCTGTTGCGCCCCAACTCCAAGACTCCTCCAGGGCCTGCTGTGCTTCATCTCCTGGGTGCTGGATCGCCCGAAAATTATGACAGACCTTCAGCAGCTGGGTCCAGCGGCTGCGACGCCAACGCAGCCCATCAGCGACATTGAGGGATGCCAAAACGGATAAGTGGCGCATTATACATAAGGACCCGTAGTCGGCCATATTGTGGCCCTATAGCAACCGTCCGTTGCCGGATTATTCGTGTACTCAGTTAAAGTGCTTGTTGGTGCAAAGTCCCTGCGAGGACAGCATCTACTATTGTCATAGTCTGGTTTCTTAGCATAGCCCAAGTGGCTCAAAGTTATAAAAGTTTCTTTAACCAAAGTTCACACAGTCTCGCTTCTCGTCACTGCATCTTGGGTACCTGCTGATACCTACACATACACCAGCCAATTTCAGCCTGTTAAATTGAGGTGTAATCTATAGTGGGTCTGAGATAATAGTTCAGCCTCCTAAAATCTCCAGGGAGATTCAAATTCTCCCCAATACTATATGCACCTTGTACTTTGTCATACACCAGCCAATTTCAGCCTGTTAAATTGAGGTGTAATCTATAGTGGACCTGAGATAATAGTTCAGCCTCCTAAAATCTCTAGGGAGATTCAAATTCTCCCCAATACTATATACACCATGTACCTTCTTTTGCAGTACCATATAGCTGGTGGTATTTTGGGTACATTTTCACAAAAATGAGGAAGTTTGGTGGAAGAGGCCGTGAACGTGGGCGGTGGTTGCCAGCTGGTACTGATGGTGGTGGTGGTGGTGCATCTGCTGGTAGTGGCAAAAGCACAATAGCACCTAAGGCAGCAAGTGTTGAGCCTGCGTCATCGTCTGGCTCCACAAGGCCTTGAAGGCTCCCTTTTCTGGGAGTAGGTAAACCGCTTTTAAAGCCGGAGCTTCAGGAACAAGTTTTAGCTTACATTTCTGACACAGCCTCCAGCTCTGTCACTTCCACTTCTGAAGTTTCAAAAAATAAAAGCACTGAGTCGTCAGTGGAGGCTCCTGGTCAGGAACAACACCTTTCCTTGTGTCCTTCACCCCTACCAAAAGTGAAGGATGCGGCAGGCCACACTAAAGATTACTCAATAGAACTCTTTTCAAATACCATGCTTGGGTTATTAAGTCAAATCGTGAATTACCCAGTCCAAGATGAATCTGACATGGAGTGCACTGATGCACAGCCACTGCTAGATTTTTCTGCTGGTACATTCACTCAGAGCACTACATTGTCCTCGCAGTGTACTGAGCCAGAATCTGACCCTGATAAAACTCAGGTGCCCCTTCCCGCATACTATACCACCTTACACGGTGACACAGAGGAAGGTGCACATGAAATTGAAGAGGAGGTGATGGATGACCCAGTTGTTGACCCAGATGGGCATGCATTGGGGGAAGAGGGTGCCGCTGCCAATAGCTCAGAAGAGGAGGAGGAGGATCCGCAGCAGGCATCGACATCGCAACAGCTGTTATCTGGCAGGCCCGTAGCAGTCCAAAAACGGGTTACAAAAGAGTTGCAGGACAGCTTGGCCAGATGGTCAAATTAGCACAGCGTCTTCCAAAATGTCTTCCATAGTAGGAAGAGTGCAGTGTGGCACTTTTTGGAACAAAATCCTAATGATCAGGCAAAGGTTATCTGTAAGAAGTGCGCAAAGACCTTTAGCCGAGGGAAAAATCTGAGAAATTTGAATACCATTTGCATGCTTAGATATTTAACCACCATGCACTTGCAAGCATGGACGGACTACCAAACCTCACGTACCACATGTGTACCTGCTCCGAATGAAGGTAGTCAGCAACGCTACATCGCTCCCCCCACTGTAAGCCCACCAGTTAGCACACCACCAGCAGCAAATGTTGATGTGTCGTCGCAAGGCAAAAGCAGTCAGGGAATCACAATGTTATTGCTACGAAAGACTGAATCTAGGCCATCAGCAAGACCAGCAACACCATCACCATCACCAACCCTCTCTCAGTCCACCATGTCCACCGCTAGTTCCACCATATGCAGCTCTCAAGTTCAGCTCACCCTACCAGAGACTCTGAGTAGGACAAGAAAGTACTCATCCTCTCATCCGCGTACACTGTGTTTGAACGCCCACATTGCCAAACTAATCTCGTTAGAGATGATGCCCTACCGGTTGGTTGAAAGCGAAACTTTCCACGAGCTCAGGGCCTATGCAGTACCACGCTATGATCTACCCAGTCGGCACTTCTTTTCTTGAAAAGCCATCCCAGCCCTCCACCTGCATGTGAAAGACCACATTGTCCATGCACTCAAGCAATCAGTGAGTGGAAAGGTGCACTTCACAACTGATGCATGGTCCAGCAGGCATGGCCAGGGCCGTTACGTGTCCATCACTACGCACTGAGTTAATGTGGTGGATGCAGGGTCCACATGGGACAGCGGCGGTGGGACAGTGCTGCCTAGCCCACGGTATAGGAAACAGTTGGCTGTAGGCGTTCGACCCTCCTCCTCCTACTCCTGTAGAAGCAAAAGCTCGTCCACAGAGTGCAGTCGCACGAGCACTCCATCCACAGCTGCCAGTGTTGCACACGAGGTGTCCCACTATCGAACAGCTAGTGGTAAGCGTCAGCAGGCTGTGTTGAAGATGATGTGTTAGGGCGACAACAGACACACCGCGGAGGTACTGGCCGACTACTTGCAGCTACAAACTGAGTCATGGCTGGGCAGTCTACATCTTGAGGCAGGCAAGGTAGTTAGTGATAACGGACGTAATTTTGTGGCAGCCATAGCCCTTTCAAAAATCAGACACATGCCTTGCCTGGTTCACACCTTGAACCTGGTGGTGCAGTGATCCTCAATAATTATCTGGAGTTAACAGCCCTGCTCCATAAGGTGTGAAGACTGTGCTCGCACATCCACCGGTCGCCCATACACTCCAGTCGTATGCAGAAGCTGCAGCGATTGCTCCACCTTCCCAAGCACCGCCTAATTATCAACGTTGCAGCAAGGTGGAACTCCACCCTGCACATGGTTCAGAGGCTGTGCAAACAAAGGCAGGCTGTAATGCATTTGTGGAAGTATACACGGGCAGGCAGTTATAGGGCAGACATGGAGTTGTCTGGTGTGCAGTGGCCAAAGCTGAAAGACCTCTGTAAAGTCCTTCAGTGTTTTGAGGAATGCACACGGCTGGTAAGCGCAGACGACGCCATCATAAGCATGAGCATCCCACTTATGCGTCTGCTCATGCAAACTTTGACGCACATTAAGGAGCAGGTGTCTGCAGCCAAGGGGGAAGAGGAAGAGGAGGAGGGAAGCCTTGATGACAGTCAGCCATTGTCTGCTCAGGGAACTCTCCTGGACGAGGTGGAGGAAGAAGAGAAGGATGAGGAGGATGATGGGGATGATTATTTAGGGGAGGAGGATGCTTCTCAGGGGGCAAGAGAAAATGTTGGCGTGGCAAGGTTGGTACAGGGTTTGTGCATGACTGGAGGGATGTGGATTTGCCAGAAAGTGCTCTTCCACCCAGCACTCGCAGTGCATCATTAACACCTGGAACATTGGCCCACATGTGTGATTATGCCTTGCAGATCCTAAAAAGGGACCCCCGCATTGCCAAAATGATGAACGATGATGACTACTGGTTGGCCAGCATCCTGGATCCACGTTATAAAGGCAAATTCCAAAACATCATGCCACAGGAGAACCTAGAGCTAATATTGGCTAACAAACAAGCAACTCTGGTAAACCGTTTGTTTGAGGCATTCCCAGCACACAGCAGCAGTGATGGTTCTCACACGAGCCGTAGGGGGCAACATGGAAGCGGTGTTCGTGATGCACACAGCAGAAGTTGTGGACTGATTTTTCAAGTACCACTCACACGACTGGTAATACTGCATTGATTGAAAGTGACAGGAGACAGCAGTTGCCAACTATGGTTACAAACTACTTCTCCTCCCATATCGATGTTCTCCCTCACAGGTCATTCCCCTTTGACTATTGGGCCTGTAAACTGGACACCTGGCCTGAATTGGCACTAAATGCCTTACAGGAGCTCGCTTGCCCTGCTGCTAGTGTGCTATCCGAAAGAGTCTTCAGTGCTGCTGGATAAATCCTGACAGAAAAATGGGCCCGTCTGTCAATCCAAAATGTTGATGATCTAACCTTCATTAAAATGAACCATGCATGGGTTTCAAAGGATTTTGTCCCACCTTCCCCTGCTGACACATAGGTTGCCAGAAAAATGGCTCGCTTTTGTCCTCCTCTTCCTCGGACTTCTCCAATTCCTCCATTTGCAGCTGCTGAGTGTCCAACATCAACATATGCCATTTTTTCAACCTCCCTAACTGGGCTGCCTCCCCCCAGGGCCAGGGTCACCACCTGGCGCACGCACCCATGCGAGTGCCGTTGCTCTGGACAGGTGGGTGGGCACACTCTTGGCTGATGGCACTGGCACAGGGTTCCTCATAGTACAATCAAGTGTCTCTGACGGTGGGGGTGCACACCCACCATCAGACACACCGGCGTACTATGAGGGGACCTGTGTCGGTACCGCTGCCCATGAGTGCTCAGGGCCCCAGCACTTGCAATACTTACCTCTCCCTGCTCCACCACTGTGTAGTCTGGGCTGTTAAATCCTTCACTGGGACTGCCACTACAAATTTGGTGAACTGATAGATGATGGTTAAGACGTAGCTATGCCCTGTCCTGCTGGGCTCTATCTTCAGATGATCAATGGCTTCCATTTGTTATTGACGTCGACTCACAATGAGATGCAGTGGTGGTTTAGCACCAGCTTTCACAGTTTTCCTACTCACAGACGTGTGACACTCCTGTCCACATTTTTAAATGTGTCCTCTCATACCAATCCAATAGAATCGCCTATGGCCTGTGGCTTCTATCTTTTGCTCTCCAATTTACCTGACAGATCATAATAGGCAGTGAGGACCATGTCTACATCTCTCCCTGTGATCACAATTTGATGGAGATGAGTAACGGTGATGGGATCCACGGTACTGCGATACAGCAACCCTTTCTTCACAAAGAACTGTTCTCGCTGTCTCCTCAGACAAAGTAATTGAGGGTCAGCATCGCCTCTGAGAATTCTCCCGGGAGTTTTTCCCGTGATTAGTAATTCCAAAATTTCTGCAATCAGTCGACTTTCCGTCTGTACTTGTATCCATCTCGTTTCCTCTTGCGGAGAGTCTGGACTGTCTTACTGAGAATGAAATATAAATGAAGATTTAAAAATACCCCAACAGTGTATGCTGGTGTATGCTTCGAATACATTACCCTTTTTCTACTTTTTAGATTCTTGTCTAATCCATACTGAGGCTGTGAGTGTCTTTGTCCGACTCCGGAAATATACACAGAGATTTTTAATGTTTAAACTATGCTATATATACCTGTTATCCGGTGATACTGTACCCTTTCTCAACTTTCTACAATCTTGTCGAATCCATACTGGGCCTGAGACCGTCTGAGTCTGCCTCCTGATTAGAGATGAGCGGTGTTCGAGTCGAACTGTTCGCCAAGTTCAAATTCGAGCTGTTTTCGTCAAATTCGAACACTTTGCTTAAAATTCGGCTGTTTGAGGTTCCGTTCGAGAACGGTCCGTTCACCTAAAGCGTAACCTTATTTTCACATTAATAATGGTTTTCAATGTTAATAGACAGTTTCATGGCATAGTAGCGGTGTCTGGTAGCCAGCAGTATAGTACACCTGTCAAGGAGCTACACCGTGTGTGTTTCTAATAATTTTTTACCGCATCTTGTCCAGAAAATCCTTTTGGGCCTTGTAGCACTGTCTGCTACTCAGCAGAGGAGCCCACCCGTGAACCTAGCTATGCCGCCTGTTTATGAAAGAATGATTTTTTAACTCCATTTAGCCCAGTCAATACTTTGGGCCTAGTACCTGTGTCTACTGCTCAGCAGAGGAGCCCACCTGTGAACCTAGCTATGCCGCCTGTTTATGAAAGCACTGTCTGCTACTCAGCAGAGTTGCCCACCCGTGAACCAAGCTATGCCGCCTGTTTATGTAAGAACTGTGTGCTACTCAGCAGAGGAGCCCAGCTGTTACGCAAGCTACAGCACCTGTGGTTTGGACATTTAATTTTTGCACATTCTTTCTGGAATGCCGGTTAGGCCTAATTCCGGAATTCCGGTTCACTTGCACTTACTGGGAAATCCTCGTTCGCGGGGAAGAATTGGAATCCCAGATCCCCATCACTAACGGGGTTCAGCGGGTTATCCGCACCTGTAAGCGACACATGCTGGTCCTTTCAGTATAGCACGCGTGCAGCCCCGGACATGTAAGGGCATGACAGACCTGTTATTGCTCGATCTCGCGTGCCAGAGCCTCGCGTCTCCCTCTAGTAAGCTGGACGCGGACCACGGGAGCATGCCGGAGTCTCGTTCGTTAACGGAATTAAGCTGACAAATCGCTAGCACAACTAAAAACGGCCATGCACCACCACCCACAGAATCGAGAAAGCTTGCAATCTGTCCATCCTTTCCATGGCTAGCATGGTTGAGGTTGCCCGTGTGGAGTCCATTTAAGCCGCAGGCTCCACTCCTTGTGGTGGTGCCCTTCTGGACATTCCTTTAAGGTTCAGCTTTGCAACCATACTGCCCCCGTAAACCAAACACTTTGCCTTCATGAACGCTGTTTGGAGGGTTGTGGGAATAACACCGCCCGATTGGCAGTTGGCATAATTTATGGTGGGAAGTCCGACGGTATATGATCGTCTTTGATTTTAGAATTTTAGAATTTTTTTGTATTTTAGATTTTTACTCCAGCCTTTCTTGACTTTCTAAGGGCATGACATGCCTATATCTGTGTCTCCTCCTCCTCCTTTTACTCCTCCACCTCTTTTCTATATGTAGTTGCCCTTTTCCATATGTTATTTGTGTCTTCTGAGCAATTTGTCTGCTTTGGGACTCGAACAATAGCGGGGTGGCGCAACACTACTGATATATAGACGTGCATTTTTAATGTTTAAACTATGCTATATATACCTGGTATCTGGTGATACTGTACCCTTTCTGCCAGAAAGTCCTCCTCCACCCACCACTCTAAGTGTATCATTGATACCTGGAACATTGGTGGCCCACGTGTGATTATTTCTTGTGGATCTTCTTTTTATATTGTGGTGTGATCCATCCTGAGCGTGTGAGAGTCTGTGAGTTACTCCTGCAATTTATTTGTAGATTTAAAAATTATCCCAACACTGTATAGAGCTCTACGCTTGTGATATATTACCTATTTACTGGTTTTTACATTCTGGTCTAATCCAAACTGACCAAGTGAGAGTCTGTTTCTGACTCTGGAAATAAATACTGAGATTGACAATGACCCCTACACTGTATACAGCTGTACGCTTCAGATCCATTACCGTTTTACGGCTTTTTATATTGTGTTGTAATCCATACTGAGCCTGAGAGCGTCTGTGTCTGCCTCCTGAAATATATACAAAGATTTAGAATGTTTAGGCTAAGTGCACACGTACTGGAACTCTCGCGGAAATTACCGCGAGAATTCCGGAATTCCATTCCGCGGGAAAATCGCATTTTAAATTCCCGCGATTTTCCCGCGGAAAAACTAGCATTTTGCAAGCGTAATTAGCTTGCAAAATGCTAGCGTTTTCCAAGCGATCTGTAGCATCGCTTGGAGAACTGATTGACAGGTTGGTCACACTCGTCAAACATAGTGTTTGACAAGTGTGACCAGGTTTTTACTATTGAGGCCGCCTATGCAGCATCAGTAGTAAAAGATAGGATGTAAAAAAAAATAAAAAATGGTGTTATTCTTACCCTCCGACGTCCCGCGCATCCGTTCCCAGTAATCCTTTGCGAAAATGCCCGCGATGACGTCCGTTCTCGCGGGATCGCGATGTCTCGCGGTAATTCGCGATGACGTCGCGCGAATGACCGCGAGACTTCGCGATCCCGTGAGAACGGACGCCATCGCGGGCATTTTCGCAAAGGACTACTGGGACCGGGAGCGTGAAGAGAAGCGGGAAGGCTGCGCGGGACGTTGGAGGGTGAGAATAACAATATTTTTTATTTTTAAATTCTTTTTTTTACAGGGATATGGTACCCAAAGTCTGGAGGACAGTCTCCTCTCCTC
This sequence comes from Dendrobates tinctorius, assembly GCF_039654945.1. Classification (NCBI taxonomy): domain Eukaryota; kingdom Metazoa; phylum Chordata; class Amphibia; order Anura; family Dendrobatidae; genus Dendrobates; species Dendrobates tinctorius. The sequence continues at coordinate 28,364,873 of NW_027361703.1, read as the reverse complement.
CGGACCGTGGGTACCATCCGCAAATGTTCTGCTTACTTTTCGCACGGTGGGCACAGCCACATGCGGGAGGTAAGCGGAACAATGCATTCCTATGGGTGCGGGATCGCCGCGATTCCGCAAATTAATGAGCATGCTGCGGTTTTTACCGCGAAGCGATTCCGCCGCGGTAAAAACCGCAGCATTAGCACAGCATTGCGGAATCCCATAGGAATGCATGGGATGCTTATTTTTCGCGTTTTCGCGGCAAAATCGCACGGTTAAAACCGCCGTGGAAACGCGAAAAAAACACCACGTGTGAACTCAGCCTTAAACTATACTATATATACCTGCTATCTGATGATACTGTACCCTTTTTCTACTTCTTATATTCTTGTCTAATCCATCCTGAGCCTGTGAGCATCTCTGTGTGACTCATGAAATATATACGGAGATTTACAATTATCCTTTGACTGTACACAGCTGTACGCTTCTGATACCATATATCTGATGTTATTTTGGGTACATTTCCTCCAAAATTTGGAAGTATGGTGGAAAAGGCCACGGATGTGGGCGTGGGGGGCCAGCTGGTACTGATGATGGTGCATCTGCTGGTAGTTGCAAAAGCACAATAGCAGCTAAGGCAGGAGGTGTTGAGCCTGCATCATGGTTTGGCTCCGGAAGGCCTGGAAGGCTACCTTTTCTGGGAGTAGGTTAACCGCTTTTAAAGCCAGAGCATCAGGAACTGGTTTTGGCTTACATTGCCGAAACAGACTCCAGCTAATATGCCCTCCTCTTCTGAAGTTTCAAAAAATGCAAGCACTGAGTCGTCAAGTGCTGGCTCCTGGTCAGGAAGAACCCCTTTCCTTGTGTCCTTCACCCCCACCTAAAGAGAATGATGCAGCAGGCCTCACTTCACATTAGTCCATGTAGCTCTTTCTCACATACCATGCCTGGGTTATCAAGTCAAATCGTGAATTCCCCAGTCCAAGATGAATCTGACATGGAGTGTGGGTCGCCAGCCAGGGTAGTGGGGTTAATCGGTACTGGGCCGGTGTCTCAGAGGAATGTGTCACGGTGGTGGTGACCCGGTCCATGGCCCTGGGAGTCCATGCAAAGGGGTGAATAACGTTTATAGGTGAATGATACATGATGCCACCTGTGGTTTCTGATCAGATTGACCAGCGTTGCAGTGTCGCTTCTCTGGGACAGATGTTGTGGTGCAGCTAAGATGTAGAAGCCCTGCACAGGTAGGGCCGTAGTCGCAGGGCAGATGAAAGAGTTGGTAGACAGTGTGCAGTGCTGGATGTAGGAGAAAGATGACAGACACAGTCGTGCAGTTCCTTTACCTGTACTTGGTAAGTGCCGTCCAAGACCCAGAGTACAGATGAAGAAGGAGTTGGTCAGCCTGGAAGCAAATTTGGAATTCTCTCTCTGCAGATAGGTAGTGTGGCCTCCGTTTTAGCGCTTATCTGAGGTACTCGCAGTACTGAGTTCACTGAAGATCCCCCTGTTGACTCTCTTTTGGAACTTTCTCGTATGGCAGGCAGTCATAGCCTTTTCCTTCTGGCTCAGACACGTCACTGCTGAGGCCTCTGAGGCTTAGTTGGGAACAGAGCATTTACAGCTACTACTTCCTCCGGTTTTTGCTGCAGGACCGTCAGTGTCCCTACAAACTCGGAGACCGGAATCCGGACCATGCGCTCCAGCTAGGAGTGAGCCTTAACTCTGCTCATCCTCCAGCTCCCCTTCTCACGTCCACACACTTGCCCTTCCCTTCACAGACTGCCCTAACTTCCCTCCTCCCGACCACAGAGAGCAGCTCCTCAGCAGTCAGGTTCAGAGCTCTCCCTGCTGGCCTAGAGTGGGAACTGTGTTGTGTGTTGGTTTAACTGCTAGAAAGATCCTTCGTTGCTCCCAAGCATGACTTCACACTCCCTAGGAGGAAGGTAATGCCACTGTGGCGACCATACTCCTGGGGGCGCCACAAGTGCACTGATGTCCAGCCACTGCTAGATGATTCTGCTGGTACATTGACCCAGAACACTACATTCCCCTCGCACTCTACCACTCTACACAGCCAGAGTCTGACCCTGATCAAACTCAGGTTCCCCTTCCCGCATACTATACTACCTTACACGTTGACAAAGAGGAAGGTGCAGATGAAAGTGCGGGTTCCTTGAGCAGGTGGGGGGCATACTCATGGGCGATGGCACTGGCACAGGGCCCCTCATAGTACACAAAAGTGTCTCTGCCGGTGGGATGATGAATGATATATGGGGCCCACCATACACTGGAGCTTTCCAAATGGGGGACATCAGACACTGGAGGAGCATTTACAGGGCACATTATACACTGGAGCATTTGAAATGGTGCCCATTATATATGGAGTATTATTTGGGCCCATAAGACAGTGGAGCTTCATCCATGGGGACCAACATATACTGTAGCATTATGTGGAGCTCATCATATACTGTATCGAACATTATATGGGACCAATGATTCTGTATGGAGAAATAAATGGGCCTCATTACTCTGTTTGGCGCACTATGCGGTGGCCATAATACTGTATGGAGTAATATACTGTCTGTTTTTGGAGCTATTGGAGAATTTAAAATGGATATCAGTCATGTGTGGTAAGAAGTGAAGTATTTTTCATTGTACTTTACCGCTATTTCTCTGCCGTATCAGAGGATCATGAGTTGTGGTATGTGTTAAAGAAGCCCAGTGACACTCTTTGGCCCTGGGCCCACGAAAATCAGGAGCCAGCCCTACCCCCCACAATTTTAGCCAAATTACCCCCAGTTTTCAATGCCTAACTATTATTATAAAGTAAGTTAAGGTTGACAAGCTTAAGTAATAAGAATTGATGTTTTTGGCATTAAATTGGGCACTGTAGGTGTGTTTCCTGTCCTCCACTCACTGCCGACTTTTCTTCCCCATTGACTTGCATTGGGTTTCGTGTTTCAGTCGGCCTTCGACTTTTCACGATAATCGGCCGATTGCGATCGACCCGACTTTTGCGAAAGTCGGGTTTCATGAAACCCGACTCGACCCGAAAAAAGGCAAAGTCGCTCATCTCTAGATGTAGGATTAGTCTACTATAAAACTATAGTAAGGACAGGTTCTCATTGAACTTGTTGGCCCTAAAGTACCGGGAAGATGTAGCAGGGCCCAAAGGAATGTTTTCTTCTAGTAATTCAACTTCAGATTATTTACCCTGCTAATAAGAAACAAGATAAAATGTATGTCATGTCTTCTTCTTCTGGCTTCTAAAGTTCAAAAACATAGATGAGGCTTAGAAATAATGATTACTATTATTATTAGTATTATTATTATATTAGTCTATGCTATAAGTGGTTGTATAAATTGTGGTTTATTTTACTACAATGTTACACTCATATACAGCACCATGGAATTAATGGTGCTCTAAAAATCAATAATAATATCACTTTTAAAGCATAGTCTCACCTTTCAATATAAAAAGTTGGGTAACTTAACAAAAGCTTTGCTAGTTTCTCATTTGCAGCTAATTTTAATTGCCCCAGTACATATAAAATAAAGGAACTTTGCAAATAGTCTTGAGATAAAATACCCTTTATATTTACAGTTCCTATTCGTGCAGACATTTGTATCTACATGGCTACAGACTTTAAAAAAGTTAAAAAAAAAAACAATCTCTGTAATAAAACTCAATCTGTGAGAGTGACCATAGCCTTTAATCATTGTTAGCGTGGCTGGTCTGGATCCAGAATCTCCAGGAGTGGACCCTCTGGGCCGTGGCACCGAGGGGCCCCGGGTGAGCTGCCAGGTGGAACTGACCTCTATACAGGGACCGTTAGGAGCAGGCTCAGGGGTTTGAGTACCACAGGAGCCGGTACCGAGAGGGGCGGCTCAGGATGGACTGGAGTAGGAGTGTGGGACTGAAGTGTAGATGACAGGATGTAGCTGGAACACAGGAGACAGGAGTGGAGTAAGACTGTAGACTGGAACGTGGAGGGATGGCTGGAGCAGGAACACAGGAGAAAGGATTGGAGTAGGACGGAAGGACTGGAGCAAGATGGAACAGGAACACCGGAGGCAGGACTGGAGTAGGACAGAAGGACTGGAGCAGGATGGAACAGGAACACCGGTAGCAGGACTGGAGTAGGACGGAAGGGCTGGAGCAGGATGGAACAGGAACACCTGAGGCAGGACTGGAGTAGGACGGAAGGACTGGAGCAGGATGGAACAGGAACACCGGAGGCAGGACTGGAGTAGGACAGAAGGACTGGAGCAGGATAGAACAGGAAAACCGGAGGCAGGACTGGGGTAGGATGGATGGACTGGAGCCGGATGGAACAGGAGCACCGGAGGCAGGACTGGAGTAGGATGGAAGGACTGGAGCAGGATGGAACAGGAACACTGGAGGCAGGACTGAAGTGGGACGGAGTGCAGCAGGGGACACGGATAGCAGGACTGCGAGGCTGCTGCAGGGAGCACACGAGAACGGGATTGTAAGACTGCAGAGAGCACACAAAGAAGCGGCGCCCAGTGTGCTAGAACACACAACAATCAGACGCCTCCCTCAGGGGGAAGAGGCCTGATATGCCCCTGTCTGGTCTGCCATTGGTCAGGGGGTGCTTCCGGGTCAGGGCATAGCCGGAGCACAAGAAGCAGAAGGGAGGCGCGGCCGCGGCCTATGGCGCATGCGCATAGCATGCAGAGACGGCCGCGCGCCTGTCAGTGGTGACCACCATGGCTGTCGGGCGGCGAGGGCTTGCGGCATGGGAGTGATGGCTGGGTGAGTATGCAGAGATGGCGTGGGAGCGGAGGCCGGGTGAGTATGTCAGAACGGCGTGACAATCATCTTGTACCAGCCAGGAGTTATTGAATGTGTTGAATTCACATTTTTCCTAGTTACTACAGGAGCGAGGCAAACATTTTTAGGGAGATGGTTTAGGTACTGCTATGATGTTATTTGCTTTGCTACACTTATGTATGTATCCTGAGCATTTTCTACATCAGATTACTATGTAGGGCATTGAGAAAAATATTCCACGGAATCAAGGAATTGCTGTAAAATTAACTTGTATTTGTCCAAAAAGTTAAAAAAGGATTCTAGTAATAGTAATTAGTAATGATCGAGTATATTTGTTGCTCAGGTTTCCCCGAGCATGCTTGGGTGGTCTCCGAGTATTTGACATGCTTGGCGATTTAGTTTGTGTTGCCGCAGCTGCATGATTTGTGACTGCTAGACAGCCTGAATACATGTGTGGAATGCCTGTTTGTTAGGGAATCCCCTCATGTATTCAGGCTGTCTAGCAGCCGCAAATCATGTAGCTGAGGTGATACAAACTAAATCTCCAAGCACATCCAAAATACTTGGAGATCACCTGAGCAAGCTCAGGAAACCCAAGTAATGAGTGTACTCGCTCATCACTAATGGTAATGCTTCCATCATAACATTAGAAGTTTTTTTTGTTGTATTCTTAAGGTTATCTACCCATTATCAGTAAACGCTGTGGGTTGGACGCTACTTATTTATGCAGCATCAAACCCACAGCGACCAGATGTTACAGCATAGTGAATGCGATTTCTAGAAAACCCATGCCCACAATATGCCCACAGATGCCTGTGGATCACCTGCGGAGACTGATATGCAGCGCGTCTTCCCAGTCTTCGACACCAGTCTCCGTAAGAGAAATTTATTCATTAGAATGTATTGGACATGGTGAATCCATACGGTTCAGTGACCACATGTAGATTTACCTGCGTTCAATAGATGGCAGCGCTTTGGACGCAGCGAATATATATTGCGTCTGCGTCCAAAGCGCTGCTGGTTCCGGATCGTGGACACCCAGCCTTAGGCTTTACGAAAATTGCATCTTGTCTGTTACATTAGAAACTCAATATTTGACATGTAGCAAAGCATGTTACTTTGTAGCATAGACTGTATTATGCTGGCAGTCAGCAGAATCTTCCAATAACATGAGTATTTTTGAGTACAAATAAGGGGCTCTATTCTGTGCATTGAAGCTTTTATCATAAAGGCATAGAATGTCAAAGTCAACAGAAATTGCTTCTTTCCTCAAACGCAATCTTGAAAGGCATATTCAGATCTGTTACATTTACAGATATTGTTTTGAAACAATGGTGAGCAACCACCGAGGAAAATATGAATACCAGGGAGGACATACATTGAATTTTAAAAAGATAACGGTCTATTATTGTTTTATTTGACATATCTGAATATAATGTTACATCTCCAAATGAAAACCCTGCAAACACAACAAAAAAGCGAAATAATATACATTGAATAAATCTGTAATAGAACATAGACCGTGCCTACGTTTTTTTAAATAACGTAAACTAATAATTATATGGGGACAGTGTGAAAAGACAAAGGCCTGAAAGCTATCATGTTTTGTGAAGTATACAATGCCCTACAATCTCTATGAGATACGTAACTGCCACGTTATATATTATGATGCTACTAGTTATGCGGTTTATGGCTACATCCATCTATTAAAGGAACACTAAACCTAGAAATAAATGACTACACTAAATAAGAAATAGTTTGCCCTCTGTTTGCTAGCCTGCAACATTTTCCACATGATTCTGAAACCGTCAATCTTAGGCCTCCATCACATATCTGTGTTTCCGGTACATGTAGCATCTGTTTGTTTTTTCATGGATACCACACATACCCATTACAACCTATGGTGAACCACATGGAGACATATCCATTTTTTTCCGGCAGCACGGATGACAAGGACCAATACAAGTCTATGGGTCTATGAAAAAAACATACAGCACACGGATGACATCCAAGTGACATCCATGTGACCTTCGTGTGCTCTATGTATTTAACATTGTAAAGTATAGGAGAAGCTTTGTAATTTTATTCTTTCTTTATCCATACCGGAAAAACATATTGGCACACTGATGACACATTGATTCAAAACATTGACACCGCTACTGTTTTTTACACAGTTTATACGGACATGTGAAGGGGCCATTATAGAAATTCCGCAGGAATCACAGGCTGGTAACCGCTTAAGGTGGTGGACTTGGAGATATTTTGTCCCATTTTAGGCATAGCACAGTATGGAGGGCGCTGTTTCAGTTATCTTTCAGCCAACAACCAGGGGGTGCGACAACAAGCGGGCAAAAGTATTGCGCAGCAGGAAGCTAGTGGCTCCTTATATCGCACTATTCACACAAGCCTTTCACCTATCAAAGACAGGCTGCTGACACTGACATCTCATTACAGATGCCGCAGTGACCTCACTGCAGTACGTCATCATGCTTGCACTTGCTATGGAGGGGGAAGAGGATGGTGCTCATTGAGGGAGCATAGACTGGCGAGAGGTATCTTTTTATGACTATGTGAGGAGCCCCAGGAAGGGGGACAATATTACAGTATTGAGGCAAGAATGGGGAAATAATTGCAGTATGGGACTAACTGAGGGTCATTTTTACTTTTAAGGGTGTTCATTATTTTGGAATGGGATCAACTTGGGAACATTAATTCTGTATAGGGACAATTGGGAAGCATAAATATTGTATGGAGCTAACTGGGTGTTATTATTATTGTATGGGGTCAATTGGGTGTATATTAACAATGTATGTGGTCATTTGGGGAACATGAATAATATTCCTCACTGGGGAATGTTACATACTTTCCCCATGATGTACGGGACACAGTAAATCAAATTGTTTTATCCTGTGGTCCTTCGGTGTAATACTTGACTTTCTGTTTCCTTATTGTTTTCAGCATTATGTTATTAACTTTTAGATCTAATATGATATGTAATAAAAAAAACAAATGTTACATGCTACACATGTAGGCTGACCAACTTAAGAAAGCAATATTATTTAACATGTGAAAACCAAATTAATCCCAATTTGTTAGTGTACCTGGAATAAAATATCAAGGCATCTTGGTACCATAAATTATGCTAGCCCACACCATTATCCTTGGAGTAGGAACAATGTGGTGTTAATTCGCGAAGGCCTCTTAATTGAATTGCTCCGACTATCGTTTTGCAGTTAGACAACTGGCTCACTGTTGTAACACTTTCTGATGGTTTGTAGACTGTTTAATGCATTACACTTCAAATGTGATGTCAAATTTCACTTGCAGTATACAATGGATCAATAGTGGAACCAGTGTTAATGTCCATTAATCCAAAGTTTCCCAGTCATTATTTTTCACCACAAGACCAGGCTGCATGCTGCACATGCATCTGTGAGGAGATTGTATGGCCCAAATGTGCTACTATTGATTGCACCATATCCGGACTTGCATCCCATCAAGCATATCTTGGACTTCATTGGTCGACAAATGTAAAGGGAGCAGCCAGCAGTGGATTTTGATGATTTGCATAACTAATTACATTCAGTATGGCAGAACATTTCTCAGACAACTAAAAATAACCTTACTGACAGCATGCCAAGATATGGCATGCTTAATATTAAATAAATAAAATATTTTCAACATTTTTGTTTCCATCTTTTCATCATTTACATTTTCTTGACATGTCTATTGATTCTGTGATTTTAACAATTTTGTGACTTTTCTTTTTGATGTTGGAATTTCAGTGTTAAGGAGTGTTCCGTCGACAGAGTTCTTTTGTAAAAAAAAATAGTTTATTCAATACTTCTACTAGTCACAATATTTCTTTTAAGATTTATAAGCTTTTTCTGTCATTTATTGCCTGCTTTACAGTTCACTTTTCTGTTTATTCATGTTAGTATTTCTATTACTATACTTTATCTAGTTCATCTTCTACACTCCCTCGTGATATGTAAGATAAAGTAAAGAAAAAAAGCATTACCTACCACTTGAATCATCTGTCATTTCAATAATGACACTAAGATGCTTCCAGCACATACCAAAAGTGATGTCATTTTGCCATCATTCACGTCACCACTCAAGCAAATCACTGGCCTGTGGTCTCAATGAGACTTACTGTTTGCGCAAACATCATTTCATCGTCCCTACAGTACCAGCCAGGACCACTGGAGCAGCTGGGAGTTGAACAAGGAAGTACCGTATACACTCGAGTATAAGCCAAGATTTTCAGCACATTGTTTTAGGCTGAAAGTCCCCCTCCCGGCTTATACTCGAGTCATTGTCTCTGGGTTGTGGGGGAGGGGGAGCGCGGCTGTCAGATCATACTCACCCCTTTCTGGCGCGATCTCTGCAGTCCCTGCTTCTCAGATGTTCTCTGGTGCCGCAGCTCTTCCTGTGATCAGCGATTACATGGCACCGTTCATTAAAGTAATGAATATGCGCATATTCATTACTTTAATGAGTGGTACCACGTGACCATCATGAACTGTATCCAGCATTATATGGGGATCCTGATTCAATATGGATATTCAAAAACATTTAACCTACTGATGTCTCAATTAATTTTACTTTTTTGGTATTTATTTTTATTTTTGAAATTTACCAGTAGGCTTATACTTCCAGTTTTCTCAGTTTTTGTGGCAGAATTAGGGGCTTCGGCTTATACTCGGGTCGGATTATACTCGAGTATATACGGTAATTATTTATATTTTTTAGCAAATTTAATCTTGGTTTCTTTTGAAAAATCCCAAAAGTCCATTTAACTTGCAAGAACTTCTGACAAAAAAAATCAAGGGCAAAGAACAAAATATATTTCCCAATATGTTCCACTAACTTTGATCAGACCTTTTGCTTCTGTAATACTCCATTTTGATACTAATGATCCTAACCTCTGACTTTGTATTATTTGATCCCATGCACTTCTTAGCCACTCTGATTTTCTACCACTTGCATTATTAGGCCGTGCAGAAGTAATGTACTGTATAAAGCTATCCTATTGCTAGTTAATATGTTCTTCTTTAGTTGTGTTTTGTTCTTTATGCCTTGGGTTCTCTATAGATCCAACTTAAAGCCTTATGAACGTAAACCTTGGCCTTATGAGCTATGATCTCCTGCTCTCCTTAGACATCACATACCACATGCATTTTTAAGTTCTGCAGATTCACTGACATTTTTTCCCGTGGCCCAGAGCAATGTCCTTTCGATGTTAGGTGTATTTTCTTCCTTCCTCTGCGTAACAACAGACTTTATAACTCTTATGCTGACTTCTGACTTTACATTCTGTAATTCCTTGCTTATAGGAAAAAAAAACATCTATATGTTCCTATAATAAAGTGTAAAAAGCTGGGGTTATATGAGAATAGGATTATTTAATGGAATATAGTTAAAAAAGATGGTTTATTGTGAATCAAATGTTATTGTCTTAACAAAAAAATCAATCTGTTTCAGAATTGGTGTAATATTTGTATAGTTTTTAACAAGTTAAAACTGAAACATTTTCTTTTTTTTTTGCTGGACAAATTGACATTTTCATTGGTACCATTTTCGGGCTCATGACCTTTTTTGATCGCTTTCTATTCAGATTTTTGGGAGACAGAATAAACAAAAACCAACAATTCTGAATAGTTTTTTGTGTTTTTTATGCCATTCCACCTTTGGTAAAATTGAATAGGCAGCTTTATTCTGCGGGTCAGTATGATTACAGTGATATCCCATTTATAACTTTTTTTATGTTTTGTGATTTTGTCGCTTTTACACAATAAGATCTATTATAGAAAAAAATTATTATTTTTGCATTGCTTTATTATGAGAGCTATAGCTTTTTATTTTTCGGCTGATAGAGCTGTATAGCAGCTTGTTTTTTTGTGGGACAAGATAACGTTTTTATCTGTACCATTTTTATTTAAAATTGTCTTTTTGATCGCATTTTATTACACTTTTTGTTTTGCAGTAAGATGATTAAGCATCGTTTTATGACTCATTTTTATTATTTATTATTATTTTTTGTACAATGTTCAATAAAGGGGTTAACTAGTGGGACAATTTTATAGTTTGGGTCATTCTGAATGCTATGATACCAAATATGTGTATTTTCATAGTTTGTAACTTTTTTACTTAGTCCCACTATGGGACTTTCACTTTCTGCAGTCTGATTGCAGTTATACGGCATAGCAATGCAGGATAAAGAAACACCATGCCTACTATAAAGCATGGAGATAGATCGATGATATTTTGGGGATGTATGAGCTACAAAGGCATAGTAAACTTGGTCAAAGTTGAAGGAAAGATTAATGCACTATGTTATCAGCAAATACTGGAGGCAAATTTGCAATCATCAGCCTAGAAGCTGCGCATGGGACGTACTTGGATGTTTCAACATGACCACGATCCAAAACACAAGGCCAAGTCGACCTGTCATTGGCTCCAGCAGAACAAAGTGAAAGTTCTGGAGTGGCCATCTCAGTCTCCTGACCTCAATATCATTGAGCCACTCTGAGGAGATCTCAAGCGCACAGTTCATGCTAGACAGCCCAAGAATTTGCAGGAACTGGAGGCTTATTGCCAAGAAGAGTGGTCAGTTTTACCATCTGAGAAAATAAAGAACCTTATCCACAACTACAACAAAAGACTACAAACTGTCATTGATGTTAGAGGGGGCAATACACGGTATTAAGAAATGAAGTATGTAAAATTTTGATCATGGTCATTTGGATGTTTTGGGTTGTCATTATGATGTAACCCCTTAGTGATGGAGCCAATTTACAGCTTAATGACCAGGCCAATTTTTACAATTCGGACGACTGTCACTTTATGAGGTTATAACTTTGGAACACTAACGGATCCTGCTGATTCTGATAATGTTTTTTCGTGACATATTGTACTTCATGTTGGTGGTAACATTTCTTTGATATGACTTGCGCTTATTTATGAAAAAAATGGAAATATGGCGAAAATTTTTAAAATTTTGCAATTTTCAAACTTCCAGTTTTTATGCCCTTAAATCAGAGAGATACACTACCGTTCAAAAGTTTAGGATCATCCAGAAAATGTTGTGTTTTCCATGAAAACTCATACTTTTATCAATCAAATGAGTTGCCAAATGAATTTAAAATCGAGTCCAGACATTGACTAGGTTCAAAAAAAATATTTTTATTTGAAATAATAATTTTTTCCTTCAAACTTTGCTTTAGTCAAAGAATGCTCCCTTTGCAGCAATTACAGCATTGCAGACCTTTGGCATTCTAGCAGTTAATTTGCTGAGGTAATCTGAAGAAATTTCACCCCATGCTTCCAGGAGCCCCTCCCATGAGTAGGTTTGGCTTGATGGGCACTTTTTGCATACCATAGGGTCAAGCTGCTCCCACAACAGCTCAATGGGGTTGAGATCTGGCCACTCCATTACAGATAGAATGCCAGCTGCCTGCTTCTTCCCTAAATAGTTCTTGCATAATTTGGAGTTGTGATTTGCCAATATTAATCTTTTCCTTTTATTAGTCAGTCTCAGATATGGCTTTTTCTTTGCCACTGTGCCCTGAGGGCCAGCATCCCTCGATCGCCTCTTCACTGTGGACGTTGACACTGGCGTTTTGCGTGTACTATTTATTGAAGCTGCCAGTTGAGGACCTGTGAGGCGTCAAGTCTTGTTGCTCAGTTGTGCAGAGGGGCCTCCCACTTCTCTTTTTACTCTGGTTAAAGTTTGTTTGTGTACTCCTCTGAAGGGAGTAGTACACACTATTGTAGGAAATCTTCAGTTTCTTAGCAACTTCTCTCATGGAATAGCCTTCATTTCTAAGAACAAGAATAGACTGTCAAGTTTCACATGAAAGTTCTTTTTTTCTTGCCATTTTGAGAGTTTAATGGAACCAACAAATGTAATGCTCCAGATTCTCAACTAGCTCAAAAGAAGGTCAGGTTTATAGCTTCTCTAATCAGCCAAACTGTTTTCAGCTGTGCCAACATACTTGTACAAGGGTTTTCAAGGGTATTCTAACCATCCATTAGCCTTCTTACACAGCAAATACAAAGTACCATAAGAACACTGGAGTGATGGTTGTTGTAAATGGGCCTCTATACACCTATGAAGATACTGCATTACAAACCAGACGTTTGCAGCTAGAATAGTCATTTGCCACATTAACAATGTATAGAGTGTATTTCTGAATCACTTAATGTTAGCTTAAATTAAATAATATTGCTTTCTTAAGTTGGTCAGCCTACTTATATGGGGATCCTGATTCAATATGGATATTCAAAAACATTTAACCTACTGATGTCTCAATTAATTTTACTTTTTTGGTATTTATTTTTATTTTTGAAATTTACCAGTAGGCTTATACTCCCAGTTTTCTCAGTTTTTGTGGCAGAATTAGGGGCTTCGGCTTATACTCGGGTCGGATTATACTCGAGTATATACGGTAATTATTTATATTTTTTAGCAAATTTAATCTTGGTTTCTTTTGAAAAATCCCAAAAGTCCATTTAACTTGCAAGAACTTCTGACAAAAAAAATCAAGGGCAAAGAACAAAATATATTTCCCAATATGTTCCACTAACTTTGATCAGACCTTTTGCTTCTGTAATACTCCATTTTGATACTAATGATCCTAACCTCTGACTTTGTATTATTTGATCCCATGCACTTCTTAGCCACTCTGATTTTCTACCTCTTGCATTATTAGGCCGTGCAGAAGTAATGTACTGTATAAAGCTATCCTATTGCTAGTTAATATGTTCTTCTTTAGTTGTGTTTTGTTCTTTATGCCTTGGGTTCTCTATAGATCCAACTTAAAGCCTTATGAACGTAAACCTTGGCCTTATGAGCTATGATCTCCTGCTCTCCTTAGACATCACATACCACATGCATTTTTAAGTTCTGCAGATTCACTGACATTTTTTCCCGTGGCCCAGAGCAATGTCCTTTCGATGTTAGGTGTATTTTCTTCCTTCCTCTGCGTAACAACAGACTTTATAACTCTTATGCTGACTTCTGACTTTACATTCTGTAATTCCTTGCTTATAGGAAAAAAAAACATCTATATGTTCCTATAATAAAGTGTAAAAAGCTGGGGTTATATGAGAATAGGATTATTTAATGGAATATAGTTAAAAAAGATGGTTTATTGTGAATCAAATGTTATTGTCTTAACAAAAAAATCAATCTGTTTCAGAATTGGTGTAATATTTGTATAGTTTTTAACAAGTTAAAACTGAAACATTTTCTTTTTTTTTTGCTGGACAAATTGACATTTTCATTGGTACCATTTTCGGGCTCATGACCTTTTTTGATCGCTTTCTATTCAGATTTTTGGGAGACAGAATAAACAAAAACCAACAATTCTGAATAGTTTTTTGTGTTTTTTATGCCATTCCACCTATGGTAAAATTGAATAGGCAGCTTTATTCTGCGGGTCAGTATGATTACAGTGATATCCCATTTATAACTTTTTTTATGTTTTGTGATTTTGTCGCTTTTACACAATAAGATCTATTATAGAAAAAAATTATTATTTTTGCATTGCTTTATTATGAGAGCTATAGCTTTTTATTTTTCGGCTGATAGAGCTGTATAGCAGCTTGTTTTTTTGTGGGACAAGATAACGTTTTTATCTGTACCATTTTTATTTAAAATTGTCTTTTTGATCGCATTTTATTACACTTTTTGTTTTGCAGTAAGATGATTAAGCATCGTTTTATGACTCATTTTTATTATTTATTATTATTTTTTGTACAATGTTCAATAAAGGGGTTAACTAGTGGGACAGTTTTATAGTTTGGGTCATTCTGAATGCTATGATACCAAATATGTGTATTTTCATAGTTTGTAACTTTTTTACTTAGTCCCACTATGGGACTTTCACTTTCTGCAGTCTTATTGCAGTTATACGGCATAGCAATGCAGGATAAAGAAACACCATGCCTACTATAAAGCATGGAGATAGATCGATGATATTTTGGGGATGTATGAGCTACAAAGGCATAGTAAACTTGGTCAAAGTTGAAGGAAAGATTAATGCACTATGTTATCAGCAAATACTGGAGGCAAATTTGCAATCATCAGCCTAGAAGCTGCGCATGGGACGTACTTGGATGTTTCAACATGACCACGATCCAAAACACAAGGCCAAGTCGACCTGTCATTGGCTCCAGCAGAACAAAGTGAAAGTTCTGGAGTGGCCATCTCAGTCTCCTGACCTCAATATCATTGAGCCACTCTGAGGAGATCTCAAGCGCACAGTTCATGCTAGACAGCCCAAGAATTTGCAGGAACTGGAGGCTTATTGCCAAGAAGAGTGGTCAGTTTTACCATCTGAGAAAATAAAGAACCTTATCCACAACTACAACAAAAGACTACAAACTGTCATTGATGTTAGAGGGGGCAATACACGGTATTAAGAAATGAAGTATGTAAAATTTTGATCATGGTCATTTGGATGTTTTGGGTTGTCATTATGATGTAACCCCTTAGTGACGGAGCCAATTTACAGCTTAATGACCAGGCCAATTTTTACAATTCGGACGACTGTCACTTTATGAGGTTATAACTTTGGAACACTAACGGATCCTGCTGATTCTGATAATGTTTTTTCGTGACATATTGTACTTCATGTTGGTGGTAACATTTCTTTGATATGACTTGCGCTTATTTATGAAAAAAATGGAAATATGGCGAAAATTTTTAAAATTTTGCAATTTTCAAACTTCCAGTTTTTATGCCCTTAAATCAGAGAGATACACTACCGTTCAAAAGTTTAGGATCATCCAGAAAATGTTGTGTTTTCCATGAAAACTCATACTTTTATCAATCAAATGAGTTGCCAAATGAATTTAAAATCGAGTCCAGACATTGACTAGGTTCAAAAAAAATATTTTTATTTGAAATAATAATTTTTTCCTTCAAACTTTGCTTTAGTCAAAGAATGCTCCCTTTGCAGCAATTACAGCATTGCAGACCTTTGGCATTCTAGCAGTTAATTTGCTGAGGTAATCTGAAGAAATTTCACCCCATGCTTCCAGGAGCCCCTCCCATGAGTAGGTTTGGCTTGATGGGCACTTTTTGCATACCATAGGGTCAAGCTGCTCCCACAACAGCTCAATGGGGTTGAGATCTGGCCACTCCATTACAGATAGAATGCCAGCTGCCTGCTTCTTCCCTAAATAGTTCTTGCATAATTTGGAGTTGTGATTTGCCAATATTAATCTTTTCCTTTTATTAGTCAGTCTCAGATATGGCTTTTTCTTTGCCACTGTGCCCTGAGGGCCAGCATCCCTCGATCGCCTCTTCACTGTGGACGTTGACACTGGCGTTTTGCATGTACTATTTATTGAAGCTGCCAGTTGAGGACCTGTGAGGCGTCAAGTCTTGTTGCTCAGTTGTGCAGAGGGGCCTCCCACTTCTCTTTTTACTCTGGTTAAAGTTTGTTTGTGTACTCCTCTGAAGGGAGTAGTACACACTATTGTAGGAAATCTTCAGTTTCTTAGCAACTTCTCTCATGGAATAGCCTTCATTTCTAAGAACAAGAATAGACTGTCAAGTTTCACATGAAAGTTCTTTTTTTCTTGCCATTTTGAGAGTTTAATGGAACCAACAAATGTAATGCTCCAGATTCTCAACTAGCTCAAAAGAAGGTCAGGTTTATAGCTTCTCTAATCAGCCAAACTGTTTTCAGCTGTGCCAACATACTTGTACAAGGGTTTTCAAGGGTATTCTAACCATCCATTAGCCTTCTTACACAGCAAATACAAAGTACCATAAGAACACTGGAGTGATGGTTGTTGTAAATGGGCCTCTATACACCTATGAAGATACTGCATTACAAACCAGACGTTTGCAGCTAGAATAGTCATTTGCCACATTAACAATGTATAGAGTGTATTTCTGAATCACTTAATGTTAGCTTTATTGCAAAAAACTGTGCTTTTTTTCCAAAAATAAGGAAATTTCTAAGTGACCCTAAACTTTTGAACGGTAGTGTTTGTCACACAAAATACTTAATAAATAACATTTTCCACATGTCTACTTTATATCAGGACAATTTTGGAAACAATGTTTTTGTTATGAAATTATAAGGGTTAAAAATTGACCAGCTATTTCTCATTTTTACAATAAAATTTACAAAACCATTTTTTTAGGGACCACATCACATTTGAAGTCACTTTGAGGGGTCAATATGACAGAAAATACCCATAAGTGACACCATTCTAAAAACTGCACCCCTCAAGGTGCTCAAAACCACATTCAAGAAGTTTATTAACCCTTTATGTGCTTCACAGGAACTGAAGCAATGTGGAAGGAAAAAAATTAACATTTAACTTTCTTACAAACACTTTACTTCAGAACCGTTTTTTTTATTTTCACAAGTGTAAAAAGAGAAAATGAACCACAAAATTTGTTGTGCAATTTCTCCTGAATACGCCGATACCCCATATCGGCAGAACTCAGAAGGGAAGGAGCACCGTTTGACTTTTTCAATGCAGAATTGGCTGGAATGGAAATCGGACGCCATGTTGCGTATGGAGAACCCCTGATATGCCTAAACAGTGGAAACCCCCTACAAGGGACACCATTTTGGAATCTACACCTCTTAAGGAACTTATCTAGATATGTGGTGAGCACTTTGATCTCCCAAGTGCTTCACAAATGTTTATAACGCAGAGCCTTGAAAATAAAAAATCATTTTTTTTCCTGAAAAATGATTTTTTAGCACACTATTTTTTATTTTGACAAGGCTAACAGTAGAAATTGGACCACAAAAGTTGTTGTGAAATTTGTCCTGAGTATGCTGATACCCCATATGTGGAGGAAAACCATTGTTTGGGTGCATGGGAGAGCTCAGAAGGGAAGGAACGCAGTTTTGAATGCAGACGTTGATGGAATGCTCTGTGGGCATCATGTTGCGTTTGCAGAGCCCCTGATGTGCCTAAACAGTAGAAATCCCCCACAAGTGACCCTATTTTGGAAACTAGACCCCCCAAGGAACTTATCTAGATGTGTGGTGAGCACTTTAAACCCCCAAGTGCTTCACTGAAGTTTAAAACTCAGAGCTGTGAAAATAAAAAATCTTTTTTTCCTCAAAAATGTTTTTTTAGCCTGCTATTTTTTGTTTTCACAAGGGTAACAGGAGAAATTGGACCACAAAAGTTGTTGTGCAATTTGTCCTGAGTACACTGATACCCCATATGTGGGGGAAAACAACTGTTTGGGCGCATGGGAAGGAGCACCATTTTGGAATGCAGACTTTGATGGAATGGTCTGCGGGTGTCACATTGCATTTGCAGAGCCTAAATAGTGGAAACCCCTCAATTCTAACTCCAACCCTAAGCCCAACACACCCCTAACCCTAATCTCAACCCTAACCACAACCCTAACCCCAACACAACCCTAACCCTAATCCCAATCTTAACCATAACCCTAACCACAACCCTAACCTAACCACAACACACCCCTAACCCTTACCCCAACCCTAACAATAACCCTAACCACAACCCCAATCCCAACCCTAACCACAACCCTAACCATAACCCTAACCACAAACCTAACCCCAACCCTAATCCCTAATCCTAATCCTGACCATAATCCTAACCCTAATCCCAACCCTAACCCTAATCCTAACCATAATTCCAACCCTAACCCTAATTCTAACCCTAACCCAAATAGAAAAATGAAAGTAAATATATTTTCTTTATTTTATTATTTTTCCCTACCTATGGGGGTGATAAAGGGGGGGTTATTTACTATTTTATTATTTTGATCACTGTGATAGGGTCTATCACAGTGACCAAAATGAACCAATAGGAAAAATCTTCTTATTGTTGCCGGGTGCCAGCCGGCAGATGTAGGCTGGCGCATTGCGCATGCTCCCACCATTTTCCTCCTGGAAGAAGATGGCGGCGCTCATGGAGTGGAAGCACATGGACTGATGACACCAGGAGGTACCGAGGGGATCAGGGACCCTATTTCTCTCTCCTCTGACTTTTTTTTGCGGTCACCGTTATACGGTTAATAATGGCGAGCGCAAAACTGGGATCGGTAAAAATCAACCCAAATCATGTTCTCTGGGGTCTCATCTACCCCTGACAGCCAAGACGCTGGAGAAAATCCAACTCTGGGGGGCGCTATACACTTTTTCCACAGCGCCGTGAATTTTCGGAGCTGTGGTTTAAGTACCCTTAACTACTGCTGTTAAAAGGCGTATCAGCGGTCGTTAAGGGGTTAAAAAGAGAAAAGACAGTAGTTTGACAATAAATGGCTTTACCCAAACACTAACCATGAGTGGAGTAAAAGTTTTGATGTTATCATTCATATTCTCTGAAAAAAAGGCCAAGAAAACAAAAATTCTGCCGGGTTATGTAAACTTTTGAGCACAACTGTATATATTTATAAATATTAACTTTTTATAATGATAATACTGAAAAAAGTGTCCATTTTTAAAATAAGTGTAATGTACTTTTCCTTACCTTTTATTTTACAGTTTATGGAATAAAAAACATAACAATTTGTTGACAATCTGTTCAAGGGAAACCTGTTCCTTGAGACACAAATTGAAATTTATGCTAGCCATGTCATTGGCATAGATTGATGTTCTAACATTTACACAAATTTCTGGCAAAATTGATTGAAAGTCCATCAAAACCATCCTCTTTTCCCAATACTGCACACTTTTTTAGTGTAAAAGGTGGTGCGAAAGGATCAGAAAGTTACCATTGTTTTAAAAAAAACATAAGTGACTTTTTAGTACCACAATGGGGGTACATACCTCTTCATAAATTCCCACCTTAGCTTACGGACATTAATAAATGTTTATAAATGATTGTATTTTCAGCAAAATGGAAAATAGTTTGTGATTTTCTTTCTATAGTTTCCCTACTTTGAGCTTTTATCTTTAGTAAATTAGCATAACAGTATTTCTACAACTTGACTACGCCTTCATTTCTTGCCTGATTCCTTTTTTTTGGAGTGAAATGAAAAATGTAGCAATTTTATTTAAATTTTAGATGTAACTTTTTATTATGCATGATGTGCTCCATAATCACATTTTAGCCAAATAATAATTGTGGGCTATTGCTTTGTAAGTCACCAACAACAATTTGTAAATCAAATTATTAGAATGCAATACATTTTAAAGTACTTCTAGGTTAAATAGATTTTACCCAGATTTCAATAAAAGGTTAATAGCTATACACAAAAACTATTAAAAGGGTTGTCCACTACAAGGACTACACCTTCTTGATCTAAGTGTTTGGCACCGATAAAATAAAAATGCTTATGCTCACTTCCTGTATTGGTGCCATTCCAGCGGTGTTGACATGTGAGTTCCCGGGGGTTCTTGTGCGGTTGTTATGACACATGAGCCTGGCATCCAGTCAACGCTGGTGTCATTGTCCCCGCCTTCGGATGTATTGAACATCAAGAGGAAGTCCAGGGCTGTGACTGCTCTCTCACTTCCCCTTGATGCTCAATACTTTAGAAGGCGGGGACAGTGACAATAGTGATGACTGGGGGCATGACTCACATGTCATAACAACCGCACAAGAGCCTGGGAATGTGAGTGCCAACATCAGTGGAAGGGCGTCGGTATGGGAGTGTAGTATAGGCTTTTTTATCGGCGCCAAACATTTAGATTAAGAAGGGGTTGTCCTATTAGTGGGCAACCCCTTTAACATCTTAATGTGAGCAGTAAGGACTTTTGTGTACTGATTTGAAACTTGTGACAAGCACCATACAGTATTTTTCTGACACATTGCCACAAACAAAATATGATATAATGTAAATAGTTGTGCCTATGATGAAACGTTGTATCTTGCTATATTGTAAATTTGAAAAAGTGAAATTAACAGATCTATCATAATGCAATATAAATTCCATTTATAGGTCAAACATAAAAACATACATAATAGCTTTTGCAAAACATTTTATTTTCAACTCCTGCTGAAATTTTCTTAAAAAATGGCATATGCTTGAAGTTCATTATCTTTATTTGCTAGCATTTCGTTCCAAATTGCGAAGCTGTCCAAGAAATAAGACACATTATTATTATCATAAGAATCTTTGCTTGTAATGACATGCTAACTATCTATCTATATCACTCCAAAATATACTCTTCTCAGAATAATTCATGAAAAGTGGAAGAAAAAATGTAGAAACAACAGCTCTTAAAAGCTTTCACCTGTAAACATCTTGCAGCTATTTCAAGTTATTGATGCGCTATTATCTCAAGTTATATTTTTAGTACCATATAATTCACATGTTCAGTGTTTCATAAGACCTTGCTAATCTGTGATAAATTTCAATAATTGGACATTTTTCCATCAAGCATAAGCTATATTTTCTTCTATTATTTGAAATAAATCCTTGTTTTGGCAGCATAATTGTTATACCACTAGACATATATGTGAGCTTTATTTTCAGACCCTATTTATTTTATGCCGACCTGCATGCATAAAAAATCTGAAGGTATTTTTAATGCAATGTTAAATATTTTAAATATTGCACTTGTAAGTATAAAAATAATGGAAATGAAACGTTATGATCACTTTCCATTCATTTTTTTCAGACTATTAATTCTGTGATTTATCTTCAAATTATATTACATAAACTACATAGAATGGATGCAATTATCAAGAAATCACAGTGAGGCAGCTGATAGTTATTCAGTAATATAAGTCATTACAATAAGAACATGAAACCTAATATAGACACTACCAAAGTAACATTATCCTCTCATCACTTTAATGGATTATCTCAACTAAACTGAGCAATTCTTAAAGAGCATTCCATTCCTAAAATATGGAATAGTTCTCTATGCTACTTCTAATGTCTTATTATTAGCTGTAGTCATTTTTGAAGAAACGGTAACAATTGAGTTTAGTGAGGTAGGTACCTGCAAAAGCAAAAAGATAAATTTTGGGATTCTTTGTAGATATTCAAAGATTCAAATCTATAGCTAAATCAAACATACAAATGGCTGAAATATTAGTAAACATAAAACCAAATGTATGTGTATATCGATGAAAATCAAAAGAAATAGCAAAAGCACTAGAAATCCTTAATCTACAAAAGGTCAAAGGCATAACTAACAATTAAATAGATTTTTCAGAATCAGTAGTGGATTCTGCTTTAAAGCGTGCCTAGGTTTAAAAATCACCCCTCTTTTTTATTGTAATATATTATAAATGAAAAAATAAATATTATTATTTTTACTAGCTGAAGAGCCCGGGGCTGTCCAGGCATAGTAACTAACTACGGTTAGTTAAAATAAATTATAATGATCATATCTATTTATATAGAGCTGAGTGTAGAGCCCCGCCTATCCCGCATAGCCACATTCACTGTAATATCCCACATCATCCCGTCAGCCAGAGCTACCGGACTACTACCACTAATATCCCACATCATCCCGTCAGCCAGAGCCACTGGACTACTACCACTAATATCCCACATCATCCCGTCAGCCAGAGCTACTGGACTACTACTCCTAATATCCCACCAGCCAGGGCCACCGGACAACTACCACTAATATCACACATCATCCCGTCAGCCAGAGCTACCGGACTACTACCCGTAAAATCCCACATCGTCCCGTCAGCCAGAGCTACCGGACTACTACCCATAATATCCCCCATCATCCCGTCAGCCAGAACCACTGGACTACTACTCCTAATATCCCACATCATTCCATCAGCCAGAGCCACCGGACAACTACCACTAATATCCCACATCATCCTGTCAGCCTGGAGTCAGAACCAGAGCGCTGAGTGGAACGGTCCTAACTTCCATACTGGGGATCCTTTTAAGAGAGGCCTGGTGTCAGAACCAGAGCGCTGAGTAGATTTTCTCTGACTTCTATACCAATGATCCCTTTAATAAAAGCCTGGCGTGAGAATCAGAGTGCTGAGGGATTTACCCTAACTTCCATACCAGAGATCCCTTTAGAGGCCTGGGATAAGTACCAAAGTGCAGAGTGGATTTTCCTCACTTCTGTGCCTAGGATCCCTTTAAGAGGGGACTTGGGTCAGAACCAGAGCGCTGAGTGGATTTGCCCTAACTTCTATACCGGGGATCCCTTTAAGAGAGCCTGGGATCAGAACCAGAGCGCTGAGTGGATTTGCCCTGACTTGCATACCAATGATCCCTTTAATAGAATCCTGGGGTCAGAATTAGAGCGCTGAGGGATTTACCTTAACTTCCATACAGGAGATCCCTTTAAGAGAGACTGGGGTCAGTATCAAAGCATTTGAAGGCAATTGCCCTGACTTCCATTCCAGGGATCCCTTTAAGAGAGGCCTGGGATCAGAAGCAAAGCGCTGGATGGATTTGCCCTGACTTCCATACTGGAGATCCCTTTAAGAAAGGCCTGGGGTCAGTAACAATGCGCAGAGTGGATTTTCCCTCACTTCCATACCAATGATCCCTTTAAGAGACCCTGGGATCAGAACCACAGAGCTGAGTGGAACGGTCCTAACTTCCATACCGATGATCCCTTTAAGGGAGGCCTGGGGTCAAAACCAGAGCACTTGATGGATTTGCTCTGACTTCCATACCAATGATCCCTTTAAGAGGGAAGATGTGCCTATGGTAGGAGGATGTGTGATGGGTATATGGGCACGGAAGGGGATGATTCCTTTCTGTCCTGTGCTCTCTGCTCCTTTCAGGGGGGCAGACAATGGCTGGGAGCTTATGTTCCGGGGGATGCTATATTTCTCCCACCAGGGGTCTGAAGAGTCAGCGTGTCACTGGGCATTATATCGGCTTAGCAGCTTTAATCCAGGTAATATGTATGGGGAGAGAATCTCCATCAGTTCATTGTCAGCACGGGCAAATAGTTAGTGGTGTGTTTATTGTTGAAATGAGAGCATTGCGTTATGTAAATATTTAACCTTCATTGTGCTCCACTATCTATACCTTGCGGCCATAGTTTATTTAAGCACTATATCACTTTAAAGGTGTGATTAATCACAACTCAGAAGTTTAATTCATTGCTATTTAATTATAGGCTTACTATGCTATTTACATTTGTTATAATTATTACTGGGCTCTATGATACTGCTATCGAGGGTATTTGAATAGAGTATCTATTTTGACACCATATACTATCATTATAACAATATATTTGAGTATTTACAGTATATAAATTTTGATATCCTAATTGCAGTGTGAGCAGAAATATTACTTTAGACGACATACATTTTTTCTGTTATTTTTAAATATTGCTGTAGCTGACCTTCTGGTGTGCTAATGGGTTAGAGGTATCTTATTTTTATGTATGTTTTTTAATATTGATTCAATAAAATAATATTGTTTTTAAAAAAAATATTATCTTCAGTTACTTACACTTCTTGATCTTGACGCTATTTTACTGCTGTAGAGATCAGTATGTAGATTTCTCCCACCATGTCAGTGTCTGCTGAGGTGTTGTCAAGTGGGAAAACTGTTGGTCATAGCAACCAATCACAGCTCAGCTTCTTTTAACCAGCTCTGGTGAAATGGAGAGATGCTTAGTGATTGTTTGCAGGGAAAACTGTTGCTCATAGCAACCAATCACAGCTCAGCTTCTTTTGAACAGCTCTGGTGAAATGAAAGATGCTTCGTGATTGGTTGGTGATACACACACACACATTCATTTTTATATATAGAGATTATTCATTTTTATAGTGCCATTTATTTCTTGGCGCATTACATGTGAAAATGGGGCATACATAGACAAGCACAATAACATAAGCAATACAAGGCACACACAAGTACAAAAGGAGAGAGGACCCTTCCCACAAGGGCTCACAGTCTACAGGGGATAGGTGAGGATACACTAGGAGAGGGTAGAGCTGGTTGTGCGGGGGTTCAGTAGACTGAGGATTACTGCAGGTTGTAGGCTTTCTGGAAGAGGTGGGTCTTCAGGTTCCTTTTGAAGGTTTCCATGTTAAGTGAAAGTCTGATGTGTAGGGGTAGAGAGTTCCAGAGTATGGGGAAACATGGGAGAAGTCTTGTATGCAGTTCTGGGAAGAAAATATAAGAGGAGAGTAGAGAAGGAGATTTTGAGAGGATTGAAGGTTGCGTGTTGGTAAATACCAGGAGACCATGTCAAAGATGTATAGAGGAGGCAGGTTGTGGATGGCTTTCTATGTCATAGGGTTTTGAACTGGAGCCACTGGACAATAGTAAGCCAGTGAAGGGCTTGACAGAGAGGAGAGCCTGGGGAATAATGGGGAGACAAGTGGATTAGTCAAACAGCAGAGCTTAGGATAGATTGGAGTGGTGCCAGAGTGCTAGAGGGGAGGCCAGAGAGTTGGAGGTTGCAAAAGTCAAGGCGGGAGATGATGAGGTCATGCACGAGCGTTTTTGCAGTTTTTTGGTCAAGGAATGTATGGATCCGGGAAATATTTTTGAGTTGGAGTCAACAGGAGGAGGCAAGGGCTCGGATATTTCTAAATATGATTAATTAAAAAATCATTAGTTAAAGGCATTTAGATACCATGCAGAAGGCGCGTGCATAGTATGCAAGTTTCCAACCTCTCAATGAAAGTTGCAAACAGACAGCTATACTGGAAATTCCCAGCATGCCTAATAGCATATAGCAATAGTGTGATGCCACAGCACAGACATGATCTATCTGCCCTTAGCAGTGTGTTCTCGCAAACAGATCATGTTTAATGCTGTGGTATGATAATGTGCATTGCTATTGGAGCCAGAGTTTTGCTTTATAAGAAGAGTTTTCATTGTCAAGCTGTCCAGTGCTGCAATGAAAATTCTTCTAATAAATTAAAACTATGCCGCATATCAGTGAACTGGTTTGAGGCGGAAACCCTGATTGAGGTTGGGCCTGCTATTCGTGGCGAGGTTAGAATATGTGTTGATGGTCCAGTTTGAGACTTTGTCCCACCCTCCACCAGGTTGAGCCAGTGTGCTGTGACAGAGATGTATCGTCCCTGGCCACAAGTACTTGTCCACGTGTCTGTTGTAAGATGGTCCTTCCCGGTTATGGCGTTGGGGAGAGCATGCTTTAGATTGTTTAAGACGTGCTGGTGTAACGCGGGGACGGCACACAGGGAAAAATAGTAGTGCCGGCTGGGAACCGAGTATCGTGGGGCAGCCACAGCCAAAAGATCACAGAAAGACTGTGTCCCCACAAGCCTAAACGGCAACATCTCCACGGCTAGCAACTTGGCAATGTGCGCGTTCAGTATTTGTGCTTGTGGGTGCGTGGCTTGGTATTTATGCCTCCTTTCATGCATCTGGAGCACGGACAATTGGACACTTTCCTGGGACAAACAAGTGGTTGAGCTTGTTGTGGCCTGTGTCTGTGCAACCGCAGCTTGTGAGCAAGAGGTATGATGATCACCTGCTTCCTGCCCAACAGATTGGAAAGGATGTATTACAGGCGACATGGCAGTGGTTTGACCCGCAGTCGCAGACACTGATTTGGTACCCTGTTGTTCAGCCCACCAACTAGGGTGCTTGGCTGCCATGTGTTTCCGCATACTGGTGGTGCTTTGGTTGACTTTGCCCTAGCCTCTGCTCAGCTTCCTATGGCAGATGCTACAGATGACTACATTTGGTTCAGAAGGGCTATCGTAAAAATATTTTCAGACAGCGGCTGAACGCACCCTTGCCTTGACTTGGGGCACAGAGGGATAGCTCTTGGCAACAGTTGACACACTTTGCACTCTGCTCAAACCAGTAGCCCTTGGTGTTTTTGTTGGTGCTACGTATCTACCTTCATCCTCTGTACTGCTGTGCTGGCTATGTGTGCCAACGGTCCAGGTCAGATCGGTGGTCTCATCATCGACCACCTCGTCGTCCGTGTCTTCCTCCTTCCTTGTTGATATTGGTGACTGGCCAGATGGCAACTGTGTATCATCACCATCAGCCTCCACCTCTTCACCCGGTATATCACGTGGATGAAAGTAGCTTTCTTCTGGTCGTGGGGTTTCAAATATTTGGCCACCATCAACAGACGATACCCCCTCACGTTCCTCTTCAATGTCGCGCAGTGAGAGGCCAGAGGCAATGCAAGGAAATAGATCAAACAGATCCTCGGAGTGACCAAGGTTGAGGTCAAATGTTTCCTGTGACTCCTGATCGGGTGATGAACTAGGAACAGGTTGAGAACAGGATGACCCAGCATTATCTGTATGGACAGTAGACTGTTTTGTCATGGGCGATTGGGTGCTGCTAGAACATTTCGATGAGGCCTTATCAGCCATCCAAGACAGTATCTGCTCTTGTTCTTCTGACTTTGAGACCCATTTATGTTCCAGACCGGGAAATTTCGCCAGGAACCTAGATGCATCAACCTTCTTCGGTCACCCAGACTCTGTGCTTTGTTGGGCACCAACGAACCCACGTCCATGTCTCTGACCCTTCACAACAGCCTTTTTAGGAATTTTGAATTTTTCTGCCATAGTTGCAGATGTTCAGATGCAGATATTGGGGAACAAGGAGCAGTTAGTGCTTTGTGGAATGTAGCACTACAGCCTAGCTCTGCTTTGTGTTTTGCAAATAGCACCGCAACGGCACAAAAATATTGCCCTGAGGTTTAAGGTGAGATTACACACCCCAGTCACCACACAAGACAGCGGTGCTGGCTGAGTGTCAGTTGTGCAGTACCGTGAGTGCGTCCTATTCGCTGTGAACACAGCACCGCAACAGCACAAAAAATTGCCCTGAGGTTTAAGGTGAAATTACGTACCCCAGTCACCACACAAGACAGCGGTGCTAGCTGTGTATCAGTTGTGCAGTACCGTGGGTGTGTCCTATTCACTGTGAACACAGCACCGCAACAGAACAAAAAAATTGCCCTGAGGTTTAAGGTGAGATTACGCACCCCAGTCACCACACAAGACAGCGGTGCAGGCTGCGTGTCAGTTGTGCAGTACCGTGTGTGCGTCCTATTCGCTGTGAACACAGCAGCACCGCAACAGCACAAAAAAACTGCCCTGCAGGGGTAAATGAGACCCCAAAAATAGCTGGTAAAACTGTCACTACTCAGTCCCTGACCTTATACTTTCAGCTCTGAAAAAAGCTTTTGGGTTTTAAAGAGAATTTCTGGATGATTTACACAAACAAAACACAACTCTCCCAAGCAGCTGCTCACACTCTCCCTACACTTGCTGTGTTCTGCATGCAATGTGCAGAAAATGGCGGCGGCAGGGCTTAGATAGAGCCAGGCTATGATGACTCATAGGCTATGATGCTCGGCGGCCAGCCAATCATAGTAATGCCGCCCACAACCAAAGAAGGCTGCGGCATTACTGGGATTGGCAACTGCTGGGCGGGAGATCAGAGTAGTGAGAGGTGAGTAATGAAATACTCACTATGTTCCGAGTACCGCGAGTACTGCATTACTTGCCGAGTACCGAATACCCACGATTATTCTCACTCATCCCTAATTATATGTGACCAAAATTGGTAGGAATGAAAACTTAGCTCACCATGCAAAAAATTAGACCTCATGCAGCCTAAAGGATGAAAAAGATAATGTTATGGGTCTCAAAAAAGTGCAACACAAACCCAATGTTTTTTCCAAAAACATCTAAATGAAAGTTTGGTTGATTGCCGTTATCACATTGATTTAGAGAATCATGTCTACAAATCATTTTTATGATACTCTGAATACCGTAAAACAAAACCCCCAAAACAGTGACAGAATTGTGTTTATTCAGTGCAGGTTTATATTGCACTGTGTGGAGGGGCGTCATTTCAATTTTCGCCTCAAGCAACAGAATCAACCTTGATGTCAAGTAAGTACCAAAATAGAAGCCAGACCACAGTAGTGAAAATCTTGTTGTTCATCTCTAATTATGAGTTCTCTTCTAAACAGACTGCTTAGCCCTCCTGTTCCAATATGTCTGCTGATAGAGGAGCATGTTACCAGACCTGCCCATCAGCCTCCTCCAATTGAGAAGCAGATTTTCAAAGACTGATGCTTTTTAATTGGAGGAGACTGATGGACTGATCTGGTCACATGCTCCTGCATTATCACTGACCATTTTGGTCAGTTCTACCAATAGCTTTGCAGCAAGTATAAACATGTACGGCTTAACCTTAGTGTAAGGAAAAATAGATATTTGCTAATGTATTAAATGAATTTCAAAAGATTAAATACCTTGGGGTCCTGTTACGGTGAAGAAGTTCATAAGGCTATTATATCTTCATTACAACATAGTGACATATTTGTTCAGTAAAGAGCTTTTAATTTTAGACAGGGGACTCGCAAGACAATTGAGGCGGATTGTGAGCTTGCCTTTTTTTGGCTAAAATATCTACTAATACCGCTTGGTTATTTCATCTATCCAGGATGCAGCTTGGCCTTGTGCTGCTGATGAGCCAATTTGGTTGTATGTCCTTTTGGGGCTTGCTTATATAGTGCCAGGCAGCCACCCTGATCTAATAATATGGGCATTGCCAAATGGCTGCTAGCCAACATGGTGCACTATAAATATTTGTGTGACTGGTGCCTCATACAAGCATTATTTGTGCCTTTATAATACCCGACAACTATCCCCCTCATGGATGACAGGTGTATGATAGTTTGTTCATCAGTAATTTGCACCTGTGCTGCATACACGCTTTGGCATGCAGGCCTGTTACAACTTGCAGTATTTTGGTATTGTGACCAATTGTTATTGGTAAATATTTCCACCTTTTTCTGTCTCTACACACAAGTGTTACAAAGACACATTTATACATTTTCACATACTGTACATATGCACACACATTGGAGTCCTTTTACCTATATGCATGCAAAAGAACACACTTAGTGTTGAGCCAGCTGCAACACAGCAAAGGTCCACCCGCACATGGCAGGCCAATGGTCAAATGATTGTAAGACAAAATTAGGCAGCAACTGGCCGTTATGGTGGGAAGAGTTTTGGCCACACCGACTGGCCGTACCTATAGAAGTACATATAGGTCCATTTTAATACACTCAGGTCCACACAAAGAGATAGCTTCATTAAATGGCTAGAAAAAAAAAGTTATAGCTTCAGCATAGAAATGGGGAAACCAGTCAGAAGGGAAGAAGTTGTGCTGCTTGTCATATTCCTATGTGGCTATCACACAGGTATCTGGCTTGAAGGCATCCTGTCTCCCATCCCTGTCTACAAGCTTGAAGCTCCTCTCCGGTGGGTAGATGTAGTGCAATCAACGCTGCGTGACCTGAATTCAATAGACAGTGTGCTCCTAGCATGCATCTTCCCACTTGGATAAGCCATCCAGCGATCACTAAAACAACATGCAATCAGGAAGCACTAGTCAGCTGCTGGTGAGCTGGTCTGGCGGGTCCTATACCCCTTTAGGCCCTGTCACGGCCCACCCTACTGACTTGCTACTTGTTCATCTTCACTCATAGAGAGCTACAGTAGTGACGGGAAACCCTGCGGCCAAACCTAGATAGAGGATGTGTGATGGGGATTTGGGCACGGGAGGGGGGATTCATTTCTGTCATGTGTTCTCTGA
Source organism: Dendrobates tinctorius (assembly GCF_039654945.1). Classification (NCBI taxonomy): domain Eukaryota; kingdom Metazoa; phylum Chordata; class Amphibia; order Anura; family Dendrobatidae; genus Dendrobates; species Dendrobates tinctorius. The sequence goes on along the minus strand of NW_027361703.1, from coordinate 28,334,610 downwards.
TCCTTTCTGGGGGCAGACAATGGCTGGGAGCTTATGTTCCCAGGGATGCTAGATTTCTCCCACCATGTCAGTGTCTGCTGAGGTGTTGTCAAGTGGGAAAACTTGCTCATAGCAACCAATCACAGCTCAGCTTCTTTTGAACAGCTCTGGTGAAATGAAAGATGCTTTGTGATTGGTTGGTGATACACACACACACACATTCAGTTTTATATATAGAGATTACACTATCCTCTGCTACGGCCTCCACTCACGTCATGGACACACATGTCACACGGCTCTGCTGACTAGTCATACCTTAGGTCTGCTGCTGTGGCACGCTGGTTTTATCTAACTTCCTGACAAGAAACTAACTTTGTCAGTTCACCTCAGCCCCTCCCTTCTGGACTACATACAAATCTTAACCCTAACTCTCCCTACTCTCGGGCAGAGCGCAACACTATCACCAATAACACATGCCAAAATATGCATTACACATTAGAATACACTTCTACAATGCATGTGTCTTCAAGGGGGAACATGAGCAATATTTCCATCTCCTTACAAATGTACAACACATTTAACCCATTAAATTACTTGGCTAGCAGAGGCATAGATAGGATTTAGATACCTATATGGAAAAGAAATGCCAAAAATATACTAAAAGAATTTTCTCAAAAAAGACTAAGAATATCTATTATATCATATATCCCAAACAAAAGACATTCAGAGTGCTAGTAATAAAATTAGGTTTATTGTACCACAGAAAAGACAATATAACATACAATAGGAAAGTAATAAAAAGACAAGGTGTTTACAAAAAATCAGATATTAAAAACACCAAGGTGTGCAGAGGGCATGGCCCTTTTGCCTTCACTCTGCGGTCCAGCTCACCCCAAACCATCTCGATTGGGTTCAGGTCTGGTGACTGTGGAGGCCAGGTCATCTGGCGTAGCACCCCATCACTCTCATTCTTGGTCAAATAGCCCTTACACAGCCTGGAGGTGTGTTTGGGGTCATTGTCCTGTTGAAAAATAAATGATGGTCCAACTAAACGCAGACTGGATGGAATAGCATGCCGCTGCAAGATACTGTGGTAGCCATGCTGATTCAGTATGCCTTCAATTTTGAATAAATCTCCAACAGTGTCATCAACAATGCACCCCCACACCATCACACCTCCTCCTTCATGCTTCATGGTGGGAATCAGGCATGTAGAGTCCATCCGTTCACCTTTTCTGAGTCGCACAAAGACACGGTGGTTGGAACCAAAGATCTCAAATTTGGACTCATCAGACCAAAGCACAGATTTCCACTGGTTTAATGTCCATTCCTTGTGTTCTTTAGACCAAACAAGTCTCTTCTGCTTGTTGCCTGTCCTTAGCATTGGTTTCTTAGCAGCTATTTTACCATGAAGGCCTGTTGCACAAAGTCTCCTCTTAACAGTTGTTGTAGAGATGTGTCTGCTGCTAGAACTCTGTGTGGCATTGACCTGGTCTCTAATCTGAGCTGCTGTTAACCTGCGATTTCTGAGGCTGGTGACTCGGATGAACTTATCGTCTGCAGCAGAGGTGACTCTTGGTCTTCTTTTCCTGGGGCGGTCATCATGTGAGCCAGTTTCTTTGTAGCACTAGATGGTTTTTGCTGCTGCACTTGGGGATACTTTCAAAGTTTTCCCAATTTTTCAGACTGACTGACCTTCATTTCTTAAAGTAATGATGGCCACTCGTTTTTCTTTATTTAGCTGCTTTTTTCTTGCCATAATACAAATTCTAACAGTCTATTCAGTAGGAATATTAGCTGTGTATCCACTAGACTTCTGCGCAACACAACTGATGGTCCCAACCCCATTTTTAAGGCAAGAAATCCCACTTATTAAACCTGACAGGGCACACCTGTAAAGTGAAAACCATTTCCGGTGACTACCTCTTGAAGCTCATCAAGAGAATGCCAAAAGTGTGCAAAGCAGTAATCAAAGCAAAATGTGGCTACTTTGAAGAACCTAGAATATAAGGCATACAGTATTTTCAGTTGTTTCAAACTTTTTTGTTAATTATATAATTCCACATATGTTAATTCATAGTTTTGATGTATATATATATTTGTGTGTGTGTCACTGACATATATATATATATATATATATATATATATATATAACATATATAAGGCTAAAGTGTGTGTATGTATGTATGTATGTGTGTCCGGGATTGGCATCCGCACCGTCGCAGCTACAGCCACAAAATTTGGCACAGTCACACATCTGGACCCCGAGAGCGTCCTAGGCTATGTTGTGAGGCAAAATTTTAACCCCGCGTGTTCCAATTCATCAAACAATTTTGCCCTTATCTACATAATGGGGAAAAAGTGTGTGTGTATCAAGCTCCGCCCCTCATTATGATGTCATAATGGTTGCCATGACGACGCTGATGTCATCATAGGTTGCAAGCCCCGCCGCTCATTATGATGTCATAATGGTTGACTATGGGATGGAAGATATGTATGATGGGTATATGGGCACAGGACTATGGGATGGAGGATGTGTGATGGGTGTATGGGCACGGGACTATGGGATGGAGGATATGTATGACGGGTATATGGGCACGTGACTATGGGATGGAGGATATGTATGATGGGTATATGGGCACTCGACTATGGGATGGCAAATATGTATGATGGGTATATGGGCATGGGACTATGGGATGGAGGCTGTGTGTTGGGTATATGGGCATGGGACTATGGGATGGAGAATGTGTGATGGGTATATGGGAACTCGACTATGGGATGGAGGATATGTATGATGGGTATATGGGCACGGGCCTATGGGATCGTGGATATGTATGATGGGTATATGGGCACGGGACTATGGGATGGAGGATGATTATAATTTGCTATAACTAACCACAGTTAGTTACTATGCCCGGGCAGCACCGGGCTCTTCAGCTAGTATATATATATATATATATATATATATACACCTATTCTATGTGTATATACCTATTCTATCTGTTCTGTTCTAACCAGTCAGTGTGATTTTACAGTAGCCACATATGAATTGCCGGCTTTTCAAAGGACAACGGTGCATAAAAATCGAACTGCACTCGCATGGTGCAAGTAGTGTTGAGCGATACCTTCTGATATCGGGAAATATCGGATCGGATCGGACCGATACCCCAAAAATATCGGATATCGCCGATTCCGATACCGGAAACCAATGCAAGTCAATGGGACACAAATATCGGAATGAAAATAAACCCTTACTTTCCTTGTAGGTTAATTTTACATGAAGGAAAACAACTAAGAATAATGTAGAATGTATTGGGGAGGTGGAGGAGACATTAAAGGCATAGAGGTTTAGCCCAATCAAATGGAATAGCTAGAATTAATTTTTTTTTTTTTAAGACGTTCGGAGTTACAAAGATTTTGACTATGTTAAAGGGGTTGTGTAGCAATAGAGGGAGATGTTCAGAAAAGGTACATGTTGGTGGAGTGTTGGAACGGAGTGCTTCATCTAGCTTGGAGGTTGACTGAGCCCCTGACCCAGAGGACACGGCATGGATGCGGGCACCTGTATGCACAACAGACTGTGAGTAAAGCTTTGGAACTACATGCCCTGGTGTCCTCCAGTTATTCCTGAGCCAACACACTCAGCACTGCTACATCTCTGTGCCTGGCACTGCACCATATATGTCTCTTCACTACCTCTCCATCTACACTGCCCTGGGACTACAGCCCTACCTGTGGAGGGCCACAACATCAAAGCTGCACCACACCATTTGTCCCAGAGGATCTGTCTGCAGCGTCGGCTTAACATCTTCATTGCCGAACACCACAGGTGGCGTCACGAATCATTCACTCATAAACTTTAATCATCATACACACGTTCAACATTTCCCTTTTACAATGGACGCCCAGGGCCACGGACCGGGTCACAGCTACCATGACATCTCCCATTGAAACCAACGGGCCCGGTACCGAGTACCCCACCAGCCCTGGCGGGCCTTCCAACTTGGCGGAAATACATAACAGAACAGGTTGTCCGGGCTTTTCACATAATCTCAGTGCATATCTAGGCTGCAGAATGCTGAAAATAAGTAATTTACCTTCTGTGGCTAGTCTGCACGGTTTCCAAGATATCATCTCTTGCTTCTAAGATAAATGTCCAGGGGGGGTGTGTTCTGGCATTGAAATGAGAACGGGTCGTTTCCTCCTCTCTCACTTGTTTCACTTTCCATAGATCACTGTTCAGCGTTTGTCTGGGGGAGGAGCAGCTGGGTGGTCTGCTCGCAGCCAATCACAGCCATGCCATTAGTTAACATGCCTAACATGCATAACAGGATGTGCCCACACTTCTTTGGATTCCTCATTGGCTGAATAAAATCAAACTGGCTCATTGCATTATGGGAACTTCTGATTCCGGTATTCGATATGCAAAAAGTATCGGAACTCAGTATCGGAATTCCGATACCGCGAATATCGGCCAATACTCGATATTTGCAGTATTGGAATGCTCAACACTAGGTGCTAGTGATGTGCGATTTTTTTCTCACACCCATTGACTTGCATTAGCAAGTCTCGTCCGAGATACGCATCAATACGCAGCATGCTGCGATATTTTTCTCAGTCCGTTTTGAGCTGAGAAAAAAATCGCAGATGAAATGTCACCTATTGAATAACATTGGTCCGAGTGCAACCCGATTTTTTATGAGCACTTAACAGGAGAGTCTCCTGGAGCAATTTTGGTGGCATAATACATTACATTTATTGACTTATTTAACTCCTTCCCAACATTTGTTACACATATACAGTGCAGGGGGAAGTGTGTTCGTGTGCACTTGTAGGACACAATGAATTTCCTGGCACACAAGCGGAGCAGGCAAAATCATCAATGTTATATATCATAACTGAGACCCTGCTGTAATGGCCGCAATTAGTTAACCCCTCAGCTGTTACTGTTAATACTGACAGCAGCATTTAGATGAATACTTGAGGGAGAGGGCTCCTACTTTTTCCCATCGGCATCATGCAATTGGCTGCCATAATAATCCTGGCAAGAGTAATGGCCTCGGGGTCACCAAACTGTGATGACTTGTATAACTGACATCTGACAGCTGAAGTCCCATACCAAGACTACGTAAAAATGTACGGTAAAAAAAAAGTGCAAAAAAATTCTTTAAACTAAAAACACTGTTTTACTATAACAGCAAATGTAAACAAACAAGGAAACATAATTGGTATCGCCGCATCCATAACAACCCAATCTATAAAACTACCCTATTATTCAACCTGTAAATTCATCATCATTGTAAAGAAGAATACACACCAAAAATATAACTGTTTCATAATACTGACCCACAAAAAATGAAATAAAAAGTAATCAAAAAGTCGTATCATTGAAAGTGTTATCTCAACATACAACACCCCATGTGGCTTAGTCAGCAAAAAAAAAAAAGAAGTTTTGGGTTTCAGGAAATGGCAATGTAACAGCAAATATATTTTTGCACTAGAGTGTTTTTAATGTAGAAAATTATAAAAATATAACAACACTATATAAGTCTAGTAATCATATTGACCCAAAGAAGACCTTTTTTAATTACTTTTACCACAAAGTGAATCAAATAAAAAATAAAAACAATTCATGTGTTGCTTGCTTTTGTTCACTCTGCCACCCACTGAAAGAAAAAGTGATCAAAAAATATTAAGCAGTACAATATGGTACAACAAAAATCTTAAGAGGCACTGCAAAAAAACAGATGCTTAAAGAGCTCTTACAGTTGAAAATAAAAAAGCTCTCAGAATATGATGATGCAAAAGAAAATTTTTGTACAAAAGTGTATATAGTGTGCAGAAATATAAAAATATAAAAAAATCTTTATAACTCTGGCATTTAAACTTAGATTCACCAGGTGTCTGGTTTCACCATGGCAACAACTAAAAGTGCCACATGATTAATCATAAAAACATAATTTTTTATTCGTAGATCATCTTAAAAAAACAACTCAAATCAGAACCAGGCGCTAGTAAAAAAAATGACTTGAGCTCTAAATATATTAGTAGCAACACAGGTAAACAATAGACAGATGACTTTATTGTATTCTATTGTAATTTTCATTGTTTTTGTAACAATAGCTGGCAAGTTACACATTAGAAAATTAGGTCTTTATAAAAAAAAATACAATATTAATTATAACTCAGAGCATTAGCTGGTGTACCTAGCCTTTTATGGAAAAGGATAATCTGTTTCATAACCTAAAAGGGTAGATGCTCCTGTTCACTTGGTGCATTTTGTCCATTCTTAAATACTTTTCAGGAAACAAAGTTTGCAGGTTCTGGTTACTTTATACAGTTACAGCTAGCAAATATCCATTCAACGAGTCCACTGTCAGTGTGCTGAGGCTGAAGGTTACCACTAGTGATGAGCGAGTATACTCATTGCTCGGGTCTCCCCGAGCATGCTCGAGTCTCCCCGAGCATGCTCGAGAGTATTTTAGCATGCTCAGAGATTTAGTTTCTGTCGATGCAGCTTCATTATTTGTGACTGCTGGACAGGCTGAATGCATGTGAGGAATGCCTGTTTTTTAGGGAATTCCCACATGTATTCAGGCTGTCTATTAGCCAAAAATCATGCAGCTACTTCGACAAAAAACTAAATCTCCGAGCACGCCAAAATACTCAGAAGTCACCTGAGCATGCTCGGGGAAACCCGAGTAACGAGTATACTCGCTCATCACTAGTTACCACAAACTGCAATAAAAGGAAACAAACCTTTCTTTCACTTAAGGTACTGTCACACTTAGCGATGTACCAGCAATCCCGACCAGCGATATGATGCGGTCAGGATCGCTGGTACATCGCTAAGTGGTCGCTAGTGAGCTGCCACACAGGCAGACCTCACTAGCGACATCGCAGGGGTCGCTACTTACCTGTCAGACGAGGCGATCCTGACGTCCTCCGGCCCGTTGCTCGTTGCCACAACAGGAAGCTGACGACGAGAAACGGCCCAGGACGTTCTCGCGCGATCAGCAATAACCAGCGGGAGAGCGGTCGGAGGTAAGTATCAGACATAGCGATATCGCTATAACGTCACAAAAAGCAGTGACGTTATAGCGATATTGCTAGCGATATCGCCTAGTGTGACAGGCCCTTAACTGTTCTCCTATAGATGCACATAGATAACCTTGGATTGTACTAAAATTACCATAGCTTTAACTTTGTTGTCACATTTGGAAATCTCAGTTTTTCAAAAAGTGCAAGTGCATATAAACCAGTTAGGTAGACATCATGAAATCTCCCTGGCAAGGTAAGCACTACAAGGTGCACTGGTGTATATAATGTATCCCAATCACAGTAACTGTTTAGATTTTATGAGCTGCTCATTGTATTAGATTGTCCAAATGAATAGATCTGTATATGCCTATTTTACCTGTATAGTGAGTCATTAGATGAATAAAGGAGCTCCTGGCACTTACTGGTTGCTACACACTGGAGACTACTTATTGGGCACTTACGGTAGATGGCACATTTGCAATTTTCACTCTGTAGCATTCACTGTACACTAATTTCTAGAAAACAATAATGTAGCCAAAATAGTCATTATACCTATACATGAATTCCCTTAATGTAAATTGCAAAATGAGCCCACTTTTGTGAATTTCTGCTATTTTGGAAACTTAGGGGCTCTCTAAATAGTGCCCACAGACTATTCCAGGAAACGCTATGCAAAAAGCAAATGGTGCTCCTCTTCTGAGCTTTACCATGTGTATGACCATCTGTAAAGCATTTTCTTATGTGAGAAAAATAGCATAATAATTTACATATTACTTTTTATCTTATTAACCATGTAAATATGAAATATTTTGACCTAAATTTACTTATTATTGTAACAAATCAAGATGTTCATTTTCACACAGCCATACTTATAGGACAAAATACTCATTACACTCCAACATGAATCCCATGGTGTAGTATCCAAAATGGGGACACTTTGCCAAATTTGTACACCAAAGCCAAATAGAGTTTTTTTCCCTTTTGAGTACTCCAATGTGCACAAACAGTAATTTTCGACAACATGTTGGATACTGTCATATTCAGGAGAAATCAATTTATTCCATTACAAATTGAACCATGCATTTTCTCCTATTACCTCTTGCAAAAATCAAATATTTGGCAAAGGCACTATTTAGTGGGAAAAAAGTAAGGAGATGTAATTATAATCAGATTTGAGTAGGCGACATGTTTTATTTAAATAAATGGCATCTATCAAAGTCTGATCTTCACAGCATGCCTTATTTTTTAGATCATAAGACATACTTTGTTCCCCAGATGTTGGGAGGAAAAAGGTATTGTGTCTTATAATCGGAAGGCTTGTTACCTGGGGGCTGTGGCGGTGGAGCGGCTTCACAGAAGCCAGAGTAGTTGATTCAGGAGGTTGGCTGTGCCGACGTCTTCTGAGAGGATGGGGTCCGCAACATTGCCCCATTCCTCCTGCCGCCACCAATGACCTCCTGAATCAGGAATGCTTCTGAGAGTATGGGGCCCACAGCATCGCCCCATGCCTGCCACCATTTAACTAATGAAGCAATGACTCTGGCTACTGTGAGCCCGCTTCACCACTGCCCCCAGGTAAGCTACCTTTAAAACTGATTATGGGGGGCACCACTATTTTATTTGAAAATGTTTTTTTCCTATTTTCCACCCCAAAATTTGATGAGCATCTTATAATCCTGTGTGTCTTATAAATTGCAAAATACTGTAGATTTGTAGAAATGTATCGTAACACAAACAAAGGAGATTTCAAAGGCCATTAAAAGAAGAGTTGTTGATGTTCATCAGGTACAAAACCATCACTAAAGAGCTTCAACTCTAACAATCCACAGTCACTCAGAGAACACTCAACAACAATGGTGTGCATAGCAGAATTGCATGGAGAAAGCTACAGGTGACCAAAAAAAAACTGCTGTCCGTCTTCAGTTTCTAAAGATCACCCAGACATTTCAAAAGTCTATTGGAACAATTTCTGCTTCTGTTTAACACCAAATAGAGCTTTTTGTTTAAAATGTGAAGCATTATGTTTCGTGTGAAGCGAGAAGATGGAAGTTAATTCCCAGCCATTGAATTAACTGCTGTCATGGTTTGCTCAGCTTGTGGGATTAGGTAGTTCAGAGGGTTAATCTGGACAGCCTCACTCTGGGACTCTGGGAGGCTTCTTATAGCCTCATTGTGGGGTCATTCCTTGCTGCTTATACTCTGACCTTTGGCCGAGGGTGATTGACACTGTTGTGCCTGCGCTACTTTACGCTTGTCTGGCTCTGATCTGATTCTGTCCCCGTAAAGAGTTCTGCCTGTGTCTCCTGTACTGCACTACTATCTCTGTGTATGACCCCCTTGCCTACGTCCTGACTATTCTCTGATTGTCCCTCCTGTACCGCGCCGCCCTTTCCATGTATGAACCCCATTTTTGCTAGACCTGCGTTCACCCTCCAGTCACCGCCGCATACCCCCAGGTCTGCTGTCTCCCAGCGGTGCTCCACTGTGGTCCTGCCCCTTCCTGTGACACACAGTCACATGATCGCAGGTCCTTCTGTCTCCTGCTAGTACAGCGTCTCCTCTCACTGCGGTGCTCAGGTCACATCTGCCTGATCTCCCCCACAGCACCAGATCCCTGGGCTCCCTCGCAGTGTGGGTGAGTCACCCTGTTCAGCCGTGGCAGATCGCTGGTGCTGACAGGGTCTTGACACTGCTGCTTTTGGATACTTAGCCACAGGGATACTTTGCTACTGGGATACTTTGCTGAAGAGACACATGCATGCAACCCAAATGCGTCCATGTATTCATGTAGTATAATTCATAGCCTATAGTCAGTCATTTAGTATAACACACAGCCTATACTCCTCACATACAGGGTGGGCCATTTAGATGGATACACCTAAATAAAATTGGAATGGTTGGTGATATAAAATTCCTGTTTGTGGCACATTAGTATATGGGAGGGGGAAAACTTTTCAAGATGGGTGGTGACCATGGTGGCCATTTTGAAGTTATCCATTTTGGATTAAACTTTAGTTTTTTCAATCGGAAGTGGGTCATGTGACACATCAAACTTATTAAGAATTTCACAAGAAAAACAATGGTGTGCTTGGTTTAAACATAACTTTATTCTTTCATGCGTTATTTACAAGTTTATGACCACTTATGAAATGTGTTCAAAGTGCTGCCCATTGTGTTGGATTGTCAATTCAACCCTCTTCTCCCACTCTTGACGCACTGATAGCAACACTGCAGAAGAAATGCTAGCATAGGCTTGCAGTATCCATTGTTTCAGATGCTGCACATCTCGTATCTTCACAGCATAGCGAATTGCCTTCACATGACCCCAAAGATAAAAGTCTAAGGGTGTCAGATCTGGAGACCTTGGTGGCTATTCAGCTGACCTACAATGACAAATCCACTTTCCTGGAAACTGTTCATGTAGGAATGCTCGGACCTGACACCCATAATTGATAGTATGTTGTGGTGTATGGGGTACAAAGATAGTGGGGCCATTCTTCATCAATGGGCACCTCAATGCCACTGGATATCTGAAATTGCTACATGATGATGTGTTGCCCTCTTTATGCACTGAAGATGGCACGTTCCCTGAATTTTTCCAGCAAGATGGTGCACCACCACATTATGGATGTCAGGAATCTGACCCCCTTGAACTAGCATTTCTTCGTGGTGTTGCTATCAGTGTGTCAAGAGTGAGAGAAGAGGGTTGCATTGACAATTCAACACAATGGGCAGCATTTTGAACACATTTTATAAGTGGTCATAAACTTGTAAATAACTCATAAAAGAATAATGTTACGTTAAAACCAAGCTCACTATTGTTTTTCCTGTGAAATTCTCAATAAGTTTGATGTGTCACATAACCCTCTTCCCACTGGAAAAATTAAAGTTGGATCCAATATGGCCACCATGGTCACCACCCATCTTGAAAAGTTTTCCCCCTCCGATATAATAATGTGACACAAACAGGAAGTTGATATTACCAACCATTCCCATTTTATTTAGGTGTATCCATATAAATGGCCCACCTATAGTATGATGCACAGCCTATCCTGGTATTTGTTCCCAGTCCTGATATACGTTCCCATCATAATATATGTGCCCAATCCTGGTATATGTCGACCATCCTGGTATTTGTCCCTCATCCTGGTAAATGGCTCTTATCCTGTTATACAAATGCTACAGAAGGCAAGTGGTTCAAAATTAGTAATGAAACTCAACTGCAAAAAATATTTTTACCTCCAATTGCATTTTAAGACGTATTCCCATTTCCATGATCTAATTCCAATATGTAGAAATATTATTATTATTAATAATAATGCTATTAGGAAATACCTCCAATTAGAAATGTAGTATAGTTCTTATTCACTCTGTCGCTTACCGCATGTGCAGGTCATTGCACTAGCTTTAGGTATCCATGGTTATGACCACTCATATAGTGAGAGTCATTAGTTAGCTGTTAATGGTCCATGTTGATCTAAGCTACTGCAATGTCCTGCTATACTACATTTCTAATTGGAGGTATTTGTTAATATTGTTGTACCTACTACATATTGGGATAGGATCTTAGAGATGGTAATACCCTTTTAAGTTAGAAAACAGTTAGAAGTCCACAAAGGTGGACAACCCTTTTAAGACGTGCCACAGGCAATACATTTGCTTTCCTACTATAGCTATCAATAACTTATTAAAACACATATTTATGAATACATTAGCAATTTGTTTCAAATGTTTTATGATTATGGTTTCCAATAAGCAAATACATATATACTAGAATTAACATACTCATAGATCTTACAGTCATGCAAGGAAAATGGTGAATCTTATTGTAATAGTTTTTTTTTTATTTCCCAGCTCCGGTTTACAAAAGGGATCCTAAACAGAGTATAAAGCACTGACAGCACTGCAATAAATGAAATACATGGAGTAATGTACTCCTTGCTATTGCCAGCTTTGGCTCCCTTTCTATTAACACCATTATAAATGTATAGGCATTCCCTATTAAACATTTGACATTAATCATGAGCTTAAGAATAATTCCCAAATTTGTAGATGTGCACTAAATAAGACATCAATTAACGAGGCAAGGTATTAAAATAAATTTGCATCAAAAAATCTTTTGGATTTACAAAACAAGTGTTGCATCATCACAACACCTCTGGCATGGAACAGCATGCTCTTTGCAAATTAAATATACCCAAACAATACCCCTTACTGCTGTAATTATTCGACACTGTAGTTAAAATTGACTGAGGCTTAATTAGATTCTTCTGTGGTTTACACAGGAGGGTCTCAGGGAAGATCTAGGATGAAGAGATGTAGACTGATGAAATTGTGTCTCAGATGAATATTTCTGCACTGGATTACAAATCGCTTGTCTGAGCAAAGCGCAGGTACAAAAATGATGAACTTGAAATGATTAATTGTGTCTTAAACACACTGCAATACAACCATATATTTTAATGGAAGGCACATAATCAAATGCTAAACTATTCCTACTTGAGAATGTTGTGCAAAACTTTATATTTAATCACAAGATAGCAAATGTCTGCTCGGGATTTAAAGTAGTGTAGCCTGCAGTAAATAAATATTGCATTCAATGGCAGATTTACCCATATAGGATCAGCAACCCTGTTTATAGGTGGCCCAGAAGGGGGCAAGCTTAATGGAAAATTCCAAAAAGCCCACCACAATACAAAATTGGATAGAAATGGGAGAGAGCTCGCCACACAATACAGATAAAGGATAATGTGAACAGAGTCCTTGGTCTAAAAGTAATCAGTCCTGTAGAAAACCCGTAGTGAATCAACCAGTGTCCCTTTATAAGCAGTTGAAAAAAGTAATTATTATACTCACAAAAGTAATTAGAACAGTGCTTAAAAATAAATAAGTGGAGCAGTCAACCCCATGGAAGACACAGAATGTGAATCCCGATCCAGTGTTTTCCCTAGAAATGTCAGCTTCTTCCAGGACTTGATCAATGTTCATATGATGGCTCCATATATATCATGTCAAATACTTAATTGCAATCTAGTAATTTACAAACATAAAATCCTGCAAATAAAGTAGCTTCACATACACCATCATGTATGTTCAGTCAAAAAATTGGTTTGCAAACAGCACAGTCACATCGAATATAAATTACAAACGCTAAAAATAAAATTAAAACAAAAATGCAAACAAAAAATATGTGAATTAAAAACAGAAATAAAAATAATAAAATACAGAATATAATATTATAGTCCCTCCTCATTGAGTATACTCTACCAGGTGAGGTGATATCTGCAAGGCAATTGGGGAAGCCTGGACAGCCACACCTGAGGCTTTTGCTTTGTGTAAAATATTGGCAGGCATTTTTTCGTTGCCAATTTGAGCAACTCACGATGCAAATTATTCAAATTCATCAGGTCCAGCAAATTTCCTAAAATTCCACACAAAGGTATTTTGCACTGAATCAATTCTTTCATCTTTATTAGACCACACTTTGGTAGGTACTAACCATTGTATATCAAGCAAACACCACTAGACCTACCATTTTGGAGATGCTCTGACACATTCCTCTAGCCATCAAATGTTCACGCTTGTCAGAGTTGCTTAGGTTTTTATGTTTGTCCATTTTCTTTATATGCAATACATCAAATTCAAGAACTGACTGTTTACTTCTTATTTGTTATATTCCACTTATTGACAGATGTCATTGCAATGAAATAATCAATGTTATTAACTTCACCTGTCAGTAGTTTAGTATTATTGCCGATTGGTCTACAAGCTTGTCTTCACCTTATATTATTTAGTTCTTCAGTTATATGCTCGTATTTTGTTTCTGAGAAAATCAATAATACTTTCTGATGAAGTATGTTTTATTTCTCATGAGAGACTTGAGCAGAAGTATTGCATTAATATATTATCTGACTAGTTCCTGTTGTTAATTCACCACACTTTTTAACTATATTGCAGAGAAAAATAATGTGTTGTCCTACAAATTCAGAATTCTCAATTGAGATTGCGAATGCACAAAGGGATGATTCACCAAAGTTTTTATGTTAGAAAACTGTCATAAAAGCTTTCAAAAGTCGCTAAATTTTGCCACTCTCATGACAGCTTGAATTAGCTCTGCTGAAAAGGGCAAAGCTGGGTAGGAGTCTGGCCAAGATAGGGCATGGCCACTTCTGACCATCAAATTCATCAAGAGGGCTGGTGTTGTGTACTCCGGAAATGCTACGTACTCCTGTCCTTAGAGTAGCATTTCTAATGTGACGCACGTAGGCAGACATTACCATCACACAGAATTCGAAAAGTGGCGTAAGTCTCTTAATGAATTCAGCAATTTCCACTCCAGCAATACTGGTGTAGCATGATGTCATTCTTGATGAATCAGTCCCAAAGACTATTTATGTGGTCAGAAAATAAAAGAACACACAAAATATTTTTGTTTAAGGGCATGATGGAAATTAGCTATGTCTTGCAAACATTTTTTTCCTCTATAAAGTTTGTACTGTATCTGCCGATCATCATTCATATTGCTATGATCAGTATTGAACTGTAGTGCCTAGGACCCACTGGTAAAATTCATTTGAGGGGTCCACTCTACAGCTACATGCAAATATTACAGTATGTGACTCTTGTTTGTAAACACCCAGCTTACTAATTCTGAGTGTGTTTGAATGTAAAGGTGTTTGCATTTTTGCATTTGGAAGTTGTAATTGGTGAACCCCTATTTTAATACTGTAGATTCGTGGCTGTGCATTTTTTGAAGGTAAACAGCAGTTCACAAGAATTTGAAAATCACATTGACATGAACTAAGGGCCCCCGTAACATTGTGACATAGAGATCTGTGTTCAGCCAACAGCGGGCAGCTGCAAGAAGATGCAAGATGATTACTTGTGGTGGTGGGGGTTTCTATGGGAATGTCAAGAAGTTGGAACCCATGAAGGAAGATATTGGGTGGCCTGCTGCTCCTAAATGTCATCTCAACCAGTTTATGCCTCTGCCTAACCACAACAAAAATAGCTAAATAGCTACGTTTATTATGTGGATGCGCAATATTTGAAGGAGATTATATATGATGCCTCTGTCTGTATGTAGAGCATCAAGTGTATTGTGTCAAGTACTGTTTGGATAGAGCCAAGGGGGCTGAGGCCAACTACTAAGAGAGGAGCCCACTAGGAGATCCATTTGATCCCCTGAGGATAAATCTGGCCCTGGCTATGATCAAAGAGTGTACATGGTGGTAGCAAAGAAAACCTCTATAAGTAGAATCAAAGTGTTTTATTTTGCTAAAATAGGGAAAAATGGGGTGAGTTTATCATATGTTTAAAGACAAAGATTTGGCTCATTTTGTACTATTTTTAGTTTTAAGACAAATTCATAAAAGTTATGTACCATTTTTTAAGCATTTTGTGCCAAATCCATTATTTTTTTTATTTTGAGCTCATCAAAACAGGCAGGTCCTGGAATTTTTGACGTTATAGCCATAATTATGACATGACTTTTTTTAAATGTCACACAAACTGTAAGTAAGTGAAAAGAAGACTGTATGCACTATTAGAGGCCACACCATGAAGCAAAATATAATAAATTAGGCACTCAACTTAGAGATGAATTTTGATTACTTTTTTAATGCAGCCAAAGTAAAACGTTTTGGCCACATTCGGCCTTCATCAATTACTACATAAGAGAGATAATAGAAAGAAATAAAAAATAAATTAAACCAATACCATTATTGAATTCATAATGGGAAAATAAACAAAATAAAGTATATACAAAAAACAGGTATTGATCAAGGTCATAACAGTTTACTGATGCAGTCAACCGAAGGGTCAATAACATTGCTCAAAATGGATCTTATTGTAACTACAGATCAAAGATTGAGTTTGCACATTGGAGTACGCATGATAAATAATCCCTAAGAAAAAAGAAGAGGAACAAGGGAATAGAAACATACCAGACTGAACGAAGTGGAGTGGATTTGTGGGAATCCTATTTGTATAGGTAGGGCACGTCTCTGTTTTAAAAAAGATAGATAAAATCACTATCTTATGTGAGTATGTGAAGTGTATATTTAAGGTAGGTGCCTATCGGTATTGTAAACACTTATGAGGGGTACTATCAAAAACGCCATTGGTCAGGAGTCCTGGTGAGGTAGTCAAATTACCTTTAGATATACAATTAATGTGTATGGATAAGTTTAAGGGTAGTAGTGGACTGGGGAACTCACAGAGAATCCTAGTGCATAAGCGTGCCTGGTAATGACGCGGTGTCCGCGGTAAAGACGCTTTGTCCTTGATCAATACCTGTTTTTTGTATATACTTTATTTTGTTTATTTTCCCAATATGAATTCAATAATGGTATTGGTTTAATTTTTTTTTCTATTATCTCTCTTATGTAGTAATTGATGAAGGCCGAATGTGGCTGAAACGTTTTACTTTGGCTGCATTAAAAAAAGTCATCAAAATTCATCTCTAAGTTGAGTGCCTAGTTTATTATAATTTACAAAATGTAAGTAAATCACTTCCATAGTAGGGTAGAAAATGGAAACTGATTTTTAAATTTAAGTCTTACATCTAAAGATGCATCAAATTTATTAAAACACTGTGCAACACTAAAAAAAACAGCCCAAATAGCAACAAAACACCCAGAGACAAAGCTGACTTCAAAAATTCCTCACATGATAAATTCCTCCAAATGTTATCCAGTGATAAATAAAAAAAATTCAGTAAAAGAAAATTTCAAGGAAAAAAATACATTCTTCTGTGACAAGAATAAATAATGAATACAAAAGTTATACTGAAATGATATGTTATATAAATGTTAATGAAACAATGAAAATGGAAATTGCTAAATTACTGCCTTTATGGATCCATAATACATGTATTGTCATTTTAGTTGAATTATTTAATAGAGTGAACAGTAATCACTGACATCTTTTATTCTTGCCTATACAGTTTGCCAAAACATTGAATAAGCAGTGCATAACTACTACAAATCATCTGAAACCGAAGTTAAGCAACTGCTCATTACAAAATAAGCCCAGCTGCTTTATATATAATAGAGCTGTGTCTGAACAAATAATTGATGCTTGTAACTTTAAATTGTGGAAACATATAATTTACTTCAGTTTACACAAGTTTGGACTTCAACTCAATTAGGGGCATAGTTATCTTCAATCCATAATTTCAAGTCTGAATAACTGATGGCCTGGGAATACAAGAATCTGCAGTGTTTTCTCAGCAAACCACCAACCAATATTGTCCTACTGTTACAGTAAAGCTCGCTCACATTTCCGTCAATTCTCTCATGTTAGAGAATCAGGCTCAAACTTTGTCAGCCTTAATTATACTGTAAAAATGACCTAGTAATGTGAATCACCAGATCAGTACAATTGTGGTAATACCAAACATGTAAAGTGTTTTTTTATTTTAGTGGTCCAAAAAAAAAAAATTGGAAATTTAGTTTGAGTCTACCATTTTCCAAGACCCATAACATTTTAAAATTTTACATAATAAAACTGTGTGAGGGATTATTTTTTGTGCCCTATGTTGATGATTTTTTTATACTGTTTTGGTGTAGATACAATCTACGGCTTTTATTTCATTATTTGTGCTGTTGGCTGCAAATGAAAAAACAAAATTCTGGCATTTTGATTTTTTTTCTCATTACACCGTTTATCAATCAGGTTAATCGATTATATATTTTGGTAGACTGGACTTTTACGAAAGTAGAGATATCACATATGCGCATTTTTATAGTCTTTGGGGCTGATTCATCAAGAATGACATCATGCTACACCAGTCTTGCTGGAGTGGAAGTCTCTAAATTCATTAACCCTTTCGTGCCAGAGCCTGTTTTTGTCTTCGTGACCAGGCCAATTTTGTCAATTCTGACCGGTGTCACTTTATGAGGTCATAACTCTAGAATGCTTCAATGGATCCTGCTGATTCTGGCATTGTTTTCTCGTGACATATTGTACTTCATGATAGTGGTAAAATTTCTTAGATATGATTTGCGCTTATTTGTTAAAAAAATCGAAATTTAGTGAAAATTTAGAAAATTTTGCAATTTTCAAACTTTTAATTTTTATGCCCTTAAATCAGAGAGTCATATCGCACAAAATAGTTAATAAATAGCATTTCTCAGATGTCTACTTTACATCTGCACAATTTTGGAAACATATGGTAATTTTTTTTGTTAGGAAGTTATAAGGGTTAAAAGTTGACCAGCGATTTCTCATGGAATGTGGAAGGAAAAAATAAACATTTAACTTTTTTTCACAAGCATTTTACTTCAGAACCAATCTTTTTTATTTTCACAAGTGTAAAAAGAGAAAATGAACAACAAAATTTTTTGTGCAATTTTTCCCAAATACGCCGATACCCTGTATTTGGGGCTAAACCACTTTTTAGGCACACGGCAGAGCTCAGAAAGGAAGGAGTGCCATTTGACTTTTTCAATGCCGAATTGGCTGGAATTGAGATCGGACGCCATGTCGCATTTGGACAGCCCCTGATGTACCTAAACAGTGGAAACCCCCCACAACTGACACCATTTTGGAAACTAGACCCCTTAAGGAACTTATCTAGATGTGTAGTGAGCACTTTGAATCCCCAAGTGCTTCACAGAAGCTTATAACGTTGAGCCATGAAAATAAAAAATCATATTTTTTCCACAAAAATGATCTTTTTGCCCCCAAATTTTTATTTTCACAAGGGTAGCAGGAGAAATTGGAGAAGTTGTTGTCTAATTTGTTCTGAGTACGCTGGTACCCCATATGTGGGAGAAAACTACTGTTTGGGCACGCGGTGGGGCTCGGAAGGGAAGTAGTGACGTTTTGGAATGCAGACTATGATGCAATGGTCTGCGGGCATCATGTTGCGTTTGCAGAGGCCCTAAACAGTGGAAACCCACAATTCTAATTCCAACCCTAACTCCAACACACCCCTAACCCTAATCCCAACCCTATCCATAACCCTAACCACAAACCTAACACCAACGCACCCCTAACCCTAATCTCAACCATAACCCTAACCACAACCCTAACCCCAACACACCCCTAACCCTACTCCCAGCCCTAGCCTAGCCCTAACCCTAGCCCTAGCCCTAACCCTAGCCCTAGCCCTAACCCTAACTCTAGCCCTAACCTGCGTACCTGTTTTTTTCTTTACTTTTTTGTGACAAGATCGCTGCCTGACACAGCTGTTGCCAGCAGCGCTTGTCACACTGTTTCTCCTCTGAACCCTGCGATCTAACTCATAGTAATGCCACTTCTCCTCTGATCTCGCACTGACAGGAGATCAGAGGAGAATCAGCGTTACTGTGTGACAAGATCGCTGCTTGGCACATAGTAACGCCAGTTCTCCTCTGATCTCACACTGACAGGAGATCAGAGGAGAAGCAGCGTTACTGTGTAACAAGATCGCTGCCTGGCACATAGTAACGCCACTTCTCCTCTGATCTCGCACTGACAGGAGATCAGAGGAGAAGCATTGTTACTGTGTGACAAAATCGCTGCTGGCACAGGCAGCGATCTTGTCACACAGTAACGCTGTTTCTCCTCTGATCTCCTGTCAGTGTGAGATCAGAGAAGTGGCGTTACTAGGAGTCAGATCGCCGGGAAACAACAAGCTTTCCCAGTGAGCTCTGTCATTGGCTGCTGTGACGCTGACGTCATCAGGACCTGAACCAATCAAGCATTGTGCGCCGGTATTCCTGCATTATAAGGTATGTGGGGGTCCCGGGGGCACAAAACTGCTGACAGTAGCTAAACGTCGGCGCTGCACAAAGCCCAGCAAGCGCCGTTTATCTACCGTTGGCAGTCTGGAAGCGGTTAAGAGACTTACGCCACTTTACGAATTCTGTGTGATATCTGCGTCCGTGCATCTCATCAGAAATATATTAATCCTTAGAATGCTTTATATATCTCCCTAGTACTCTGATGATAGCTTAACAGGGCATGGGTCATTTTCTTGGACACGTGATGGTAAAAGACTAGGACACCACACCGAGAGTAAAAGAAGCAGCTGGGGGCAAAGTACCAAGAGATGGCTGCAGCCATTGTGGCACCCCAGGAGTTCGGTTGCCACAGTAGAATTGCCTCCCTCACAGGGTGTAA
The DNA here is from genome assembly GCF_039654945.1 of Dendrobates tinctorius. NCBI lineage: Eukaryota > Metazoa > Chordata > Amphibia > Anura > Dendrobatidae > Dendrobates > Dendrobates tinctorius. The sequence goes on along the minus strand of NW_027361703.1, from coordinate 28,314,480 downwards.
TGTCATGCCTGGAAGCAAGGAGGAGTCCCCTTACCAGTTGTCAGTAGGAGAGAAATCGAGCAGAACCTGGGAAGTGGAGCTGTGATTAAACTCGCCCCAGAGTTGAGCACTAGGAACCTGATACCGGAGTCCGTGGTTGTGCTTGTACTGAAGTCCCGGCAGCTAAATCTGGAGAGCAGGGGACTGCAGGTCTCCTGGCCCGATCTAATACCCGGGGCACAGCAGCATAACAGAGCCTGGAGCCAACACAAAGGAGCGGCACCTGTGATAGGCTCGAGTTGCCTCACATGCGGGCAACGGTTTGCTTTTAAAATCAGAGAGAGACAGTTAGCAGCAGGAGGATGAGCTGTTAGGCAGCAAGGTAAAAGGGAGAACAGTGCAGAAGGATGGCCTCCACACCTACCTGGCCTGGTGTATCCAAAATTGCTTCCAGGCTGCCTGTCTCTCCATTACGATCTGTTACCAGTGCCCCAGTCTGTACTATCAACCATCAAGTAAAGGAAAAGGAAACTACAGCCCTTGTGTCCACCAGTGATCTCTTGCGCCCTGAGCCCTGCACCACAAGGTACACGAAGCTTGACATAAACTAAACCATTAGACCTGGGGCCCAGCTCCACCTGTGGGGAGCAGAACCATCCCAGCTGCGTCATCAGCCACAGTGGCATCCTAGCAGTGTCAGCCATCCGTTGCCGAACACCACAGGTGGCGTCACGTTAAATCCCATATACATATTCCCCCATTTTACAGCACAGCCAGGGCCACGGAGTTGGGTCACAGCCCCGTGACTTCCCCAAAGAACTGTCCGACTGGGTTCCAAGTACACCATGGCCCTTGTGGTCGTGTCATCATGCGTTAGGAAAATCTTCCACGTCTACAAGCTTAAATGGGAACATTTCCATGGCAAGCAGCCTGGAAATGTGTCAGTTTAGCATTAGGGCCCATCCTTGGGTGGCTGGGAACTTTCTTTTTCATTCCAAGGCCTGGGATAGGGACAGCTGAACACTGTGCTGGGACATATTTTTGTCAATGCCTGATGATAGTACCTCAGAATGTGCAGGTGCAGGGCAAGAGGCATCTGTGCCAGTGTCATGGACAGGGGATTGAGCACTTAGCACAGGGGAAGAGGCAGTGGTGTCACCCACTGGCAACAATTGAGGACTCATGCGTTTGGCCCACCGAGTCGGGTGCTTAGATGACATTTGCCTGGTCATGCATGTGGTGGTTAGGCTGTTGGTTGTCTTGGCATGGCACAGGTTGCAAATTACCATTTTTTGTCTCAGAAATCTCTTTAAAAAAGTCCCAGATTGGGGAACACCTAACTCTTTGACTGACAAATTTATGATTGTCGTTGCTGTGAGTAACAATTTCCCGTCATCTTCCCCTGGTCACCCCACTGCTTCTTTCTGCCTGTTTCAGTGCTGCAGGCCTTGCTCTGCATGAGAGCTTCCCACGTTGGGTAACTGACTTCGTCATCCACCACTTCGTGTTCCTGGTCCTCCTGAACTGGTGAATTAGCAACAACCTGATTTATCCCAAACTGTGTTTCATCATCATCTACCTCTTTAAACAAAATTTTCCGTTCTCCGCCATCATCTTCTTGTGGCCGTGGCTGCTCTAAGTTTTGTGCATAAATAAACAGCATCTCCTCCTGTCCCTCTTGGAACATACAGGGTGAGAGGCCACAATCAAAACATTATGTTGTAAAGATATCCAAGGAGTGTCCTAGTGTGGGATCACTGGTCTTCTGGGACTCAACACAATGAGAGGAAAAAGGAACAGGGTGAGGTTTAAGTGATCCAGACTGTTGACTGGTGAGACTGGACCTTGCGGAAGACTGGATGTTGCTGGCAATCATACTGGAAGCATTATCTTCAGAAGTTATGTACTGTGCCTTCATGCTAAGTGGGACATGAAGCTATGTGTCATGGATGTGCGTTTTTCTTTTGCTCCAGCAACTTGCATAGTCGCACCTCCTTGGCGTCTGCGTACACAATCACCAGTACTTCCACTTCCCCATCCCTTACTGCATGCCTTACGCATTTCCTAAATTGCTAGGTTTCTGGCAACCAAGTTTATTTTTAATTAAAAGAAAAGTTGGTCACATGCATAGGGCAAAGCATTTTGTTATACACCACCGAAATTTAAAACAAAGCACATAACACTCTATGGATGACAAATTCAATCCAGAAAAAATTTTGAGCACTTTTTTGGAGTGTTATATACCACTGAAATGTAAAACAAAGCATGTATTACTCCATGGATGACTAATTCAAGCAAGTAAATATTTTGAATGCTTTTTTAGAGAGTTATACATTACTGAAATGTCACACAAAGGATTTAACACTCTATGGATGACAAATTCAATCTAGAAAAATTTTTTACGCACTTTGGGGTGTAATATACCACATAAATGTAAAACAAAGTATGGTATGTAATACTCAATGGATTAGAAACTCAATCCAGGAAAAATTTTGAAGATTTTTTGGAGAGTTAAATACCACCAACATGTGAGATAAAGCAAATAATACTCTATGGATGACAATATACTCAATTTTTTTCACCCCCAAAAAAAGAATGGGGTCACATGTAGCAGCTATACATTTAGCAACAGACAGAAAAGCCCTAAGCACTGCCTAAATGCTGTATTCTTCTAGTCTCCCTGGTTCTGCAACTGTCTATAGGCTAAATGCGAAATGTATCTGATACAAACAGCAAAGCACAACATTAGCACTTAGAAGGACTGTTAGAACAATGGTTCAGCATCAACACCAGTATCAAAGTCAGAGGGCTCTGATTCGTTAAACTTTGCCCACACAGGCCTGAATAATTGCCCCTCCAATCAGAACTGTCCCTGAGCTGTGCAATGGCATCGGTGTGTTGAATGTGGTGATGCCGGTCCTTTTATAACCTCTGCTGAGGTAATGCGGCCAGCCAATCAAAGTAATGCCACTACCAATGGCTATGGCATTACAATGACATACAGGCAATATGCACATGTTCATTGGCTGTGTAAAAGGTACCAAAAATGTGTGGCGGGAATTCAAGCTTCAAATCCGGGCACCAGCCATTGCTCGTAGAGTGCCGAGCAAATCCGAGCACCCAGATACTTGAGTGATATTCGAGTATCACAGAGTACATTAGCTCATCCTGACTTCCATCAGTGTTGAAGGAGTTTCCAAAGATGCTGAGAACTTGTTGATGCTTTTTAAAACCTGCTCCATTGTCCAGGTGTCAAACCGTGGGGCAAAACCGCAGGCTAATCCGCAGATAAACTGCCGGTCTTTTGACCTGCGGCTTTACCTGCGGATTTTGCCAAATCCGAGCGGAAAAATCCGTAGCACAATCCGCAACGTGTGCACACAGCCTAATAAAGGACACATTGCTGGAATCAAGCTTTCTGTTTCAACATTAACATATTAGTTGGTATAAATCTAGTGCCAGAGGTTTAATTAGCCCTCAGAATGTCAGCACTGCTGCAAATTTCATCAGTTTCACAACTGCAGCATTGGAATATGAATAAAAAACAAATCTGAACTGAGAAAAGTAAGTTAATGTGTATGCACAATGTAAGTGCATATTAATACATGACCATTAACCAGAGAAAACAAAAAGGAAAAAACACAAATATCCTGAACTAAAAGTAAAAAATATACTGCAAATAATGCATAAAGGTAATAATAATAATAAGGGTATTTAGTAAACATAATTTTGATCAAAATAATGTACAAGCCATCCCGCCACGTCACGGCAACCCTTGTGGGACAGTCCCTACTCTAGTATTTAAAACTTTTTCACCTGCCAAGTGGCGTGAATGTGAATAAGGGTCGAGCGGCTGAACCACTAGTAACAGCTTAGGCCAGACTGGATGGCTTTCCCAGCTCAGAAAGAGGGTGGTCACACCCATATATGCACTGAATGCACAATGAAATGAATAAAAAACAAATCTGAACTGAGAAAAGTAAGTTAATGTGTATGCACAATGTAAGTGTATATTAACACATGACCATTAACCAGAGAAAACAAAAAGCTTACTAAATACCCTTATTATTATTATTATTATTACCTTTATGCGTTATTTGCAGTATATTTTTTACTTTTAGTTCAGGATATTTGTGCTTTTTGTTTTAGCATTGGAATATGGTCTCAAGAGACTATTGACCAATTAGCAATAACAACTCTATTTCATAATTTCTTTAACTGGAATTAATGTCAGTTCCCAAAAATGAATTACTATAAAAAATGTGTATTGTATATTTATATGAACCTAAAGCTAACATTTTAATGAGTAAAAGTAAAAGCATAATGGATATCAAGTATAGAAAATTTTGAAAAGTAATTTAAAAATGCACAAAAGTTTTTATAAGAAATTTGTTAATAAATCAGATACAGGTATTGTATTGCTGTGCGAGGTATTGGGCCTCATTGAAAGATCTACAGTATCTCTTTGTTTGACTTGTCTGATAGCATTATGTTAAAATGGCCCCATCTGGTGTCCAATTAAATAAAGGCTGCATTTTAATAAAACTGTTATCAGCAGCCATGTCATCGTACATATACTGTACACATTCCCATATACATTGGGAGGGCTGATGAAGAAGGCAATGTGCTATTCCTGGATTGTGTCCTCTCCAGTTGCGCTATACAGTGTAGGTGGAGGCAGTGTGATACTACCAGAGCTCCTACATAAATAAGGCCCGAATATAGAAAGCAAGCATAATACCCACTGATGTATGCTAAACAAGGTTGTGGATAGCAAAAGGGAAAAAACTAAATTGCCAATGGACCAAGGAAACAGCGCATTGATGTGCATTCATTTATACTGTGCAATTCTATGAAGAACTAAAATCTACCTAGCTGAAGATGTTCTGCACCCATTATGTTGTGCACATAAGCAAAATGCCATATGAAGTTTTTCCGAACCCTTTAGGTTGAAAAGGAATCCTGTGAATTTTCAACTATTTCTTTTCTGTTTCCAGACATCAGTAATGTCCATATCACTCACATATTGTAATGGAAAACTCTCATCACTAATCAGTCATCACTTCATTTCCTATAAAATCTTGGGCTTACTTTTGATCCAAAATTAGGATGCAACAAACATTCAACAACCACAGTGCACAAAAAAAACTGACTTATTTATGATTATGTTTTTTCACGCAACATGTATTTTCTGTTCTCCTCATAGGCATGTTAATTATTTCTTTGTGCATCCATAAATCATCTGTATTCAAATGCAATGTGCACAACTAACTTGATTTATACAACAATATAAGCAGTTTATTAAATGGAGCGATTATTAGCTAGAGTTCACTGGTACTTATTTCAGCCAGCAGCACACCTTCTGCTTACATTTCACCAGACAGAATACAAGCTAGAACAATAAATCCATCATGTTCCTTTCTCCAAGCTTCGATTTTCATGCTAGAGCACATGTCCTCCAATCTTTATTGTTAGTGGATATATTTTTCATGCAGTATCTGTAAATAATTATGCAGTTTTAACAGTGTGGTTCAGGTATTTTACTGTAGCTATGCAAGACATTTTTTTTAACCATGATAATATGTAATTGATCTTCAACTTATGTAAAAATGAATTTGGCCTGCCAAAATAAATGCGAAGAACATAGGTATATTATTGGAACAGGTTCATCCGCTGTATAAACAATGTTGACATTTCCACCAGTTACATGGCCTTCATCAGAACTAAAAGGTATAAATAACAAGAAAAAAACTTTTGATACATGCGAACTATATCTAGAACATGGATTAATCCTTGTAAAAAGATTAATTTACATAATTGTACAATGAAAGGAATATATAATCAACACATAAATTCAACTGAAAGAAGCACAGCATGAAGCAGAAACCTAGATCAGTGAACTCTGCTGTACAAAATATTGCAGTGGTAAACCAAAATATGTCATTAATCCCTTATTGACAGAGCCAAATTCTTGAAATCTGACCAATGTCACTTTACGTGGTAATAACTTTTGAATGCTTCAACAAATCCCAGTAATTTTTCTTGACACATTGTACTTTATGATAATGGTAAATTTAGATTGATATGTTCTGTGTTTATTTATAAAAAAAAATCAGAAATTTGCTAAAAATGTAAAAAAAGTTGCAATTTTCAAATTTTGAATGATTATCCCTTCAAGGTCGGAGTCACACTAGCGAGAAAATCGGACAAGTGCAATGCGATAAAATGTTATTCTATGGGGCAGCTCACAGCATCCGATTTTTTCTCGCCCGTTTTCCTCGGCCTGAGAAAATTGCAGCATACTGCAAATGTCACCGATTCTCGGCCGAGACTCGCCAATGCAAGTCTATGGGTGCGAGAAAAAATCGGTTTACACACGGACCACAAGTGAGACTTGCGAAAAAATGCAAGACTTCTCCAGGTGACAGGGAATTGCATCAGGCCTTGTCAGGAAGCTTGGCTATGCAAATTTCACTGGCACCCATAAAAAAAACCAGGAAGAACGCCTCCACGGAGTCCTCCAGCATGGCACTGCATATAAACATGGAGATGCTCATAGTTCTGGTCCAAGATAGGCCAGAACTATGGGATCAGAGAGATGCCCACTATGCTGACTGGACACTCAAGGAGGCAGCGTGGAGAAGAATATGCACACAGCTGTTCCATGATTATGGTGAAAGAGCTCGTGAGCTCCAAGAGCAAATTAGTAAGTACAATATTGTTCAATGAAACAGAAAATTTTAATCATATTGACTGCCAAAAAATCCCTGCTTAACTCTTCCTCCAGCAAATATTATGCCCAAAATGTAGCCTCATTCCCACTTCAAAAGGAAGCAAATATGTAGGCCCCATTGCAATGTCTGGATATTGACCTTAAATGATTCTGTGATATCCCCAAATGTTGGCACTCTGAATTTACTTAAGTGCCCTGATTGCGCCCTTTTATTGTAAATTGTGAACCGAACAAAAGTGCTGATATTTGGGACATACATTTTGTAAGAAATGCATACTTCTTTTTGGACTAGCTGAATAATATTTGCTGTGCCCCATAGGTCAAAAATCCAGCCCTCATATTCGACGAAATTATCATAATTTACTAGTATAGCCAGTTTTTCCCTTTATCAAGGCCTAACGAACTACTTGAGTATTTAAATCCATCACTGGCTGCCTACTCTAAGTAATGCGTTTTTTGGCTTATTAAAATGTTTTCACACTCTCCAACATAAACCCTTTAGAAAAAAATTCCCTTTTTTTGGTCTATTGCAGTGACTGATGTGACACGACGTTGGCACAGTTGTAGGGACCAATATAGGTGGGAGAGACAGCTGCACACCAGGAGTGGAGCGTCCGCACCCAGTAAGCGGAAGTATCTTTACTATGACGGCCTCAACTTCCTTGCACCAGTTATGGATCTGCACCTGTAAGTGCATGCCTATCCAAACTCCTTTTTTTTTTATTCCAAACCTTTGGTGTTTTTTTTTTTTTTGGGTTTTCACCAGCACCGAGACAAACATCACAGAGTGGGAGACAGCATCCGACTCAGAAGCACAAATTGACCCTGGGTTAGATGTTGCTGAAGGGGCTGGCCCTTCTTCAGCACCTTCAAGCGGCACCCACCCTGCACAACCATCAACACCACCACCAGCAGCATCCAGCCAGCAAGCGAACCCAGGAGAGCATGGCAATAGAAGCAGCCCCACCTTGGCTCTGGATACGTCTCCTCAGGCTACAGTCATTCCCCGACGTGGCAGGAGCAGGAGAGAAGGAGCAGCTACAGGAACCTAGAGACAGGTGGACAGAGGTGTTCTGGACTATTTGTCTTCAGCAGCACATGATGATGGGGAGGAGGTTTATGGTCGAAGTCTGGCACAGTACCTACGGGCTATTCCCCGGGAGTTAAGGCTGCGTGCAAGAGGGTCCCTACAAATTATGCTTGACTCTTGCACACCACCAAATCATCCTGGCACCGTATTTCATTTTCTTGAAATGTGGCAGCTTTCATCAGAAAATCTTGTTTTTCTGCAGTGTAGCCAAGCTGTGCAGGGGCCAGCATGCGGTGAGCCACTACCTCATCCCCGGATGTCACCACCTACTCTGAGGATGCCTACACCTCCTCCACCCATGCCAACATCACAAATTTGGCCTCCACAGGCCCAATATATTGGGCACAGCTCATAAGGTCAATATGGTCAATATACCAGAACCAATGTTGGAGGCTGGCCACAACATGGTTATGGTACACATGGCCATCATTGGGGATATGGTCAAATTGGTCAGTCATACAGTCATGACTTCCAACAACCTTATCCCAATTACCCCTCCAACAACCCACAACTAGATCCTTCAAGGATGGCCCTACCAAACCAGCATCTGCTACCATACAGGGTGACAGTGATGCTGGCCAACAAACAAGGGCCAACACCCAAACAGAACTCCCGCTTTCCCCTCCCCTGACCTACCATCATTGTAATAGGTTGTATATTTGGCCAACAGACTCGTGGCATATTGTTTGTATTGTTTTTTGCTTGTTTAACCTTTTTTATTTTTGTACATCACTAGAATCCTCTACTATATGCAACATAGGCCATATGGCTAAAATATGGTGTGCAAATTATTTTTACAAAGACTAAAGTTCTCTTTAGTAAAAACGTTTACTATCTCTGAGTGATTGTTTCCATTACTAATTGTTATGTAATGTGTAGCGGGGGAAAGTACAAACATGATATCAGAAAATCAAAAAATCAACACGAACTACAATACAAATATTTTTAATGAGCTAATAAGGCATTCTCTTGCCAGGGAGTACTTCCAACAGGTGAAACAAAATACCTTGTGAAAACATCATGGAATATAAGCCATGACGGCTGACGACGGGGTGGAATAACAGGGGGCCTAGGGGCCACTACATTTGGAACTACAAGTTCCTCACCATAAAAAGCTGCGCAGTCATGTATTCTGGTGAAATTGTGCAGGATATCACATGCTTGTATCACCAAAATAACATTCTCTTCACTTAGCTGAATGGCCGACTGGAGAACACGCCATTTGGCACAAATAATACCAAAGGTGCACTCCACCAGTCGTCGGGCACATGAAAGGCGAAAGTTAAAGATCCTGCGCTGGTGGTTAAGGTATCTACGAGGATAGAGCCTCATAACATTCCTGGTTAATTGGAAGGCCTCATCACCAACAATCACGTAAGGCACCGCATCCATTGTAGACCCTGGGAGCAGACGTGGTAGTGGGAGGTCAAATTGATTATTGCGCAGCCGCAGACCCATAATGGAAGAATTGAAGACTCTAGAGTCTCCAGTTCTTCCATAGGCCCCAATATCTACAATTACAAACCTGTAGTGACTGTCAACCAGGGCCAACAGCACTACAGAGAAAAACTGCATGTAATTATTGAATTGGGACCCTGAGTTCGGTGGCTTACGCACATGGATGTGCTTCCCATCCAGGGCTCCAATACAGTTTGGAAACTGACACTTGTCCTTAAATCCCTGGGCTATACTCCATTTTTGGCTCTGGCATTACAACTTGATGGAGTCTGAACCAGATTGTGGAGCAAGTAGAGCGGACAATGCCGGAGATAGTTGATTTTCCTATTAAGAACTCTAAATGCAGGCCCACATAGGACAGGCCAGTGGAAAGGAATCTATAAAGAAAAGAGACAAATGTGAAGCCAGGGCAAAAAATATCTTGTCATGCTTTGCACTAATCTCTAATATTCAGATTTGAAGGAAGTCATTACCAACCAAAAATTACATGCTAGGTTTAGTGGGTTTAGGGAACATTCATATAATGGACAGGATTAAATGTTACTGGCCAAACATATTCAAAATGTTATCAAATAAGTTATGGTAAGGGATTGAAAATCAGTTGTCTTGATAAAAATTGGTAAACATATGTTTGGAACACATACCGTAAAGTAAGGAGAAGGCGCTCCTCGGCAGAAATACTTTTGCGCATCCTGGTGTCCTGAAAGGTGATCCCAGGATGCACAATCTCCAGCAAATGATCCAAAGTACCAAGGCTCATCCGGCAATATTGAAAGAACTTGTCCGGATGGCTACGCAGAGAGGAATAGAGCCGATGGAAATGTCCTTTTGTGAGGCGGCGCCTCAAAAGTGGATGGACCCACATTCTTCTCCGCCTCTTCGGATCCGCTATCACTGGGTATGGCTCCCCATAGCATCGTGACAATACCCAATTGTAAAGCACCCGCTCAGTTGTATTAAAGGTCAGTCTGTAGGACATGTTTGTCACAAAGATAAACTAACACAAAACAAGCACGCACTCTACTGCCAAGTGGGGAGGCTCACACATGTTGATAATAAATAGGGGTCTTGATGGTGATTTAAATTGTTTTCAGGCCTAAAAACCGTTATATGTGAATTTTGCAAGCAGGCGAGAAAATCTCGCCATACGGATGCCATACGGATGTCATACGGATGTCACATGGATGCTTAGATGCTAGAAAATCGCATTCTTGCATTTAAATCGGGTGACATACGGATCACTGTTCATGAAACATTTGTGCGATTTTGGTACGTCAAAAAATGACCGCTTTTTTGTCGTTGTGTGTGACTCCGTTTAAAAATGTAGCATTAATTTTTAGTTTTTTCAAAGAAATTTACAACATTTATTTTTTTAGAGACCTATCCATGTTTGAAATGACTTTGGGGGTTCTATATATTGGACAACCCCCAAAATTGATACTATTTTAAAAACAGCACCCCCTGACATATTGAACACTGCTGTTAGGTAGTTTATTAACCCTTCAGGAGATTTTCAGGAATTAATGCAAAATGACATAACAGGAATGAAAAAGTGTATTCATACCACCTAAAATGTCGCTAAATTCTGAACAGGCCGCTATAGCTGGCAGAGTCTAAAGACACTATTTGACCATGAATTGTTATGGCAAACATCAGCACAACACAATCATGATCTCAGAGTGCCAATGGGGTTAAAGAGGAAGCCTCCACACTCTAACAATTTATATGACTACTGAGAGCAGCATCTACAGTTGTGGCCAAAAGTAGTGACACCCCTGCAATTCTGTCAGATAATACTCAGTTTCTTCCTGACAATGATTGCAAACACAAATTCTTTGGTATTATTATCTTCATTTAATTTGTCTTAAATGAAAAAACACAAAAAGAATTGTCCTAAAGCAAATTGGATATAATTCCACACCAAACATAAAAAAGAGGGTGGACAAAAGTATTGGCACTGTTCAAAAAATCATGTTATGCTTCTCTAATTTGTGTAATTAACAGCACCTGTAACTTACCTGTGGCACCTAACAATAACTAAATCACACTTGCAGCCAGTTGACATGGATTAAAGTTGACTCAACCTCTGTCCTGTGTCCTTGTGTGTACCACATTGAGCATGGAGAAAAGAAAGAAGACCAAAGAACTGTCTGAGGACTTGAGAAACCAAATTGTGAGGAAGCATGAGCAATCTCAAGGCTACAAGTCCATCTCCAAAGACCTGAATGTTCCTGTGTCTACCGTGCACAGTGTCATCAAGAAGTTTAAAGCCCATGGCACTGTGGCTAACCTCCCTAGATGTGGACGGAAAAGAAAAATTGACAAGAGATTTCAACGCAAGATTGTGCTGATGTTGGATAAAGAACCTCGACTAACATCCAAACAAGTTCAAGCTGCCCTGCAGTCCGAGGGTACAACAGTGTCAACCCATACTATCCATCGGCGTCTGAATGAAAAGGGACTGTATGGTAGGAGACCCAGGAAGACCTCACTTCTTACCCCAAGACATAAAAAAGCCAGGCTGGAGTTTGCCAAAACTTACCTGAAAAAGCCTAAAACATTTTGGAAGAATGTTCTCTGGTCAGATGAGACAAAAGTAGAGCTTTTTGGGCAAAGGCATCAACATAGCGTTTACAGGAGAAAAAAAGAGGCATTCAAAGAAAAGAACATGGTCCCTACAGTCAAACATGGTGGCGGTTCCCTGATGTTTTGGGGTTGCTTTGCTGCCTCTGGCACTGGACTGCTTGACCATGTGCATGGCATTATGAAGTCAGAAGACTACCAACAAATTTTGCAGCATAATGTAGGGCCCAGTGTGAGAAAGCTGGGTCTCCCTCAGAGGTCATGGGTCTTCCAGCAGGACAATGACCCAAAACACACTTCAAAAAGCACTAGAAAATGGTTTGAGAGAAAGCACTGGAGACTTCTAAGGTGGCCAGCAATGAGTCCAGACCTGAATCCCATAGAACACCTGTGGAGAGATCTAAAAATGGCAGTTTGGAGAAGGCACCCTTCAAATATCAGGGACCTGGAGCAGTTTGCCAAAGAAGAATGGTCTAAAATTCCAGCAGAGCATTGTAAGAAACTCATTGATGGTTACCGGAAGCGGTTGGTCGCAGTTATTTTGGCTAAAGGTTGTGCAACCAAGTATTAGGCTGAGGGTGCCAATACTTTTGTCTGGCCCATTTTTGGAGTTTTGTGTGAAATGATCAATGTTTTGCTTTTTGCTTCATTCTCTTTTGTGTTTTTCATTTAAGACAAATTAAATGAAGATAATAATACCAAAGAATTTGTGTTCGCAATCATTTTCAGGAAGAAACTGAGTATTATCTGACAGAATTGCAGGGGTGTCAATACTTTTGGCCACAACTGTAAGGGGCTAAACAGATACGGACGGATAGTGGTTAATGCAGCAAGTTGTCAGCTATAGTGTACAGCTGACAGCTGCTGGATTGTCCCTTGTATGAGGATGCTTTTCTCTTATATCTCAGGTCAGTTAAAAGATGTATTGTCTGTCATTAAGGAGTTAAATTCAAATAGAAAAAAGAAAGGAAATTTGGCCAGGAAAATAGCCATTCACGCAAAGATAAAAGGATTTACGAAGGTAATATTAACAAATAGAGATAATCACTGGGTAAGTATAGGAGCTTGACAAACTGTGGAATCATATAATCATAGAATCATAGAATCGTAGAGTTGGAAGGGACCTCCTGGGCCATCTGGTCCAACCCCCTGCTCAAAGCAGGATTCGCTAAATCATCCCAGTCAGATGTCTGTCCAGCCTCTGAAGACTTCCATTGAAGGAGAACTTACCACTTCTCGAGGCAGCCTGTTCCACTCATTGATCACTCTAATTGTTAAAAAAGTTTTTTATAATATCTAATCTGTATCTCCTCCCATTCAGTTTCATCCGATTGCTTCTAGTCTTTCCTTGTGCAAATGAGAATAAAGGTGATCTTTCTACAATGTGACAGCCCTTTAGATATTTGTAGACAGCTATTAAGTCTCCTCTCAGTCTTCTCTTTTGCAAACTAAACATTCCCAAATCCTGAAAACTTTCCTCATAAGACAGGGTTTGCAGACCGGTCACCATTCTGGTCGCTCTTTTCTGAACTTGCTCCAGTTTGTTGATGTCTTTTTTAAAATGTGGTGCCCAAAACTGGACACAATTTTCCAGATGAGGTCTGACCAAAGAGGAGTAGAGGGAAATAATGACTTCACGTGATCTAGACTGTATGCTTCTGTTAATACATCCTAGAATTGCATTTGCCTTTTTTGCTGCTGCATCACACTGTTGACTCATATTCAGTCTGTGATCTATTAGTATACCCAAGTCTTTTTCACATGTGCTGTTGCTTAGCCCTATTCCTCCCATTCTGCATTTGCTTTTTTCATTTTTATTGCCCAGATGTAGTACTTTGCATTTTTCCCTGTTAAAAACCATTCTGTTAGTTGCTGCCCACTGCTCCAGTTTATTTATATCTTTTTGAAACCTCTCTCTCTCTTCTCTAGTATTAGCTATCCCTCCTAGCTTTGTGTCATCAGCAAATTTAATCAGTTTACCCTCAATTCCTTCATCTAAATCGTTGATAAAGATGTTGAACAATACAGGGCCCAGGACAGAGCTCTGTGGTACCCCATTTGATACATTCTTCCAACTGGATGTGCAGCCATTTACGACCACTCTTTGGGTCCGATCACTAAGCCAGTTATGAATCCACCTAACAGTTGCCTTGCCAATTCCATACTTAGTCATTTTTTCAATAAGGATTGGATGAGATACTTTGTGAAATGCTTTGCTGAAGTCAAGATATACTATATCTACAGCATTTCCTTGATCCACCCAATCAGTGATTCTGTCATAGAAGGAAATTAAGTTAGTCTAACATGACTTATTAGTTACAAACCCATGCTGACTCTGTTTAATCACTTCATTCTTATCCAGGTACTGACATACATGTTGTTTAATAATTTGTTCAAAGATCTTTCCTGGTATAGAAGTCAGACTCACCGGCCTATAGTTGACTGATTCCACACCTTCTTCCCCTTTTTGAAGATAGGAACAACATTTGCTCGTCTCCAGTCTTCTGGGACTTCTCCTGTTCTCCAAGAATTTTCAAAGATTATGGAGAGGGGTTCAAAAATTTCCTCTGCTATCTCCTTCAGTACTCTGGGGTGTAATTCACCTGGACCTGGAGACTTGAATTCATTTAGGTTAGCTAAGTGTTTCTTCACTATCTTTCTGTCTATAAATATCCTGGATTCTTCTATTCCCTTAATAGGACAGTGAAGAACAGTTGATGTTACATTTCCTTTCTGAGAGAAAACAGATGCAAAATAGGAATTTAAAAGTTCGGCCTTCTCAACATCCTGTCTTACCATTTCATCATTTTCATCCTGTAAAAATCCTATAGCATCTTTGACTTTTCTTTTACTTTTGACATATCCCCCAAATCCTTTATTATTGCTTTTGACATCTCTTGCAAGCCTCAATTCATTGTCAGTTTTAGATAATCTGATTTGTGCCCTGCAGGTTCTGCAGACAGCATTATATTCTTCTTTAGATATGCCCCCCTCTTTCCATTTTATAAACATTTTTTTCTTCCTTTTTAGCATGTGCTTAAGTTCTGTGTTCATTCATCCTGGTTTCCTTAAATGCTTCCTATTCTTCCCTCTTTTTGGAATTGTTAACAATTGTGCTTTGAGAATTTCATTTTTCAAGATTTCCCATCCTTCCTGGACATTTTTGTCTTTAAGGATATCCAGCCATTGGATCCCTCCAATTCTCTTTCTGAATCCCTTAAAATCTGCCTTTCTGAAATCTAACCTTGACATCTGAGTCTTCACAGGTCTTCCTCCTCTAGTTATCCAAAATTCTAAAATAGCATGGTCGCTACCTCCTAGGGTCCCAGCCACTTTTACCTCCTCAACCATTTCCTCCCTGTTTATAAGGATTAGATCCAAGGTAGCAGTTCCCCTTGTTTTCTCCCCTACCTTTTGGAAGATAAAGTTGTCAGCAAGAGAGGATAAGAATTTCCTTGACTTGTTAGTTTTGCCTGAGAGAGATTCCCAACAAATGTCAGGATAGTTGAAATCTCCCATGACAACTATGTCATATTTTTTGGAGAACTTGGCCATTTGATGCATAAAGAGTTCATCCATATCTTCAGCTTGCACAGGCGGCCTGTAGTAAATGCCTACAATGATGTCCTTTCCATTGTTCTGTCCTTGTATTCTTACCCAAACAGTTTCCACAGAACTCCCAGTCTCTGAAGCTTTACTCTCTGTGCAGATAAACGCGCTTCTAACATACAATGCGACACCTCCTCCTCGTTTATCAAGTCTGTTTCTTGCAAATAAGTTGTATCCTTCTAGTCTTGTATTCCAATCATGTGTATTGTCCCACAAAGTTTCAGTGATTCCAATGACATCATATTTCTTTTCCTGTGTTAGTAGTTCCAATTCTCCTTGTTTGTTGCCCATGCCTTGAGCATTAGTATAGAAACATTTTAGTTTGTGATTGGTTTCTCTTTCTCCAATATTTTTATTAATTAGATTCTTTTGTCTTTGTTCTTCCTTTCCACTTCTAATAGCAGAGTTCTCAATAGTATTTGTCAGGTGTATGGCTTTTTCTGGTCTTTTGCTTCCCTTCCCATGTTGTTCTAGTTTAAAGCTCTCCTTACAAGTGTAGCAAGGCGACTTCCAAATACATGTTTTCCAGTCTTCGTAAGGTGCACCCCATCTCTAGCAAGTAGTCCATCGTATAGGTAATTCACTCCGTGATCCAGAAATCCAAATCGTTGCTGACGGCACTATCGACGTAGCCAGTTGTTCACCTGCAGAATCTTATCCCACCTCCTTGTTCCATGGCCATCCACTGGGAGGATGGAAGAGAAGAACACCTGCACTCCCAGTTCTTTCACTTTCTTGCCTAAGTTTTCAAAGTCTCTGCAGATGGTTTCCAGGTCATTTCTTGCGGTGTCATTTGTCCCCACATGTAGAAGCAGGAATGAGTAGTCATCTGTAGGTCTGAAGAGTCCTGATATCCTGTCAGACACATCTCTAATTTTTGCACCTGGAAGACAGCACATTTCTCTTGAAGTTATATCCGGTCTGCAGATAGCGGCCTCTGTTCCTCTCAACAGGGAATCCCCCATGACCACCACTCTCCGTTTCTTCTTCACAACATTTTTCTTTCTCCATCCAGGAGGACTCTGAAGGCGTACAAGGTTGCTGTTTGTGGGCAAAGTCTTATCCTGATGTATTTCTTCATCATTTTCCTGCGTGAGAGCCTGGTACTGGTTCCTGAGCAGTATGGGTGCTGACTGCCTCCCGATCCTCCTGCTTCTCTGGGTCACATGTTTCCATTCCTCTGTTTCTTCAGGTGCACTTCGAATTTCTTCTCTTTCTGTAACATGAAGAGATAATTCTGCTATGTCTAAGAGCAAGGTAGACGCAAATACATTTAATATATTATGTTCAGCATTTCCTCTAACACACATTCCTAAAACACTGGAATGGATGGAGACATAGCACAGAGTTCAGACATATTAGTTACTCACCAAGGGAACCTTCCTAGAATGCCTGATATAGTGCTAGAGATATGAACTGCTGTGCAGGATATATGGCGCTGTGTTTGCAATGTTAATCGTGTATTATATATGGTCACATTAGATGTGTCAGACCGTGATATCGTAAGTGACATCGCAGTTGGCAGCAGCTGCAGTTGACTGGAAACTGTTAGTGGCCGATCGATTAATGGAGATAAACACACCCACACAGGCAGCAGAAATGATGGAGGTGGGAACCTGCACTGCATTCAACCAGCCAGCAAACAAGTGCTCTCAGTCAACAGGAATCTTCAGCAAAACAACTTAAAGGGGTTGTCCAGTCCAAATCGATAAGTTTGCAGTTACTCTGTGTGACTACATACCTATGATTCCCCTCAGTGCATGCACTGTGCGATGCGGGGATTCACCAGTTTCTGACCCGGGACCGAAGGGTATGTATAAGTTATGCATAATCCAGGCCAGTGGGTGTGACCTCGCTCTCTATACACTTGTACAGAGTGAGGCCGCGTCCTCTTGCCGGCCACATCACAAGACAGGGCACAGTCAAGGTTCGATACAAGTGTATGGAAGCGAGGCCATGCCCACTAGCCAGAAGTTTGTGTGAATCAAACATACTCTTTGGTTCCAGGTCAGATATTGGTGAATCCTCGATGGTGCACAGTTCATGCGCTGGGGGATTGATATGTCTGCAGTCACACAAAATGACTGCAAAGTTATTGATTTGGACAGGACAATCCATTTAACTTACTACAGCTGAGGCTGAGTACAGTGAAGACATCAACATACAGTCCAACTTAAGGGGGTTTTATGATTTTGGAAAAAGTATGTGTCATGCCAGTAATTCGTACACATTCCCAGCGCCCTCCTACTCACTGCTGTCACCTCTCTGCTTCTCCTTGTGTCAGGCCATCTCACTGAGTTGCCTCTTGTAGCACTCCTGGCACTGTTGCATATCCTGCTGTCTCCACCTGACTAATAAGGAGGCACAGCCAGTCTCTGCAGGATTTTAACCTTGCTGTGTCCACCACAGTTTAGTTTCCCCAGCCTATCCCATTCCAACAGGGTATATATTAGGCAGCTCCTCCCTCCACTCTTTGCCTGAGCTTAGGTTCCTAGTGCAGTTAGTCTCCTAGAATCCTGTCTAAGCGCATGTTTGTATTGATTCTCCTGTTACTGATCTGGCTTGTACACCCAATCCGTCTGGCCTCTCCACTCCTGACCTCTGGTTAGTATTCTGAACCTGTGGTGCCTGCCCCGACCTAGGGCTGCCTGACTGTGCGCTCTGTACCACGTATCATTGCCTTTGCCCATTGGTCAGCTGCTGCAGGTCCAGGCACGGCCCTAGAGTGGCACGTGGTGGCCACCCTGCAGCCCAAGCTTATCATCAGAAGCTCTAGTGAAGACCAGGAAGCCACTTTGTCATGTGCCTCGAAGGTAAAGCCGGCCTGTCAGAACCTGTCTCACAACTGCAGTTTGATTTAAAAAATAACTAAACTGGGCAATAATCACACTCTCCAGGACCAGTATTGAGTCTACACTGCTGCTCCCACTGTCTGTTATTGTCTACAGTAGTAACATCATATCAACAACACTGTAGACAATACTTGCGCTCAATGACTCTGCCTGAGTTGATGGTATGAGCCACTCAGAGCCACTGATCTGAATTATTGTCTGGAGCGCCATCAACATGACATTGCCACTGCCGACAATAGCAGATAACGGGAGAAGCAGCTGGGACTCAGCACTAGACTTGGGAAGAGTAGTGATTTCAAGTGATTCTGGCTTCTCTGTAAATTTTAGCTGTTCTAGCCAGATTTCATGACATTTTCCTAGTTGTAGTTTACAGTCAAAGCCATGATTCATAAAAAGCTTACAACACAGCAAAGGATTCTCATTGTTAAAAGTTATCAGTCAGGAGAAGGGTACAAAAAAATGTCAAAGTTTTGAGATACTATGGAACACTGTGAGGTAGGCCATCAAAAATGGCTTAAATTTGACACAACAGTTACAGTATATTACCTAAAATTAGATGTCCCTAATTAAACTGATGAAAAGATCAGAAGAAAATTGGTTTGGGACGCTGCCAAAAGCCCTACAGCAACATTAAAGTATCTGCAGAAATTTCTGGCAAATACTGATTTTGTACCGCAACAATCTCCTGTTTTCTTCTTATGTTTGGCCTGTGTGGTAGAATGGCACGACAAATGCCTTTTCTTATTAAAAAAAATCATTTAAGCCAGGCTATTAGAGATGAGCGGATCGATCTGGTCCAGCGCCTAGGTCAATTATATCTGGTGGCTAGATGGGAGTCCTGCAATTCTGTTACCTTCGGTGTCCCGGGGTCTGAATGTACAGATGATGGCAATTCAAAACCACACAAGCATTGCTGGAAGGTAAGAGATTCACAAAACACTCCTGTAACTGCCTGGTACCACTGACCATGACACTGGGTCAAAATCCCGTTAATTGATCCGCACATCTCTACCGGCTACGTTTCGCCAAAATCTACATTACGTGTGACAGAACAATGTGGGAACACAGGTTATGGTTTGTTGAGACAAAGGTTGAACATTTTGGCCATAATCCCATAAGGTACATTTGGTGGAAAGCCAACACTGCACATCACTAAAAGAACATAACTGAAGTATGATGGAGGCAGCACTATGCTTTGGGGCTGTTTTTTGGCAGCTATGACTGTGGCTTTAGTCAAAGTGGAGGGAGTTTTCAACAGTTCCAAATAACAGTTAATACTGCAACAAAACTATCACGCTCATGATAAACAGCTGAAGATGACGAGGACATCCACCTATCAGCATGACAATGACTTTATGCATACCCCCAAATCAATAAAATGACTTCACCAGAAGAAGATCAGAGTTTTGAAATGACACAGCCAGACCCAAGGCCTGAATCCAATAGAAAATCTGTGGGTTGATCTGAAGAGGGCTGTACACAGAAGATGTCCTGCAATCTAACAGACTTGGAGTGTTAGACCGGGGTCACACTTGCGAGTGCAATGTGAAAAACTCACGTGAATCTCGCACATCAATACCCAGCACTGTTGCATAGAAAGACATGCAACCTCAGACTACAGTCCTGAGTGCCGGCGGCAGTGCCAGGTATTGATGCGAGAGACTCATGCGAGTTTCTCGCCTTGCACTTGCAAGTGTGACCCCGGCCTTACTGCAAAGAAGAGTAGACAAAGTTTGCCAATTCTATATGTGCCATGCTGATAGACTACTACTACCAAAAAAAGTCTGAATTTTGTTAAAAATTTCAAACAGTATTTTAACAAAATATTAGTATCAGGGTGGGCATAATTGTACAATCACATTATTTTTGTTTTCGTTTTTACACAAATTTTTGGTAATATTATCCCCTTCATGGCCAGAGGTATTTTCGGTTTTGCGTTTTTGTTTCTTGCTCCCCTTTTTCTCAGAGCCATAACTTTTTTATTTTTCTGTCAATATGGGTAATGTGAGGGCTTGTTTTTTGTGGGACAAGTTGTACTTTTGAACAACACCATTGGGTTTTACCATGTCATGTACTAGATAACGGGAAAAAAAATTCCAAGTGCGGTGAAATAGCAAAAAAAGTGCAATCTCACACTTGTTTTTTGTTTGCTTTTTTAGTAGGTTCACTAAATGCTAAAACTGACTTGCCATTATGATTATCCAGGTCATTATGAGTTCATAGAAACCAAACCTGTCTAGGTTCTTTTTTATCTAAGTGGTGAAAAAAATTCCAAACTTTGTTAAAAAAAACAATTGCGCCATTTTCCGATACCTGTAACATCTCCATTTTTCGTGATCTTGGGGTGTGTGAGGGCTTATTTTTTGTGTGCCAAGCTGACGTTTTTAATGATACCATTTTTGTGCAGATAGGATCTTTTGATTGCCCATTATTACATTTTAATGCAATGTCGCTTCGACCAAAATAACGTAATTCTGGCATTTTGACTTTTTTCTCGCTACACCGTTTAGCGATCAGATTAATCCTTTTTTTGATAGATTGGGTGATTATGAATGCAGTGATACCAAATATGTGTATGTTTGATTTTTTTATTGTTTTATTTTGAATGGGGAGAAAAGGGGGGTGACTTGAACTTTTATATTTTTTTATAGTTTTAAAAACATTTTTTTTAACTTTTGGCATGCTTAAATAGTCTCCATGGGAGACTAGAAACTGCCACAACCAGATTGGCTCTGCTACATAGAGGCGATGATCAGATCACCTCTATGTAGTAGAATTTCTCACTTGCTATGAGTGCCGACCACTGGGTGGTGCTCATAGCAGGCTGGCAGTGACAACCATAGAGGCCTCCAAGAGACCTCTGGTTGTCATGCCAATGAACTGGTGACCTGTGATCATGTGACGGGGTCACCGGGAGCGGATTTCTGGCCCAATGGCGGGAAGCGTGAGTTAAATGCCGTTTTCAATGTTTGACAGCGGCATTTAACTGGTTAATAGCCGTGGGTGGATCACGATTCCACCTGCAGCTATTCCGGGCACATGTTCAAAACAGCTGACATGTCCCGGGAAAGATGTGTGCTCCGGCGATAAGGGAGTCCGACGTCAGCATGCTATTAAGCATGACATTGGAAAGGGGTTAAAAATGGAAAATGTTCTGAAATCATTCTTTTAGGTAAGATTTTTTTACATAACAAAAACCTGGCATTTTAACAGGGGTATGTAGATTTTTTATATCCACTGTAGGTGCGATAATTCTCTCTGGAGATGTTAACATTGCAATATTTCCTGAACGTTATTTCTCTAGGTCCCCATATTGCTACTAATACCAATTGTCTCAAATACTAAAAGAAGAGCACCTATGTGACAGGCTATATCTTCACCTTCGAGAACAGGATTATCCTTATTTTTCTCACATTCACACCTCTTGCACAAGCACTGATTCCTTTCTTGTAGACAGTAAATGGGTTCAAGGGGTGGAGGAAGCTTCAATCGCAGTTTTAGAAAATCAGAACTATAATGATATTAGATCATGGCATTTCAATACATATTTTTCATATTCCAAAGCATAAAAATACATAGGCCTAATCTATAGAGTAATTCTGTATTGTTTGGTCTACAAGACACACTTTTTTCCCAAAAAATTTTGGGGCAAAACGGGGGGGTGTCTAATAGTCGGAATGTACTTACAGCTATCATGGTGGCAGCAGGAGTCTGGCAATTCTTCTGCCACCGGAGGCGGCGCATGTGCGTATTGAGATCTCGGCTCCGAGATCTCATCTCCCGAGATCTCTGGATGAGATCTCTTTGCCAAGATCTCAATCTGCACCTGGGGAATCATTCTGGCCTCTGGGAAAATGGCCGCCGGAGACGGTGCATGCGCAGATTGAGATCTTGGCTCCAAAACCTCGTCTCCCAAGATCTCGGGACAAGATCTCGTTGCCAAGATCTCAATCTGCATATGCGCCGCCTCCAGCGCAGTGGCGTAGCGTGAGGTGGGCGGTCCACCCCAGGCGGCACATGTGTGGGGGCGGCGCAGCAGCAGCAATTTCTCTCTGTGGGAGAAGCGCAGAGGCACTGAGGCACAGTGCAGTGCAGCGGCGGGCAGGGAGCAATCACAGCAGCTCCGCTGCCTGCAAGCGGGAATAGCAGGAGCGGAGCTGCAAGGGTCCGTCCTGCTTCCTGCCCGGTGGCCGCGCTTCCTGTCCGGAGGCCGCGCTTCTGTAACGTCCGTCTGCGGTTCTGGGCTGCAGCCAGGCAACACCCCGAGAAACACTGAGACCCTTTACCCCTATACAGGGATCTGGATTTACAACAGAGCCCAGGAGGTAGCTGTCTGAATATGAGCAGCGGCCAGAGCAGGACGGTCGTCAGAGTGAAGTACAAAAACGGCAGGCAATAGCAGAGTCAATTTCAGGCCAATGTCAGAGTCAAAAACCAGGAGGGCGGCAGAGGTACAGAATCGTTAGGAAGTAGCAGAGTCAGAATATCCAGGCCAAGGTCACAAACCAGGAGAGTAGCAGAAGTACAGAATCGTCAGGCAAAAGAGGGGTCAGAAATCCAGGCTGAGGTCAGAGTCAAACAGAAATCAATCACTAAGTAACACACAGGGGAACCAAGAATATATCCGGCGGCTTGCAAGACCAGTCCCAAGGTATTTGAGGGATCAGGTCATCCCTCACAGGTTCCTGGACTGGTGATGTCATTAGGGCCGCCCCCAGGACCAGGCCAGACGGTGATGCAGTAACCCCCTGATGACTGACAGAGGGGCGGAGCCTGCGCCAACCAGATGCCTCAGCAGGAGCCACTTCTCTGTCACCACCATAACTCACGGGTAGACCACGGCGCCTCCCAGTGGCCGAGGCAGGAACAGCCATCCCCGAGTCTGACGGTGAAGTGGCGGTCCGGCGCCTCCTAGTGGCCGTGACCGGAACAGCAGGCCTCGAATCCAACTGTGACGTGACAGACCGGCGCCTCCTAGTGGCTAAAGCTGGGACCATAGGCCCTGAGTCTGACGGTGACGTAATAGAACCACGACGCCTCCCAGTGGCCGAGGCAGGAACAGCCATCCCCGAGTCTGACGGCGAAGTGGCGGTCTGGCGCCTCCTAGTGGCTGCGACCGGAACAGCAGGCCCCAAATCTGACGGAGACATGACAGCTTCCTGTTTGACACAGAAGGGCCGCTGAATGACGTCATCATTCAGCGGCCGCTGCTGTGTGAGCGAGGAAGCACGGGCGATGCTGCGGACAGGTGAGAGGAGAGAGGTGGTGTCTGTGTGTATGTCTGTCTGTGTGTATGTGTGTGTGTGTCTGTCTGTATGTATGTCTGTGTGTGTGTATGTCTGTCTGTCTGTGTGTGTGTGTCTGTGTGTGTAGGTTAGCCTGGCCCTGGAGGAGATGGGGACATGAGAAGACTGTGATGGGGAGAGAGAAGGCCATAATGCCTGGGCCTGGGGTGATGGAAGAAGGCCATGAGGGGGTAATGGGAGAAGGCCATGATGGGGGTGATGCAGAGAAGGCAATGATGGGAGTGATGAAGCAAGCAATGATGGGAGTGATGGGGAGAAGGCAGTGATGGGGTGAAGGAGAAGGCAATGATGGGAGTGATGGAGCAGCCAATGATGGGGGTGATGGAGCAGACAATGATGGGAGTGATGGGGTGATGGAGCAGGCAATGATGGGAGTCATGGGGAGAAGGCAGTGATGGGGTGATGGAGAAGGCAATGATGGGAGTGATGGGGAGAAGACAATGATGGGGTGATGGAGAAGGCAATGATGGGAGTGATGGGGAGAAGGCAGTGATGGGGTGAAGGAGAAGGCAATGATGGGAGTGATGGAGCAGGCAATGATGGGGGTGATGGAGCAGACAATGATGGGAGTGATGGGGTGATGGAGCAGGCAATGATGGGAGTCATGGGGTGATGGAGAAGGCAATGATGGGAGTGATGGGGAGAAGACAATGATGGGGTGATGGAGAAGACAATGATGGGAGTGATGGGGAGAAGACAATGATGGGGTGATGGAGCAGGCAATGATGGGAGTGATGGGGAGAAGGCAGTGATGGGGTGAAGGAGAAGGCAATGATGGGAGTGATGGAGCAGGCAATGATGGAGGTGATGGAGCAGACAATGATGGGAGTGATGGGGTGATGGAGCAGGCAATGATGGGAGTGATGGGGTGATGGAGAAGGCAATGATGGGAGTGATGGGGAGAAGACAATAATGGGGTGATGGAGCAGGCAATGATGGGAGTGATGGGGAGAAGACAATGATGGGGTGATGGAGCAGGCAATGATGGGAGTGATGGGGAGAAGGCAGTGATAGGGTGAAGGAGAAGGCAATGATGGGGAGAAGGCAAGGGTGGGGGTGATGGGGAGAAGGCAATGATGGGGTGATGGAGAGGGCAATGATGGGGTGGTGGAGGAAAAATAAATGGTGATGGGGTGGTGGGGGAGAATGCAATGACGGTGGTGGTGGAAAGGGCAATAAATGGGGGTGGTGGAGGAGGAGGAAATGATGGAGGTGGTGGAATGGGCAATGATGGGAGTGGTGGGGGAGAAAGCAAAGATAGTGGTGGGGAGAAGAAAATGATGGAGGTGGTGAAGTGGGCAATGATGGGGTGGGGGAGAGGACAATAATGGGATGTGAGGGGAGGAGGACAATGAGGGGTGTGGGGGATTGGGATGGGAGGAAGGGGGACTTATAATGGCCTTAGGAACAGGGGGAGGTGGAGGAAGACATTATTGTTTATTATGTCTAACACAGTCCCTTAGTATATAGTGTACTCACTATGTCTAACACAGTCCCTTAGTATATAGTGGACTCACTAATTCTGTATAACACCATCCTTAGTTACATAGTTTCCTCTTTTATTATGTATAACACCATCCCTTATTACGTACCATCCTCTCTAGTTATATATGATGCCGTCCCTTATTATATAGCTTCCTCTGCTGTTATGTACAGTGCTGTCTCTTACATAGTGTATTCTTGTTAATTTTGTTATTTACAGCGCCCTCTTTTATTACATAGTCCCCTCTCTTTTTAGATATAAAATGACTGTTGATCGAGGAGCCGGTGACCAGACATCCAGTCCATCAGCTCCTCCATTAGAAAGGAAGCTTTCCCATGCTCCATCAGCCATCATTGCATTATACAGCTAACAAGACAGGATGGTATGTAATAAAAAACAGGTCTCTATATAATCCAATATGTAAGGTCTGTCACATTGTTAAAAATTATTATTAAAAAGCCATTAGGTCTTCATCCAGCATCATCAAGCTAATACATACATATATATAGAGAGAACTGCAAGAAGATGAAAGTCTAGAAATAATAACAGCAGAGTTAGTAGCAGACTAAAAATTAGATCTTTGAGTGTAGTGTGGGCTCTTTCGATGCTTCCGGATTATCAACGACCAAAGGGGTGGCAAATTTTTCGACCGCCCCGGGCGCCACAAACAGTAGCTACGCCACTGCTCCAGCGGCCATTTTCTCGTTGGCTACAGCATCAAAGCAATAGAACTGCGAGGGCTTCGGGCTTTCATATAATGTTGCCGGAGCCCCCCGCAGCACCGAGCACCACCCAAACTGCCGCACCCACCGCAGCAGGCTGGGATGGGAGCGAGTTCATATCCCTGCAGCGTCGGACCACCGGAAGAATCACCCGACTCCTGCTGGCACCAGAGCTGCCAATCCACCCGGGTAAGATGATTTCAAGACTGTAAGATGGACCCCATTTGACACATTAATTTTTTTCCCCATTTTCCTTCAGAAAATTTGGGGTGTGTCTTATGGTCCGGTGCATCTTATAGTCCAAAAAATACGGTATTTTCTTACCAATAGCAAACATGAGATCTCTGAATCTATTATTCGGGACTGCCATACAACAGTTATCAGAGGGCACTTTATTAAATTGGCAGTCTTTGGAAAAATATACAGATATTTAAAGATACTCACTTCTTACTCAGCTTCATAGTTTAAAGCAAATTAATATATTGAAACCCACCAAAGAAATCTTAGCTCAGATTTCTACTGCTCACAAACAATTATATTTTCTTATGTTGTACAAATATGAGATGGCTCTTAAGAAACTAAAAGCAATTTTATATATCTCAGGCTTTAAAAGCTGGCGCGACTCTTATTAAACTAGTTAAAAAGCAATAAGCTAAGAGTATGTTAGCTTTTATAGAACATTCTGAGACAGGTAAAGTATGAGAACCTTCAGAAATAGCAGACTCATTATTTATGAAACATTATAAACACCTAAAAACATCTGAAATCTGACCCTAACACTGCTCAAATAACAGAACATCGTGTTAACTTTCTGAAATAAACAACAGATTCTTATCAAACCAAGATAAGAGGATAAAAATAATCTGGTTTCCGAGGCTAAAGTAAGCGAAGCTATAAAAGTGCTAAAAACATCAAATGTCACAAGGCCTGTTGGTCAACTAAATGAATATTATAAATCAGCAAACTAATAAAAGGCCATACAACAAAATTATTTAACAAAGCAGTTCAACATGGTTTGTTCCCAATGAAAATGTTAACTGTTACTATAGTAGCTCTAGTAAAGTCTGGGAAACCACCTGCCTATTGCCTGTCAATATCTTTGTTTAAAGGGGTTGTCTTAAGTAAATAGATGGGTAAAAAAGAACATTGCAGAATACCCTTTAAATAAAACCCTGTCTGAAATAGAGGGATTTTTAATTTTACAGTGTACAACTTGTGCCTGGTTTACTGGCTACTCTGCACACCCAACCTGGCCTGTTTCCTAGGCAAGGAGCTCATGGTTTTAGTAGACTTTAAGTTTATCTCACGTACCTCTGAAGCTGAACACTCTGGATTGCTGGATTGGGCCAGCTACACTCCCCTGTGCATTTTTCATGCTGCAGAGGCAAAGCTTGCTTTGCTAACAGCAGGACTGGATTCTCGACCATGCCACTGGTAGCAGGCAACAATGAAGCATGTTGGAGGTTCTTTGAATGTTTTGAAACTACATTTCAGCAAATAGAGTTGAGGATTTGATCAGGACTAATGTTGTCCTCATAGCTGAGAAATGCAAGCAGATACTGTACATATGTATCCATCATGCAATACCATCAGGGAGACATCTGATTGGCTCCAAATTTATTCTTCAGCAGAACAATGACCCCAAATATACAGCCAATGTCATTAAGAACTATCATCAGTGTAAAGAAGAAAAAGATTATTAGAAGTGATGATTTGTCCCCCACAGAGCTCTGATCTCAACATGAAGTAGGGGTTTGGGATTGCATGAAGAAAAAGAAGCATTTGTCAAATATGACCTACAAAGAAGATGTGGGATTAATTTGCCAAGATGTTTGAAACAATCTCTCTGACAAGTTTCTTCAAAAACTGCATGTAATTGTACTGTACATAGAATTCAGGGTTTGATGCAGATCAGTTTTCAAAGAAGTCATATGTTTATATATACTGTATAAAAAGCATGTTATATAGGCTAAATCTCTGAAGCAAAGATGGTCTGTGGTTTGCTAATTTATAAACAAACTAGCTGAAGAGCTCAGCGCTGCCCGGGCATAGTAACTAACTGTGGTTAGTTATAGCAAATTATAATTATCCTCCATCCCATAGTCCCGTGCCCATATACCCATCACACATCCTCCATCCCATAGTCCCATGCCCATATACCCATCACACATCCTCCATCCCATAGTCCCGTGCCCATATACCCATCATACATATCCACAATCCCAAAGGCCCGTGCCCATATACCCATCATACATTTCCTCCATCCCATAGTCCCATGCCCATATACCCATCACACATCCTCCATCCCATAGTCCCATGCCCATATACCCATCACACATCCTCCATCCCATAGTCCCATGCCCATATACCCATCATACATATCCTCCATCCCATAGTCCCGTGCCCATTTACCCATCATACATATCCGCCATCCCATAGTCCCATGCCCATATACCCATCATACATATCCTCCATCCCATAGTCCCGTGCCCATATACCCGTTATACATATCCTCCATCCCATAGTCCCGTGCCCATTTACCCATCATACATATCCGCCATCCCATAGTCCAGTGCCCATATACCCGTTATACATATCCTCCATCCCATAGTCCAGTGCCCATATACCCATCACACATCCTCCATGCCATAGTCAACCATTATGACATCATAGTGAGCGGCGGGGCTTGCAACCTATGATGACATCAGCGTCGCCATGGCAACCATTATGACATCATAATGAGGGGCGGGGCTTGATACGCACATACTTTTTCCCCATTATGTAGATAGGGGCAAAATTGTTTGGTGAATTGGAACGCGCGGGGTTAAAATTTCACTTCACAGCATAGCCTAGGACGCTCTCGGGGTCCAGACGTGTGACTGTGCCAAATTTTGTGGCTGTAGCTGCGACGGTGCGGATGCCAATCCCGGACATACACACACATACATACATACATACATACACACACTTGAGCTTTATATATTAGATGTATATAAAAATTGTAGAAAATTTTCAGAAAAATCAGCATCTTAAAATTGAAAATACTTTGAATATTCCATTCTCTACAATGCATACTGTGTAATCAAGAAAATCTGGAGAAATCCATGTGCACAAGGGACACAGCCAAAGTTTAATATTGGATGCCTGTGTTCTACAGGCTCTCAGGCGGTATTGCATTAAAACAGGTATGATGTGATCATACATACCACTGCAGGGGCTGAGGAATAATTCCATAAATCATTGCCTGTGAACACAGTTTGCTGTGCAGTTTGCAAATGCAGGTTAGAGCTCTATCTTGCAAAGAAGAAGCAATATATCTACACAATCCACAAATGCTGTCGTCTTTTCTGGGCCAAACATCATTTAAAATGAAATGAGGGAAAACGAAAAACTGTTCTGTGGTCAAATGAATCAAAATTTGAAGTTCTTTATAGAAACCACAGGATGCTGAATCCTGCAGACTTAAGAGGCGAAGGACCATCCAACTTATAACCAGCAGACAATTAAAAAAATGCATATATGATGGTATAGAGGTTTAAAAACAACATATTCTCTCATCCAAATGCAATCTATTTCAGGGAAGGCCTTATAGATGACAGCAAGACAACAATAAACCATATACTGCATCCATCACAAGATAATGATAAGCCATATACTGCATCCATAGCAACATCATGACTTCACAAAAGAAAACTCCAGCTGATGAACTGGCTACCTGCAGTCCAGACCTTTCACCAATAGAAAACAGTTGGTGTTTAATTGTGGTATCCCAGCACCCGATCTTCTGAAAGAAACAGTTGTCATGTGGCAGTAGATTTGTTCTAGTGTGCCTGAAACACTTTGTGCACTGTGAGTTAGGAGATGTAATTAGAGATGAGCGACTTCGCCTTTTTTAGGGACGAGTCGGGTTTCATGAAACTTTCGCAAAAGTCGGGTCGAACGAAATCAGCCGACTATAGGGAAACGTCGGAGGCCGACTGAAACACGAAACCAAATGCAAGTCAATAGGGAAGCAAAGTCGGCAAGGAGTGGAGGACAGTAAAAACACCTACAGTGCCCATTTCAATGCCAAAAACATCAATTCTTATAACTGAAGCTTGTCAACCTTAATTTACTTCATAATAATAGTTACGCATTGAAAACTGGGGGTTATTTGGCTTAAGTTGTGAGGGGGGGTGGCTGGCTCCAGGTTTTCGTGTGCCCTGGGCCAAAGAGTGTCAGTGCGCCTCTTTAACACATACCACAACTCATGATGCTCCGATACGGCACAGAAATATAGGTATAGCACAATGACAAATACTTCACTGCTTACATGACATGACTGATGTATTTTAAATTGTATAATAGCTCAAAAAAAGACAGTATATTACTCCATACAGTATTATGGCCACCACATTGTGCACCATACAGAATAATGAGCCCCATATATTTCTCCATACAGAATAATTGGTCACATATAATGTTCCATACAGTATATGATGAGCTCCACATAATGCTACAGTATATGATGGCCCCATGGATGATGCTCCAGTGTGTTATTGGTCCAAATAATGCTCCATATATAATGGGCCCCATTTCTAATGCTCCAGTGTATAATGTGCCCCATAGATGCTGCTCCAGTGTCTGATCTGCCCTATTTAGAATGCTCCAGTATATGATGGGCCCCATGGATGATGCTCCAGTGTCTTATGGGCCCAAATAATGCTCCATATATAATGGGCTCCATTTCTAATGCTCCAGTGTATAATGGGCCCCATAAATGATGCTCCAGTGTCTGATGTCCCCCATTTGGAATGCTACAGTATATGATGGGCCTCATGGATAATTCTCCAGTGTATGATGGGCCCTAATAATGCTCCATATATATTGGGCTCCATTTCTAATTCTCCAGTGTATAATGGGCCCCGTAAATGCTGCTCCAGTGTCTGATGTCCCCCATTTGGAATGCTCCAGTATATGACGGGCCTCATGGATGATGCTCTAGTGTGTGATGGGCCCTAATAATGCTCCATATATAATGGGCTCCATTTCTAATGCTCCAGTGTATAATGGGCTCAGTAAATGCTGCTCCAGTGTCTGATGTCCTCCATTTGTAATGCTCCAGTATATGATGGGCCTCATGGATGATGCTCCAGTGTATAATGGGCCCTAATAATGCTCCATTTATAATGGGCTCCATTTCTAATGCTCCAGTGTATAATGGGCCCCGTAAATGCTGCTCTAGTGTCTGATGTTCCCCATTTGGAATGCTCCAGTGTATGATGGGCCCCATTTTTAATGAACCCAGGCATAGTATGTGAAAAGAGCTCCATGGAGTAATCTGAAGCATGTGCTGCCGCATCCTTCACTTTTGGTGTGGGTGAAGGACACAAGGAAAGGGTTTGCTCCTGACAAGAAGTAGGCACTGACGACTCAGTGCTTGCATTTTTTGAAACTTCAGAAGAGGAGGCGATAGAGCTGGAGGCTGTTTCAGCAATGTAAGCCAAAAACATTTCCTGATGCTCTGGCTTTAAAAGCAGTCTACCTACTCCCAGAAAAAGGAGCCTTACAGGCCTTCCAGAGCTACACCATGACACAGGCTCAACACCTCCTGCCTTAGCTGCTATTGTGTTTTTGGCACTACCAGCAGATGCACCACCACCACCATCAGTACCAGGTGGCCCCCCACGCCCACATCCTCTTCCACCATACTTCCTCATATTTTGGAAAATGGACCCAAAATACTAACAGATATATGGTACTGTATCAGAAGCATACAGCTCTATACAGTCTAGGGGTAACAGTAAATCTCCATATATATTTCATGAGTCATACACAGACGCTCACAGGCTCAGTATGGATTACACAATAAAATAAAAAGTTGAAAAAGGGTACTGTATCACCAGATACAAGGTATATATAGTATAGTGTAAACATTATGAATCTCCGTTTATATTTCAGGAGGCAGACACAAACGCTCTCAGGCCCAGTATGGATTACACAAGAATATGAAAAGCTGTAAATGGGTAATGTAACACAAGCATACAGCTGTATACAGTGTTGGCCAAATTTGAAATCAGTGTTGGGGTAATCTTAAAGCTCCAAATATATTTCCGGAGTAACAGACAGACATTCACAGGCTCATTATGGATTACACCAGAATCTAAATAGCAAAAATGGTTACTGTATCAGAAGCGTACAGCTGTGGCCAAATTTGAATTCTCGGTATATATTTCCGGAGTCACCCTCAGACGCTCACTCAGTCTGGTTTTGACCATAATAAAAAATGTTGCAAAAAAGGTACTGGATAACAAGATAGCAAGTATATATATCATAGGGTACAATTGGAATCTCCATTGTTATGAATGAGTCACCGTAGGAGGCAAAAACAGAAATACTAGCTAAGTCCAGAAAACCAGAGAAGTTGGCAACAATCAGATTGCAGACCCCTGAACCTATCAACAACAACTAGCAGTAGCCGTGGGGGGTTCATACGGTGCCCTAGACCCCTCGATCACAGCCGGAGAACTAAATAGCCTAAAGACAGAAAGGGAAATCTAAACTGCCCCAGAGCAGACCCCAAGCAATAGGCAGCCCCCAACATATAATGACGGTGAAGCAAGATGAAAAAACACCAACACAGATAGCAAGATAGGCTGAGCAAATGATGGGGCTCAAGCTAACTAAATAGGACAGGATAGAAAAGCTGCTGTCTGCAATCTGCGAAAACCCTATCAAAAAATGAGCCAACAGACTGATAGGGAAAAAAGCCCTGAAGACGCTAGGCTTCAAAAGACTATATCAGTACTCAGATATTTTCTGAAGACAGTGCAAAAGACACAAAGGAATTTAGCTCACCCCCAGCAGGGAAAGGCAGAAATCCAGAAAAACAAGGCAAAACAAAACCAAAACACAAATGCAAAAAGCAGAGCAGAAAACTTAGCTTTTGAGTAGCATTAATCAGACTGGTCTCCTAGAATCCATCAGAGAAATCACCAGCAAGGCAGAAGGGCGTCGGCTGCCTTATATCCAGTCAGCAATTCCAGTCACCCAGTCATCATCTACCTGCTCAGGTGCTTGGTAATCAGCCTCACTACCTTCCTTCACAAGAAGAGGGAGTTCATCAGGCCTCAATGGTGAAGGGGAAAATGAACTCACAACAGTACCTCCCCCTTGAGGAGGGGTCACCAAACCCTCATCCACGCCACCAGGGCGATCAGGGTGAGCCCGATGAAAGGCATGCACCAATCTTTTGGCATGAATATCAGAGGCAGAGACCCAGGAATTATCCTCCTGACCATAACCCTTCCACTAAATCAAATACTGGAGTCTCCGTCTAGCCAGACGGGAATCCAGTA
The DNA here is from genome assembly GCF_039654945.1 of Dendrobates tinctorius. NCBI lineage: Eukaryota > Metazoa > Chordata > Amphibia > Anura > Dendrobatidae > Dendrobates > Dendrobates tinctorius. Next base: position 28,281,328 of record NW_027361703.1, on the reverse strand, counting down.
TCTTCTTTACCTCATATTCCATGTTACCTTCAACCAATACAGGGTCCGGATGTGCCACCCCAGGAACTACTGGTTCAACAAACCTCTTCAACAAGGACTTATGAAACACATTATGGATTTAAAATGTGACCGGAAGAGCCAACCGAAAAGAGACCGGATTAATAATCTCCAAAATCTTGTAAGGTCCAATAAATCTAGGCTTAAACTTAGGAGAAGCCACCTTCATAGCGATATTTTTTGATGATAACCAAACCATATCACCCAACTTAAACTGGGGACCAATGGTCCTATGTCGGTTGGAAAACCGCCTTTTCCTGGGAGAGAGACAACTTATCCACCACTTGGTCCCAGATCTGGTGCATTCTCTCCACCACAGTGTCAACACCTGAGCAGGCAGAAGGCTCCACCTGCCCTGAAGAAAATCGAGGATGAAACCCAAAGTTACAAAAAAAAGGTGACATCAAAGTAGCAGAACTAGCTCTATTATTTAAAGCAAATTTGGCCAAGGGCAAAAATGAAACCCAATCATCCTGATCAGCAGAAATAAAACATCTCAAATATGACTCCAATGTCTGGTTTGTTCTCTCCGTCTGCCCATTGGTCTGAGGGTGAAACGCAGAGGAGAAGGACAACTGAATTCCCAGCTTGGAACAGAAAGTCCTCCAAAATCTAGACACAAACTGAACTCCTCTGTAAGATACAATGCTCTCAGGAATCCTGTGCAAGTGAACCACCTGTTGCAAAAACAGGGGCACCAACTCAGAGGAAGATGGCAACTTAGGGAGTGGTGCAAGATGAACCATCTTAGAGAACCTATCACAAATCAGCCAAACAACAGTCATTCTCTGAGAGACAGGCATATCAGAGATGAAATCCATTGAAATATGGGTCGATGGCCTCCTGGGGACCGGCAAAGGCATCAACAACCCACTAGAGCGAGAACAAGGTTTAGACCGGGAGCAAGGCCCACAGGACTGCACAAAATTCCTGACATCACGAGACAAGGCGGGCCACCAAAAAGACCGACTCACCAGATCTCTAGTACCAAAAATACCTGGATGACCAGCCAATGCAGAGCAATGAACTTCAGACATCACTCTCTTCTTCCACTGGTCAGGAACATACAACTTTCCACTGGGACAACGCTCAGGTTTGTCCTCCTGGAACTCTTCCAGAGCACGTCTCAAATCGGGCGAGATGGCAGAAAGAACTACCCCCTCGCCTAAGATGGTAGCAGGCTTGGTCACCACAGGAGAATCAGCAAAGAAGCTCCTAGAGAGCGTCTGCCTTGACATTCTTAGTGCCAGGAAGAAAAGAGACCACAAAATCAAAACGTGTAAAAAACAAGGCCCACCTAGCCTGTCTAGGGTTCAAGCGTTTGGCCGACTCCAGGTAAATTAAATTCTTGTGGTCAGTGAGGACCACGACTTGATGTTTAGCTCCCTCCAACCAATGTCTCCACTCCTCAAATGCCCATTTCATGGCCAACAGTTCCCGATTCCCCACATCATAGTTACGTTCAGATGGGGAGAACTTTTGGGAAAAGAAAGCACAGGGATTCATTTTAGATGTTACAGGATGCTTTTGGGACAAAACAGCTCCTGCACCAATCTCAGAAGCGTCCACCTCTACCTGGAACGGGAGTGAGACATCAGGTTGCCGCAAAACCGGGGCAGAAGTGAATCTTCGCTTCAGCTCCTGAAAGGAAGAAAGAGCCTCCGGAGACCAATTCAACACATCAGCACCCTTCTTAGTCAGATCAGTCAATGGCTTGGCAATACTAGAAAATTTTGCTATAAATTTCCGATAAAAATTAGCAAAACCCAAAAACTTCTGGAGGGCCTTCAAAGAAGTGGGCTGAACCCAATCATAAATGGCCTGTACCTTGGCCGGGTCCATTTCAATAGTTGACGGAGACAAAATAAATCCCAAAAATGAAATCCTCTGTACCCCAAAAAGGCATTTCGATCCCTTGACATACAGGGAATTCTCCCTCAAAATCCGGAACACAGTCCGAACATGTTCCACATGAGAGTCCCAATTCTTGGAGAAGATCAAAATATCATCCAGATAGATAATCAAAAATTTATCCACAAAGTCTCGGAATATATCGTTCATGAAGCACTGGAAGACAGAAGGGGCGTTAGTGAGCCCAAAAGGCATCACCAGGTACTCAAAATGTCCCTCCGGAGTATTAAACGCCGTCTTCCATTCATCCCCATGCTTAATGCGAATAAGATTATACGCCCCCTGAGGTCAAGCTTGGTAAACCAGCAAGCACCTTTAACTCTGGAGAATAGATCAGAAATCAGGGGTAACGGATACTGATATTTAACAGTAATTTTGTTGAGGGCACGATAGTCAATACAAGGCCTTAATGAACCATCCTTTTTAGCCACGAAAAAAAATCCAGCACCTAAGGGTGAAGAGGATGGTCTAATATGACCCTTCTCCAATGCCTCCTTAATATAGGATCGCATAGCCTCGTGCTCGGGTACAGATAAATTGAAAAGCCGACCCTTGGGGAATTTACACCCCGGGTTCAGCTCAATAGCACAGTCATAACTCCTATGAGGAGGCAAAGATGCAGACTCATTCTCACTAAATACATCATAAAAGTCAGCCAAATAGTCAGGAATATCATGTGACTGGGGAGAGGTGGAGAAAACAGGAGCATCACTAAGGGCACACCGACAACCCCAACTCACCACAGACAAAGATTTCCAATCCAGAACTGGATTATGGATTTGCAACCAGGGAAACCCCAGAACAATGGTATCATGCAAATTATGCAACACCAAAAATCTGCAATTTTCTTGATGGTCTGGGGCGACCCGCATTACCACCTGGGTCCAAAACTGAGGTTTATTCTTCGCCAAAGGAGTAGCATCAATTCCCCTCAAAGGGATAGGCGTCCACAGAGGTGTCATAGGAAATCCACAACGTTTAGCAAAATCCAAGTCCATCAGGTTCAGGGCTGCTCCCGAATCCACAAAAGCCTTGGCGGAAAATGTGGACAGGGAGCAGATCAGATTAATTGCCAGAAGAAACTTAGGTTGAACACCACCCACAGAAAACGTGTGTGCAAAACGTTTCTCTCGTTTAGGACAGACAGAAATAATATGCGAGGCATCTCCACAAGAAAAAAACACAGCTTATTACGCCTTCTGAACACCTGACGTTGCTCCCTGGACAAAACTCTATCACATTGCATAGGTTCAGACACTTGTTCAACAGGTGGCAACACCTCTCATGCAGTCCTGAGGTCACGTAAACGCCGATCAACCTGAATGGCTAATGACATAGAATCGTCAAGACCAGAGGGAACAGGAAATCCCACCATAGTATCTTATACGGCTTTTGACAAACCCTTCCGAAAGAGAGCTGCCAAGGCATTATCATTCCAGGTAGTAAGGACCACCCATTTTCGGAATTTTTGACAGTACAATTCTGCAGAATCTCGACCCTGGCTCAATGCCAACAGGGTCTTCTCAGTCTGATCAATAGCATTAGGTTCCTCATACAACAACCCCAAGGCTTGAAGAAATGCGTTCACATTAGTCAGAATAGGATCATCTGGTTTCAAAGAAGACGCCCAATCCTGAGGATCACCATGCAGCAAAGAGATGACAATTTTAACCTGCTGCATGGAGCTCCCTGACGAGTTAGGCTTCAAGGCAAAAAATAATTTACAATTATTTTTGAAATTCAAAAATTTAGACCGATCCCCAAAAAACACATCAGGAGTAGGGATCTTTGGTTCAGCAGCATGTGAATGAGCAAGGTAGGCGGAAATTCCCGGCACTTCCGCAGCGAGCTGCTCCACACGATCAGACAATTGCTTTATATCCATTGAGAGAAAAAAAACAAAATTCCCCCTACGGCCTCAGAGATATAGTGGAAAAAATATACACACTTTTTTTTTTTTACAATTCTTTCCTGCTATTGAGTACCCTAGGATCTGCGGTATGGCTGGTGATTCTGTTATGAATCAGTCACCGTAGGAGGCAAAACAGAAATACTAGCTAAGTCCAGAAAACCAGAGAAGTTGGCAACCATCGGATTGCAGACCCCTGAACCTATCAACAACAACTAGCAGTAGCCGTGGGGGGTTCCTACGGTGCCCTAGACCCCTCGATCACAGCCGGAGAACTAAATAGCCTAAAGACAGAAAGGGAAATCTAAACTGCCCCAGAGCAGACCCCAAAGCAATAGGCAGCCCCCAACATATAATGACAGTGAAGCAAGATGAAAAAACACCAACACAGATAGAAAGATAGGCTGAGCAAATGATGGGGCTCAAGCTAACTAAATAGGACAGGATAGAAAAGCTGCTGTCTGCAATCTGCGAAAACCCTATCAAAAAATGAGCCAACAGACTGATAGGGAAAAAAGCCCTGAAGACGCTAGGCTTCAAAAGACTATATCAGTACTCAGGTATTTTCTGAAGACAGAGCAAAAGACACAAAGGAATTCAGCTCACCCCCCAGCAGGGAAAGGCAGAAATCCAGAAAAACAAGGCAAAACAAAACCAAAACACAAATGCAAAAAGCAGGGCAGAAAACTTAGCATTTGAGGAGCAGGAATCAGACTGGTCTCCTAGAATCCATCAGAGAAATCACCAGCAAGGCAGAAGGGCGTCGGCTGCCTTATATCCAGTCAGCAATTCCAGTCACCCAGCCATCATCTACCTGCTCAGGTGCTTGGTAATCAGCCTCACTGCCTTCCTTCACCAGAAGAGGGAGTTCATCAGGCCTCAATGGTGAAGGGGAAAATTAACTCACAACACTCCATATACATAGTCCCATAGTCACTTTCAGACGCTTACTCAGTATGGATTTGACTGTAATACTAAATGTCGAACAAAGGTACTGTTTAACATGATACAAGCTGTATCGAGTATAGGGTAAAAATTGATATCTCCGATTCACCGTATATATAGAAGGCGTAAGCCACACACGCTCACTCACTATGGATGATACCGTAATAAAAAATTTTGAACAAAGGTACTGTATCAGCACATACCAGGTGTATCCAGTCTAGGGGTAATTGTAAATTTCTGTCAATGCTTCCGGAGTCAGACAAAGACAGTCTCACTATGTATTACTCCAGAATTTAAAAAGTAGAAAAAGGGAAAGGTATTCGAAGCGTGCAACAGTATACAGTGTTGTGGTACTTTTAAATCTTCGTATATATTTCAATCTCAGTAAGCCAGTCCAGACTCTCCGCTACTGGAAACTACATGGATACAAGTACAGACAGAAAGTCGAGTGTTAGCAGAAATTTGGGAATTACTCATCGTGAGAAAACCTCCCGGTAGATGTTGCAGAGGTGATGCAGACCCTCAATAACTGTGTCTGTGGAGACAGCGAAAACGGTTCTTTGTGAAGAAAGGATTGCTTTATCACAGTAGTGTGGATCACATCACCGTTACTCGTCTCCATCAAATTGTGATCACAGGGAGAGATGTAGACATCGTCCTCACTGCCTATCATGATGTGTCTGGTCATTTTGGAGTGCCAAAGACAGAAGCCACAGGCCGTAGGCGATTCTATTGTATTGGCATGAGAGGAGACATTGAAAAATGGTGGCAGGAATGTCACACTTCTGTGACTATCACAACTGTGAAAGGTGATCATAAAACACCACTGCATCCGCTTGTAAGTTGATGTCCATTACAAATTGTAGCCATTGATCATCTGAAGGTAGAGGTCAGCAGGACAGGCCATAGCTACATTTTAACCATCATTGATCAATACACCAAATTTCTAGTGGCCGTCCCTGTGAAGGATTTAACTGGCCTGACTACACAGCGGTGGAGCAGGGAGAGGTAAGTATTGCAAGTAAGTACCAAGCAGGGGGGTACACTCGTGGGCGACGGTACTGGCACAGGGCCCCGCATAGTACGCTGGTGTGTCTTACGGTGAGTGGGCCCCCCCACCGTCAGAGACAGTGTATTGTACTATGAGGAGCCCTGTGCCAGTGCCGTCGGCCATCAGTGGGCCCATCCACCTGTTCATAGCAGCGGCACTTGACCGGTTGCACCAGGTGTTGACCCCAGCCCTTGGGGGGTTTGACAGCCCAGTTAGGTTTAAAAAATGGCATATGTTGATGTGTTGGCTGGACATTCAGCTGCTGCAAATAGCGGAATTGGGCAAGTTTGAGGAACAGAAGGACCAAAGCGAGGCAGTTTTCTGGCAATCTATGTGTCATCAGGGAAAGGTGGGACAAAATCCTTTGAAACCCATGCATGGTTCATTTTAATGAAGGTTAGATCATCAACATTTTGGGTAGACAGACGGGTCCTTTTTTCTGTCAGGATTGATCCAGCAGCACTGAAGACTCTTTCAGATAACACACTAGCAGCAGGGCAAGCGAGCTCCTGTAAGGCATAGTGTCTAGTTTAGAGGTCCAATAGTCAAAGGGGAATGACCTGTGAGGGAGAACATCGATATGGGAAGAGAAGTAGTTTGTAACCATAGTTGACAACTGCTGTCTCCTGTCACTTGTAATCGATGCAGTATTAGTAGTTGTGTGAGCGGTACTTGAGAAATCATTCCACAACATGGTCATTAAACCCCTGTCTCCAACGCCACTTCGGCTGTGTGCACCACCACGAACACCTCTTCCATTGTGCCCACTATGGCTTGTGGGAGAACCAGCACCACTGCTGTGTGCTGGGAAAGCCTCAAACAAACAGTTTACCAGAATTGCTTGTTTGGTAGCCAATATTATCTCTAGGTTCTCCTGTGGCATGATGTTGAGTAATTTGCCTTTGTAGCGTGGATCGAGGATGCTGGCCAGCCAGTAGTCGTCATCCTTCATCATTTTGGCAATGCGGGGATCCCTTTTTAGGATCCCTTTTTAGGATCCGCAAGGCATAATCGCACATGTGGGCCAATGTTCCAGGTGTCAATAATGCACTGCCACTGCTGGGTGGAGGAGCACTTTCTGGCAAATCCACATCCCTACAGTCACGCACAAACACTGTACCTGACCTTGGAACACCAACATTTTCTCTTGCCCCCTGAGAAGCATCCTCCTGCCCAAAATAATCATCCCCCTCATCCTCCTCCTCCTCCTCTTCCTCATCTTCCTCCACCTCATCCAGGACAGTTCCCTGACCAGACAATGGCTGACTGTCAGCAAGGCTTCCCTCCTCCTCCTCCTCTTGTTCCTCCTCCGCTGCAGACGCCAGATCCTTAATGTGCATTAAACTTTGCATGAGCATACGCATAAGTGGGATGCTCATGCTTATGATGGCATCGTCTGCGCTTACCAGCCGTGTGCATTCCTCAAAACACTGAAGGACTTTACAGAGGTCTTTCAGCTTTGACCACTGCATACCCGACAATTTCACGTCTGCCCTCAAACTGCCTGCCCGTGTATCCTCCCACAAATGCAATACAGCCTGCCTCTGTTCGCACAGCCTCTCAACCATGTTCAGGGTAGAGTTCCACCTTGTTGCAGCGTCTATGATTAGGCGGTGCTTGGGGAGATGGAGCAATTGCTGCAGCTTCTGCACACAACTGGAGTGGACGTTTGAGCGACGGATGTGCGATCACAGTCTTCGCACCTTATGGAGCAGGGATGTTAACTCTGGATAATTATTAAGGAAACACTGCACCCCCAGGTACAAAGTGTGAGCCAGGCAAGGTATGTGTGTGAGTTTTGCACGGGCTATGGCTGCCACAAAATTACGGCCGTTATCACTGACTACCTTGCCTGGCTCAGCATGTAGACAGCCCAGCCATGACTCAGTTTGTCGCTGCAAGTAGTCGGCCAATACCTCCGCGGTGTATCTGTTGTCGCCCAAATACATCATCTTTAACACAGCCTGCTGACGCTTACCACTAGCTGTTCAATAGTGGGACACCTCATGTGCAACACTGCCAGCTGCGGATGGAGTGCTCGTGCGACTACGCTCTGTGGACGAGCTTTCGCTTATGGAGGAGGAGGAGTGTCGAAAGCCTACAGCCAACTGTTTCCTATACCATGGCCTAGGCAGCACTGTTCCACCGCCACTGTCCCCTGTGGAGCCTGCATCCACCACATTAACCCAGTGCGCAGTGATGGACACGTAACGGCCCTGGCCATGCCTACTGGACCATGCATCTGTTGTGAGGTGCACCTTTCCACTCACTGATTGCTTGAGTGCATGGACAATGTGGTCTTTCAGATGCAGGTGGAGGGCTGGGATGGCTTTTCAAGAAAAGAAGTGCCGACTGGGTAGGTCATAGCATGGGACTGCGTAGGCCATGAGCTCGCAGAAAGCTTTGCTTTCAACCAAACGGTAGGGCATCATCTCTAATGAGATTAGTTTGGCAATGTAGGCGTTCAAACACAGTGTATGCAGATGAGAGGATCCTACTCTAACATGAAAACCACAAAAAGAGGAAAAAATCCTCCAAAAAATTCAGTTGCAAACCAGACAGGTCCAAATGCATCTGCACTAATCCAGGGTGCAGCGGACCATTTTTCTTGGGTCCGCTGCACCCTGTATTAGTGCAGATGCATTTGGGCCTGTCTGGTTTGCAGATGAGAGGATGAGTACTTTCTTGTCCTACTCAGAGTGTCTGGTAGGGTGAGCTGGACTGGAGAGCTGCATATGGGGGAAGTAGCGGTGGACCGGACGGAGTGAGAGGGGGTTGGTGATGTTATTGGTGGTGATGGCCTAGATTCAGTGTTGTGTTGCAAAACCATGGTGATTCCCTGAGTGCTTTGGCCTTGCGACGACACCTCAACATTTAGTGCTGGTGGTGTGCTTAATGGTGGCGTTGGTCTTACAGTGGGGGAAGCGATGGAGCATTGCTGGCTACCTTCAGTCGGAGCAGGTGCACATGTGGTACATGAGGTTTTGTAGTCAGTCCACGTTTGCAAGTGCATGTTGATTAAATGTCTAAGCATGCAACTGGTATTCAAATTTTTGAGTTGTTTACCTCGGCTAAAGGTCCTTCCGCACTTCTTACAGGTAACCTTTGCCTCATCAGTAGGTTTTTGGACAAAGAAGTACCACACTGCACTCTTCCTACTATGGTATACATTTTCTGGCCTTGCACGCTGTGCTAAGTTGACCGTCTGGCCAAGCTGACCGTCTGGCCAAGCTGTCCTGCAACTCTTTTAGCTTTTGGTCCACGTTTTTGGACAGCTATGGGCCTGCCAGATAACCGCTGCTGCAATGTCAGTGACTGCTGCGGATCCTTCTCCTTATCTGAACTATTGCCAGATCCACCTTCCTCCCCCAATGGATGCCAATCCGGGTCAAGAACTGGGTCATCCATCACCTCCTCTTCAAAGTCATCTTCACCTTCCTCTTTACCTTCCTCTGTGTCACCGTGTAAGGTGGTATAGTACGCGGGAAGGGGAACCTGAGTTTCATCAGCGTCAGTAGACTGCGAGGGCAATGTAGTGCTCTGGGTCAATGTACCAGCAGAATCATCTAGCAGTGGCTGTTCATCAGTGCACTCTATGTCAGATTCATCTTGGACTGGGGAAATCAGGATTTGACTGGATAACCCAGGCATGGTATGTGAAAAGAGCTCCATAGAGTAATCTGAAGTGTAGGCTGCCGCATCCTTAACTTTTGGTGGGTCTGAAGGACACAAGGAAAGGTGTTTTTCCTGACCAGAACCCTGCACTGACGACTCTGTGCTTGCAGGTTTCAAACCTGAAGAGGAGGCAATAGAGCTAGTGACTGTTTCGGCAATGTGCGCCAAAACCTGTTCCTAATGCTCTGGCTTTAAAAGCGGTTTTCCTACTCCAAGAAAAGGGAACCTTACAGGCCTTCTTGGGCCAGATGATGATGCAGGCTCAACACCTCATGCCTTAGCTGCTATTATGCTTTTGCCAGAACCAGTCGATGCACCACCATCATTACCAGCTGTGCCCCCCTGCCCACGTCCACGGCCTCTTCCACCATACTTCCTCGTGTTTGGGAAAATGTACCAAAAATACCAGCAGAGAGATGGTACTGTATGAGGAGCGTCCAGCTGTGTAAGGTGTATTAAAAAAATTAAATCTACGTATATATTTTGTTAGTCAATGACGCTCTCCCAGTATGTATTTGGCCGCAATCCAACAAGCAGATATACGGAACTGTATCAGAAGTGTAAATGTGGTGCCCCCAGGAGTATGGCCGCCACAATGGCTTTGCCTTCCTCCAGGGAGGGTAATGTCAGACTTGGAGGCAATGAAGGGTCTCTCAAGCAGTTAACCTATACATGCAACACAGTTCCACTCCAGGCCAGCAGGGGGGACTCTGAACCAGAATTAAGGGGAGGAGTGCTCTCTGAGGGCCAAGAGGAAGGAGTGGCCAGTTAGTCTGAGGAGGGTGAAGTGTGCAGACGTGGGGAAGAAGTGCGGACATTTCAACGGCTGATGGAGTGCTGCCTGGGACACATGAACTTTGAGACAGTCCTGTTGTACCTTGACGATGTCATTGTTTTCGCCAAGACTTATGAAGACCATCTGGAACACCTGGCTGAGGTGTTTGAAGCCTTGTCCAACTTTGGCCTGAAGGTGAAGCCATCCAAATGCCACCTCCTGAAGCCCAAGGTACAGTACCTCGGACATGTGGTGAGTGTAGAAGGTGTGGCACCAGATCCTGACAAGGTCACAGTCATCCGGGATTGGCCAAAGTCCAGCAACCTCCATGAAGTACGCCAATTCCTCGGGTTGGTAGACTACTACCGAAGGTTCATCAAAGGCTTCACTGAAATAGCCACCCCTATGCAAAATCTTCTGGTGGGGCAGTCCAAGAAGGCTAAACAGAAAAGTTCCACCTTTGAATGGACTGAGGAGTTGGAGAGGTCCTTCACCCGACTGAAGATGGCTCTCACAGATGATGAAGTTCTGGCCTACCCAGATTATGACAAACCATTTGTGTTGTACACTGATGCCAGCAACGTGGGACTGGGAGGAGTACTGTCACAGGTACTGAATGGCAAAGAAAGAGTGATCTCCTATGCCAGCAGGAAGCTTCGTCCCACTGAAAGGAACTCTGACAATTACAGTTCCTTCAAGCTGGAATTCCTCGCCATAGTCTGGGCTGTGACTGAACGATTCAAGCATTATCTAGCTTTGGCCAAGTTTACCATCTTCACGGACAACAACCCGTTGACTCACTTGGAAACTGCAAAACTAGGTGCACTGGAGCAGCGATGGATGGCTCAGCTGTCTAACTATGAATTTACCATCAAGTACTGAGCGGGGCACAAGAATGCCAATGTTGATGCGCTGTCCAGAATGCCTAATCTGCCTGATGCAGGAGAAGACCCTGAGGCTCTTGAAGAAATAGAGTTACCTCCCTTCCACCGGCCACTTGCGGCCCAGCGTGCTCAAGGAGTGAGAAACAGACAGTCTGGCTTGAAAGAGGTCACCCTAAATCCATTGCCCCATCATGACTGGGCAGAAACTCAGGATGATGACGCCGCAGTCCGACTGGTGAAGGAGCTACTGTCACAAGCTGACTCACGCCCAGAGTCGGATGCTCCTGAAGAAACCCAGCAGTTGTGGAAGGAAAGAGGTCGGCTGTTCATTTATGAAGGAAAGCTGTGTCGGAGGAGTATCAATGCCCGGACTCATGAGCTGGTCTGGCAGGTGGTAGTCCCAAAGAGAGAGGCATCAATGGTCTTGGAAGCATACCACAATGGAGCTGGCCATTTCGGATGGAAGAAGTTGGAAGCATTGCTCCGGGAGAGATTCTACTGGGCTGGTATGAGAAAAGCCATTGAAAAGTGGTGCCGGGAGTGTGCAGAAAGGATCGAAACAGCCAGAGAGCTCCTCTGCAGCCAATAATAACCAAACAGCCACTCGAGTTGGTAGCCCTGGACCATGTGAAGTTGGTTCCAAGCCGGTCAGGCTGCATCTATGCTCTTACCATCGTGGACCACTACTCAAGATTCCTGGTAGTTGTGCCTGTCAAAGATCAAACAACCAGGACAGCAGCCAGAGTCTTTCAACAGCACTTCTGTAGACCACATGGCTATCCTGAGCAAGTGGTTACAGATCAAGGTCCCGCCTTTGAGGCAGAAGTGTTCCAGGAATTCTGTAACTTGTATGGTTGTAAGAAGATCCAGACAACACCATACCATCCACAGACCAATGGCATGTGTGAAAAGATGAACCAGGTAGTGATTGACCTACTGAAGACCTTGCCTTTGGAGGAGAGGAATCTGTGGCCAGAAAAGTTGCCAGATCTGGTAGACCTCTACAACCATATCCCTGTGAATTCCACCAACTGCACTCCAGCCTACCTAATGAGAGCGAGGCCTGGTAAGCCTGGCCTGGTAAGCCTGCTATTGATTTGGATATGGGAGTCCTTACACCTGAGGTGATGTCATCAGATGCTGACTGGGACACAGAGAGGCAGCAACAGTACAGAAGAGTACAAGAGTGTGTGGAGAAGAGTCTAGCTCAGGCAAGACAAAAACAAGAAAGGCACTACATCCAACATGCACCTGCAGTTCCCTTGTCACCAGGAGAACAAGAGGAAAAGAAGACTGCATAAATTGGATGACCAATGGAAAGCTGAACCCTACACCATTCTACCCTCAAATTTTGACAATACCAAGGTGTGCCTTATTAGTAAAGACGGAGGAGAAACCTCAACAGCCGTATCCAGGGATCATTTGAAATCATGCCCTGACCAGTTAAGAGAAAGAATGGAAGAACAAAATAACATCCAACCCATAGAAGAAGAAAAGGTCAGCACCATACTTGGAGAATTCCCTGCAAATTGGACTAAAGTAAATGATGCAATAGTGGTGCCAGTGTTGACCTTTCCCCAACTGGTAGTACAGGAAGAAGTGACTCATGAAAATCCTGAAAATCAGGCAGCAGATGTCACACCAGCAGTGGAGCCAGAGAATCCTCGCCCTGCCAGTGGTGGACCTGTTGTGCCCATGGTGAGTCTAAGAGTTCCTAGACAATCTAGTATCCCCGTGTTACACAGAACCATCAGTAGTGTATCCAGTACATCACACACTACACCAGTAGTTAGCATCAGACAACCAGAGAGGTCCCCAGTCACACCAGTGTTACGCAGGTCTACCCATACTACACAAGGCATACCGCCCATCAGATATCGTGTATAGATAAGTAAATGTAAATGTTGAAATTGTATGTACATATGTAACTGTTTTCAAGTTTTGTGCCTACAGAGACTCTGTAAGAAGCCTTTCTGAAGTTCTTGTTTCGTGTTTTGATGGACATTGGACCGCAGGACTTGTGTGGTCAAAATCAACTTGTAACTAATTCACCATTTGCCAAGGAATGGACCATGGACATTGATGCTGGACTTATCATCATAGGACTATTTTTGGAGCTCTTGTTTTTTGTAAATTTTTACCCTTTTTCAAATCTTGTACAATTATAATTGTTCACATTGTCTAACTGTTTATATGTTTTTCATGTTTTGTTCAGCCCAGGAGTGCTGACTTGCACTAGGGGGAATGTGGCGCCCCCCAGGAGTATGGCCACCACAGTGGCTTTGCCTTCCTCCAGGGTGGGTAATGCCAGGCTTGGAGGCAATTAAGGGTCTCTCTTACAGTTCCACTCCAGGCCAGCAGGCGGGACTCTGAACCGGAATTAAGGGGAGGAGTGCTCTCTGAGGGCCAAAAGGAATGAGTGGCCAGTTAATCTGAGGAGGGTGAAGTGTGCAGACGTGGGGAAGAAGCGCAGAGATCGAGCAGAGAGGAAAGGCTCATCTCCAGTGAGAGCGCATGAACTGGAGCCTGGTCTCCACGGTTGTATGGATACTAATGGTCCTGCAACAGACACCAGAGGAGTAGGAGGCTGTAAATGCACTACCCCCATCTAAGAGTCGGAGGCACAAAAGCACGGAGTGAGCCAAGAGAGGAATAGCGCCTACAGCTGTCTGCCATACAAGGAGTGCTAGTAGAGGAGAATTTAGAGGAACTTCAGTGTAACTCAGTACTAGGAGTACTTCACTCAAATAAGCGCTAGGAAGGAGACTGCACAGCGCATCTGCTGAGAGAGAATCCCTGTGTTGCTTCCAGGCTAGCCTGCTCTGGTACCATCTGTAATCAGGATCCTGGACTGCATTTATCAAGTAAAGGTACAGAAATTGCACCCCGCTGTGTCTTTGTCTGCTTCCTACCCTTCCGGCACCACTACATCCCCGTGCCAACCACATCTACACTGCCCTGGGATTACAGCTTCACCTGTGGGGAGCTGTTACATCTTTGTTGCACCATACCATCAGTCCCAGCAGATCTGCATGCAGCGTCGGCCTAACACCTCCCTTGCCGAACACCACAAGTGGCGTCACGAACTATTCATTTAATCAATTACATTCCATCATTCCAATTCCCCCATTACTTGGGCGCCCAGGGCCACGGACCGGGTCACCGCTGCTGTGACACATCCCACTGACACCGTCCCGGTACCGAGTACCCCACAGCCCTAGGAGGGCGACCCATACAGCTGTATACGGTTTTTGTGTAACTGACAATCTCCGTATATGTATTTATGGAGTGTCACACACACACACTGACTCTGTATAGATGTGACTGTAATGTGAATGGCAGATACACAATACTGTTTGAGAATCGGACAGCTCTATACGGTGTCTGTATGGAAAATTGTCAATCTCCGTCTATTTTTTTGGAAAAATGGAAAATCTCCTCAGCTTGTTTTTTCAGAGTCACACACAGATAGCTTGTATTTGTCCGTGATACCAGCCAGTGCATGGTAGTGTGTGAGGAGCGTACACCGCTATACGGTGTCTGTATGGAAAAATGTCAATCTCCGTCTATTTTTATACGGAGTGACACACGCTGTCTCTGTATAGTTTTGACCATAATCAAACAGCAGATATACGAAGCAGTTTGAAAAGCGGACAGCTCTATAAGGTGAAGGTCTGGAAAAATGGAAAATCTCAGTGTGTGAGGAGCGTACACCGCAATACGGTGTGTGAAAAAATTAATGCTCGGTAACTCACCAGAACAAAATAATAAAAGTTGGCGTGCTTTGAAAAAAACAGTTTGAACAGCAGTGTGCACAAAGCAATGCAGCTATCAGGTAGCCTTAAAAGGCAGCCTAATCACCACCAGCGATGCGGCACACAACAAAAATCCTCCCCTTTCACTGCACACTAACTGTACAGTGAAAAGCGCTATCAGCAGAAGCAATTTTTTTTTCTTCTTCCCTGCCTAACACTCTCCCTTATTCAGAATCAGCAGCAGCACCTCTCCCTATTATAAGATCGGCAGAAGTAAGATGGCAGTCGGCGGTCACGGCCTTTTATAGCCACTGTGATGCCACACAAAGCCAGCCAATCACTTCAATGCCTTTCTCTAAGATGGTGGTGGCCGCTGCCCATGTCATCGCGTAGCCCACAGTGTGCGTCCTCCCTCATTGGCTGAGAAAAGGCGGTGGAAGCATTATTTGAAACACGACTTTGGCACTCAGCTCGGCGACCTCATGGCCAACCTCACGCTATGGTCGGGTTTCGATTGGCGAAACCCGACTTTAGCTAAAGTCGGCGATTTTTTAATTTGACCGACCTGTTTCGCTCAACTCTAGATGTAATACATTGCATGTGTGTACACTGAGAATTCATAAATGTGAATTGTAATTTGTACTGTGCTGCCATCTACAGGTCAATTTTTGCATATGCAAATTAGGTGATTCATTTCCTTACAACGAGCTACCATAGAAATGGCTGTGATGAGCCTCCCAGTTCAGTACACATACTCCCTGTGAGCTGGTATAAACCAGAATAGCACTGTCTAGTCAAGGCAGAGGATCAAAACTTAATTGCTCCCTGATTCCATTCCAGTCCATGCTGAGGGGACATCATCCTCCACATAGTCACTTTCACAATGAAGTGAAGCCTCATTCAATTAGGAGAGATGAGATTGGACAAATATTTTCGTGCCTCCTGGTTTTTCCTATGTACCTCTAGCCAGAACCAGATGCACGTATCTTCCATGCCATAAACTTTGTCCCATCTACCTGCAATAGTAGGGCCAAAACTGGGAGTACTTCCATACCACTAGTGGGTCGCCATGGTGAACCAACCCATGAAGATCCCTCCATCAGTGAAGCATTACCTGGACTGTGCATAATATTTCCTCCAATAGCAAGTGAAAGAGCTGTCCTCCAGCCTCCCTGAGAGGCCCTAAACTCGCTTATTTCATAAGGAGAAGATACCTCCCACTCATATGCACAATATGCAGTGTAACCTATACTGTGAACTACCGCCACTTTGCCTTTATTATTTTTATTTTTATAGCACCATTAATTCCATGGTGCTGTACATGAGACGGGGTTACATCAAAATACAAATATCACTTACCGTAAACAAAACTAACAATGACAGACTGGTACAGTGAGAAGAGGACCCTGCCCTTGCGGGCTTACATTCTACAGGATTATGGGGAAGAAGACAGTAGGTTTGGGGTTGCAGTAGCTCCGATAATGATGAGGTGGCCGTGTGGTCATTACAGGTTGTAAGCTTTTTTGAAGAGATGAGTTTTCTGGTTCCGTTTGAAGTATTCAAATGTAGTGGATAACTGAACGGGAGAAGTCTTGGAGGGGATTGGGTGAGGAGCAAATAAGCATGGAGGAGAGAAGGAGGTCTTGGGAGGAACAGAGATTACCTGAGGGCAGATAGTGAGAGATTAGTTCGAAAATGTATGAAGGAGAAAGGTTAAGGATGGCTTTGTAGGTCAGTGTTAGTAGTTTAAGCCTACACTGGGAAATTGGGAGCCAGTGAAGGGATTTGCAAAGAATAGAAGCAGGAGTGTATCAAGGAGAGAGATTAAATAGTCGGGCAGCAGAGTTAAGGATGGACTGAAGGGGTGCGAGAGTGTTAGAAGGTAGGCCACAGAGGAGGATGTTGCAGTAGTCGAGGCAGGAAATGATTAGGGCATGCACAAGCATTTTGGTAGAGTGAGGGTTGAGGAAAGGCTGGATTCTGGAAATATTTTTGAGCTGAGGCGACAGGAGGTGGCGAGAGCTTGGATGTGTGGTTTGAAGGACAGGGCAGAGTCAAGAGTTACTCCAAGGCAGCGGATTACAGGGACAGGGGAAAGTGTGAATTCATTTATTGTGATAGGTAGATCAGATAGGGAAGGTATACGAGATGGAGTAAAGATAACTAGTTCAGATTTGTCCACTTTGTGTATGAGGAAGTGAGAGGAGAAGAGGGAGGATATGGCTGATAGACACTCTGGGATTCTGGAGAGCAGAGAGGTGACATATGGGCCAGAGAGGTAGATGTGAGTGTCATCAGCATATAGATGGTACTGGAAGCCATAGGACTTTATGAGTTGTCCCAGGCCAAGGGTATAGATTGAGAAGAGAAGGGGTCCTAGGACAGAGCCTTGAGGGACACCAACAGAGAGGGGGGAGAGATGAAGAGGTAGTATGGGAGAAGGAAACGCTAAATGTGCGGTTGTAAGATATGAGGAGATCCAGGATAGGGCAAGGTCTTTGACACCAAAGAAAGACAGGATCTGTAGTAGGAGGCAGTGGTCAACTGTGTTGAAGGCAGAGGACAGGTCTAGAAGGAGGAGTATAGAGAACTGTCTGTTAGCTTTGGCTGTAAGTAAGTTGTTCGTAAGTTTGGTCAGGGCAGTCTCTGTAGAATGGTGGGGATGGAAGACAGATTGTATTTTGTCAAAGAGTGAGTTAGATGCAGTGAGAGGAAAGTTCAGCATGGATGTGCTGCTCAAGGTGTTTGGAAGCAAATGGGAGCAAAGATATGGGGCGATAGCTGGACATAGCGCTCAGTTCAAGGGATGGCTGTTATGATTGGGTCACCGAGGAGGAGAGCAAGCCCAAGCCAAGCCACAGAAAACCAGAGAGGTTGGTAACTAAGTGGATTGCAGAACCCTGATCCTATCCACACAACTAGCAGTAGCCATGGAGCATGCCTACGATGATCCTACGATGACTCCTTGGCACAGCCAGAGAGCTAACTAAGCCTAAAGCAAGAAAGGGGAAATCTAAACTGCCCCAGAGCAGACCCCAAAGGAATAGCTAGCCCCCAAACATATATTGTCAGTGAGACAAGATAAAAACACAAACGCAGGCAGGAAAATAGACTGAGCAAACGATGGGGCCCACACTGACTAGACAGGACAGGAAAGGAAAGACACTGTCTGCAATCATGCAAAAAAACCTGCAAAAAAGCCCAACACGTCTGATGCAAAAAAAAATACTGAAGTCGCACGACTTCGCCCACTATATCAGCACTCTGGTATATTCTGAAAGCAGAGCAAAAAGAGGCAAATCTAATAAGGGACAAAAACAAACTGGCACAAGCAGTAACATATGGATGGTGATTCAGCACAGCCCCAGCCGGAGCTGGCTGACCCACACAAAACTGAAATAGAAAAAAACAGATCAAATATAAACAGAATAGCAAATGAACACTTAGCTGAACATGCAGGGACTGAGCTGGAAACGAAGACCTCAGGAGGCAGGAACAAAATCACCAGCAGGGATAGAGGGAATTGGCTGTCTTAAATCCCAGTCTGAATCCCCAGATCTCCAATCATCGTCCTCATTATCAGGTGGCAAGCCTCTGTTAATCAGATCAGCTCCATTACCTCCAGTAACCCCCAGAGGGAGCCCAGAAAGAGAACTCGTAACCCCTCTGTCAATTTGTCCAGCTCCACTACCTTCAGTAGTAACCAGAGGTAGGCCAGAAAGCGAATTCACAACAGATGGCTTTTTGAGGATAGGTGTGATTGTGGCATGTTTGAAAGCAGAGGGGAAGGTACCAGAAGTTAGTGATAGGTTGTAGAGATGGGTTAGGGATGGGATTAGTGTAGTGGTGAGGTTGGGGAGGAGGTGGGATGGGATGGAGTCAAGCACACAAGTGGTGAGGTGTGATTTGCAGAGAAGATGAACAAGCTCTCCTCCAGTAATTTTGGAGAGGAAAGTTATGTGGTTAGGGCATTGGTCTGGCATACAAAGGGATTGTGATGTTTGGGCAGCAAAGACTTACCTTGTTTGGCCTATCTTATTTTTGAAATGCGTGGCAAAGTCCCCGGCAGAGATTAGGGAGGTCGGAGGGGGCAGTAGTGGGCGGAGCAGGGAGTTAAAAGTGTTGAACAACTGTTTGGGGTTTTGGGATAAGGAAGATACAAGGGATGTAAAGTAGGCCTGTTTAGCAGAGGTGAAAGCTGATTTGAATGCGAGTGTTGCTTGTTTAAGTGCAGTGAAATCATCTTGCGAATGTGTTTTCTTCCAACGTCATTCTGCCATTCTGGATACTTGCCAAAGCTTTTTAGTGATGTTACTGTGCCAGGGTTGTCTATTCATTCATCACACTCTGCTTTGCAGAACAGTGTTGACAGAATCGATGACTGATGCAAGAGTGGCATTGTAGAAACTAGTGGCAGTGTCTGTGTTGTGGAGAGAAGATACGGAGGACAGTGGCAGAACAGAGTCAAAGAGTGTGCGAGTGTCTAGATGTGCGAGGTTTCGACAGGGTGCACAGGTTGCTGGACATGGGTGACAGGTTAGGAGGACAGTGATGAGAAAGTGAGTAGATGGTGGTCAGATAGAGGGAGAGGGGAAGTTGTGAAGTTAGATAGGGAGCAGAGACGGGTGAAGACCAAGTCTAATGTCTGTCCGTCTATGTGGGTGGCTGAGGAGGGCAACTGAGTAAGTCCAAAAGATGAAGTAAGGGACAGGAGTTTAGAAGCTGCTGACTGGTAGGTGTCAATGGGATGTTGAAGTCATCCATGATGATGGTGGGAATGTCAGCAGAGAAACTGAAGAAGCTAGGTGGAGAATTGGTCAATAAAGGCAGTGGTCGGGCCCGGAGGTTGGTATATGACGGCCATTTGGAGGTTGGAGGGGGAGTAGATGCGGACAGAGTGGACTTCAAAAGAGGGGAGGATAAGGGAGGGTAGAGGTGGGATTGCGTTTAAGGTACAGTTGGAAGAAAGGAGAAGGCCCACTCCTCCACCATGTCTATTGCCAGGGCAAGGAGTGTGGGTGAAGTGGAGGCCACCGTAACATAGCGCAGCAGGGGAGGCTGTGTGAGAGGGTGTCAGCCATGTTTCGGTGAGGCCCAGGAAGGAAAGATTATGAGAGGCAAAGAGGTCGTGAATCACGTGGAGTTTATAACACAAGGAGCGGGCATTCCAAGTGATCCAGAGAGAGGAAGCAGGGTGGTAAGCATCAAGGGCACAGTTTTGAGGTGAGCAAGATACCGGGTGTTTATATTTTGTTAAGAGTGATAGAAGGGGGTAATAATGGGAGGTATGAGCTGTGGGGGTCCAGGATTGGGAGATATGTCGCCAGCAGTGAGGAGAAGCAGAGAGAGACAGAGCAGGTGGGAGAAGGAGAGTGGACAGCTTGTTTTGTGTTTTATTACTAAAGATCTGAGGTTGAGCAGCAGGTCAGCGGAGTAGGTCAGGTGGGGAGGCAAGAGGGAAGGAGAGATTATTACTTGGTTAGAGGGTGCTGGGGTTTGCTGATAGCTAAAGAGAGTGAGGAGTAATGGAGCCAAAACTGTTAGAGCGTTTGTCAGCATGATGAGAGTAAGTGTGGAAGAAAGAGAAAGAAATTTAGTACATTTGATAACAGTGGTTAGTCATACCTTCTGTTCACTTTTGGCTCATTTCTGGCATATATCTGCTGTATCCTTTTAGAGACATCTTTATGGAGACAGACCACGGTCAAAACAGACCTGATAGTCTGAATTTATAGCAAACTAAGTGGCCTTATCTCCTGAGCCTGTTTTCAACTTCATGACCAGGACAAATTTTACAATTCTGACCACTGTCACTTTATGTGGTAATAACTCTGGAACGCTTCAACAGATCCCAGTAATTCTGGGATTGTTTCCTCATGACATCTTGTACTTCATGATAGTGGTAAAATGTCTTAGATATGACTTGCATTTATTTGTGAAAAAAACAGAAATTTAGCAATAATGTTGCAAATTTAAAATGTTATTATCTTAAATCAGAGAGTTATATCACACAAAACACTTAAGAAATAACATTTCCCATATGTCTGTTTTATATCAGCTCAAATTTTAAAACTTTTTTTGTTAGGATATTATAAGGGTTAAAAGTTGACCAGCGATTTCTAATTTTTCCCACAAATTTACAAAACCATTTTTTTAGGGACCACTTTACATTTGAAGTGAATTTAAAATTACTCAAAAGTGACACCATTCTAAAAACTGCATCCTTCAAGGTGCTCAAAACCACATTCAAGAAGTTTATTAATTCTTCAGTTGCTTCACAGGAATTTTTGGAGAGTGGAAGGAAAAACTAAGCATTTAAGTTTTTGTCACAAAAATTTTATTTTAGACCCCAAATTTTTTATTTTCACTAGGGTAATAGGAAAAAATGGTCTTCAAAATTTGCTATGCCAATTTCTCCTCAGCATGCTGATACCCAATATGTGGGGGATAACTACTGCTTGGGTGGTTGTCCTGCACATATTGTGGAAGGGAGGAGCACCATTTTTCTTTTTGAATATAATATTTGCTGGATTAATTAACACCATATCACATTTGGAGAGCTCCTGATGTGGTTAAACAGTGGAAACCGCCCACAAGTGACACCATTTTAGAAACTAGACCCCTCTGGGAACTTATCTAGATGTAGGGTGAGCACCTGGAACCCCCAGGTGCTTTAAAGAAGTTTATAACGTAAAGCCGTGAAAATTAAAAAAATCACATTTTCAACACATAAAAATGTTTTAGCTTCAAATTTTGCATTTTCACAAGGGTAGCAGGAGAAAGTGCACCATACAATTTGTTCTGCAATTTCTCCTGAGTATGTTGATACTCAATATATGGGGAAAAACTACTGTTTGAGTGCACAGCAGGGCTTGGACGAGAAGGAGCAATATTTGACTTTTTGAATGTAAAATTTGCTGGAATAATTAGCAGACACCATGTCGCATTTGGAGAGCATTGCTATAATCAGAATCAGGTGAACCCTGGCAGCTATCGCCATTGCACAGCCCTCTGTGCGTGGGCGAATGCCATGACGTATATGTGCTGCATCGGTCGGGAAGTGCTTTCCAATCATGACGTGCACGTACTATAAATGTTGGGAAGGGGTTAATTAAGAGAGACTGTATGCTGCTTTTGGGTTCGCCTGCCAGGGCAATGGGGTACTCGGTACCGGGCCGGTATCTCAGAGGGAAGTGTCACAGTAGCGATGACCTGGTCCGTGGTCTTTGGCATCCATGTAAACGGGGTTGAGAGTGGCTGATTAAAGTTTATAAGTGGATAATACGTAACGCCACATGTGGAGATTGGCAATGAAGGGGTTAAGCCGATGCTGCAGGCCTCTGAGACAGATGGTATAAGGCAGTAAGATGTAATAGCTCCCCACAGGTGGAGCTGTGGTCCCAGGGCAGCAGTGATAGGTGTTGAGGAAGAGGGTGTAGTGTCTGGCACAGAGATGTAGCAGTGCTGGAGGGTTTGCAGGAAGAATGCAATGACACAACAGGGTGCAGTTTCCGTTACCTTTACTGTGCTTTGTAAATGCAGTCCAGGGTCCAAATTACAGATGGAATAGGAGCTGATTAGCCTGAAAGCAACTTAGGAATCTCTCTATGCAGATGGGTTGTGTAGTCTCCTTTCTAGTGCTTATTTGAGGTACTTGCAGTACTGTGTTACACTGAAGTTCCACTTGCTTGTTCTCTTTCAGAACTTCCTCGTATGGCAGACAGCTGTAGCCTTGTTCTTCTGGCTCACACGTTGCTGTGACGAACAGCCCACTGCCGTTCGCCTACTTACGGGCGACACTAACGGGGGTCCCGCTGCCACCAAAACGCGACGGACAGCGGACCCTGTGTCACCACTATGTCACAGTCCCACCACTGACACGGGTGTATCAGCGGACGGAGGGACGAGACACAATGCCGGCACACGGCTATCACAGGCGCAGTGGGGCTTATCTTAGTTATCCCAACACTGGCACCATGTGACCAAAAATATCCAGCAAGCTAATCTCGCTCTACAATTTGCCGCAGGGGGAGTATAATTTGGATGCCCCACCACTGCTATCAATCTTCCAAGTACTGCGGGGATTTATGTATATCCCACTTTCTCAGTTCCACTTTGGAACTTGCAGCTCTCCGGCGCCCCCCTTACCCTCAGGTCAGTCAGGGAACTGCACCTAGGATAATTGGTCGCCGGACGGGCTGCCTGTTGTGAACCGGCAATTAGGCTTCTGCAGTAAGGGAATTATGAATGCTGGTGCCGCAGACCCTTATTCAGCTATATAAGACCCTTCTAGACTGCCAGCAAGCCGCAATAGCCGTACACAACGCGCTGCCACCAGTCACGGTTACTTAATTCACAGTGTTAAATTAAGAGGGTCCGTGGCAAACCCCTTGAATTAGTAGCGATTATCTAACAAAGGCGTACAGTTCGATTCTTAGAGCATAGAGACAGATCTAAATAATTATATCATTTATTTTCCGAAAGAGGACAGTGCTTACAGATCAAAGTTGCTATAAAATTGAGACATAAAATATGTACAGTACAGGTATAAAATAAAAGTTGAGAAAACAAAGAGATTACACTCACAGTTCCATATTGTTCCTTAGGCAGACCATGCGGCTAAGGTGGGTGGAGGCGGAGCTGCACTTCTCCGCTCATCTGGGTCTTTCTAGCACGACGACTTGAGCTGTTCTGCCCTGGTTTTGTCCAGGAAATGCTTTATAGACTTGCTATGTGACATCACGGAGAGATGCATGCTGGGTTAATCCCACCTCTCCCTTTTGGATTTAGAATTACACTAGAAAACTTATACTAATCATAACTCCGTGGGGGCAGCCCGCACAGACACATATAGGGCATCATTGGTTGTGATTTGTTGAGTACAATAATTCAAGACCAAATATGCAGTAGTTCTGATACACCGTTTAGCTGGAACACATATCTCAGGTTCTGAAAGGATTAGGCTTCGCAAGAACCACGGCAGCGACGCTGTGACCGCCCGGATTACAAAAATGTGATTTTCATATCTCTAGGGTATTTGGTTCTTATGGTATAGTCTCTCATAGTTTTATTCGTTTCAAACAAAGAAGTTTTTCCCGCACTTTTTTTTCTTCTCTTTCAGCTGAGGCTGAGAGAAGCCAAATGGGGTGGCAGGAAATTGGTTTATGGCACTCGGGGGAAGGGAAGCTGCTGTAGTGTGCAATGTAACTGAGACACTGGCAGGCAGCTTCTCAAAGAAAATGGAGGGTTTGTTAGCACATTGCAACAGAAAACATATCTTGCAGACATTGTACATCACACCTCCCACCTTAAGAGGGCGCTAAGGAGGCATTACCTCTCGGTAATCGGCCATGCGCACCTTAGCGGGTTCGCCCCGGCGGGACAACCCATCGGCATTGCCGTTTTCACTGCCCTTCCTGTGTTTTACAGTAAAATCGTACTGTTGAAGGGCAAGGCTCCAGCGGAGCAATCTTCCATTGGTTCCGGACACTGTGTGCAACCAGCTCAGAGGGTTGTGGTCAGTTACCACTGTGAAGGCACGCCCGTACAGGTAGGGCTGCAAACGCTGCAGTGCCCACACCATGGCCAGACACTCCTTCTCGATGGTCGAGTATGCCACTTCCCTTGGCAAAAGTTTCCGGCTCAGGTACAACACGGGGTGCTCTTGGTCCCCCGAGTCGACCTGGCTAAGCACAGCACCGAGGCCAAACTCGCTGGCGTCGGTCTGTACCAGAAACGGGCAAC
The DNA here is from genome assembly GCF_039654945.1 of Dendrobates tinctorius. NCBI lineage: Eukaryota > Metazoa > Chordata > Amphibia > Anura > Dendrobatidae > Dendrobates > Dendrobates tinctorius. Next base: position 28,256,622 of record NW_027361703.1, on the reverse strand, counting down.
TGCTGTCGACTGCTCTCAACACTGGAGAGTTGCACAGGGCTGCTTTCAAAGCTAGGAAAGCCGCCTCACAGTCATCTGTCCAGTTGACTGTTTGCGGTAGCCTCTGCTTGGTGAGGTCAGTCAAGGGTTTGGCAAGGGCGCTATAGTCCTGTACGAACCGCCTATAGTACCCTGCAGTGCCCAAGAAGGACTTCACCTGTTTCTTGGTCCTGGGGGTGGGCCAGGACACGATTGCGTCCACTTTTTCTGGCTCCGGACTCATGGAACCCCCGCCTACCCGGTGCCCCAGGTAGTGGACCTCGCACATGCCTATCTGGCACTTCCCCGGCTTGATGGTCAGGCCTGCCTGGTGAAGACGCTTGAGCACCTCCTGGAGGTGCTGAAGGTGTTCCTCCCAGGTGGAACTGAAGACGGCAATATCGTCTAAGTACGCCACCGCGTACTCCTCCAGTCCCCGAAGCAGGTGGTTGACCATCCGCTGGAAAGTGGCAGGGGCATTCTTCATGCCGAAGGGCATGACCGTGGACTCGTACAGTCCAAAGGGGGTGATAAAGGCGGATTTCTCCTGCGCCTCTGGGCTCAGGGGAATCTTCCAGTATCCCCGACTCAAATCCATGATGGATATGTAGTTGGCGTTTGTCAACCGCTCGAGCAGATCCTCGATGCGCGGCATCGGGTGGGCATCAGAGGTTGTGATGGCGTTGAGCCCCCTGTAGTCCACGCAGAACCTGGTGGTTCGATCCTTTTTAGGCACGAGGACTACAGGTGAAGCCCACGCGCTTTTTGACCGTCGAATCACCCCCAGCCTTAACATCTCATCGATCTCTTGGCGCATGACTTGTTGCACCGTCTCAGAGATCCGATAGGGTGTTCGCCGTAATGGGGCGTGATTCCCGGTGTCCACCTCATGAACCGCTAACTCCGTCCTCCCCGGTTGGTTGGTGAACACGGGCCGGAAGAGTTCCAGGGTGGCCATCAACTGCAACCGCTGGGACACGGTGAGCGAACCACTTATCTCCATGTCCTCAATGGACCCATTGGCCTTGGCCTGGGCCAGCATGTCCAGGAGGGAATCTTCCTCCCCATCCTCTGGCAGATTGCAGACCGGTAGGACGCAAGCTTCACGTTCGTAGTGCGCCTTCAGCATGTTGACGTGAAAGGCCTTGCGCCTACCCCGAGCATGGTCAATCGTGACCACGTAGGTGACCGGGTTGAGCTGTTGGTGGACGACGTATGGGCCTTCCCAGGCTGCCTGAAGCTTATCCGTTGGTACGGGGACCAGCACCCAGACCTTTTGACCCACCTGGTAGGTCCGCTCCCGGGCGTTCTGGTCATACCAGCGCTTCTGGTCAGCCTGAGCCTGCGTCATGTTGTCATGCACCAACTGCGTCAAGGTCTGCATCTTGTCACGGAAGCGCATGACATAATCCACGATGGACACTTCTGTGGGGTTTGGCTCATCTTCCCAGGATTCTCTTATCAACCCAAGGGGTCCCCGGACTCGCCTGCCATACAGGAGCTCGAAGGGGGAGAACCCGGTCGAGGCCTGCGGAACTTCTCTGTAAGTGAACAGCAGGTGTGGGAGGTACCGCTCCCAGTCGCGCCCTTGGGTCTCAACCAGTATGCGGAGCATCTGTTTGAGGGTACCGTTGAAACGTTCACACAAACCATTAGTCTGTGGGTGATACGGACTCGATACCAGCTGCGTCACCTGCATTTTCTCACAGAGAGCCTCCATTAGGCGAGACATGAATTGGGGCCCTTGATCGGTAAGCATCTCCCTGGGAAATCCTACTCTTGAAAAGATGGTCACCAGTGCGTCAGCCACCTTATCTGCCCTGGTTGAAGACAGAGCTACTGCCTCTGGGTACCGGGTAGCGTAGTCTACCACGGTGAGAATGTATCTCTTTCCGGAGCTGCTGGGGACGGACAGCGGTCCTACAATGTACACCGCGATTCTCTGGAAAGGCTCCTCTATCACCGGCAAAGGAATAAGGGGAGCCTTAAGAGCAGGCCCCGCCTTACCCACTTTTTGACAGGTGGCACAGGAGCGGCAGTAGTGTGTTACCTCTGTCCCCATCTTGGGCCAATAGAAGTGTTGAGACAGCCGTGCCTTTGTTTTGCTGATCCCCAAGTGTCCAGCGAGTGGAATCTCATGGGCAATCCGCAACAACTCGGTTCTGAACTGATAGGGGACGACCAGCTGTCTTTCCCTCAACCACTCCTTTTTAGGATCTCCGGGTACTGTCTCCCGGTACAACCTTCCTCGTTCCCAGAACACCCTCTCCTTATCAGACTTGGAGGTGGGCGTCTCGGCGAGACCTCTCAATTTCTCCAGGCTGGCATCTGAGTGCAGAGCAGCCTGGAACTCCATGCTGGAGGCTGCCAGAAGTGACGTCAGGGTCCCCTCTTTACTGGGACCCTCTGGAACCGGCTCTGGGTTCACCTCTGGTTCAGTCTCTCCTGTAGCAGCAGAGGGTCCAGAAGACAGTGCATTACCTGCGATCTGGGCACTCTGACTGTGTGTGACAGCTGCTATGTATGCTGTCTCCCTGGGGATTTCTACAGACCCACCAGCCGGTGCTGGCTTGGGCTCTACCTCCCCATCCACCCCCAACACTTCAGGAGCAGGGCTACTTATGGGCCAGTTACCTTCCTCGGTGGCACTGGTCAGCTGCATGGCATTACCTTCCTCATGGTCCCCATGCACCTCCCCATTTCCTTGAGCACCGTTGCTTACTCCTGCCAGGGGTTCCTCAGCCGTCTCACTCCGCAGAGTGATGGGGCTGAGCACTTCGGTACCTGTGGACACATCTACCGCTTCAAAGAAAGGGTTAACGGGTTCAGTCGGCACAGATACATCAGCATCAGCATCATACCTGGGGAAAGAATGGTTGTTAGTTGCATCATTACTCATCAAGGCATTAGCAGGTAACACATTCAGTTTCCCGTCATCATCATCATCATCAGGGTTAACGTTACCCTTATTATCAGTTTGGGGAAGGGTGTCAGGGACGTAGTATGCAACCATCCGCCCCAAGTCAGTCCCCAATAAAACATCAGTGGGCAGGTTTTCAGACACTCCCACCTCCCTCAACCCGCTCCCAGCACCCCAATCGAGATAAACTCGTGCCACTGGCAAGGGACAACAGGTGCCTCCAATCCCGGTGACAGTCAGGGTTTTCCCCTCAACAAACTCTTCAGGGGCCGCCAGTCCAGGACGGATGAGGGTTCGTTCAGCCCCGGTGTCCTTGAGGCCTGTAGCTAGACGGGCCCCCACCTGAACAGGTTGAACGTTGTCGTCTGCCCTCCCAACTACACCTCCCACCTAAAGAACAGAGGCGTTGGGCCCGGGGACCTTGGCTGGGGGGTTCTTCGGCCTGTTCGGACAGGCGTAAAAGAAGTGACCAGGCCGCTGGCAGTGGTGACACAGGCGACTGTCAGTAGCCGGCCTGTTGTTGGCAACAGGGACAGGGCCTCCGGAAGGACGGCTAGCTGGGGCATTGGGGTTGGTTGCTGGCTTACCCCCTTTCCAGCTGGTGGCGACTGGTCTCCGCGTCTCGGGCTTCCGGTTGGCCTCGTGGTTGTCGGCGATCTGCACCGCTTTGTCCGCGTTCGTTGGTTCGCGGTCCAGGATGAACTGTCGGACCTCAGCTGGGCAGAGATGCAGGAACTGGTCTTTGATCATCAGGTCCCGTAGCTGCTCAAAGGTTTCAACGGACAGTCCATGGATCCACTGGTCAAAGTGGGTCCTGAGTCCTTGCACCACATCACTGTAGCTATCATGTGGGCCACGTTGGAGGTGCCGGAACTTCTTTCGGTATACCTCAGGTGTCAGCCGGTATTTGGCGATCAGCACCTGCTTTATGGCGACATAGTCGTCATCGGCTTCTGGCGGAAGAGAAGCAAATGCCTCCAGGGCTTTGCCTTTTAGCGCTGGGGTCAAGTACCTTGCCCATTGGTCTCTAGGCAGCTGGTACTGTCTGCAGGCTTTCTCAAAGGCTCGCAGGAACGTGTCCAAGTCCCTGTCCTTTTCCATCACGGGAAAATGCTCTGGCCGGGGTTTAGGAGTCTGGAGGCTGCTGGGCTCACCACTTCGGGCTGTGGGGGCATTCCCACCCTGCTGGAGTACCTCCAGTTCATGGGCCCTCTGCGCCTGGCGCTCGGCTCTCTCAGCCTCTGCTCGGCGCTCAGCTCTCTCAGCCTGGGCTTGACGCTCGGCTTGGGCCTCCTGCCGATATTGCTGGATCAGCCTCACCCGCCCATCACTGTCTTCGGCGGGGAGTGCGTCCAAGGCCATTTGCAGATAGCGGTCCACCCCGTTCTGGTTGAATGTGGGGCCAGCGCTCAGGAGTGGAGCCTCTACTGCAGCCCCATTGCCACTTGGGCCAACTTCTGCGTTCGCTGGATTCTGGTCGTTGTCCAGCTGCACTAGAGCCGCGATCATTTGAGCTCTGTTTTTGTTCGTGGCGTCAAGGCCTTGGTACGTGCATAACCCAGCAAGAACTTCCTTTGTCTGCCGGTTGTACCAAGGTTCTCCTTTTGCCGCCATGGTTGCCAAATAAAAGATAGAAAAACGAAGAAACGGGAGGGGGATACTTGCAAGTACACACTAATGTCTCAGGACTAGTAACCACTGAGTCTGTTCTCCAAAACCTATGATGCAGGATTCCCGCAGGAACCGTGCAGGTTTTTAGTGAAAGGAATGATTGCTCAAACCAAATCACTAATGCTCTAGGATGATCCCACCGCTCTGCCACCAATATGTGACGAACAGCCCACCGCTGCCACCAATATGTGACGAACAGCCCACCGCCGTTCGCCTACTTACGGGCGACACTAACGGGGGTCCTGCTGCCACCAAAATGCGACGGACAGCGGACCCTGTGTCACCACTATGTCACAGTCCCACCACTGACACGGGTGTATCAGCGGACGGAGGGACGAGACACAATGCCGGCACACGGCTATCACAGGCGCAGTGGGGCTTATCTTAGTTATCCCAACACTGGCACCATGTGACCAAAAATATCCAGCAAGCTAATCTCGCTCTACAATTTGCCGCAGGGGGAGTATAATTTGGATGCCCCACCACTGCTATCAATCTTCCAAGTACTGCGGGGATTTATGTATATCCCACTTTCTCAGTTCCACTTTGGAACTTGCAGCTCTCCGGCGCCCCCCTTACCCTCAGGTCAGTCAGGGAACTGCACCTAGGATAATTGGTCGCCGGACGGGCTGCCTGTTGTGAACCGGCAATTAGGCTTCTGCAGTAAGGGAATTATGAATGCTGGTGCCGCAGACCCTTATTCAGCTATATAAGACCCTTCTAGACTGCCAGCAAGCCGCAATAGCCGTACACAACGCGCTGCCACCAGTCACGGTTACTTAATTCACAGTGTTAAATTAAGAGGGTCCGTGGCAAACCCCTTGAATTAGTAGCGATTATCTAACAAAGGCGTACAGTTCGATTCTTAGAGCATAGAGACAGATCTAAATAATTATATCATTTATTTTCCGAAAGAGGACAGTGCTTACAGATCAAAGTTGCTATAAAATTGAGACATAAAATATGTACAGTACAGGTATAAAATAAAAGTTGAGAAAACTAAGAGATTACACTCACAGTTCCATATTGTTCCTTAGGCAGACCATGCGGCTAAGGTGGGTGGAGGCGGAGCTGCACTTCTCCGCTCATCTGGGTCTTTCTAGCACGACGACTTGAGCTGTTCTGCCCTGGTTTTGTCCAGGAAATGCTTTATAGACTTGCTATGTGACATCACGGAGAGATGCATGCTGGGTTAATCCCACCTCTCCCTTTTGGATTTAGAATTACACTAGAAAACTTATACTAATCATAACTCCGTGGGGGCAGCCCGCACAGACACATATAGGGCATCATTGGTTGTGATTTGTTGAGTACAATAATTCAAGACCAAATATGCAGTAGTTCTGATACACCGTTTAGCTGGAACACATATCTCAGGTTCTGAAAGGATTAGGCTTCGCAAGAACCACGGCAGCGACGCTGTGACCGCCTGGATTACAAAAATGTGATTTTCATATCTCTAGGGTATTTGGTTCTTATGGTATAGTCTCTCATAGTTTTATTCGTTTCAAACAAAGAAGTTTTTCCCGCACTTTTTTTTCTTCTCTTTCAGCTGAGGCTGAGAGAAGCCAAATGGGGTGGCAGGAAATTGGTTTATGGCACTCGGGGGAAGGGAAGCTGCTGTAGTGTGCAATGTAACTGAGACACTGGCAGGCAGCTTCTCAAAGAAAATGGAGGGTTTGTTAGCACATTGCAACAGAAAACATATCTTGCAGACATTGTACATCACACCTCCCACCTTAAGAGGGCGCTAAGGAGGCATTACCTCTCGGTAATCGGCCATGCGCACCTTAGCGGGTTCGCCCCGGCGGGACAACCCATCGGCATTGCCGTTTTCACTGCCCTTCCTGTGTTTTACAGTAAAATCGTACTGTTGAAGGGCAAGGCTCCAGCGGAGCAATCTTCCATTGGTTCCGGACACTGTGTGCAACCAGCTCAGAGGGTTGTGGTCAGTTACCACTGTGAAGGCACGCCCGTACAGGTAGGGCTGCAAACGCTGCAGTGCCCACACCATGGCCAGACACTCCTTCTCGATGGTCGAGTATGCCACTTCCCTCGGCAAAAGTTTCCGGCTCAGGTACAACACGGGGTGCTCTTGGTCCCCCGAGTCGACCTGGCTAAGCACAGCACCGAGGCCAAACTCGCTGGCGTCGGTCTGTACCAGAAACGGGCGACTGCTGTCGACTGCTCTCAACACTGGAGAGTTGCACAGGGCTGCTTTCAAAGCTAGGAAAGCCGCCTCACAGTCATCTGTCCAGTTGACTGTTTGGGGTAGCCTCTGCTTGGTGAGGTCAGTCAAGGGTTTGGCAAGGGCGCTATAGTCCTGTACGAACCGCCTATAGTACCCTGCAGTGCCCAAGAAGGACTTCACCTGTTTCTTGGTCCTGGGGGTGGGCCAGGACACGATTGCGTCCACTTTTTCTGGCTCCGGACTCATGGAACCCCCGCCTACCCGGTGCCCCAGGTAGTGGACCTCGCGCATGCCTATCTGGCACTTCCCCGGCTTGATGGTCAGGCCTGCCTGGTGAAGACGCTTGAGCACCTCCTGGAGGTGCTGAAGGTGTTCCTCCCAGGTGGAACTGAAGACGGCAATATCGTCTAAGTACGCCACCGCGTACTCCTCCAGTCCCCGAAGCAGGTGGTTGACCATCCGCTGGAAAGTGGCAGGGGCATTCTTCATGCCGAAGGGCATGACCGTGGACTCGTACAGTCCAAAGGGGGTGATAAAGGCGGATTTCTCCTGCGCCTCTGGGCTCAGGGGAATCTTCCAGTATCCCCGACTCAAATCCATGATGGATATGTAGTTGGCGTTTGTCAACCGCTCGAGCAGATCCTCGATGCGCGGCATCGGGTGGGCATCAGAGGTTGTGATGGCGTTGAGCCCCCTGTAGTCCACGCAGAACCTGGTGGTTCGATCCTTTTTAGGCACGAGGACTACAGGTGAAGCCCACGCGCTTTTTGACCGTCGAATCACCCCCAGCCTTAACATCTCATCGATCTCTTGGCGCATGACTTGTTGCACCGTCTCAGAGATCCGATAGGGTGTTCGCCGTAATGGGGCGTGATTCCCGGTGTCCACCTCATGAACTGCTAACTCCGTCCTCCCCGGTTGGTTGGTGAACACGGGCCGGAAGAGTTCCAGGGTGGCCATCAACTGCAACCGCTGGGACACGGTGAGCGAACCACTTATCTCCATGTCCTCAATGGACCCATTGGCCTTGGCCTGGGCCAGCATGTCCAGGAGGGAATCTTCCTCCCCATCCTCTGGCAGATTGCAGACCGGTAGGACGCAAGCTTCACATTCGTAGTGCGCCTTCAGCATGTTGACGTGAAAGGCCTTGCGCCTACCCCGAGCATGGTCAAGCGTGACCACGTAGGTGACCGGGTTGAGCTGTTGGTGGACGACGTATGGGCCTTCCCAGGCTGCCTGAAGCTTATCCGTTGGTACGGGGACCAGCACCCAGACCTTTTGACCCACCTGGTAGGTCCGCTCCCGGGCGTTCTGGTCATACCAGCGCTTCTGGTCAGCCTGAGCCTGCGTCATGTTGTCATGCACCAACTGCGTCAAGGTCTGCATCTTGTCAAGGAAGCGCATGACATAATCCACGATGGACACTTCTGTGGGGTTTGGCTCATCTTCCCAGGATTCTCTTATCAACCCAAGGGGTCCCCGGACTCGCCTGCCATACAGGAGCTCGAAGGGGGAGAACCCGGTCGAGGCCTGCGGAACTTCTCTGTAAGTGAACAGCAGGTGTGGGAGGTACCGCTCCCAGTCGCGCCCTTGGGTCTCAACCAGTATGCGGAGCATCTGTTTGAGGGTACCGTTGAAACGTTCACACAAATCATTAGTCTGTGGGTGATACGGACTCGATACCAGCTGCGTCACCTGCATTTTCTCACAGAGAGCCTCCATTAGGCGAGACATGAATTGGGGCCCTTGATCGGTAAGCATCTCCCTGGGAAATCCTACTCTTGAAAAGATGGTCACCAGTGCGTCAGCCACCTTATCTGCCCTGGTTGAAGACAGAGCTACTGCCTCTGGGTACCGGGTAGCGTAGTCTACCACGGTGAGAATGTATCTCTTTCCGGAGCTGCTGGGGACGGACAGCGGTCCTACAATGTCCACCGCGATTCTCTGGAAAGGCTCCTCTATCACCGGCAAAGGAATAAGGGGAGCCTTAAGAGCAGGCCCCGCCTTACCCACTTTTTGACAGGTGGCACAGGAGCGGCAGTAGTGTGTTACCTCTGTCCCCATCTTGGGCCAATAGAAGTGTTGAGACAGCCGTGCCTTTGTTTTGCTGATCCCCAAGTGTCCAGCGAGTGGAATCTCATGGGCAATCCGCAACAACTCGGTTCTGAACTGATAGGGGACGACCAGCTGTCTTTCCCTCAACCACTCCTTTTTAGGATCTCCGGGTACTGTCTCCCGGTACAACCTTCCTCGTTCCCAGAACACCCTCTCCTTATCAGACTTGGAGGTGGGCGTCTCGGCGAGACCTCTCAATTTCTCCAGGCTGGCATCTGAGTGCAGAGCAGCCTGGAACTCCATGCTGGAGGCTGCCAGAAGTGACGTCAGGGTCCCCTCTTTACTGGGACCCTCTGGAACCGGCTCTGGGTTCACCTCTGGTTCAGTCTCTCCTGTAGCAGCAGAGGGTCCAGAAGACGTTACCTGCGATCTGGGCACTCTGACTGTGTGTGACAGCTGCTATGTATGCTGTCTCCCTGGGGATTTCTACAGACCCACCAGCCGGTGCTGGCTTGGGCTCTACCTCCCCATCCACCCCCAACACTTCAGGAGCAGGGCTACTTATGGGCCAGTTACCTTCCTCGGTGGCACTGGTCAGCTGCATGGCATTACCTTCCTCATGGTCCCCATGCACCTCCCCATTTCCTTGAGCACCGTTGCTTACTCCTGCCAGGGGTTACTCAGCCGTCTCACTCCGCAGAGTGACGGGGCTGAGCACTTCGGTACCTGTGGACACATCTACCGCTTCAAAGAAAGGGTTAACGGGTTCAGTCGGCACAGATACATCAGCATCAGCATCATACCTGGGGAAAGAATGGTTGTTAGTTGCATCATTACTCATCAAGGCATTAGCAGGTAACACATTCAGTTTCCCGTCATCATCATCATCATCAGGGTTAACGTTACCCTTATTATCAGTTTGGGGAAGGGTGTCAGGGACGTAGTATGCAACCATCCGCCCCAAGTCAGTCCCCAATAAAACATCAGTGGGCAGGTTTTCAGACACTCCCACCTCCCTCAACCCGCTCCCAGCACCCCAATCGAGATAAACTCATGCCACTGGCAAGGGACAACGGGTGCCTCCAATCCCGGTGACAGTCAGGGTTTTCCCCTCAACAAACTCTTCAGGGGCCGCCAGTCCAGGACGGATGAGGGTTCGTTCAGCCCCGGTGTCCTTGAGGCCTGTAGCTAGACGGGCCCCCACCTGAACAGGTTGAACGTTGTCGTCAGCCCTCCCAACCACACCTCCCACCTAAAGAACAGAGGCGTTGGGCCCAGGGACCTTGGCTGGGGGGTTCTTCGGCCTGTTCGGACAGGCGTAAAAGAAGTGACCAGGCCGCTGGCAGTGGTGACACAGGCGACTGTCAGTAGCCGGCCTGTTGTTGGCAACAGGGACAGGGCCTCCGGAAGGACGGCTAGCTGGGGCATTGGGGTTGGTTGCTGGCTTACCCCCTTTCCAGCTGGTGGCGACTGGCCTCCGCGTCTCGGGCTTCCGGTTGGCCTCGTGGTTGTCGGCGATCTGCGCCGCTTTGTCCGCGTTCGTTGGTTCGCGGTCCAGGATGAACTGTCGGACCTCAGCTGGGCAGAGATGCAGGAACTGGTCTTTGATCATCAGGTCCCGTAGCTGCTCAAAGGTTTCAACGGACAGTCCATGGATCCACTGGTCAAAGTGGGTCCTGAGTCCTTGCACCACATCACTGTAGCTATCATGTGGGCCACGTTGGAGGTGCCGGAACTTCTTTCGGTATACCTCAGGTGTCAGCCGGTATTTGGCGATCAGCACCTGCTTTATGGCGACATAGTCGTCATCGGCTTCTGGCGGAAGAGAAGCAAATGCCTCCAGGGCTTTGCCTTTTAGCCCTGGGGTCAAGTACCTTGCCCATTGGTCTCTAGGCAGCTGGTACTGTCTGCAGGCTTTCTCAAAGGCTCGCAGGAACGTGTCCAAGTCCCTGTCCTTTTCCATCACGGGAAAATGCTCTGGCCGGGGTTTAGGAGTCTGGAGGCTGCTGGGCTCACCACTTCGGGCTGTGGGGGCATTCCCACCCCGCTGGAGTACCTCCAGTTCATGGGCCCTCTGCGCCTGGCGCTCGGCTCTCTCAGCCTCTGCTCGGCGCTCAGCTCTCTCAGCCTGGGCTTGACGCTCGGCTTGGGCCTCCTGCCGATATTGCTGGATCAGCCTCACCCGCCCATCACTGTCTTCGGCGGGGAGTGCGTCCAAGGCCATTTGCAGATAGGGGTCCACCCCGTTCTGGTTGAATGTGGGGCCAGCGCTCAGGAGTGGAGCCTCTGCTGCAGCCCCATTGCCACTTGGGCCAACTTCTGCGCTCGCTGGATTCTGGTCGTTGTCCAGCTGCACTAGAGCCACGATCATTTGAGCTCTGTTTTTGTTCGTGGCGTCAAGGCCTTGGTACGTGCATAACCCAGCAAGAACTTCCTTTGTCTGCCGGTTGTACCAAGGTTCTCCTTTTGCCGCCATGGTTGCCAAATAAAAGATAGAAAAACGAAGAAACGGGAGGGGGATACTTGCAAGTACACACTAATGTCTCAGGACTAGTAACCACTGAGTCTGTTCTCCAAAACCTATGATGCAGGATTCCCGCAGGAACCGTGCAGGTTTTTAGTGAAAGGAATGATTGCTCAAACCAAATCACTAATGCTCTAGGATGATCCCACCGCTCTGCCACCAATATGTGACGAACAGCCCACCGCTGCCACCAATATGTGACGAACAGCCCACCGCCGTTCGCCTACTTACGGGCGACACTAACGGGGGTCCCGCTGCCACCAAAATGCGACGGACAGCGGACCCTGTGTCACCACTATGTCACAGTCCCACCACTGACACGGGTGTATCAGCGGACGGAGGGACGAGACACAATGCCGGCACACGGCTATCACAGGCGCAGTGGGGCTTATCTTAGTTATCCCAACACTGGCACCATGTGACCAAAAATATCCAGCAAGCTAATCTCGCTCTACAATTTGCCGCAGGGGGAGTATAATTTGGATGCCCCACCACTGCTATCAATCTTCCAAGTACTGCGGGGATTTATGTATATCCCACTTTCTCAGTTCCACTTTGGAACTTGCAGCTCTCCGGCGCCCCCTTACCCTCAGGTCAGTCAGGGAACTGCACCTAGGATAATTGGTCGCCGGACGGGCTGCCTGTTGTGAACCGGCAATTAGGCTTCTGCAGTAAGGGAATTATGAATGCTGGTGCCGCAGACCCTTATTCAGCTATATAAGACCCTTCTAGACTGCCAGCAAGCCGCAATAGCCGTACACAACGTGCTGCCACCAGTCACGGTTACTTAATTCACAGTGTTAAATTAAGAGGGTCCGTGGCAAACCCCTTGAATTAGTAGCGATTATCTAACAAAGGCGTACAGTTCGATTCTTAGAGCATAGAGACAGATCTAAATAATTATATCATTTATTTTCCGAAAGAGGACAGTGCTTACAGATCAAAGTTGCTATAAAATTGAGACATAAATATGTACAGTACAGGTATAAAATAAAAGTGGAGAAAACAAAGAGATTACACTCACAGTTCCATATTGTTCCTTAGGCAGACCATGCGGCTAAGGTGGGTGGAGGCGGAGCTGCACTTCTCCGCTCATCTGGGTCTTTCTAGCACGACGACTTGAGCTGTTCTGCCCTGGTTTTGTCCAGGAAATGCTTTATAGACTTGCTATGTGACATCACGGAGAGATGCATGCTGGGTTAATCCCACCTCTCCCTTTTGGATTTAGAATTACACTAGAAAACTTATACTAATCATAACTCCGTGGGGGCAGCCCGCACAGACACATATAGGGCATCATTGGTTGTGATTTGTTGAGTACAATAATTCAAGACCAAATATGCAGTAGTTCTGATACACCGTTTAGCTGGAACACATATCTCAGGTTCTGAAAGGATTAGGCTTCGCAAGAACCACGGCAGCGACGCTGTGACCGCCCGGATTACAAAAATGTGATTTTCATATCTCTAGGGTATTTGGTTCTTATGGTATAGTCTCTCATAGTTTTATTCGTTTCAAACAAAGAAGTTTTTCCCGCACTTTTTTTTTCTTCTCTTTCAGCTGAGGCTGAAAGAAGCCAAATGGGGTGGTAGGACATTGGTTTATGGCACTCGGGGGAAGGGAAGCTGCTGTAGTGTGCAATGTAACTGAGACACTGGCAGGCAGCTTCTCAAAGAAAATGGAGGGTTTGTTAGCACATTGCAACAGAAAACATATCTTGCAGACATTGTACATCACAGTTGTTATTGTGCCTTCGAGTGTTATGTGGGAACAGAGCATTTACAGCTTCCTATTCCTCCGGTCTCTGCTGCAGGAACATCAGTATCCGTACAGCCTTGGAGACCGGACTCCAGATCATGCGCTACATCTAGATGTGAGCCCTGAACTCTGCTCAATCTTCCAGCTCCTCTCCTCACGTCCACACACGTTTCCCTCCTCACACGAACTAACTCATTTCCCCTTCCTAGCCCCCAGAGAGAAGTTCCTCCCCAGTTTTGGTTTAGAGCTCCCTCTGCTGGCCCGGAGTGGGAACTGTGCTGTGTGTTGAATTTACCTGATAGAGAGACCCTTTATTGCTTCCAAGCATGACATCACACTCCCTAGGAGGAAGGTAATGCCACTGTGGCGACCATGCTCCTTGGGGCGCCACATTCCCCCCAGTGCAATTCAGTACTCCCGGACTGAAGAAAACATGCAAAAACATATAAAACAAATGAACAATTGTAACTGTTACAAGATTTCAAAAAATGAAAAATTACAAAAACCCAAAGCTCAAAAATAGTCCTGATGACGATTAGTCCATGCGTCAATGTCCATTGTCCATTTCCTGAGCAGTTGGTAACAATGTACAAGATAGTTTTGGCCACACATTTTCCTATGGTCCAACTGTCCATCAAAAACAAACTGATATAGTTCAAAAGTTCTTACAGAGTCTCTGTAGGCACATAAGCTTGAAAAGGTTGCATATTTACAGTTTAACATTTACATTAGTTATTTATATAAGAAACCTTATGGGTGGTATACCTTGGGTACTACGGACAGACCTACGTAGCACTGGTGTTGATGGGGACCTTACTGGATGCCTTGTGTTAACTACTGGTGTAGTATGTGTTGTACTGGCTACACTACTGGTGGTTCTGCGTAGCACAGGGATACTAGATTTCCTAGGACCACTTCTACTCACTGTGGACATGACAGATTCATCACTGGCAGTGTTCCACTGCTGGTGTGGCATCCGCTACATGCACTTGCTGGTTTTCAGGGTGGTCTTGAGTCACTTCTTCTTGCACTACCAGTTGGGGAAAGGTCAAAACTGGCACCACTATGGCTTGATTCGCTCTAGTTCAATTTGCAGGGAATTCTCCGAGTACAGTACTGACCTTTTCTTCTTCTTCCTCTATAGGCTGAAGGTTGTTTTGCTGTTCCATTCTGTCCTTTATTTGGTCAGGGCACAGTTTCAGATGATCCCTCGATACTGCTGATGAGATTTCTCCTCCATCCTTACTGATAAGGCACACTTTGGTGCTGTCAAAGTTTGATGGTAGGACGGTGCAGGGTTCAGCTTCCCATTGGTCATCCAATTTATGCATCCTTCTTTTCCTCTTTAGGATTTGTTCTCCTGTTGACAAGGGAACTACAGGTGCATGTTGATTGTAGTTCTTTTCCTGCTTTTGTCTTGCCTGAGCTAGACTCTTTTCTACACACTCTTGTACTCTACGGTACTGCTGCTGCCTCTCTGTATCCCAGTCAGCATCTGGTGATGTCACCTCAAGTGTAAGGACTCCCATATCCAAATCAATAGGCAGCTTGCCAGGCCTCGCTCTCATTAGGTAGGCTGGAGTGCAGTTGGTGGAATTCACAGGAATGTGATTGTAGAGATCGACCAGATCTGGCAACTTCTCTGGCCACAGATTCCTATCTTCCAAAGGCAAGGTCTTCAGTAGATCGATCACCACTAGTGTTGAGCGATACCATCCGATATTCAGAAATATCGGATCGGATTGGATTGGCCCGATACAAAAAAAGTATCGGGTATCGCCGATTCCGATCCCGGAAGTCCCATTCAAGTCAATGGGACAGAAATATCGGAATTAAAAAAAACCTTTCTTTCCTTGTACATCCTGTTCGGGAGGGGGGAAGAGTGTGGGCGGTGCGTGGGCAGACACTGTGCGTGTCTGTGTGTGTGGCCAGGGCCTGTGCGGGCCTCTCGGGGGTCTGTACAGGCCTCTCGGGGGCCTGTGCCGGCTGCCGGTGGTCTGTATGGGCCTCTCGGGGGTCTGTGCCGACTGTCGGGGGCTTGTGCCGGCTGCCGGGGGTCTGTATGGGCCTGCCAGGGGCTTGTGCCGGCTGCCGGGGGTCTGTATGGGCCTGCCGGGGGCTTGTGCCAGCTGCCGGGGGTCTGTACGGGCCTGCCGGGGGCTTGTGCTGGCTGCCGGGGGTCTGTACGGGCCTGCCGGAGGCTTGTGCCGGCTGCCGGGGATCTGTGCGGGCCTGCTGGGGGTCTTGTGTGTGTGCAGGCATCGTCCGATGGGACTACAAGTCCCATCGGGTGATGCCTGCTACAATTACAGTGATTGACACATTAGTCAATGATGGGACAGTAGTAGTCCCATCATCCGGCTAATGTGTTGAATGTAAAAAAAAAAAAAACGTACTACATATAGACTACATTCATACAACATACATACATACTACATACATGCTACATATATACTACATTCATACAACATACATAGAATCATAGAATCATAGAATCGTAGAGTTGGAAGGGACCTCCTGGGCCATCTGGTCCAACCCCCTGCTCAAAGCAGGATTCGCAAAATCATCCCAGTCAGATGTCTGTCCAGCCTCTGTTTGAAGGCTTCCATTGAAGGAGAACTCACCACTTCTCGTGGCAGCCTGTTCCACTCATTGATCACTCTAACTGTCAAAAAGTTTTTTCTAATATCTAATCTGTGTCTCCTCCCATTCAGTTTCATCCCATTGCTTCTAGTCTTTCCTTGTGCAAATGAGAATAAAGTTGATCCTTCTACAATGTGACAGCCCTTTAGATATTTGTAGACAGCTATTAAGTCTCCTCTCAGTCTTCTCTTTTGCAAACTAAACATTCCCAAATCCTGCAACCTTTCCTCATAAGACAGGGTTTGCAGACCGGTCACCATTCTGGTCGCTCTTTTCTGAACTTGCTCCAGTTTGTTGATGTCTTTTTTAAAATGTGGTGCCCAAAACTGGACACAATATTCCAGATGAGGTCTGACCAAAGAGGAGTAGAGGGAAATAATGACTTCACGTGATCTAGACTGTATGCTTCTGTTAATACATCCTAGAATTGCATTTGCCTTTTTTGCTGCTGCATCACACTGTTGACTCATATTCAGTCTGTGATCTATTAGTATACCCAAGTCTTTTTCACATGTGCTGTCACTTAGCCCTATTCCTCCCATTCTATATATGCTTTTTCATTTTTATTGCCCAGATGTAGTACTTTGCATTTCTCCCTGTTAAAAACCATTCTGTTAGTTGCTGCCCACTTCTCCAGTTTATTTAAATCTTTTTAAATCCTCTCTCTCTCTTCTCTAGTATTAGCTATCCCTCCTAGCTTTGTGTCATCAGCAAATTTAATCAGTTTACCCTCAATTCCTTCATCTAAATCGATGATAAAGATGTTGAACAATACAGGGCCCAGGACAGAGCCCTGTGGTACCCTACTTGAGACATTCTTCCAACTGGATGTGCAGCCATTTACGACCACTCTTTGGGTCCGATCACTAAGCCAGTTATGAATCCACCTAACAGTTGCCTTGTCCATTCCATACTTAGTCATTTTTTCAATAAGGATTGTATGAGAGACTTTGTCAAATGCTTTGCTGAAGTCAAGATATACTATATCTACAGCATTTCCTTGATCCACCCAATCAGTGATACCGTCATAGAAGGAAATTAAGTTAGTCTGACATGACTTATTAGTTACAAACCCATGCTGACTCTGTTTGATCACTTCATTCTTATCCAGGTATTGACATACATGTTGTTTAATAATTTGTTCAAAGATCTTTCCTGGTATAGAAGTCAGACTCACCGGCCTATAGTTGCCTGGGTCCACCTTCTTCCCCTTTTTGAAGATAGGAACAACATTTGCTCTTCTCCAGTCTTCTGTCACTTCTCCTGTTCTCCAAGAATTTTCAAAGATTATGGAGAGGGGTTCAAAAATTTCTTCTGCTATCTCCTTCAGTACTCTGGGGTGTAATTCATCTGGACCTGGAGACTTGAATTCATTTAGGTTAGCTAAGTGTTTCCTCACTATCTTTCTGTTTATAGATATCTTGGATTCTTCTATTCCCTTAATAGGACAGTGAATAACAGTTGGTGTTACATTTCCTTTCTGAGAGAAAACAGATGCAAAATAGGAATTTAAAAGTTCAGCCTTCTCAACATCCTGTCTTACCATTTCATCATTTTCATCCTGTAAAAATCCTATAGCATCTTTGACTTTTCTTTTACTTTTGACATATCCCCAAAATCCTTTATTATTGCTTTTGACATCTCTTGCAAGCCTCAATTCATTTTCAGCTTTAGATAATCTGATTTGTGCCCTGCAGGTTCTGCAGACAGCATTATATTCTTCTTTAGATATGCCTCCCTCTTTCCATTTTATAAACATTTTTTTCTTCCTTTTTAGCATGTGCTTAAGTTCTGTGTTCACCCATCCTGGTTTCCTTAAATGCTTCCTATTCTTCCCTCTTTTTGGAATTGTTAACAACTGTGCTTTGAGAATTTCATTTTTCAAGATTTCCCATCCTTCCTGGACATTTTTGTCTTTAAGGATATCCAGCCATTGGATCCCTCCAATTATCTTTCTGAATCCCTTAAAATCTGCCTTTCTGAAATCTAACCTTGACGTCTGAGTCTTCACAGGTCTTCCGCCTCTAGTTATCCAAAATTCTAAAATAGCATGGTCGCTACCTCCTAGGGTTCCAGCCACTTTTACCTCCTCAACCATTTCCTCCCTGTTTATAAGGATTAGATCCAAGGTAGCAGTTCCCCTTGTTTTCTCCCCTACCTTTTGGAAGATAAAGTTGTCAGCTAGAGAGGATAAGAATTTCCTTGACCTGTTAGTTTTGCCTGAGAGAGATTCCCAACAAATGTCTGGATAGTTGAAATCTCCCATGACAACTATGTCATATTTTTTGGAGAACTTGGCCATTTGATGCATAAAGAGTTCATCCATATCTTCAGCTTGCACAGGCGGCCTGTAGTAAATGCCTACAATGGTGTCCTTTCCATTGTTCTGTCCTTGTATTCTTACCCAAACAGTTTCCACAGAACTCCCAGTCTCTGAAGCTTCAATCTCTGTGCAGATATACGCGTTTCTAACATACAATGCAACACCCCCTCCTCGTTTATCAACTCTGTTTCTTGCAAATAAGTTGTATCCTTCTAGTCTTGTATTCCAATCATGTGTATTGTCCCACCAAGTTTCAGTGATTCCAATGACATCATATTTCTTTTCCTGTGTTAGTAGTTCCAATTCTCCTTGTTTGTTGCCCATGCTTTGTGCATTAGTATAGAAACATTTTAGTTTGTGATTGGTTTCTCTTTCTCCAATATTTTTATTAATTAGATTCTTTCGTCTTTGTTCTTCCTTTCCACTTCTAATAGCAGAGTTCTCAATAGCATTTGTCAGGTGTATGGCTTTTTCTGGTCTTTTGCTTCCCTTCCCATGTTGTTCTAGTTTAAAGCTCTCCTTACAAGTGTAGCAAGGCGACTTCCAAATACATGCTTTCCAGTCTTCGTAAGGTGCACCCCATCTCTAGCAAGTAGTCCATCGTATAAGTAGTTCACTCCGTGATCCAGAAATCCAAATCGTTGCTGACGGCACCATCGACGTAGCCATACTACATACGTGCTACATATACACTACATTCATACAACATACAAACTACATACTACATACATGCTACATATATACTACATTCATACAACATGCATACATACTACATACATGCTACATATATACTACATTCATACAGCATACATACATACATACATACATACTACATATATGCTACATATATATTACATTCATACAACATACTGTACATACTACATACATGCTACATATATACTACATTCATACAACATACTACATACCTGCTACATATATACTACATTCATACAGCATACATACATACTACATACATGCTACATATATACTACATTCATACAACATACATACATACTACATGCATACTTCATATATACTACATTCATACAACATACATACATACTACATACATGCTACATATATACTACATTCATACAACATACATACTACATACATGCTACATATATACTACATTCATTCAACATACATACATACTACATACTCCATACATGCTACATATATACTACTTTCATACAGCATACATACATACTACATACTACATACATGCTACATATATACTACATTCATACAGCATACATGCATACTACATACTACATACATGCTACATACATACTGCATAGAATACATTCATACATTCATACAATACATACATATAGACATACAGTACATATAACATAGAGTACATACTCACCATCACTTGTCACTTTGATCCCCGAAGCCAGTGTCCTCTGTGGAAAAATATGAAAATAACAAACAAACAATATACTCCCTGATCCGCAAAAATCCACGCGTGTGTGTCCCACGCCGATCTCCCGTGGAGAACAGCAGCATCAGCTGATGCGACCACTCTCTATGGGGCTCCAGGAATCCAGTGACGGGAGGTAGGTATCCTTCTGCACTGTATTCCTCCGCCACTGTAAAAAAATAGTCCCTGGTCTCACTTTATGGCAAAAGCTGTGTGGGAACTTTCTCACACAGCAATGCCAAAAGTGAGACTAGGGACTATTTTTTTACAGTGGCGGAGGAATACAGTGTGGAAGGATACCTACCTCCCGTCGCTGGATTCCTGGAGCCCCGTAGAGAGCAGTCGCATCAGCTGATGCTGTTGTTCTCCACGGGAGAACGGCGTGGGACACACACACGTGGATTTCTGTGGATCAGGGAGTATATTGTTTGTTTGTTATTTTCATATTTTTTACAATGAGAATGACACTGGCTTCGGGGAGCAAAGTGACAAGTGATGGTGAGTATGTACTCTATGTTATATGTACTGCATGTCTATATGTATGAATTGTATGAATGTATGAATGTATTGTATGTATGTAGTATGTATGTATGTTGTATGTCTGTAGCATGTTGTATGTATGTAGTATGTACTATGTATGTAGTATGTATGTAGCATGTATGTTGCATGAATGTAGTATACATGTAGTATGTAGTATGAATGTAGTATATATGTAGCATGTATGTAGTATGTATTATGTATGTATGTTGTATGAATGTAGCATATATGTAGCATGTATGTAGTATGTATGTATGTTGTATGAATGTAGTATATATGTAGTATGTATGTATGTATGTATGAATGTAGTATATATGTAGCATGTATGTAGTATGTATGTATGTTGTATGAATGTAGTATATATGTAGTATGTATGTTGTATGAATTTAGTATATATGTAGTATGTATGTAGTATGTATGTATGTTGTATGAATGTAGTATATATGTAGCATTTATGTAGTATGTAGTACATATGTATGTTGTATGAATGTAGTATACATGTAGTATACATGTAGTATATATGTATGTTGTATGAATGTAGTATATATGAAGTATGTATGTATGTTGTATGAATGTAGTATGTATGAAGTATCTATGTTGTATGAATGTAGTATATATGTAGTATGTATGTTGTATGAATGTAGTATATATGTAGTATGTATGTATGCTGTATGAATGTAGTATATATGTAGCATGCATGTAGTATGTATGTATGTTGTATGAATGTAGTATATATGTAGCATGTTTGTAGTATGTATGTATGTTGTATGAATGTAGTATATATGTAGTATGTATGTATGTTGTATGAATGTAGTATATATGTAGCATGTATGTAGTATGTATGTATGTTGTATGAATGTAGTATGTATGTAGCATGTATGTAGTATGTATGTATGTTGTATGAATGTAGTATATATGTAGCATGTATGTAGTATGTATGTTGTATGAATGTAGTATATATGTAGCATGTATGTAGTATGTAGTATATATGTATGTTGTATGAATGTAGTATACATGTATTATGTATGTAGTATGTATGTATGTTGTATGAATGTAGTATATATGTAGCATGTATGTAGTATGTATGTATGTTGTATGAATGTAGTATGTATGTAGCATGTATGTAGTATGTATGTATGTTGTATGAATGTAGTATATATGTAGCATGTATGTAGTATGTATGTTGTATGAATGTAGTATATATGTAGCATGTATTTAGTATGTAGTATATATGTATGTTGTATGAATGTAGTATACATGTATTATGTATGTAGTATGTATGTTTGTTGTATGAATGTAGTATATATGAAGTATGTATGCAGTATGTATGTATGTTGTATGAATGTAGTAGTAGTATGTATGAAGTATGTATGTTGTATGAATGTAGTATATATGTAGTATGTATGTTGTATGAATGTAGTATATATGTAGTATGTAGGTATGTTGTATGAATGTAGTATATATGTAGCATGTATGTAGTATGTATGTTGTATGAATGTAGTATGTATGTAGCATGTATGTAGTATGTATGTATGTTGTATGAATGTAGTATATATGTAGCATGTATGTAGTATGTATGTTGTATGAATGTAGTATATATGTAGCATGTATGTAGTATGTATGTATGTTGTGTGAATGTAGTATATATGTAGCATGTATGTAGTATGTATGTATGTTGTATGAATGTAGTATGTATGTAGTATGTTTTTTTTTTACATTCAACACCTTAGCCGGATGATGGGACTACTACTGTCCCATCATTGGCTAATGTGTCAATCACTGTCAGTGTAGCAGGCATCGCCCGATGGAACTTGTAGTCCCATCGGACAATGCCTGCACACACACAAGACCCCCGGCAGGCCCGCATAGACGACCGGCAGCCGGCACAGGCCCCCGGCAGCTGGCACAGACCACCGAGAGGCCCGTACAGACCACCGGCAGCCAGCACAGGCCCCCAGCAGCCGGCACAGACCACCAACAGCCGGCACAGGCCCCCGAGAGGCCCGTACAGACCACCGGCAGCCCGCACAGGCCCCCGACAGGCCTGTACACACCCCCGAGAGGCCCGTATAGAACACCGGCAGCCGGCACAGGCCCCCGAGAGGCCCGTACAGACCACCGGCAGCCGGCACAGGTCCCCGACAGGCCTGTACACACCCCCGAGAGGCGCGTACAGACCCTCGACAGTCGGCACAGACCCCCCGCAGTCGGCACAGACCGCGCATCATGATGCGCACAGACCGCGCATCATGATGACATCATTTCAGCAGCCAATCACAGCCACAACAGTGGCTCATTGCATTATGGGGACTTCCGATTCCGATATCCGATACAGAAAAAATATCGGTACTCCGTATCGGAATTCCGATACAGCGAATATCGGCCGATACCTGATATTTGCAGTATCGGAATGCTCAACACTAATCACCCCTTGATTCATCTTTTCACACATGCCATAGGTCTGTGGATGGTACGGTGTTGTCCTGATCTTCTTGCAACCGTACAAGTTACAGAATTCCTGGAACACTTCTGCCTCAAAGGCTGGACCTTGATCTGTAAGCACTCGCTCGGGATATCCGTGTGGCCGACAAAAGTGCTGTTGGAATGCTCTGGCTGCTGTCCTAGCTGTTTGATCCTTGACAGGCACAACTACCAGGAATCTTGAGTAGTGGTCAACGATGGTAAGAGCATAAAAGTAGCCTGAACGGCTTGGAATGAGATTCACATGGTCCAGGGCTACCAACTCAAGCGGCTGTTTGGTTATTTTTGGCTGCAAAGGAACTCGCTCGCTGTTACAGTCCTTTCTGCGCAGGTTGCATTGTCCACACTCCCGGCACCAATTTTCAATAGCCTTCCTCATACCAGCCCAGTAAAATCTCTCCCGGAGCAAGGCCTCCAACTTCTTCCATCCGAAGTGTCCTGTTCCGTTGTGGTATGCTTCCAAGACCATTGATGCCTCCCTCTTTGGGACTACCACCTGCCAGACCAACTCATGAGTGCGGGCATTGATACTCCTCCTACACAGCTTTCCTTCATAAATGAACAGCCTGCCTCTTTGCTTCCACAACTGCTGGGTTTCTTCAGGAGCATCTGGACCTGGGCGTGAGTCAGCTTGTGACAGTAGCTCCTTTACAAGACGGACTGCGGGGTCACTATCTTGCGTTTCTGCCCAGTCATGATGAGGCAATGGATTTAGATTGGCCTCTTTCACGATAGGTCATCTGTTTCTCACTCCTTGGGCACGTTGGGCCGCAATTGGCCTGTGGAAGGCAGGTAAATCTAATTCTTCGAGAGCTTCGGGGTCTTTTCCTGCATCTGTCAGATTGGGCATTCTGGACAGCGCATCAGCATTGGCATTCTTGTGCCCCGCTCGGTACTTGATGGTGAATTCATAGTTAGACAGCCGGGCCATCCATCGCTGCTCCAGTGCACCTAGTTTTGCAGTTTCCAAGTGAGTCAACAGGTTGTTGTCCGTGAAGATGGTAAACTTGGCTGAAGCTAGGTAATGCTTGAATCGTTCAGTCACAGCCCAGACTATGGCGAGGAACTCCAGTTTGAAGGAACTGTAGTTGTCAGGGTTCCTTTCAGTGGGATGAAGCTTCCTGCTGGTGTAGGAGATCACTCATTCTTTGCCATTCTGTACCTGTGACAGTACTGCTCCCAGTCCCACGTTGCTGGCATCAGTATACAAAACAAATGGTTGGTCATAATCTGGGTAGGCCAGAACTTCATCTCCTGTGAGAGCCATCTTCAGTAGAGTGAAGGACCTCTCCAGTTCCTCATTCCATTCAAATGTAGGACTCTTCTTCCTGGCTTTCTTGGGCTGGCCCACCAGAAGATTTTGCATAGGCATGGCTATCTCAGTGAAGCCTTTGAAGAACCTTCGGTAGTAGCCTACCAACCCGAGGAATTGACATACCTCATGGAGGTTGCTGGGCTTCTGCCAGTCCCGGATGAAGGTGACTTTGTCAGGATCCGGTGCCACACCTTCTGCACTCACAACATGACCGAGGTACTGTACCTTGGGCTTCAGGAGGTGGAATCTGGATGGCTTCACTTTCAGGCCAAAGTTGGACAAGGCTTCAAACACCTCAGCCAGGTGCTTCAGATGGTCTTCATAAGTCTTGGAGAAAACAATGACATCATCAAGGTATAACAGAACTTTCTCAAAGTTCTTGTGTCCAAGACAGCATTCCATTAGCCGTTGAAATGTCCCTGGGGCGGTGCAGAGCCCGAACGGCATGTAGTTGAACTCGCAAAGACCCATTGGGGTGGTAAACGCTGTTTTCTCCTTGTCTGCCTCAGCCACGGGAACCTGCCAATACCCACTAGTGAGATCTAAGGTGGAAAAATAGATAGCAGTTTTAAGTGCAGCTAATGACGCCTCAATTCTGGGTAGTGGGAAGGCATCCTTATGTGTAATGCTGTTATTTTTTCTGTAATCAACACACATTCTCATGGTACCATCTTTCTTTTTCACAAAGACTATTGGAGCTGCCCAGGGACTACAACTGTCTCTGATCACCCCAGCTTCCTTCATTTTCCGCAACATACTTTTGGCACATTGATATTGTGTTGGGGGTATAGGCCGGTACCTTTCTTTAATGGGTGGATGGTCTCCAGTGGGGATATGGTATCGAACCCCTTTTGCCTTCCCAAAGTCTAGAGGGTGTTTACTGAATACCCGCTCATACGCCTGAGTCACTCGGTAAACCCCAATCTTTTGGTATGAAGGGGTGGAGTGAGTTCCCACATGCAGCTGCTGACACCACTCCTCCAGCTGATTTACAGAGCCATTGTCCTCCACCTGGTCGGATGAGACCAAGGGCTCTGCTGCCCATATTGCTGTTATGATGAGTCACCGAAGGAGGAAAAAACAAAATACCAGCTAAGTCCAGAAAAACCAGAGAGGTTGGCAGCTATCGGATTGCAGACCCCTGAACCTATCCACAACAACTAGCAGTAGCCGTGGGGGGTTCCTACGGTGCCCTAGACCCCTCGATCACAGCCGGAGAACTATATAGCCTAATGATAGAAAGGGGAAAAGCTAAACTGCCCCAGAGCAGACCCTAAAGCAATAGGCAGCCCCCAACATATAATGACGGTGAAGCAAGATGAAAACACTAACACAGATAGAAAGATAGTTTGAGCAAATGATGGGGCCCAAGCTAACTACATAGGACAGGATAGGAAAGCTGCTGTCTGCCATCCGCAAAAACCCTATCAAAATGAGCCAACCGACTGATAGGAAAAACAGGCCCTGAAGTCGCTAGGCTTCAAAAGACTATATCAGCACTCAGGTATATTCTGAAGACAGAGCAAAATATCAACAGATCAGAGACAAAAATGGAATTCAGCTCACCCCCGGCCGGGGATGGTAGAACTCCCAAAAAACAAGGGAAAACAAAAACAAAACTGAAGAGTATAAAGCAGAGCAGAAAAACTTAGCTTTGAGATGCAGGAATCAGACTGGTCTCCAAGAATCCAGCAGGAAAATCACCAGCCAGGAAGAAGGGCATCGGCAGCCTTATATCCAGTCCTCAATTCCAGCCACCCAGTCATCATCTAGCTGCCCAGGTGTTTAGTAATCAGTCTCACTACCTTCCTTCACTAGAGGAGGGAGTTCATCAGACCTCAATGGTGAAGGGAAAAATGAACTCACAACAATACCTCCCCCTTGAGGAGGGGTCACCGAACCCTCATCCATGCCACCAGGGCGATCCGGGTGAGCCCGATGAAAGGCACGCACCAATATTTCGGCAAGAATATCAGAGGCAGAGACCCAGGAATTATCCTCCTGACCATAACCCTTCCACTAAACCAAATACTGGAGTCTCCGTCTAGCCAGATGGGAATCCAGTATCTTCTCTACCTCATATTCCATGTTACCTTCAACCAATATAGGGTCAGGAGGAGCCACCACAGGAACTACTGGTTCAACAAACCTCTTCAACAAGGACTTATGAAACACATTATGAATTTTAAATGTGACAGGAAGAGTCAACCGAAAAAACACCGAATTAATAATCTCCAAAATCTTGTAAGGTCCAATAAATCTAGGCTTAAACTTAGGAGAAGCCACCTTCATAGCGATATTTTTTGATGACAACCAAACCATATCACCCACCTTAAACTGGGGACCAACAGTCCTACACCGGTTGGAAAACCGCTGGGCCTTTTCCTGGGAGAGAGACAACTTATCCACTACTTGGTCCCAGATCTGGTGCATTCTCTCCACCACAGTGTCAACACCTGGGCAGGCAGAAGGCTCCACCTGCCCTGAAGAAAATCGAGGGTGAAAACCAAAGTTACAAAAAAAAGGTGACATCAAAGTGGCAGAACTAGCTCTATTATTTAAAGCAAATTCGGCCAAGGGCAAAAATGAAATCCAATCATCCTGATCTGCAGAAATAAAACATCTCAAATACGACTCCAAAGTCTGGTTTGTTCTCTCCGTCTGCCCATTGGTCTGAGGGTGAAACGCAGAGGAGAAGGACAACTGAATTCCCAGCTTGGAACAGAAAGTCCTCCAAAATCTAGACACAAACTGAACTCCTCTGTCAGATACAATGTTCTCAGGAATCCCGTGCAAGCGAACCACCTGTTGCAAAAACAAGGGCACCAACTCGGAGGAAGATGGCAACTTAGGGAGTGGTACAAGATGGACCATCTTAGAGAATCTATCACAAATCACCCAAATAACAGTCATTCTCTGAGAGACAGGCATATCAGAGATAAAAATCCATTGAAATATGGGTCCATGGCCTCCTGGGCACCGGCAAAGGCATCAACAAGCCACTATAGCGAGAACAATGTTTTAGACCGGGAGCAAGTCCCACAGGACTGCACAAAATTCCTGACATCACGAGACAAGGTGGGCCACCAAAAGGATCGACTCACCAAATCTCTAGTACTAAAAATACCTGGATGACCAGCCAATGCAGAGCAATGAACTTCAGACATCACTCTCTTCCTCCACTGGTCAGGAACATACAACTTTCCACTGGGACAATGCTCAGGTTTGTCCTCCTGAAACTCTTCCAGAGCACGTCTCAAATCGGGCAAGATGGCAGAAAGAACTACCCCCTCGCCTAAGATGGTAGCAGGCTTAGTCACAACAGGAGAATCAGCAAGGAAACTCCTAGAGAGGGCGTCTGCCTTGACATTCTTAGTGCCCGGAAGAAAAGAGACCACAAAATCAAAACGTGTGAAAAACAAGGCCCACCTAGCCTGTCTAGGATTCAAGCGCTTGGCTGACTCCAGGTAAATCAAATTCTTGTGGTCAGTAAGGACCACGACTTGGTGTTTGGCTCCCTCCAACCAATGTCTTCACTCCTCAAATGCCCATTTCATGGCCAACAGTTCCCGATTCCCCACATCATAGTTACGTTCGGATGGGGAGAACTTTCGGGAAAAGAAAGCACAAGGATTCATTTTAGATGTCACAGGATCTTTTTGGGACAACACCGCTCCTGCACCAATCTCAGAAGCGTCCACCTCCACCAGAAGCGGGAGTGGGACATCAGGTTGCCGCAAAACCGGAGCAGAAGTGAATCTTCGCTTCAGCTCCTGAAAGGAAGAAACAGCCTCCGGAGACCAATTCAGCACATCAGCACCCTTCCTAGTCAAATCCGTCAATGGCTTGGCAATACCAGAAAAATTAGCTATAAATTTCAGATAAAAATTAGCAAAACCCAAAAACTTCTGGAGGGCCTTCAAAGAAGTGGGCTGAACCCAATCATAAATGGCCTGTACCTTGGCCGGGTCCATTTCAATAGTTGACGTAGACAAAATAAATCCCAAAAATTAAATCCTCTGTACCCCAAAAAGGCATTTCGATCCCTTGACATACAGGGAATTCTCCCTCAAAATCCGGAACACAGTCTGAACATGTTCCACATGAGAGTCCCAATTCTTGGAGAAGATCAAAATATCATCCAGATAGATAATCAAAAATTTATCCACAAAGTCTCGGAATATATCGTTCATGAAGCACTGGAAGACAGAAGGGGCATTAGTGAGCCCAAAAGGCATCACCAGGTACTCAAAATGTCCTTCCGGAGTATTAAACACCGTCTTCCATTCATCCCCATGCTTAATGCGAATAAGATTATACGCCCCCCTGAGGTCAAGCTTGGTAAACCAGCAAGCACCTTTAACTCTGGAGAATAGATCAGAAATCAGGGGTAACGGATACTGATATTTAACAGTAATTTTGTTGAGGGCACGATAGTCAATACAAGGCCTTAATGAACCATCCTTTTTAGCCACGAAAAAAAACCAGCACCTAAGGGTGAAGAGGATGGTCTAATATGACCCTTCTCCAATGCCTCCTTAATTTAGGATCGCATAGCCTCGTGCTCGCGTACAGATAAATTGAAAAGCCGACCCTTGGGGAATTTACACCCCGGGTTCAGCTCAATAGCACAGTCATAACTCCTATGAGGAGGCAAAGACGCAGACTCATTCTCACTAAATACATCATAAAAGTCAGCCAAATAGTCTGGAACATCATGTGACTGGGGAGAGGTGGAGAAAACAGGAGCATCACTAAGCGCACACCGACAACCCCAACTCACCACAGACAAAGATTTCCAATCCAGAACTGGATTATGGATTTGCAACCAGGGAAACCCCAGAACAATGGTATCATGCAAATTATGCAACACCAAAAATCTGCAATTTTCTTGATGGTCTGGGGTGACCCGCATTACCACCTGGGTCCAAAACTGAGGTTTATTCTTCGCCAAAGGAGTAGCATCAATACCCCTCAAAGGGATAGGCGTCCGCAGAGGTGTCATAGGAAATCCACAACGTTTAGCAAAATCCAAGTCCATCAGGTTCAGAGCTGCTCCTGAATCCACAAAAGCCTTGGCGGAAAATGTGGACAGGGAGCAGATCAGAGTAACTGCCAGAAGAAACTTAGGTTGAACACCACCCACAGAAAACGTGTGTGCACAACGTTTCTCTCGTTTAGGGCAGACAGAAATAATATGCGAGGCATCTCCACAAAAAAAAACACAGCTTATTACGCCTTCTGAACTCCTGACGTTGCGCCCTAGACAAAACTCTATCACACTGCATAGGTTCAGACATTTGTTCAACAGGTGGTAACATCTCTCGTGTAGTTTTGCGCTCACATAAACGCCGATCCACCTGAATGGCTAATGACATAGAATCGTCAAGACCAGAGGGAACAGGAAATCCCACCATAGTATCTTTTACAGTTTCTGACAAACCCTTCCGAAAGAGGGCTGCCAAGGCACCATCATTCCAGGTAGTAAGGACCGCCCACTTTTGGAATTTTTGACAGTACAACTCTGCCGAATCCCGACCCTGGCTTAATGCCAACAGGGTCTTTTCAGCCTGATCAATAGCATTAGGTTCATCATACAACAACCCCAAGGCTTGAAAAAATGCGTTCACATTATTCAGAATAGGATCATCAGGTTTCAAAGAAAACGCCCAATCCTGGGGATCGCCGCGCAGCAAAGAGATGACAATTTTAACCTGCTGCGCGGAGTTCCCCGATGAGTTAGGTTTCAAGGCAAAAAATAATTTACAATTATTCTTGAAATTCAAGAATTTAGACCGATCCCCCAAAAATACCTCAGGAGAAGGAATCTTTGGTTCAGCAGCATGTGAATGAGCAAGATAGGCGGAAATTCCCCGCACTTCAGCAGCGAGCTGCTCCACACGATCAGACAATTGCTTCATCTCCATTGAGAGAAAAATTCCCCCTACGGCCTCAGAGATATAGAGGAAAAAATATGCACACACAAAAAAAAAAAAAAATTCTGACACTTTTTTTTTTTTTTTACTTTTTTTTTACAATTCTCTCCTGCTATTGAGTACCCTAGGATCTGCGGTATGGCTGGTGATTCTGTTATGATGAGTCACCGAAGGAGGAAAAAACAAAATACCAGCTAAGTCCAGAAAAACCAGAGAGTTTGGCAGCTATCGGATTGCAGACCCCTGAACCTATCCACAGCAACTAGCAGTAGCCGTGGGGGGTTCATACGGTGCCCTAGACCCCTCGATCACAGCCGGAGAACTATATAGCCTAAAGACAGAAAGGGGAAAAACTAAACTGCCCCAGAGCAGACCCCAAAGCAATAGGCAGCCCCCAACATATAATGACAGTGAAGCAAGATGAAAACACTAACACAGATAGAAAGATAGTTTGAGCAAATGATGGGGCCCAAGCTAACTACATAGGACAGGATAGGAAAGCTGCTGTCTGCCATCCGCAAAAACCCTATCAAAGTGAGCCAACCGACTGATAGGAAAAACAGGCCCTGAAGTCGCTAGGCTTCAAAAGACTATATCAGCACTCGGGTATATTCTGAAGACAGAGCAAAATATCAACAGATCAGAGACAAAAATGGAATTCAGCTCACCCCCGGCCGGGGATGGCAGAACTCCCAAAAAACAAAGCAAAACAAAAACAAAACTGAAGAGTACAAAGCAGAGCAGAAAAACTTAGCTTTGAGATGCAGGAATCAGACTGGTCTCCAAGAATCCAGCAGGAAAATCACCAGCCAGGAAGAAGGGCGTCGGCAGCCTTATATCCAGTCCTCAATTCCAGCCACCCAGTCATCATCTAGCTGCCCAGGTGTTTGGTAATCAGTCTCACTACCTTCCTTCACTAGAGGAGGGAGTTCATCAGACCTCAATGGTGAAGGGAAAAATGAACTCACAACATATTACATTGTTACTGACAGTAAGCAGCTTAGCAACTGTGGCATAGAGATATTGTGGCCTCCTCCTCCCCACAATTCAAGAAGCATACAGGTACTCTCCCTTTGCGGACATCAACTACCCCTCTGGCTGTCAGGACAGTGGGCCGGCTATCAGAGTACACTGGCTCTACCAATGCTTGGTAATCTTTTCCTCTGAGGCCTATGGCTGCCCGACACCAAATTAACATTTCACATCTGGGAGGTATCGCAATGGGGAAAGAATCAATCACTCTGACGCTGCCAATTTCTCCGCCAGACAGTTCTACCTGCTGTCTTTGCATCAGGGCCTTGATCTCCTTCTGCAGGACTCATTGTTCACTGGAATCAGCAGTCTCGGCTACCTGTTGCAACAAAACAATAACCTCGGCAAGACAATTTTCAATCACATTAGTACCTAGGGTCATCATTGGGTTACATTCTCATCGATCAATGTCTACAACTATCAGACCTTGAGATTTTAACTCTACTTGCCCCACTTTAAAGGTAATCTCTTTACATCCTACTTGCGGCAAAGACTGACCATTGCTGGCAACTACTGTCAGTTCATCACTTGGGCCACAGGTAAGTTCAGAGTCAGACCAATACCACTTGTAAAGGATATATGGCATAGTTGTAACCTGATAGCCAGTGTCCAGCAAAGCGTTCATGGGGATGCCATCAATCACCACTGGGAGGATCGGTCGCCCTCCAACATACTTGGCTCGCCAGTTCCTTGGACCTTGTGGTCCTACTCCTGGGGGTTGGCTCTCTGCCCCAGGGGTTGCTCATTTAAATAACAGAATCTTGTGATGTGGCCTTCCTTGTGGCAGTGACGATAGATGGGACGTCCGTCCTGGTCATAACGATCGTTGTCTCTCCCTCGGCGTGGCGGGATCCTCTTCTTCCATAGCCATGGGACATCCTCTGGACTGGAGGCCAGCTGGATCTTCTCCTTTGAAGACACCTGCATGGACTGCACAGTTTTAGCAAGTGCAGCCATACTTTTGGTCAGCTCTTGGACCTGAAGACGCAATTCTGTAGATGGATCATTATCCAGAGTCTGTGCGTCAGCCTCCACAGGGCTGGGAGGGAAAGATGCTGCTTCCTGGTGGTATGTGATTGCTGGGCGCCTAGGGGGCGCTGGACGGCTGACATTTAGTTCAGGCAGCACCTGGATAGCCCTGTCTTTGAAGTCTGCAAAATCTAGGTCAGGGTTTTGTAGGACTATGATGCGCAGCTGTGCTCTGTGGATACTGGATAGGAGTCCCTCAATAAATTGCTCCTTTATCAGTCTGTCTACATCTTTCACACTGTCTGGGTCAATCTGCTTTATGGCTTGCCGCACCTCCTGCAGATTAAGAGCATTGTCCCGTATACTGTGCTGCGCTCTCTGCTTACACCCAAAGAATTTCATTTTTATTTCAGCTGCAGGCGGGTGTCAAAGGTGCTTCTTTGCTTAGCCAGAATCTTTTTAACAGTCTCTTTATCAGTGTCCTACTTCTCTTTGCGCTGCACCAGTTAGCTGCCCAATAAGGATGTTCACTTTTTGGTTTTCAGACAGAGGATACATCTCAAACAAACTCTCTTTGAATTCACTCAGGTTATGTGACTCCCCTGAGTACTGCAGTAACCAGGACGCTCCCGGTATATAGGGCATGGACAGCGGCATTATGGGGACTGCTGCGGTGGGCGCTGATTCTTGCGGTGCTATTGGAGCCGCAGCTGCGCTTTCCCCTGCATCTTGCGATGCTGAGGGGGGTGCGGTGGCATCCACCGCTGCATCTGTTCTTGCCTCAGACATTCTCCTCCCCCCGGTTAACTTTGGCCAGGCCCTGGGTTGCACTGGCTTACCAGTTGCTGCTTTGCAGGATGGATGATTGGGGGGACGCCGGGACTGCAGGCCTTGGCTGTTCACTTCCCGCGCGCTGGCCTCTTCTGGCGCAGCACTTCACTTTTTTGCGCTTTTCGGCTGCCTCCGCCCACGACGGCCCACCCCTTTGGCTTCCCACGCGCACCAAGCGGCGGGGTAATGGCGGCAATTGCGCAAATAGTCTATGGCACACAACACAGTCTCTGGCACACAGGACCCGGGGACACCGGGCTCCGTGAATCCTGTTCGTGATGCAAAAATGGGTCACCCGTCAGGGCAGTGGGGTACTCAGTACCAGGCCGGTATCTCAGAGGGAAGTGTCACAGTTGCGATGACCCGATCCGTGGCCCTGAGCGTCCATGTAAATGGGGTTGAGAGTGGCTGATTAAAGTTTATAAGTGGATAATACGTGACGCCACCTGTGGTGATTGGCAATGAAGGGGTTAAGCCGACGCTGCAGGCCTCTGAGACAGATGGTATAAGGCAGTAAGATGTAATAGCTCCCCACAGGTGGAGCTGTGGTCCCAGTGCAGCGGTAATAGGCTTTGAGGAAAAGGGTGTAGTGTCTGGCACAGAGATGTAGCAGTGCTGGAGGGTTTGCAGGAAGAATGCAATGACACAACAGGGTGCAGTTTCCGTTACCTTTACTGTGCTTTGTAAAAGCAGTCTAGGGTCCAGATGTCCAGATTACAGATGGAACAGGAGCTGATTAGCCTGGAAACAACTTAGGAATCTCTCTATGCAGATGGGTTGTGTAGTCTCCTTTCTAGCGCTTATTTGAGGTACTTGCAGTACTGCGTTACACTGAAGTTCCACTTGCTTGTTCTCTTTCAGAACTTCCTCATATGGCAGACAGCTGTAGCCTTCTTCTTCTGCCTCACACGTTGCTGTTGTGCCTCCGAGTCTTATGTGGGAACATAGAATTTACAGCTTCCTATTCCTCCGGTTTCTGCTGCAGGAACATCAGTATCCATACAGCCTTGGAGACTGGACTCCCGATCATGCGCTACAGCTAGAAGTGAGCCCTGAACTCTGCTCAATCTTCCAGCTCCTCTCCTCACGTCCAGACACATTTCCCTCCTCACACAAACTAACTCATTTCCCCTTCTTGGCCCCCAGTAGTCCAGTCAAAATACGGTTTGACCCGGAACAAATTCCAAGAAAGCTTTTTATGATTTTTTTTATTACTATTATATGTGGGGAACAACATATTAAAAGTTTTCCAAAAATTGATCACCACAAAGGTCCTAACTATGACGTCATAAGACGATGACAACCATCGCACTAAAAATAACGAATATTTCCCTATTTCAAAGCTGTAGCTTTAGGTTACAGAAGAGTTTGCATTTTGTATACTATATAATTTCATATAACAATTTTTATACAAAATTTTATACTAACTACATGGACAGGCAAGGTCATGACGTCATCAATGACGTCATGACATATATGTACATTTCTAGAAATTATAGAATTAATACACAGTGCATTTTAAGACCTACTTCATCACTGAATAAGCGTGTCAGGTCAATAGTCACTATTTTCATCATCAGACACTGCTTCCTCACTCATATTGTCACAATGCCCTTCTTGACATGGTCCGCATACCTGTGAACAGGTAAGTCCGTGTCTTTTGCAAGTGCACCGAAGTGCACTACAACCACGAGAACAATTGCAGTGAATTATTTTCAGAAGTGTTTCTGGCGCGGGTGAGGTATCCATCATCACTGGAACTAGACTGTTGTTCTGCAATTTCCATCCCCATTCAGTAGTCTCCATGGCCTCACCATTGTCCATCCAAAGCATCACTTGGACGTAACTCCGAAGGGCATGATACTTCGTTGCAGAGGAGGTCGGAGGCAGTCGTTCAGGTGTAACAAAGATTTTGGCTGAACCATCTTTTTTGTATAGAGTAGAATACCTCCTTGCAGATAGATTGTCTCCAGGTTTGCCCCCGAACAATGCCACCATCGCTTTACACCCAGCGTCTTCAATCTCAGCTCTGTTTTGTTAGGTGTGGAAAAGATTTTAGCACAGCTATTTAAGACCGAGTCTCCCTTCAAAACCTTGTGTAGACCGAGTTTTTTTCCAATTCCAAAAACTGTGGAAGTGGTATCGCAACCCGTGAATGCATGAAGGAACAGAAGACTGCTGCAGATGTAGGGAAGGTGACCTGACAGATGGACGGACTTGTCAGAGTGGAGAAGGAAAGGTTTGCACAGTTTAGGTAGGTGTCAGTTACTACAGTGGGGAAACAGCTAGGAAAGTGTAGTGGACGTGCAGTACCTTGGGTTGACCATTAGAGGGCAGGGAGGAGTGTGAGCAAAGGACATGACATCAGCTTAGGGCTTAGGAAACCGTTGGTCATGGGGGGTGGAGTTACAGGGAACCGGGAAAGGTATAAATTTGAAGGAGGGTTCCAGAAAGTTCCAGTCCCCAGGGGGAGCTCAGGTGACAGGAGGACTATGACAGTCTGTGCACTCTGAGGAGAACCGAACCAGGGGGACTGAGGAGAGAGAACATCAGGGGGGTGGTCCTGACAGGAAGAACCGCAGTGGAGACAAGACACCGGGTGTGGGACACCGTATTTGACATGACGCCTGATCAGTAAAATTGCTGTTGGTTTACGGGCCTAAGGCGGCCACAGTGACGGACCTGTCAGGAGTGTCAAACAGTGAAGAAGGGACGGTACATGTATGTACGCCCCTTGTGTAACGTATGGTGTGTGAAGCGGCCCTGGAAACGGTGGGCCGTGAGGTGAAGAGAAGTGAAGTGCGGTGTACTGCAGAGGCCGTCAGGTGGACGGCGAGTGGCATAAACTTGGACCTGTTACACCCAGAACCTGCCTCCATCTTGTCTCTGTTTTGTCTCTGTGCGGTCTATCGAGGGACCACCCCCCCAGTCTGGCCCACGACCCTACACTTGGCGTAGTCAGCAGGATCAACGCCGCTAATAAGTCATCTTCTGCGGCAGACCAGCCTCAAAGAATGGAAAAAGACTTGGACTACTCTGCTTGGATTACAATCACCTGTGGATTACAAATTACCTACCTGTGGAATACAAATGGGGAGTGCTGTGGTGGATCTGTGTGGCCAGCAGAGGATCCGGGGCGGTACCAGGTACTGTGCAGTATGGCGGTATTGCTTCAGCGTAGAGGAGAGGTCCGGGTGTTCACAGTTTTTCAGAATGGACTGGGAACCCTCCAACGTACCCCAAAAGGAAGCGGTATGTGCCCGGAGACCGACGCTTCCATATATTGGACCCTGACAGGTGGGTGGAGGGGCCTGCCGATGCCCCACCCCACAGAGGGAGTGACACCGAAGAAAAGCTTGGGTGCGGCTGCATGGCGCCATTCGATTGCTGCCCACTGGACAGTATGAGATGCTGCGGGTGTTGGGGCATCGGCCGCCTGGAGTGGCAATGGCGGTGGGGGACTGAGCTGTGCCAGAAGACGTCATCTTCAGATCCACGGGCAGGAAGCGGAGCCTATGCGGAGCCTGTGCGGAGCCAGAAGGAGCGGCCGCCATTGATACCGGTGGAGAACTTCCCCGCGGAGTCCCTGAGCCTGGAGGCTAGGCCCACGGGACAACGAGTTGAGGAGCGGAGACTGCGGGAAGAGCCGCATGGTGACGTGACGGAGGCCGTGGCGCCGGGGAAGGTGAGAGTTCCCCCGGCCCTGCCGGCGGCTTCACAAGCGGCCCCCACCATTCTGCCGTGGAATGCAGCCTCCAGCGTATCGGAAGGTCTGGCCGCGGAGGGCCCTATGGTGTATGCGGAGCTGAGCAAGGCCCCTGCCCCCATCCCTGAGTCATCCCGCCCGGAGTCATCAGCGCGGGGCTCAGTTACAGAAGACGCGGCTGTGCTCCCCCGACCAGTAACAGCTTCCTTACCAGAACCGGCCGCCACCCCGGCTCTGCTGGAGGTTTTGGATGCAGCCTACCCTGTGGCCATGGCTATGCCAGCGCTAGAACCGGCTGCGGCCTGCTTGACAGGCCCTGTGACTCAGTCCTCCGGAAACACGGTTACTCCCGTCCGCCACCCGGCCCCAGCAGCTGCTGGGCCGCAGATATCATCGGCCGCCTCTGACCCACGCGCTTTTTCGGCAAAGTCCCGCCCACCGGACTCTAGAGCCTGCACTGTACCCTCCGTTTGGGTTGCGGAGGTTATTAAGGGGAAGAAGGCATGGGAGCAAGTGATTTGGAAACAGCTGCATGAAAAGGGAGAGGCAGGTATGGCGGCTAAGAGATCGAAGGGGCGGCTGGTGTACACCAACGTTGACAGGGGGTACAGTTTCATCCGTGATAAGACTGGCCAGAAGGTGTATGTGAATGTGGCCTCCATACAGCATGGCCGGGCTCTGAAGGAAGGGGACTTAGTTTCCTATTATAAAGAATACTGCCCCCACGGATATTATGCGGTGGCAGTACTGGCGGAGCCCGAAGAAGGCGAACCCCTGTAAAGAGGACTGTTGTGGACACTCCCTGCATCCCAGGAGCTCCACAGCGGT
Source organism: Dendrobates tinctorius (assembly GCF_039654945.1). NCBI lineage: Eukaryota > Metazoa > Chordata > Amphibia > Anura > Dendrobatidae > Dendrobates > Dendrobates tinctorius. Next base: position 28,219,458 of record NW_027361703.1, on the reverse strand, counting down.
GGGGCCCCCTGCTACCGGCCATCGGGAGATGGTCTGGACTGTCAGGATTTCGTTGCACTGTTGTGCAGACCACGAGGACAGTTTTCCATCCAAGTTACAGAAAATGTTTTTTTAAAGTTGCAGTTAGTTTGCCTGACATGGCAGGGATGCGGAAAAAAAAAAAGGGGAAGTGTCAATGTCAAAGGATGGGGGGAAGGAGAACATGTAATGTTGTATTGTTATATGTTGGTTTTAGAAGCAAAAGAAAATGAAAAAAAATATATAAAAAATGGGTACTTGTGCTATTATAAAGTTGTTTAATATATAATATGCCAAAAGTAAAATGCAACAGGTCCGGGTAAGGGAAGGTCTGAGGGACCAACGGGAAGTGTGAGATCGAAGAGGGATCTATGTGTGAAGAGGGTCTGGGAGACCGAGACGCCAACCATGACATGTAATTGAAAGAAAGGTACAAGAGATGAAAGATGTGAAAAGACAGCCATCCTAGGTCAGGTCCCCGAAACCATGGACACCCCTGAAGGAGAAAGATGGACGCCGGCAATGATCTGGTAGGTGTGAAGCCCCGATCATGGCATACCAGATAGTGGAAGGTAACAGAAGGGGAGAGTAGGGGAAGGTACATGCCATAGAGAGAATATGGGTGTACCTAGCCCAGTTTGAAAGATGTTGTCATGTGGCGTGCGCGCTGGTGAGTAGCAGTAGGCTACTCAGAGCATGGTGCTCCCAGTATGGTTCGGCCCCCGTAGGTAGTGGGTTTGGCCCAACAACTGGTCCGACAACAGAGTGTAGGTGAAGCTTCAGAACGACGAAGGCAGGGATGACGATTGTCGAGGACGACAATAGACAAAGGAAGGGAGAGTGTAGGGAAGGTGACCTGACAGACGGATGGACTTGTCAGTGTGGAGAAGGAAAGGTTTGCATAGTTTAGGTAGGTGTCAGTTACTACAGTGAGGAAACAGCTAGGAAAGTGTAGTGGACGTGCAGTATCTTGGGTCGACCATTAGAGGGCAGGGAGGAGTGTGAGCAAAGGACTTGACATCAGCTTAGGGCTTAGGAAACCGTTGGTCATGGGGGGCAGAGTTACAGGGAAGTGGGAAAGGTATAAATTTGAAGGAGGGTTCCAGAAAGTTCCAGTCCCCAGGGGGAGCTCAGGTGACAGGAGGACTATGACAGTCTGTGCACTCTGAGGAGAACCGAACCAGGGGGACTGAGGAGAGAGAACGTCAGGGGGGTGGTCCTGACAGGAAGAACCACAATGGAGACGAGACACCGGGTGTGGGACACCGTATTTGACACGACGCCTGAACAGTAAAATTGCTGTTGGTTTACGGGCCTAAGGCGGCCACAGTGACGGACCTATCAGGAGCGTCAAGCAGTGAAGAAGGAACGGTATGTGTATGTACGTCCCTAGTGTAACGTATGGTGTGTGAAGCGGCCCTGGAAACGGTGGGCCGTGAGGTGAAGAGAAGTGAAGTGCGGTGTACTGCAGAGGCCATCAGGTGGACGGCGAGTGGAATAAACTTGGACCTGTTGCACCCAGAACCTGCCTCCATCTTGTCTCTGTTTTGTCTGTGCACGGTCTATCGAGGGACCACCCCCCAGTTCGGCCCATGACCCTACACAGACATGGTTTCCCAGGAACTTCTTCATAACCTTAATGTCGTATACTGTTGCAGGACTCCCTTTATCCGAGTAGAAATAAAGCTTGTTGCCATTGCTGGTTGACGCGTAATGAAGTAACAACACCAAAAGATCTGTATCTTCGCCAGTGACACTAGTACTTTTGTTGGATGACATTGATACTGCTGCCTTAACAATCTCCACATCTGCATCCCCCTCTGATTGTATTACGTGGCAACCTCTGTCATTCATGCGCTGTGAAACGAGATTGATAAGAGACTGTTTGTTCTCCACATTCGAAAGGAAGTCCTTCTTTTTCCCGACAAATTTCGTTCCTTCAGCAATGTTCACTTTGTAACTTGTTCGTTTTTTGCGCCGTCGCTGATGGATAATGTCCTTAGTGTTTGGTCCTCCAATGTAACCATCAAATACTATCGTTGCCTTACCATAGTGCTTTAGTGTAAAAGATGCATAGTCTTCAGCGATTGAACAATATGTCTTTCCTTCTGACCACTTCAGTCGATGGAGAAGAGAACCTCCATCAAGAACATAATGTTCCACTTCTGGTACATTCTTGAGTACTGCATCATCTGAAGTCTGTTCTTTTATAGCAGCCATCAGTTGTGCTTTTTTTGGTTTGCATAAGAGATGTTTTGCCTCAAAGAGGGATGGTGGGTATGGTGAAAGTTCATAGTCCATCACCTCATCAAGGGAAATATCAGCAGTTTGAGATACCACAAGAAACCTTTGGAACAAAAGAGCGGGGTCTATTGTTCTGTCCTTAGCAATGTCAATAGCCTCACTGGATGTCAGGGTCTTGGCTTTCATTGACCGCTTGTACTTAACTGAAAACAGTGATTGACCCTCCATTGTTGCCACTATTTCTTTGCCAATGGTGAACAGTTTATGGACATTCACATCCTTATTTGCATTGACACCGGTGATAATGTTGCGAAGAGACACTTCATCAGAGAAAGGTGAAAAGGTCTCGAGTTTATCTGCAATTTTCTCCAGGTCTTCACGATCTCTTCTTGTCCTTGACATTCTTGCCTCCTTGTGTTGTTCACTGGTGACAAAGCTCTGGCGAGTGAAACCCTGCATTGCATCACTGTAGGAAGAGGACACTGGCACAGACAGAGTCAACAAGGCCCTCTGATGTTCGGACATTCCACTTCCTCTGGTGAGTCATCCTGCAGTTTTTAGGGAGCACATCAGAGCTTGCTCGATGACTAGGTCGCAACCCAGGCCTGCCCAGTACTCATCAGTCCGCCTTACAACATGCAAGCCATTCATAAATCTATGGAAGACTGATGGCATATCATCTTCCAGAGTGGTCATAGACTGGAGGTAAAGGTAGGCGGCCTTCACATAGTTCCCATGCCCAGCAGCTGCAAGAATGGGCAAACATTCGGCTACAGCATGAAGGTGCATCAGCCTGGATCCCGGACGATCGGCCTCGATAAGCTCCCTTGCAATTCCAACCATCTGTTGGTAATTCAGCCATAGTTTACTGGTGGTGCAAGAGTGAGCAGATAATCCGTTTCTTTTGGTGGACAAGAGGTGGACAGTTTCACTAAGGCAGGTAGAAGTAATGACCGAATTCAAGTCACTCTCCCCTGTCAGTGTCCGAGCATACAACTGCTCAAGTTCTTGCAACAGGTCTTCAAAACCGGGATGGTCGCAAAGTACTTTGTCTGCAACTTGCTGAGTAAGACACTGATCAAGGAGGAGATGGCCACGAACTGCACGCTGAACTGCCTTTCCAGTCATGATGTGTCGCACAGCATTGTCACCGTAAATTGTTCCCAAGATCTCTTTGATTCCACTCCCATCTATCAACGTTCCTATGGCACCCATACGATTCATCAATGTGTGGAAGCTCCCGAGCATCAGGACAACATCTCGAACCGGGCTGTCTTCAGGCACCTCGTGTTTGATTTCTGACGCTTTCCAGTAGAGTGGCTGATCGAATGTAACAACTGCAGCAGATTGGTGTTTATCAGCAAGGTTGCACAGATAATCAAGAGTAGAGAAGATGCATGATTTGTCTCCGGAATACATGTCAATGATGGGCAGGAAGGTTACCGAAGACGACCCCAGATGATCACAGTGTTTATGTAGCATGTGCATCATTCCATTCCAGCTTGGTGCAGGCTGTTTGAAGCGTAAAGACATCTCCCACAATACATGAACACGATGGTCAGGCATCGAGAAATGGCAAGGGCTTGTATTTTATGTTTCGGCGAGTGTGTTTTGCGAAACGGTATTCCCTTACATCAACTCTGCTTTGTTCAACTATCTTCAAGTCCGCAGTCTTCCGTCTGAGAACAGTGCGACTGACCTTCCTTCCTGGAGTCGCAGTAGCTACCATCCCCATGCCGTGGAAAGTCCCCTTGCCATCTAACATGATGATATTATGATCGACGTTGTCCACAGTGAACAGCAGTGCCGTATCCAGTCTGTCTATGGTACCACCGAGTACATCCTGGCCAACAGAAGCGGCAGCGTTTTCCTCGAATTGCCAAACTTCCGAATATGATGAGCAATATCCCATAGCTGAGAGACTGTCTACAAGAAATCGAGACCTGAAATGATGATGGAGCTGGACTGCTAACCCAAGCTGCAATTGAGCTACTACAGCCCTGGGACGTACAGCCTGAACAACTGATTGTCCAATGCTTGCGACCTTCCTGTGAATGTCCTTTCCAATGAAGAGGGTTTCAAGCAAGCAAAGCAAACTCAGGGGGAGATAAGGCAGACTGACATTCAAGCAAAGAAGCCTTCGGATATTCATCGGTTGAAGATGGGATCTTAGACTTGATATCGTTCTTGATTAGTTTGGTCGCAGTCTCTATGATGGCTCTCTTCTGGGCTTCTTCATCCGTTTCCTGACTACGGAAATAGTCCCTCAGGATTATTCTGGTCTTTTCACGGAATGTTACAATGTTAGGCAACCCTTCACACTCTGCTATGAATAGCGAATCGCCATACCTCTCCTCCAGCCTATACAGTGTTGGCCATAAGTATTGACACCCCTGCAATTCTGTCAGATAATACTCAGTTTCTTCCTGAAAATGATTGCAAACGCAAATTCTTTGGTATTATTATCTTCATTTAATTTGTCTTAAATGAAAAAACACAAAAAGAATTGTCCTAAAGCCAAATTGGATATAATTCCACACCAAACATAAAAAAGAGGGTGGACAAAAGTATTGGCACTGTTCGAAAAATCATGTGATGCTTCTCTAATTTGTGTAATTAACAGCACCTGTAACTTACCTGTGGCACCTAACAGGTGTGGGCAATAACTAAATCACACTTGCAGCCAGTTGACATGGATTAAAGTTGACTCAACCTCTGTCCTGTGTCCTTGTGTGTACCACATTGAGCACGGAGAAAAGAAAGAAGACCAAAGAACTGTCTGAGGACTCGAGAAACCAAATTGTGAGGAAGCATGAGCAATATCAAGGCTACAAGTTCATCTCCAAAGACCAGAATGTTCCTGTGTCTACAGTGCGCAGTGTCATCAAGAAGTTTAAAGCCCATGGCACTGTGGCTAACCTCCCTAGATGTGGACGGAAAAGAAAAATTTACAAGAGATTTCAACCCAAGATTGTGCGGATGTTGGATAAAGAACCTCGACTAACATCCAAACAAGTTCAAGCTGCCCTGCAGTCCGAGGGTACAACAGTGTCAACCCGTACTATCCGTCGGCGTCTGAATGAAAAGGGACTGTATGGTAGGAGACCCAGGAAGACCCCACTTCTTACCCCGAGACATAAAAAAGCCAGGCTGGAGTTTGCCAAAACTTACCTGAAAAAGCCTAAAACGTTTTGAAGAATGCTCTCTGGTCAGATGAGACAAAAGTAGAGCTTTTTGGGCAAAGGCATCAACATAGAGTTTACAGGAGAAAAAAAGAGGCATTCAAAGAAAAGAACACAGTCCCAACAGTCAGACATGGCGGAGGTTCCCTGATGTTTTGGGGTTGCTTTGCTGCCTCTGCCACTGGACTGCTTGACCGTGTGCATGGCATTATGAAGTCAGAACACTACCAACAAATTTTGCAGCATAATGTAGGGCCCAGTGTGAGAAAGCTGGGTCTCCCTCAGAGGTCATGGGTCTTTCAGCAGGTCAATGACCCAAAACACACTTCAAAAAGCACTAGAAAATGGTTTGAGAGAAAGCACTGGAGACTTCTAAGGTGGCCAGCAATGAGTCCAGACCTGAATCCCACAGAACACCTGTGGAGAGATCTAAAAATGGCAGTTTGGAGAAGGCACCCTTCAAATATCAGGGACCTGGAGCAGTTTGCCAAAGAAGAATGGTCTAAAATTCCAGCAGAGCATTGTAAGAAACTCATTGATGGTTACCGGAAGCGGTTGGTCGCAGTTATTTTGGCTAAAGGTTGTGCAACCAAGTATTAGGCTGAGGGTGCCAATACTTTTTTCTGGCCCATTTTTGGAGTTTTGTGTGAAATGATCAATGTTTTGCTTTTTGCTTCATTCTCTTTTGTGTTTTTTCATTTAAAACAAATTAAATGAAGATAATAATACCAAAGAATTTGTGTTTGCAATCATTTTCAGGAAGAAACTGAGTATTATCTGACAGAATTGCAGGGGTGTCAATACTTTTGGCCAACACTATCTCAGCCATTTATTACTATAGGCAGCACTGTCTCCTTCTGCAAGATACTCCGTCATTTTCTTTGCAAGATCTGTGACAGTCAGTTGCTCTTCATCGTTGTCCTCGAGAAATGCACACATTCTCAAGAACGCTTGCTCTTGGTCCATGTTCATCGGCCTCCCTACCTTCCGCGGTTTCTTTGTAGTAGATCCACCACCATGACGCATAGTAATTGACGCGTAATTTGTCCGAAAGTTAATGTCACATGAACGATGATACAGACAGTCTGCAGCATGTAAGTCCTTCCCAAAGTACGCGATTCTCCCTTGAATTGTGATTGCCAAGTCATCATTACGCTGTTTGCAATGTGACAAGATGGACCTTACAAGTCCATCCGTTTTAACAAAGCTATAGTCATCAAAATCACTACTAGATCTTGTCTTCACCACTTCATGTCCACAGAACAAACACTGCGTCGTGCTATCATAGGATCCAGTAGACACCCGTGTACCTCTCTTGGCAGGTGAACGATGAACGGAAGTAGCTTTCTTATGCAAGTCTATTTGCTTCTTGTTTATGTAGTTCATACGACATCTCTTGTGCACCACTTCTCCAGCAGCTACCACAGTGCTAATGCCCCTCTCAATACTGGCTTTATTGATCCCTTCAGCTCCTTTCGCACCAATCACCACTCTTTCTCCATCATCTTCTACTTCATGGCTGCATAAGGGGCAAGTTTCTTGACTTTCCATCATTCTCAGCTCTGTAAAAGATAAATAAATCATTAAATAAATATAATAATAGTAGTAATTGTAAAAGAAATATGATAGACACTGAAAGGCGAGTTGCATTTAATATTTTACAGCTTTGGCGGCCATAATCTTTGATGTCACATTTGGACCCTTTGTGGTAACCCTATCTTGGTAAACTTTTAGTATGTTTTTCCCTACATGTAATACTACCAAAAAAAACAATAAAACGCTTTCCTGGAATTTGTTCAGGGTAAAGGATTTTTTTTTCATATTTTGACTGGACTACAGAGAGCAGCTCCTCCCCAGTTTTGGTTCAGAGCTCCCTCTGCTGGCCTGGAGTGGGAACTGTGCTGTGTGTTGAATTTACCTGATAGAGAGACCCTTTATTGCTTCCAAGCATGACATCACACTCCCTAGGAGGAAGGTAATGCCACTGCGGCGACCATGCTCCAGGGGGCAACACATTTTCACCTTCAGTAAAGTGTTACATTTACATGTTCACATGTGTTTCTGGCTGCTTGTAATTACAGGAACTTCATGGGAGCTCCAACATCTGCACCCAAACACAACTTCAGCAGGAGTGCCCCTGGGGGGTCCTATTACATCTCCATAACTGCCACCTCCCGCTATTCACAATTGTTGTGGACATGAGGGAAGTATTTAGGGGTGCAACAGCCCACTTAAGCTACTGAGACATTAAAATAGGCTGCTAGGGGAATTACATCTCCAAGTTGCCACTCTGCAACATCTGTCACCTTCCCTGTGGCTCACTGCAATATGAAATGAAAAATCTTGAAATGAAGACCCAGAACTATTGAGCAGCTAGAATCCTACATCCAACAAGAATGGGACAACATTACTCTCCCAAAACGCAAGTTATTGGTCTCATCACTTTCAGGATATATACATACTGTGGTAAAAAGAGGAGAGCGTGCTACACAATGGTAGACAAGACCCTGTCCCAACATTTTTGAGATGCGTTGCTGCCATCAACTTCTAAATTAGTTAATTTTTTAAATGAAATGGAAAAATATCTAACTTTCTACTTCTGATCTGTTTTTATGTTCTGTTGTGAATAAAATATTGTGATAAGAGATTTCCAAATCATTGCATTCTTCGTTTCTATAAATGCTATATTTCTACGTTACCACTATACTTTCGTTTTGGATACCTGATTGTAATATATATAATTGATCATCAAAAACTGTAATCTGCATACAGGATCTTTTTTATCAAACATTATTATTATTTCCCTGCTTAGATAACAAGTATGGCATAACTAAAGGCCACTTATACAAAACATTTCCATTTTATACAATTACTGCATGTGAATATATCTCCTCAATCTTCTCATGCATTTATTCATCAATGAGTTTTAGATACAGGTACATTGAAAAGTCTTCTCTATGCCTATTTATCATTGCCAGAACTCGTTACCCATGTCAAGTTGGGTTATATGCTTATCCCCTTCATGATCGGAGCTTTTTTCGTTTTTTGCGTTTTGTTTTTCACTCCCCTTCTTCCCAGAGCCATAACTTTTTTATTTTTACATCAATATGGCCATGTGAGGGCTTATTTTTTGCACTTTTAAATGATACCATCGGTTTTACCATTTCATGTAAAAGAAAAAACGGGAAAAAAAATTCCAAGTGCAGTGAAATTGAAAAAAAACACTTGTTTTTTGCTTGGCTTTTTTGCTAGGTTCACTAAATGCTAAAACTGACCTACCATTATGATTCTCCAGGTCATTACAAGTTCATAGACACCACACATGTCTAGGTTTTATCTAAGTGGTGAAAAAAATTCCAAAGTTTGCTTTAAAAAAATTGCGCCATTTTCCAGGACCCATAGCGTTTCCACTTTTCATGATCTCGGGTTGGGTGAGGGCTTATCTTTTGCGGGCCAAGCTGACGTTTTTAATTATACCATTTTTGTGCCTATACAATCTTTTGATTGCCCGTTATTGCATTTTAATGCAATCTCGTGGCGACCAAAAAAAAAAAATGTAATTTTGGTGTTTTGATTTTTTTTCTCTCTACGCCGTTTAGCAATCAGGTTAATCCTTTTTTTTATTGATAGATCGGGCGATTCTGAACACGGTGATACAATATATGTGTAGGTTTGCTTTTTTAGTGTTTTATTTTGAATGGGGCAAAAGGGGGTGATTTGAACTTTTATTTTTTTTTATTTTTTTTACTTTTGGCATGCTTCAATAGTCTCCATGAGAGGCTAGAAGCTGTCACAACTTGATTGGCTCTGCTACATAGAGTTGATGATCAGATTGCCTCTATGCAGCAGAATTACAGGCTTGCTATGAACACCGACCACAGGGTGGTGCTCATAGCAATCAGGCATCAGCCACCATAGAGGTCTCAAGGAGACCTCTGGCTGTCATGCTGATGCACCGATTACCCCTGATCACGTGACGGGGTCAGTGGTGCGTGTATTTCCGGCCCGAGGCCAGAAGTGCGCGTTAAATGCCGCTGTCAGAGTTTGACAGCAGTATTTAACTAGTTAATAGGCATGGGCGGATCGCGATTCCACCCACACCTATTGTGGGCACATGTCAGCTGTTGAAAACAGCTGACATGTCCCGGCTTCGAGTTGGGGTCACCGCCGGAGCCCACCTCAAAATGGTGGATGCTGACGTTGGACGTACTATCCCATCCGACATCAGAAGGGGGTTAAATTGGAGGAGGAAACTTAATCAAACATTTCTGTTAACAAGCTAGATGCATTAAATAGTGAGAAGAACAATTCTAATCGTGTGAAAGTTGCTACAAAACTCCAAGTTGCTGGCATTTAAAGGAAATCCGCCCACATCTGTTAGCTACCTCATCTGAAAAGCAGCATGATGTAGCAAAGAGAAGCTGAATCCAACAATATATCACTTAGTTTACTGGGCGCAGTGGTTCTGACACAATCACAGTCTTTACATTTAGGGTGGTTTCACATTGCCTTCAGGCACCTGTCTGAGCGTCTGCCTCCAATACGTGTACACGCCCAAAAATGATGCACGCACCATTATAATCTATGGCACTGGCGGCAACTACGTCCAAATCTCGTTTTGCTGGGGTTTCAGATGTTAGCCCTGACAGGGACACTGAATGGATGCCAGTCACAATGTGAAAGCACACTTAGCACGAATCAGAGCTGAGAACACTAACTTTGCCCACATCAGGCTTTGTATATACAATGTCCATAGACAATGAGGTACAGAAGGGGGCAGAGTTGGACCAGGAATCATGCACTGCTGTGTACAAGCAATGATAAGCTCCTAGTGCTAAAACAACCATTGCAAGTAAACAAGAGCTTCATAAGAGAGACATCACTGAAATCTGTGTTTTAACCCATACAGCATGCTCTCTTCAGCTAACATAGCAAAAACCTGCTGACAGATTCCCTTTGTACTACATGCCACAACATTTTACTAAGGGCAGGAGAGAATATGGTCAAAGAGAGATCTTTTTACCTTTTATGGTGGTAATGTTAAGCTATTTTTCATTTCTGGAAAGGATTTTCCAATACACTACATAGCTAAAAGGGTTTATGTCTCAAGTTCATAAATGGGTGAAATTACAAAATGCTTGTAAAAAACAAGCAACTTTGCAATTGTCCCCTTATTAAATCCTCTCCATTCCCAAGAATTTTTAATTTTTTAGTGCACAGCTTGTTGTCAAGGTTAACAGCCACTCTGCAATTGCAACCATGCCCAGTAACCTAGAAAAGAAGCACATTATGTGGCAGGCTCTATACTTTACAAACTACTCTCACCACGACAATGCCGCTGGTCAGAACAGTCAGTCTCAAGAGCAAAGGGTCGGGAGCAGTGCTTTACTGCATTTCTTCTCTAGTCTTGTTGAACATTTCATTAAATGAGATACCACCACAGAGATTTAGGCCTCTTTCACACATCAGGTTTTCGCCGTCAGGCGCGATCCGGCGCTTTTGACAGAAACCGGATCCGGCGAAATGCAATGCCGGATCCGGTTTCCCCCCCATTGACTTGCATTTGCGCCGGATCGCGCCGGATGGCCATGCGTTTCATCCGGTTTTCGCCGGATCCGGCAATGTGTCGCGATCCGGCGTCTGGAAAAAACGGCTACTGTAACGTTTTTTGTCTCCGGCGAAAAAACCGGACACGCCGGATCCGGCGCGTCCGGCTTTTTCACACAATGAAAGCCTATGAGCGCCGCAATGCGCCTGATCCGGCGAAAGCCGGATCCGGTGGCCGGATCCGGTTTTTTTGGTCTGAGCATGCTCAGTAGCTCTGCCCACTACAACCTGTCAAAGAAGGGCTGTAGGAACATGCTATATATAGTTTTCCAGTAGCCAATCCCGTTCGGAAGGCCACAAGGGTCAATTTTAAAAACCAGATCCGGCGTAATCCGTCGAAAAACGGATAGAAAAACGGATGAACCGGATGAGACGGATCCGGTTTTGTCTGTCAAGAACAAGAAGGATCCGGCAGAAAACCGGATCCGGCACATCAGGTTTTACAAAACATTTTCCGGATCCAGCATTCCGGCACGAATTCCGGATCGCGCCTGACGCCGAAAACCTGATGTGTGAAAGTAGCCTTAGGTGGCCTGTAGGAGATATCTTCATGGCAACAAGATATCATGAAGTTGGAAAACTGCTAATGTTCTGAATTTATCTTAAGTCTTAAATAAGGTGTTTCTTCAATTATGATATGAATTACGTATCGCAAGTTCTACTGGAAAAAAGAAGTTGCTTAAATAAACGCACTGATTAACCACACATTCGTCTTTTCCCCTCCTTGACCACCAAGCTGAGTTAGGCCAGAGTCACACTAGAGAGAAATACGGACGAGTGCTATGTGAGAAAAAAATCACATAGCACTCGGAATAATGTTAACCTATGGGGCAGCTCCCATCATCCGTTTTTTTCTCACCCGTATTATACTTGCAAGTGAAATCGCCGCATGCTGTCATTTGCACCG